>NC_134000.1:2976039-3576039 GCF_047716275.1 Strix uralensis
CCACTGGAAATTTACTATAAATACCAGGTACTGAGCAGCCGTTGTATACTAATATCTCCTAACCGCCCTTTCTAGCTGCCCAAGGCTGCAAATGATGTGAAAATTGCATATCCCAGTCCTGAGCCTTAGTAGCTATTCAGGGGTTTGGCCACATGTCATTTGTTATTCTTGACTTATGCATACATTCTTCTTATTTATTTTTTGTAAACATTTGTGTATAATTATTCACTCCAGAGTTTCCAGTGATTTTCCCTGGCTCGCAGATGTGGCAAAGCTTGTTCCCTGCATCCAGGAAAGAAGGGTTTTTTTGACTACTGCAAAATGGGATCCTGACAGATTTCAATCTGTTGCTTCCACGTCCATTCTTGTGATACTTAAGCTACCCGTGGCAAGAAACAATTAGCTTTTTAAATATAAACCAGAAATGGTCCCAAGCCACAGATTTCACATCCAGATCCAAATTTGGGGCAGTTCAGATTTGGCCTGACATTTTGGGTTTGGGCCCAGGCCTGAGTCTCCTTACGAAGCAGTTTGACATTTCCAGTTCTGGGAAGCTCCCCTCCCCGGGCGCACAGCCGCTCCCCGGTGCAGAGCCACCCCCAGGGTCTGGCCCTTCGCTGCCGAAAGCTCTCCCGCTGGTCCGGGTTTTTCAGAAGCCCCCGCCTGTCATTACTGCAGCTATTTCAATTGCTGCAGCGATGGGCGCACGCCTTCCATGGTGCCGCTGTGGCATTTTGGTTCCTGCAAGTGCTAAAACCTAGACGGACTGGGCTCTCTGCAGCGAAGTGTGGGAAAAAAAAAAAAAGGTGATCAAATGGTAAAAATTCTTGGGAATTCAGGTTAAATCTCCGGCCAGCTGCCTGCAGCTCAGACCCCACTATCTTCCTTACATGTGGTGGTGACACTGTGTTCAGAGTACAGGACACAGAAGCAGGATCCTGGGGTTCAAAGCTCCCACCTGTACTAAAAATTTAGTAAATGGCCTCAAGCATGTTACTCAACAGCCACATGTCTCCAAGGTGGGGAAAACTACACCATCTACTAGGTATTGGCCGTTTCTCCAGGGCAGGCGATGTCTCCTGCTGTGTTAATACAATGCAGCGCTGATCTCCACTGCTACAACGAACTCTTAAATTCAGTGTAATTACTTTCATTAGCTGCTGGAAATAATGACCTGAGCTGTAGTTCACATTTTGATGAACTGAAGTGTGTTTCCTCAGAGAATATTGTGCTTCTGACCGACCTTTCCCCTGGCTGAGCAAGCTGTCACTCAGCGCCTGACGTTTGTTTTGCGGAGTGCATTTGGGATGTGAATTTTCAGTTACTGGATTATTCAATTCTGCTTTTTTTCTCAAACAGCTCAGAGTCTCTTCTTCAGTTGTTTTACAAGCAGGTCACCAGTAGAACTGGATCTTTCCATAAGAGGGCTGAATTCGGCTTTTTAATTTATATTTGGTCCAAATATAACACACAGACACACTATCCCTGAAGTTTAATCAGTTGTTTTACAGATAATTTTAGACAGATACACTCAGTTTACAGCTCATCTTCTTTCATCAAGAGTGAGGTGATAGAAGGAGCTCATGTAAGCAGAGTTCACCAAGCTCACAATCAAGCTATCAAAGCAAGAGATCTCTTCAACATTGAAGTTAAATACAATCACAGTATGTTTATCTCCATAATCCAACCAAGAGGCGATTACTGCAATCTCTGAAGGGAGAAAACTGAAGCACAGAGAGATGAAGTGATGTGCTCAAAATGACACAGGACTTTTTATAGCAAAGCTCAGAAAACAGTTGAGAGCTCCTCAATCCTCTTGGTCTTTGTCCATGAGATCATACTTCCTTTGATATGCACACCATTCATAGTCACTGAAGTTGTATTAGGAGATCACAGAAGGATCCCTGCAAGTATTTAGCCTAATTTTAGCCCCGACATCAACTTTCAGAACATCCTTTTAAGAGAAAACGCCTGGCAGCAGTGACACTGCAGCGAGCTTGATGGAATGGTGCTGGCTTTACAACAGGCTCCAAATGGGCTCATAGTCTGCAAGCATTCATTAAACAAGGCTCACAGATAAAACACACATATGACACAGTTCCTTTTATAAAAAGAGAGGCCTTTATAGGCCAAATGCTAAGGAGCCTCATGAGATTACTAAATAATCCAGAGGGAAGTGCTTGGAAGCCTGTTTCTTGGGTCATAGGGAACCGGTCTGGAAAAATGCCATGGAGATGAGACTCTGGGGATGGATCAACCCTCCCGCAGGTCCTGGTTGTGCATCAAACTGGTTTTTCCATCCTTATTTTCTTCCATGAAATATAACCCCTCTAGATCCAGTGCAAGGAGTGCCAAGGAGGAGAGTGGAAGTGCCACCTGTACTCAATTCCAGTTGTTTCATCAGTTCCTCACAGCCCACTTGCAAGCCAAGGTGACACAAATGAGTTAATTTCCATGGTATACTGAGGCTAATTGGAAACAGCTCTTAGCCCCTGTAAAGCATTAAGCTAGATTGCAAGTGATAATTGCTCACCTGCTGCATGGGCCTGTAAGAGGCAGTGCATTAACTAGCACATGGGGTTTTATCACTTCCCTGGGATAGCAGGGGCTGGACTCTTTCCAGCACCCATAGCACTGAAAGCACGATCCTGGATTAGGCCTGTGGTTTATGGGCACTCAGGCAGGGAGAGCTGGTGATATGGGGCTGGATTCCAGCTTTCATTACATGTTCTTTTGGGTCAGAGAAGTTTTTGGGTTTTTTTTTCTCTCTACCATGGTTATGGTATCAATCTGGCATAAATAGCTTTCTTCCTTCTTGAAGGTTGGGAAGAGAGGTTTAGTACTGTGTGGGAGGGTAAAGGTATGGATATTTGAAACTATAAGGAGCCTAAGTACTGCTTAAGGGTCTAGGCATCTCTATTGCAGGGGTTTGCACTGTAGAAGTACTAGGAAGAGTCTCAGTCTGTTTATTATAAATTCCAGCGACTCTTCTTTTATGGCTACTCATAATTCTCCTCTATCTCCTTTTCTTTTTCTTTACTTTCTCTTCTTTAGTATAAAAGCCACACATTTCTCAGAAGATATAAGCAGTACTTTGCCTGAGAATGGGAGATAAAACTGTTTGTTGTTGTTTTGGGGGTTTTCGGTAGGTTGAAATGAGATTTCTTTAAGGAAAGTCTATTTCTTGAGATGCTGGCCGCTCTCCTTCTGTAGCCTGAGTGGGAACAGAACTGCTCACTTCCAGAGCCTGAAAGAATAGCTTTTCTCAGGAGAGAAAGATTAGAAATATCTGAGAATTGCAGCAGGACTTCACTAGGTTCTGAAAATGACAGAAGAAGGTTACTAGAGATATCCCTTGGGGGATCCTGGTACCATCATTAATTACTTGTGGTGTTCAGCAGTAGCTGCAAATCACATGAGAAGCAATGGGAGTTGGTAAGCTGTATGACCGGTGTATCCCAAAGTTTGACATGAGGCTTAACTTTGTACAGAAGCTATCATAAGACCCTCAGTACTTTGTACTGCTTGAGACCCTGACAGTTTCTCTCATGGACTGGGACCTGAGACCAAGTCTCCCAGCTGTGTTCTATGATGACCATAATATGTTAGCACTGGGCTTTTACTGAACAGGTGAACGGGTGGCTTAGGCATGGGATAGAGTTATCACGGCTTAATGGCATCAGCTGAACAGTCTCATTTAAGTATTTCCTGAAGAAATCATCTTAATGCCCTCAGAAACAGTGGCAAATGATGTGGCTTTTCAGAATGACCAAGTATCTATACCTTCAAATCAATTAAAATGATGCCAAGGAAGGAATTTAAACATCTACTCCATCAAAACCACCAGGAAACCAGCGGGGTTTTTTTCCATGAGGTTCTTACCACTTCTATTTCTGATCCAGGTCTTGAAACGTAAAGACAAAACCAGGCTAACTTCCAGACTTTTCCACTGGTGCCTTTACACTCTGGGGTTGAGCCAAGATCCAGAAGCTCAGAGGCCAGCAGAAATGTAGTGATGAGTATGTGCCAGAGGTTTGAGACTATATTAGATTAGCCTGAGCATGAGGAAAGGGGAAAAAGTTCTGAGCTGTTCTGTCAAAGTGAAATGGAGCATCCTTTTTCCTGGGATCTGTCACGTTCTGACAGTCCCTTGTTAATAATATGTTCTCATCAGGGGCTCACAGCAGCAATGTGGCTCTTGGAAAAACCCAGATACCAGGTTCTAGCTGGTGGGAGCTGAGAAGGTGCTCTTATCGGGATGGACTGATACAAAGTGGAAACTCTTTCCTTCTAGCGAAGGTGTTTAAGCAGTTCCTAATGAAAGCGTTGCTGTAAGGAGAAAAAGGAGTGTCTTCTGATTGTTCACAAGTAGGAAACATTTTATGGCCCATGAACTTCCTAGGAATGACACGTTTTTCAGGTGGTCTGACTGTCAGATGCCTGATTTTGATGGATGATGCTAAACATGGACATAATCACCATCTTGGTCTCAGAACCAGCCAGTAAGATATGTTAAGATTTTCCAAATGTTTCTCCAACTATAAAAGGAAATGTAAAGTTAATCAAATTGTCATGAGAGATCAGAGCCCAGCAAGGAGGCACTAAGACTGACATTTGAAGTAGAAGCACTAATAAAACAGACGGCTGCTTGCTGATCCTGTCCGTGCTTGTGTTTAATTTAAACAAGTTAAGAGTGAATGGAGTTTTCAGAGGAGGGGCAGGGGTGCTGTCGAAATCGATGTATGTACCAGCCATTTAAAGAAAGCAGAGAAGTGGTAAATCTCTAGCTGCATGTGAATATCATGCCTTAGCAGAGAGGCTCTGCAAACATCTCTGTTGGCATGTTTGGAGCAAGAGGCCATCCTGCTCCCTGCTCTACCTTACCTACAGCCGCTTGCTGCCCAGGCAGAAGCTGGATCAAGTTAATCCCTGGTGCCTTTAGATTGATTTACTGCGCTGTGCTCAGCCAAATTAGTTCCAGCACCTAAACGCCATCAAGATAATTTCAAAAAAAGGTGAGCTCACCTCATTTCCTAGCTTTCCAGTTATTAGTCTCTGATATTCCATGCATGTGTGTGTGTGGCTGGAGCAGCCATTTCTCTCTGAAGATCTCCTAAGCTGTAAATCCGCTGGGCACAAGGGTCCTGGGATGCTCTTTGGAGAAGGTATTGAACAATGAAGTTGAATGTCATGGCCTTGCCTGCTCCGAATGGTAGAGACACGACACCTTGTGAGGTGTCTTTCACATTGAGCTGGATTGTTATGTGCCAACGTGCAGCGTTGCCAGGGCAGTTGGAAGGAAATAGCTCTGTGTACGGCAAAAAGCCATGAACTGCAGTTTTGTTCTCTTTGGGATACTAATCACCACACACTGCTCCCACTCTGTACTCCCTTTACCCCAGGAACCATTTTGTCCACAGAGAGGACATTTTATCCTGAAATCCAAGAATTCATTTCCTACAGAAACCCTTCAACCACCATCAGGTGGCAATGAATTTCAATCAGTGCTACCCTCCAGGCACCGGTCGGACTAGGGGCCTGGACATGAGAAGCTGCTCTGTTATCCATTACTCATCCCCTGAGCCAACCTACATCATGTTTTGTTCTGGATAAATATGATCAGGAGGCAGAAGCACTCCTTCTGTTCCCTGATGCCTTTCATTAGATCCCACCTTGCAAGTGTTGGTTCTGCTGCAGGGCAGTGAGGAGGTCAGGACGGGCAGTCAGGGTGGCCGGCAGTTCAGCCCCAGCCCATGGGCCAAACAGATGAAGTGGCTCAACCCGCTGCTTCCCTTCATGCCCTGCAGCGGCACGGCTCCCCGGCCACAAAGCCGGCTCTCTGTGGCGTGCCGGGTGACCCTTGCTCGCCTGCCTTTTTGCTCTTATTCTTCTCTGCAGTTCCTTCCTTTATCAGATTAACTTTAATTAGTGAAATCAGAATCACATGGAGTGGGGAGGAAACGCTCCAAACGCGGCAGATTTATTTTCAGCCAAGGAAAAACTGAGGTGCATACAGGCTCTCAGAAGGACTTGGATGAGGTTTTGTCTGGAAAACTGTCTGTGGGTGCGAAAGCACTGGGGGCCTGTGAGTGTGTGACAGGGCAAGAGGAGGCCAGTTTGTCTTTTGTGAGATGTGTGTGCAAAGGAGCTGTACCCACTCGTGAAGCAGGTATAGCTACAAGCACGTGTTAGCTAACACTTACATGAGGAAGGCTGGAAATGTTCACCCAAGTTCCTTGTAGGCAGCATGAATTGCCTACATGAAATGTAGGCTGGAGTGGTGCTCTGCAGCCTGTGCCCCACAAAACCCCAGGAGTTAGTCTGTGAAATGACTGCAAAACACCCGTGTGCATGTAAGCGTGAAGCACAGGGAAAAACTAAAGTAATAAAACATTTTTGTCTGTTAGTGTAGCAATATGGTACAGGGTAATCTGTACAGGGACATTTTTCAGACAATCAAAACAGGTTTGACAAATAGCAGGCCAGAGCAGAGGGCTGGGATGAAGACGACCTGAGCTCTGCTCCTGGTTGTGCCCCAACCCTGTCTCCCTGGAGCATTTATCTGGGGGCCAGGGGACATGAGCATTGCCATTAGTGCCTCTCGACACCGTGCTTGTGTCCCACTAATGCAGCACAGGGGCCGCGACATAGCATCACGATCTTTCCTTGTTCACATTATTGCTGTGTCTGCCCTAGTACCAAATCTCTGAGGTTATTTGTCTCTCTCGTCTTTGGGCCAGGGCTCTTGCTCACTGCATGTATTTTCAGTCTGATGTAGCATGAACAGACACGTGGCCTGTGGTTGCTGCAATGACGAACGTTTTTGAATGCGTAATCTTAGGAATTTGTCTTCCTTTTGTCCAAACTCTGCCTCTGAGTGAAATTTCTGCATACAACACCTTCATAACACCTCCGTGTTAGACCAAGTGGCCAGTCCTGGTTTCTGAGCTCAGCTCTCCCTGCGTATTTCCTGGACTGAGTGGCTTCCCCAGAATGACTAGAAAGGGCCTCTGGTTACAAGATGCAACACCATGTCTTTGCTGTCACTTAATATGGGCACATCTTCCAGGGAATCCACATTCCCAAGGACTGACCCTCTGCTCTCGGGCACCGGAGCAACCACCCGGCTGCAGCCACACTGGCTGCCAGCAAGTGCTGTAAGGTGCTCAGTGAGTGAGATCTTATCCGAAAAACTTTCTGGAGAGTTGCTGGGACTGGGCCTCCTGGCTGCCCTGCTCCCTTCCCTGGCTAGGAGCCCCAAATGGGACCCATTCAGTGATAGGATATTAGGGTAAGGGGAAGCACAGGGAGATGAGTACCATTTTACAGTAAAGATCAGAAGGGATGTGGAAGTGAAGTCTCCTTGTATCTGTTCAAGTTATGTAGCATCTCCTGAGAAGAACTGAAACAGATGAAAATATCCTCCAGTGATAATATGCAGTGGCAATCAAAGCCAGTGAGAAAATGAGTCTCCCTGCATCTTTTTCAGTTCATTCTCATGTCTCTATAGATAACTGATACTTCATCTACCTACTATTCACGCTGTCCAGCTAATGCACTGAAAAAAAAAAAAAAAAAAGTGGCTTAATCTCCCCCTCCTTCTCATTCCTTTCTCAATCTGTTTTGCTAATTGCTTGTTCCCCTTTGCAGCTCTGCAGCACAAGCTTTGGGGCACAGGCTGCTCCCCACTCCCCCGCTCCAAGCTCCTGTCGGGGGTCGCTCCTCTGCAGCTAGTCAGCATCCTCCCCACCTCAGGCACTCATCTGCTAGGCTGCAGCCGTGGCACAGGGCAGGAAGGGAAATACCTAAGAAGCTTGGAAGGAAGACAACTTTGGTGGCATGGACAAGACCAGACAGTAAGGGGGAAGGAAATCAGAGCCTGATTCAAAATCCAGTAGACAAAGGGCACTGTGAATGGATGTTGGCAGCAGCTGTCCTTCACAAGGTTTAAAATAATTCGTGAGACCTCTAGTGGCTCTGGCTGCAGTCCCCAGCTCAGCACTCGCCTGGGCTCGTGGAGGATGAACGTGAGGCATCCAAACTCCCCCTGCCTGCAAGGTCTCTCTCCCTCTCCATCTTGTGTAGGGTGCAGAAGAAGACAGCGGTCCATAACACTAAACAAACTTCGCTGCTGATGAATAGTTGTGGCTTCTCTTGGCCACACTGCAAGGCACGCAATCGAGCAACTTGCTGCACACCAGCCAAGCCGCCTGGCTGCCTCAAAGCTGCAACACACCTGGGGAGGTCCCCAGGGCTGGAACCTCAGTCAGGGAGTGTGAGCAAGCACACACCACCTCATCTGAGCGGTGTCTGAGGGCACATGCTGGACCAGGAGGGCTCAGCTGATGTACGGTAACACCAGCATGCATCTGAGCCCTCCACGTGGGTTCCCCACTGCATAAGCCCATGACCCTTTTTATGATCGCTTTTATTAAGGTGGTTCGTGGGCCTCTCACAGGTGCATCTCATATAGGAGTGCAGCAAACCGCCTCTGGCTTCTCTTAGAAATCAATTCCAGATGTACTGGAGTAGAGCTTCCCTTCAGAGGAAATACATGTTTTCAGGTAGGGCCCAGTCTATGAAAACTCAGAATACTTCCTACACTAGTAAACAAAACCCTTTACTGCAACTACTCTTCTTTTTGACCTTTCTGTTTCCCTCCAATCTTTGTGCAACATGTTAATACAAATAGTCTTAGTTTCTTCTTACCATCCCTGTTGTCATAAGGTACAAAATTTCCCTTGTTGCTGAGAGCAGCTTCCCTCAATGCGTCTCTGTCCATGTACTTTGAGGCCTTTCTTCTTTCCACTTCTGCCGAGACACCCTCTCCATACCCTTCTCCTGCCATGTGTTGCTGACGATTGAAATCATCCTTTGCTTCTTGTGCAAACAAAATTATTCTCTTGTTCCCTTCAGAGCTCTCCTTGACATGTTTCTGACAATAATATCAAATAGCGTGAATTTTAGAATATTTTTATGGTTTGCATGAATTTGATATTGAAACTTTATCATGTATCATAAGCAATTCCCCAGGCCCCCACCACTCTGAGTTTTGAGCATGCTTCACCAGCTCTCTTGATGGCATGCCAAAGGAAAGGCTTTAAAATCCACCCCTGGCTTTGAAACTGGGACCTAAAATCTGTGGTTTTCACTTCATAGCAGAAGGCCTTCCTCCCATTTGAGCTTGTCTTGGCTGTCCCATGGAGGGCTGCACAGGAGGGCCCTGATATGCACATACACCTTGGTGGGAGACCAGAGCTGAGGGGTGCAGCTTGCCCTGTTCATTCCGGTGAGAAAGGGATATTAACTCCTGTCAGTAGGCTTCCAGTTATCATTGTTAATTGACATGATGCCATCATTTTACTAGAAAAAGTCAAGCAATCTGTTTATCGGTGTCCCACACTGCCTTCCACATGTCACCCAATATCAGATGCTCTGGTTTCATGTAGCCAGATGCCTTAACTTTTCCATTTCTCACCCTAACCGCTTCCACAGTACCACTGCAATGTTAATGCAAGAATCTGTAAGTGTAAGGGCAAAGTAAAAGGAATGTAGCTTAATATCCAAGCAATTAGC
Source organism: Strix uralensis (assembly GCF_047716275.1). Lineage (NCBI taxonomy): Eukaryota > Metazoa > Chordata > Aves > Strigiformes > Strigidae > Strix > Strix uralensis. The sequence goes on from NC_134000.1 coordinate 2,985,616, forward strand.
ACAAGGGTTATTGTGCTGAAGGCATTATTCATTTTTAATTATCTGAAGCTGCTGAAAAATTCCTAGGACTGCCTCCAGTAGGGTGCATGAATCAAAGCCCACACACAGAATGGTAGCATGTTGCAAAGGCAAAAGGAGAGGCAGTTGGCCCACTCTCACACAAAGTTTCTCAGCCCTGGCCTGGGACTTCTTGCAGCAGTAGAGAGCCAGCTGCTTGCAGCTGAGACCTGTTTATTTCTGGTGGGCATATTCCTGAGCTCATAAAAGTGAGATAACAAGGAGGAAGGAAACAGGAAACATATCTGCATGTTCAGTCGCATTGGTTAATTTGGGCCATGTTTCCTCTGATTAAAGAAAAGATAATAACAATAATAACTTCTGGGTCATATTTGTGGAAGGAGGGAGAGTAGGAATAGGATTGGATTTTTCAAGTAGAAGTGCCACCCCCAAGTTAAATATACTTAATAGGCATATTTTCAGGGTGTTTAATTGAACGTGTATATTGATTCACCACACTTGAAAGAACAATATACATTGGGCATGTCAGCTTCCTGCAGAGAACACAATAAATTCCATATAATTCAATAAATTGTAATCAAAAGATGAATTACAAATCTACTTTCTTCTGTCAAGGGCAAGGCAAAGATGACAATGTACAGAAACAAGGAAATAATGTCTGGGGTTTACTTTTCTAAGTTTATTGAAATTTAGTTTTCTACTTCCTCAGGATTTTTCTCTTTCAGCTGAAGAGAGGGAAGACTCCAGCTCCTTTGCAGCTGCTTCTTTCAGGGCCTGCCTGCGGTGGGCAGGACTGAGGGCTTGACGCTCAAGGCCAGATCAAGCATCACACCCCCAATATTTGTATACACTCCCTTGAACAGGAAAGGTCTGTTTGGCATGGTGCGGAGGAGCTGCTTAAGAAAATCAGCCTCTCTAGCCCTAAAACATTGCTCCTCAGTACAAGATTAGCTGGAGTTTGTTTGGGGTCTGGTTCCCAGCTTGCACCACAGGAGAAGTGTCTTTGCTAGCTGAGATACTCATGTATTTCTGCTTGGAAGATGGGTTCTTTCACATTACAGGGCTGGCTTGACCCAGGTAGGTCTCTGAGATCAGGTGCTATTAACGGCCCCTTCTCTGTCCCGTGACAGGGAGAGCTGGACTCTGTTCTGATGCAGTCGGGATGCTGAGCATCATCAGGGAGCTTTTGTCCACTGCGGTTTTCAGAGACCAATAGATAAATATTTCAATGCGTTTTGTTTGTTTTAGGAATGAAAGACTTTTCCTCGAGTCTGACTGGATCAAATTCCCATCCTCCTTTTTCCTTGGAGTTAAAATATATAAACAACATATAATTAACCAGCTTTCTCTGCTTCTCCAAGTTAACAGCCTTGCTGTGTTCCCTAACCAGCGCATTCCTTCTGATTTACATGCTTCTTGCTGTCCCCTCTGCACCCAAGATCGTGTCAAGACATCAGAAACTGTACAAAACCCAAACAATTTTCATTTTGGTAACCTGTCCGAGTCCTGTTGCTAGATGGTGTTGTAAGGATGAGACACTATTTTTCAACGTAACAGAAAGTGGACTTCAGAAAGGGATGCTAGTTTTGTACCTTACTGGGAGTGTCAGGGACTCTGACATTTGTTGTGCACATCTTAGGCAGAAAGGAGCAAATGTGCAGGTGTGATTTAAGCAGAGTAGAGAAAGTGCAACTCTCATCCTGCTTTAAATCATTGTTATTTTGATTTAACTGGAGTCAGTCAGGAATCTGAAGAAGCTAACCAAAAATATACATCCACTGAGTGACTTTCTTTGGGTTAGCAGAAGTAGTGTCATAATGTGTCTCAGTAAAAAGAATGCACAGGACCCCACTAAACAACTCTTTAATATTGTGGATACAGCACAGAAGAGCCTCAGGACCATCTTCTGACCCAGTCAGTGCCAGGGCCCTGCTCGCACCCAGCAAGCGCAGGAGTGGGGGTGACAGCATGCAGGGAACCACAGGACTGGCAGCTGCTCCAGCGGCCCCACTACCACGTGTGTCATCCTCTCAGGAATTATTGTGAAATACAAATAGTACTGGGTTTGGGAAGCAGGTGGCAGCTCTTACTCCATTTAACAGTGGAAAATGACTGGTTGGGTTTTACATTTTTTCTAAACAGAATTTTGAACACAGTGCTCTTGTTCCAGATGTTCTGCTTACAGGAACTCTCTTAATCTCTGTTTACAAGACAAAATGTGTCCTAGCACTGAATTTTAAAAAATGTAATATTTTTTAATGGAACAATTTTTGGGCTTCTCTTTCAGCAAAAGGAAGAAGTTATTATGGGAAAAATGTTGGTATTAGGAGGGAGAGGGAGGAAGGCAATATTCCCTTAAGCTACAGATTTTAACCAGCTTTTTAAAAAAGATTTGCTTTTCTGAACTGTTGAATGGGGTACATCTCTCTAGCATTGCAAGCCAAAAAATAGATAGAGAAAAGGCGCTTTTTGTAAGAAAGAAAAAAAACTCTCTTCACCATTCCAGAGGAAATTGTTAGTGACAATGAGCTACAGACTGTGAACTTAAAATTCCTTGCATTTGAAATGGTTTGATTTTTTTTTATGTTTTACTTCCAGCCCTGACCACCCACAAGGGAAAGGAAAAACGGAGAAGAGCGTACAGCTTGCACAAAAGGATTCCTGCAACAAAAGGACTCTTTATTAGCTGTACTGATCAGAAGGTAGCTCTTATGACAGTTTCCAGAGTATATTCAGCACTGTAGCTTGGAGGTCAGAAGATCGGATCAACATTACCAATTCTGGGAGCAAATCTTCAACATCACTGACTGCAACTGAAGAGTCAAAACCAAAAAATACCAAATTTAAAAGGCTAAGCTTTTTTTTTTTTCCTTATAACATTAAAACAAGAAACACAAACTATTAAAGTTTTTAATTTGGAAGAACATTGCATTCTGGTGTCACCATACTGATAAACTTGAATTCCTAAATCACACTCTGTTGCAATTCATCTGAGTGCTCTGCACAGAAGAAATGTCATTGTCACTTAAGAAACAAGTAAATTTACAGAAGTCTAGTAGGATTGTCCTCCGATCTCTATAAAAATAACATTATCTCTGCATTCCTAGATTAGAAAAAAAAAAAAAAAGAAGAGCCCTTAATTTGCTAGTATCACTTCAAGTTTTAATGGAAAGCAATGAAAAGACCTGCATCAGTGTTTAAGGAGGCACCTGTCTTAAGGAAGGGTTGTTGTTTTGAAAGAGTGGTTTCTGTCCAAGGCTTTGTAAATCACTATCCACTTCGGGTGCTCTCATTCTGAGGTTTCTCACTTGTGCCCCTCCAGCAGGGGGTTGACTTCTCACAGCTAAATTGGCCTAGACATTTTAAAAACCAGACCAAGTAATAAAGCACGAATGAAAAGAATCTTATACCCTTCTACTATTTCCCCAGATAAGTCTTCATCAAAGACATCTTTTCAGTCAAAACTTCAGCTATAATTCCTTCTCCTCTTTCATATCAGTTGTGCATCTTTTAGTATACAAAAAAATATTCCCAAGCTTGTGTTGATGACTATGGATATTCCTGCCCTGCAAGAGAATGAACTGCAGAGGTGTCTGAGCTGGTGTTGTCCAGAGCTTTCATGTCTCTACATCCACGCAGCACTGAGGGGATGTTTGCAACACAGACATTGAAAGCATCCCAGCCTTGTTTGGGAGGGGATGTGCTTGCATTTATAACCCTTCTTCTCTCAGGCAGAGCACACCAGGACTCCTGGACTACTTCTGTTCCTGGGGGAACCTCAGTGTGGGACCTCTGTTGTGCTCCACGGAGTCACAAGGACAAGCTCGCTCAACCCACTTGAGCAACAACTGAGCAACGCTTCACTCAAACCTGCACCACTGGGGCGAGCAGACCCTGCCTGCAGACACAGCTTTAACAACAGCACAGCCCACCCGCTCCGCTGAGCAGCAGCTCCCCAGTGACTGGGCAAGCAGATGTATTTCCATGTGGAGAGTTGAGGTTCGCTTGCATTCTTGATTTACAGGCTGCAAACCAACCCATCAAGCTTGCAGTGACCACATGCAAACTGCTGCCACCAAGGGTTCACCTCTTAGTTTATGTTTTCTTCCCCTTCTCTCAACAATGTCAGTCCATCTGGGACTGTGTCACACTCACTAGTGTGTTACATCTCTTCAGAGGAGCCGTGAAGATCTTTCATCCTTTCAGAATGAGAAAGGCTTGAAGAAATAGTATCGCCATGGCTTTTCAAGCAAGGTGGCTTGATGAGAGGTCTCAGCTCTGCAGTGCCTGTGCCTTGCTCTGACGTAACAGCAAGGTTACAGCCTACACAGGAAAAACTTCCATTTGTGGTGGCAAGGTATCCTTGTAGCTACCTGGCAGAAGCAGAGCAGGAGTTCCCCAGTGACTCCTGGTGACGCTTCTACACATACAAATTGAAAAATCTGGGGGTGAGTGTATCTGGTAAACATCAGTGTGTGCTCTCTTTTCCTCACTTTCAAACTGATCAGTCTAAACAAGGCTGTAAAAGAACAAGAGAACCCACCACAAATGAGAAAATGTAAGACCAGAAGTCCAAGCCTCTTCCTTTTTTCAGCAACACCTTTCATGGTTTTCCATGTGTAACCAAGAAGTAGCTGTGCTTTGAAGGTAAACTCCTGTGGAAAATGACTGGTAGGAACTTTCATCCTCTGCAATGGAAAAATTAGGTAGTAAGGGAATCCTTGGACCTGGATTGTATCACCATTAAAAAAAAAAAAAAAAAAAAAAAAGTGAAAAGACCTCTGGAATGGGTGAAAGGAGTCTAGTTTGATATGTGATATCAAGGGACATTTCCTCACAGGCTGCAAGCCAGAGAAGTTCTTGTTAAGCCCTTGGAGATGACCAGCTGCAGAGAAGTGGGCAATCCTGCCTCAGAACCTGGAAAAGCCAAGGTTGAAAGTTTCATTTTCTGCTTGTGTTCAATAAGATGAGCGTTACTGGTTGCTAGGCTTTGCAATATGCCAAGAACATTCTCTTCATTTTGTTATGTATCCCAGGGAAGGCCAAAGGATGAAGGTGAAATTAGGAATACTCCTCTCAGGTAATAAGGAAACTGTTTGGATGCATGAGTGATACCCGTGGTATAAGAACAAGAGGAACTAAAGGGAAATCTCATTTTTTCCAAAGCGAACAAACAATTCATGTTATTCTAATTGAATTATTGCACTAAAGGACAACTTGAATTGGAGCCTGAGTACCAATGATTCTTGTTTTTCTCTCCACACATAGCATTGCCATTTTAAAATATTATGTCCCATTTGCACTGTTACATTTCATAGGACTCTGCTATTTAATATTGTTATTCTCCTCCACCTCTGCCAGAAGTTTGGGATACAGTAGAGCCCATCTGAACAAAAGCATTCACAGTTCCTCGTTGCTGCTCTGCTGTCCTGACTTCACTGCCTCTGGCCCTGCCTGAGACTCACAGCCTTAAGTGTTGTCAAGCTGAGAAATCAGGCCGAGGAGAACTTGAAGCTGCAGCAGTGCAAATGATTGCAGTCATTGTGAATTTAAGGTGGGGAAAATGAAGGGAAAAAATGCTAGGTCCAAGGAACATCTGAGTTATGAAGTCAGTGCCACCCAAGAAAGAGATCATGGGACAATGATGCATTGTCCCGCAGTCCCATGATGCATGGGACATGAGTCAAGGTTAAAGATCTACTGCCCCTCTTAATCATGACTCTTACATCCAGCTATGTTCTACTGAGAATTAAATTAGGGAAGTCCTATAGCTACTGTTAGACAGGCAGGTCATGCAAGGCAAGCGTAGCTCCTTCTGGACGCGCATAGGACTCCCTCTACCCCAGCCTTAGTAAGTAACAACTGAGATGATAGCAATGCCTATGCACCTTTAGAGTTTCAATTACTTTTTTTTATTCCAAGTTCTCAGTGTTGATTAGGATTGAGACTTGGGTTAAAAATTTAAAAATGGGTCCTCACACTCACTAGATGTTAGATAATACTCACCGGAAACCTGCTCAGTGGCATGGCTTCTTCAGCTCTGTTATGGGCAGACGGCCCGTATTGGAAATTGAATTTACCCAGCTTCAACGAACATTAAAACAGTCCTTCATGGTCTAGCCAGTATCTGATACCTGACAGTGCCCCAAATGCATGTAGAGCAAGGACCAACCCACAGCAGTACTGCAGGAGGGCACTCTCCAACAAGGACTGCCCAGGACAGAGGAGCTGCCTTTTTAATTTACTCAGGGATGCTTTTTTGTTTTTTAAAACTTGCTAGAAACTGGGCTGCATAAATACTGTGAGGCACCTGGACATTGCAATTACTAAGGCGTGATCACATGAGTGTGTCTGAGGGCACCAGATTCCTGTGACTGGCTGCACCTCGTCTCTTGTCCCTCTGCGATTTGGGCACACAAAAGCATGCCATCTTCCCAAATCTCTGCTGAACGTTTCATGCCAGGAACACACAACTATCTCCCCCGAGTGTTTGGTCTGCTGTATTTTACAAGGCATTCATCTTTATCACCAATGGCAAGATGTGCTTGGGATCCATATTATCTATCAGTCACTTCATCTTGCTGCACCTTCATCTTGCACCTCATCTTGCTGTAACCTTTTCTGTGATGGGGGTAATTGGGCACCTTTTCCTGCAGGTTTCCAGAGGAGCTGCCTGTGGGCTACAAGGCCACGTCTCCTCTCACTGCCACAGGTGCAGGGCGGCCCAGCTCCCACAGTCTGTCTCTCATGGTCTCTTACACCTCATATTGCTCCATGCCAGTGGTTCCCAGGCACACGAAAGAAGCCTTTTGGTCCACACATCTGGTTTAAACAGGCTGGTGAGTTTGTGAATGTGTGTTTAGGTAGATGCACAGCACAGAAACACATCCTAATAACCATGGCAGAGAATGTGCAGTTGGACACACGGCAGGCGCTTTGCCCACTCACGCGTTCACCACCCCTTCTCAACCACACTCAGCAGTGTTATTTCTCCCCTTTCCCGTCCACCACAACCTCTGCTGCACGTTTCCTGTCCTGCCCCACATACCCTGTGCTGCAGAGGGCATGCACCAGCCAGACCTAACACGAGGTGACGGTGCAGAGGGGCACACTCTTCACCTTGTATCCTGTCTAGCCCATACTTGCTCACCCAACCAAGAGTTACTTCTCCTGCAGCCCCAAATGGCTTGGCACTGGCAGTACCTTCTGCCCCAGATGCCCCAGCAACCCCTCACATCCAACTGTCCCGCTTGCCCCAGGGCACGCATGTCGATGTGAGGCAGCGTTCCTCCAGCCCCATCCGGAGCATGGGCTGAGGAAAGCCCTCTCCCCACTGCTGCCTGCCCGGGGACAGGGATGGGGAGCTCCGGGGCTCCACAAGTGTTCGGCACCTGCCGCCTGCCCCGGCTCCCAGCTGCTGCCTGGCCAGCCCTGCTCTCCCTGTTGGCTGCGGGAAGCAGCCGCTGAAAGGCGATCTGCCTGACCTGATGTGAAAGGGATTTCACTGGTGTTAGGACACTTGATGACAGGGGGGAGGGAGGATTGAAATGAACTCTTTCCATCTTTCTGATGCAAAATGAGTGCAGACACATTGCTTTAATATCTTCTTTGTAATTCATTTCCTCCAGTAAAGACTGAGGACTTGATGCTTTATGTGTCTCTGGGTTTATGCCAGCAAACTACTTGCAAACTCACCCATCTGGAATAGACAGGGGTCATTAGTAGTTCTGATCCAGCTCTTTGTATCTTCTACAAGATGGGCATTAGCCCTCTATGCCTTGTCTGCCACCAGTAAGGAGCCATGGTTGAGTCTGTGGATAAGAAGGGTTCCTGCGTAACCCCACAGTAACAAATCTCAGCTGCTGCTCACAGTGGGCAGCATCAATGCCTGTAGTTACAGGCTCACCACAGATCTCCGCAAGGAGAGAGGAAACTGCTTGTGCTGGGAGGAGGGTCAATTCTGCTTGAAATGTGCCGGCCAGCGGGAAACCCAAAGAACAAGGCTCAGGGATTGCCAGGTCTCCTTTGCAGAACCTCCTTCCCAGACATTTTATGGGGCTGGGATCACACCCAAACCTGAAAAATCCTTGGGGCCAGCATATATATATCTTAGAGGGAATGAGTAACAGGCCAAGAGCCTCTGTAAGGGATTGCCCACATAGCGAAGAGCCTCCTTGCGCCATGCTCCTTGCTGCCCAAGTCCCCACTGCCAGGAGAATTCATTCCTACCACGAGCAGAGGGAACAAGAGACAAAGCTGCTGTATCTTCCTGACTCTTGATGTTGCCGCTAAGCATCTCAGATGGGTGATCACAGCATGCCAAGTTTTCTCCCAGACTTTGTTCCTACTATGTGATTCAGTCGGGCATACTGCCTGTTTAATGTAAATTATGTTTGGAGTTTATTTGTGTTCAGGAGCTTGGAGGCCTTTGGGCAAGAGACTCCTGTAGATGAAAGTCTATTATTAGTGTTTGCAATATTGAACAACACCTGTAAGCATTATGTAGTGTCAGCACATTTGTCCCTGCAGGGAAAGGAGACCTGGTTGTTGCATCCCAAAGCCAGTGCCATCTGGTTTGGTACTTACTCAGCGCGGAAAATACAAAGACTGCAAGTTTTCCATTAGAGGGCTTACTGACACTAGACACTAGACTAGGAGTCAGTCTTAGTAAATTGAATTTATTTGGAAATATACACGACCTCTGAATCAGCTCAAACTCTCTTTTAACTGCATGTGTCTGCGCTATGTATGTTGATGGAAACATTTAACCATTTAGCTTGGAGTGTTTTCTCCAAGGCCTGCTGAAATTGCAGATCCAAATGTCTGTTCATCAGTGCGGACACACCATGCCCAGGGCTGACAGCCAGCCTTTCCCTAAAGAAGCTGCTTCTGACGTAAAACTTGGGCTGAGAAAGAAATAAATGTTTTCTGAGATCAAGAAGTGTATTGGACCAGGTAAGTTCTCCAACTGTCAAAGAACACCGAAACCTTTGCAAGGTAGCATTGCCAAGTATCACAAATTTTGCATATCCTGAACAGATGTAATTACCAGGGAATCCCAAACCGTTCTTACAGCATTAAAGTTTCTAACTTTTTTTTTTTTTTGGTGGGGAGGTTTATCTTGACTTGAAGACGTTCTTTTTAAGCCGGTCTTATGAAGGCTCTACACACAGCTCCTTATTATCACTGTTCTGAATTTCAGTATTCAGCTCTGTCCCCTACCAGGTGGATGATCATCATTATCTCTGTCTTGCCAATACTTTATCAGATCATCCCAAGGCCTGATGGTTAGTACATGGCAAAGCCCAGAACAAAACAATAATGTTCTCATTTTCAGACCTGTTTGTGAATTACAAGACTAAGAAATTACCTTATAAATAAATGCACCCACTCCACTCTGTACAGCCTAGAAATTGCTCCAAAGTCATGTGGTTGGGTGGATTTTTCTATTTTGTTCTTGGCAATATGAACAGTTATTTAAGATTGTGCTGCAGTGGGAAATGGTTCTGTTTTCAGTTACCTGTCAAGCTCTAACTCATGCTTTGGAGTTTTTAATTTTTCTCCTGGATCTACTGGTGGAATCATAAGCTGCTCCAGTAGATTTGAATGCTGCCTTCTAACACCATCCTTATGCAAGGTTGTTGCAGAAGAAACAGGGGCTGTCAGCCTTGACAGAGCTAAAAACAAAACAGGCTTTGATTCACATGGAAAATGTTTTTGTCAATAACTTTCCTTCATACCTACTGCAGCCCTTCCCTTTAAGGCATAAGCCGAGCTCAGCCATAGTATAAGACTGCTAAAATCAATTCATGTCCTTGAATTCACACCTATTTGCAAGATCAGTGACATAGTTTCTCTTTGTCTACTCAGTGGTTCCCACTGTGAAAAAGGCAAATTGTCTGGCACCCCATCAGTCCTAAGGGGTTGGGCAACATGATCCATCTTGTAGCTATTTACTGAGATACAGCAAGGTCCTTCCTTCCCTCACCATACGGTTTCCTTCAAGGGGTTCCTGAGACGCCATAATGGTCAAGTTACTGGAAGTTAATGTGTTTTCTTGTGGGCATGTAATTGGCTAGAAAGTGTGGAGTTAGTGGTCCTAAATGAACTAATGAACCTGGTTAACTATGATCTAACACATCACACTGTATCTCCGACTAAATCTGTCTCGAAACACCAGATTTCACAATCGAGCTGTTATTCTGGTACCTGTTATTAAAGCATCTCACTGTCTGAATGTCAGTGTTGCTACGCAATTATCTCTGTTGCAATTTTTAAATTCTTTCTAGTGAAGAGTTGTCTTGCACCAGAGGTAGAAGCGAATGACATGAAAGGCGTTTTGTGCCATGGCTTAGACAGGGTACTGTGCTCTCTAGGCTGTCAGCTCCAACCCTGCAAAAACCCCTTGTTGATCTGTACAAGGAGGTGCTTAGTAGCACTGGTAGCCTGACTTCCAGCCATGTCACAGAGACCAGAGTTTTTGATCAAAACACTTGTATGTCTTCTTGTATTCTGATTTATCCACCAGATTGGCTTGCAGGATGGAGTAGGTGACCTTTTAAAAATTAGTTTTCTTTAAGAAGAACAGCTGTAAAGTCTGTTTTGCTGCTCTGAGATGACCATTCCCACCTCTTTGAATGAACTAACACATGGCCTTCATTTTCATTAGCAGTGACACACGTGGCACAGTGGATGGATGCAAGGGGGGAGGGATTCTGTTTCTTATTCATGTTCTTTTAAAGTCTTTTGCCTTACAGAGAGAAACTCCTGAGGAAAAAAAACAGCAATTCTTTCACTGGCCTTTCTTAGCAGACAGTTGCAGGAGAGAAGGAATGAATAAAATGCCAGATTAGACCGCTGGTGTTCATTACCAGATTCAGCGACAACCACTACCTTTTCATTCCAAAGGAAGCTTAAACATCACACAAAGCACCTGTCTAATTGTGAAGTAACGTACAGAAATGATCTGTGGTGGAAATTTCTTCCTGACCCTCACATGGTTGGCTTTATGCCACGGAGCATCTGATTTGCTTATCCTAAATATAACCAAATGCTAGTTATATATTTATTTAGTATTTGTTAAAAAAACATTTACCACATTTGACTTGTAACTTTCTGTGGTTGGCATTTCCACAGTCTGACTGTAAATGGAGGTTTTTGTAAACTTCAGTTTGGATATAGAATTTATCAGCTAAAGATGATTTGGGATGGGAATCATGCTTGGCAGTGGAAAGTAAAGAAAAATGCTGAGTGTAAGAGAAATTTTCATCAAGATATTCCATATGAGTACTTGTCTGAACATTTCTTTAAGTGAGTTGGCTCAAAGAACCAAGTTACATTTTGGCTAAAAAATACCAATTTTCTCTAAAAAAAGCATAGAAAGAATTGTAATATCATCAGAGTCTGGACCATATTTTCTGAAGATGTCTGTGCACATGATGGTCCAAAGAAGGTTGTGATCTGGCCAGCTGCAAGCCGAACGCAGCATCATGTGGCAGCCGTGTGCCTGTGGACCACCATCAGGCTGACTGGTTGCGTCTAGCACATGGCTTTTTGGCCCACAAAGAAACCATGATGCTGCTGTGCTGGGAATACTTGATAGCACTCTGGAAGGGGGAATGGGTAGGTGTGAGCTGAAACTTCCCTAGTTCCCTTCCCCTCCCCTGTAAATATGCCCCTGCCCTAGCACAAGGAGTTGAAAAACATGAACAGGATGATTTTGCGTTGAACAGCTTGTTCAGCTCCACCTCAGATGTGCTTGTGCTCACCTTCATTCTCTTCACAGCACCATGGATGGTCATATTTTCTAGGAGAGGAATCAGGACATGCCAGTAATTGGCACAGAGCAAGTGCCAGACAGGTGTGGTGACCATCAAGGTCAGCCCGTGTTCACAGAAGACAAGCTTGTTTTCCCTCTGACTCCAGTTCATCAGAGAAGAGAGAGCTGTTGTGAAAAAAAGACAAGATGTGTAATGCATTTACAAAATATGATCAGAATGGCAGGGTTTCAGACCCTGGTCTACAATTTCAAGCTGACTTCAAACAACCCTGACATTTATGTGTGCCTAAGTTGTCAGACAGAGTTAATATTAGACATTTAGAAGCACAATAGGTTGCAGAGTTGGTGCACATATGTGTGTGGATTTACTTTTTTTAAAATGGGACAGAGGAAAATTTTTCAAATTTCAAATCTGGAAAAAGAGTGGGTCCAACCTTGGACTCCCTTCTGAGCCAGCAGTGCTCCACACAGCAGTGCACATTCTGTGAGAGACACATCCAAAAACACTGGCCCCATGGGTTCCTCTCCACTGGCTGCAGGAGCCGCAAGCCAAGAACAGGGATACACCCAAACAGGACCTGCTGGGAAAAATACAGTCTCACTCTAACTTGCAACAAACTGAATTCCACAAAATTAAGGTATATTTGGTTGGCAGGAGAAGCTACCTCATTCCCTCAAGACACCCCAGAGAGTACCCAAAACCATAGGTAGATCCGCATCGGTGGAAGAGCCCATGGCCTTGGGTGTAATTGCAGAGTGATGTTAACACCACTCAAATGTTCCGCAGTAGTTGATTTCCTTCTCTTCTTACCTCCGTTATGCCAGGGCTAGAGACCCCAGTCAATGCTGTATTTGTGAAGCAGGAGCTCTTCCTGCACTCGGCAAATCCTTTAAATAAACCCAAAAAAAAAGCTCTGTGGGAAGAGGGAAAGGGAACACTAAGAATCCTATTCCATTTGAGTACAGCCAGGAGAAAGCAGAAGTAAAAACTCTAAGAAGTCATCTAGGCACCCCAAAGGCAGGGGGTACCATCTCTTAATTTGATAGATAATGAACAGAAGGGAAATGGGCTGAAAGATTTTTTTTTTTTCTCACCAGGACTTAAAAAATATTGGTTTTCACTTCATGTGATTTAAAAATGACTTAGGCTTCTTCATTGCAAATGGTTAATATATTTTGTTGATCAAAATCAACAGTCATTTTCATTTTAAAATAATGGCATATCAGAAAACAATTTTTCATTCTCAAAAGTCAAATTAAAAAGATCAATCTTCATTCACTTTCATTAAAAGATTTTAATCTATAAAGTGAAAAATAGTTACTCTGCCTTTTTCTGTATATTTGATCTAAGTTCAGCCCTTTCCTGTTTCTGTTTACAATTGCCCCTAGCTGGGTTTTCAGAAAGATTTATCTTTTTCTTTTATAAACGCATTCTTCCTATTTTATCCCCGTACAGTGGTATTTTTCTATGTAGTTAATTTGTGACTTTTACATATCTTAATTTCATTGCATTTTCATGTTTGTCTTTTCTATTTGTATTTAAACTAGTTTAAAGTTTCTGCCGTCTTTAATTCCTTAGCTTGCGCCATTTTATTGCCATGATTAAGTATCTGTCCCTAGGCAGCAGCAATGAAAGTGCAAGCTTTCCCATCACTTTCACTTATCTGCTTCTTGCTGGAATTAAGATTAATTATAGTTGTCAGCGCATTACTAAAATCACAAATGTCAATTTCCCCTTTTCGCGTTTTTTGCTGTCAGAATAAATTGCATAATCATCACTTAATACCAAGCTCTTGTTTCCCTAATAATACGTTGAAGCCAAAGGTTTACCAAAGGGAGCCCAAGGAAAACACACGAAACCCGAGAGGGTAAACACGACGTGGGAAAGCACGGCCGTGATAAGGCTGGTCTCACAGCTGGAGTGAAACCTTCGCGGGGAACCTGGAGCTTAGCCTGCGCCGGCAGTGCCTCCATGGGCCACAGCGGTGGGCTGTGTGCCGGGGGCAGTGATTGCTTCGAGGATGAACGTGCTGGAACCCAGCCTGTGGGACATCTCTCCCCAGAAATATGGCCAGCAGTCGGGGCCAGAACTTTCCCCAGAAGCTCAGGATTAATCAGGTCTTTGCCAGGAAGGGGTCCTGCAGGTTCAGGAAGAGAGCCAGGCTGGAAATGACTGGCAACAGCCCAGACACATCCAACATCAGCGACGTGAGCACTTCATGGAAGACCCCCTTTGAATGCTCGCTGTCCACCGCCTTTCCAACATCTTGGTGTGCCTACCACCAGATCTGGGCTCCTGCAGGGTTGTGTCACCTTGGATTTGACCACGTTAAAACCTATCTGTAACAGACTGCCCTGTCAACCCGTCCTGTTCATGAGGCTCATTTTCCTGCCATATAAATTCACCTCCTTAAACATGTAGATAGCTCATGCCCCAAGGATATAAATGGAGAAGCTTATTTCCAAGTTAGGGTCTCAGAAATAGCATCAATGTATAATCCACTTTGTTGCCCTAAACCCCTTCCTGATCCCAATCCCATCTTACATATATATATAGACATCAGCCCTGCAAATCACATACTAGCTATCCCTACGATCTATCTTTCTACTGGTTTTTAGAAGATCCTGCTTTTCTGTGTTTTCTGTCTTAACAACATTAGAAAAAATCTAAAAAAAATCTGCGTACCTGTGGCCTTTAATGGAGGGAAGCTTATAAAGCAACTGCACTTTGTACCTTCACTACACGTCCTGCTCAGGTACTGACTCCACCTCAGAGGAGTTTCTCTCTTTCCTCTGATCTTCCAGGAGGGACCCTCAGAAAAGTCATCTCCAGGTGCGGGTGCCTGCAGTTGGGTGATGTCTGTCTCTGCTTCAGACAAACTGAAATGCAGTCTTCTCTTTTTATCTCCCTTCTTTTTTTAAACTTCAAAAATTTACCATTAAAAGAAATTTTGAAAATATTTCAAAGAGAAAACTCTGAAATTTTTATGAAAAGTCAGTATTTTAGCTTCTAGCTCTTAAGCTGGAGCGTATACTCAAAACTTGACTCATATTTGTCAGTCCTTTCATTCTCCTAAAGCTGTCTAAGCGAATTTACCATTTGCCAAAAAAAAAAAAAAAAAAAAAAGCTCAATTCTAATATTAAATCCATTCAGAGTTCAATGCTACAAAGTGAGAGAAATATATGACTTCTGACCTGGTATTTCAACAGTAGGCTTGTGTGCAAACCAGAATGAAAATACCACTGTAGTCAAGGGACTTTGGTAAAGTTACTGTTTCCTTTCCATGTCACTGGTTTGAAGGGATTTTTTTTAATCAATTGTCGTTTCCTCTTCTCTCTTTTTTAGGGTGTTTGGTGGGGGGGGGTTTATTGTTGTCCACTAGCTTGAGAAGCTCTTTGCTAATTTCAAGAACTGTATGCAGGGTTTTATACATGTGCTTACAGATGCCAGTTGCTTGAAAAACTGGCCCTGTGAAGGGACTTTGCTCAGCTTTTGAAATTTGGGAAGCTCTGGAGATCCAAAGTACAGGAACCCTCTGAAACTCCCTGTCCACAGAAGGAGAACCTGTCCTCCAGAGCAGATACACGGAGGGAAGGAACCTGAGCCAGGCAGGTGGTGGGGGATTTGCAGGAGGGACTAGGACCTTCTGGAAGTGGTGCAGCAATGGGCCATGCCTCTTGCTTGACAGTAGCAAGACATCCTGCAGGACCTCAGCTTGCAGGCTGACCGCCTTGAGAGTGTTTGGCTAAACTGCTGCACATTATTTTACATGCAGAAAAAGATGACATCTTGTAAAATCAGATACTTAAGACTCTTGAATGCAGTCCAGTGTCATGCTTGGCTCCTGCAGGTGTGACAGCTCTTCTTCAGAGACAAAGGACAAGGGAGCCCTTAGCAGAGCTAGCGGGTGCCAGATGCCCTGTTTCCTTTCTGATTTGGCTCCTTTGACTTGGTCCCAGCCCCTTGTGAAGTGCTCTGGGAAGCTGGTATGTGGAAGGAGGGAGAGAGAAGAGTTAGGATGACATTTTGCAGCCCATGTGCTAGCTTTGACTGCCAGCTCTCTGCTTTCCCACAGACAGCACTTTCCCCAAACGCTTCTCCCCAATCTCCTAATCCTCCAGCCCAGTCTGAGGGCTGCTGTGGTGTAGCAGCGGCACCAGCAGCGGTAAGACTGGGGAGCCGAGTGTTTCCATCCTGCTCTCCAGCAAGCTGAGCTGCTTCCCTCTCGGCTCCCCCATCTGCCCCACAGCCCACCAGACATGCCCTTATGATTAATGGGAATGGTCAGAGATAAATGACTGACTGACTCCAGCATCGGAGGAGCAGATCATGGAATTATTTGAATAGAGGCAGCAAATCAAACAGTGTAACTTTATTTGGCTTGATATATTTCCTATGGCTTCACTTCATAGAAAGCTGTATGCGTGCTTTTGGGCACGTGCCTACCGTCTGCAGTGCCAAGATAGAGAGGGAACGCAGAAAGGATGCACCCTCTCTTCTGCGTTGTGTCAGAAGTACCAAGCTGCTGAGATGAAAAAGAGCCACGTGAGAGCTACATCCCGCTGCTCCTCTCTGGGATTTGGCTGGGGCTCAGGGGCAGCAAAAGCCCAGTGTTACTTCTCCCCTTTAAAAAGGCAAAGTGGGTTTGGGACGAGAGAGGTATGGGGGAGTGAGCAAGCAGCAGAAGGTGGGTTATTTTTACTCTTCTAATCAACTATTTCCCCGGGCAGGCTTGTCTAAGGGAATCATGGCGTACTGAAGACAAGCCTCGCTCCCATCATTCTGTTACTTGGGTCACATACTTGAATAATATAACTCTTGTTTTGATTTCTTTTCTTCTTTTAAAAAAGCTTTTCTTTTTTAATGTTGTCAATTCACAGCCCTGCCAAAGCCTTCCACAACAATGAATCTGTCAATAGTCTCCAGATCTTCTCACGCTTCCCACCAGAAGTTCTTTAAACATTTGCGATATGTGTGATTGTGATAATCAGCATTTTACCCCGTCTTGGATGATGTCATGTTCACTGACTGATGCAGTAAGAGCTGCTCAGCAGGCTATCTTTCCAAATAGTGAGGAACAGTTTTCTATCTATAGGAAGCATAATGCATACCATCATCCTCTGCACTGAGTGACAGATCAAGGCCGGGGGCAGAGCTGCTGTTCCCTGGCTGGAGAGCTTCCCTTTGTAGCAAGAGGGTAGTCACTAGCCAAAAAATGAAACTACTTCTGGTACTAATTTTTCAGTGTTCCATGTATGCTGTTAAAATCCGTGAAATGCTGGAAACTTGCGTGTTTCTTTGTGTATCTCATCCTAATCTGAACTTTCCCAACAAGTGAGCAATACAACGTGAATCATAACAGAGAAAATCAACACTTTAATTTGCAAAATTACTTACAAACCAGTCCTAGTATTTGTGACCAGCTCCGTTAGTTAAAGAAACAACCCAGCATGAATATTAATCCTATTTCTACTCAATACAAAAGTTAAGTGGTTTGTTTTTTTCATACAGCCATCGATGGCACTACGGAGGAGCTCTGACTCCTGGATCTCAGCTTTACCCTCTGGATAGACAGCTTCTGTAAGGCTGAGGGTAGCGCACAAGCAGCGAACAGCAAGGGTTACAGACGCGCAGCGTGGTAGCCACAAGAGCCAAGCTAGCAGGATGTAAGGCCTCCAGTGCTGCCAGCTTGTGCGGACAGTTTTATGTGACGTTCCTCTGCCTCCTGCTCATAGACGGGATAAACGACATGTAAGAGGAGCCAAGAACACATTTTATATGAACATCATGTACTGTAGGAAATGTGTCTCTGCCATCTTCCAGCCCTGGTTTCTTTTATAAGAAATTAGCCACTCAAGAAAATTCCAGCTTCTCTCTTGTCTGTATTTCCTAATTGTGTCAAGATCCCTATGAAGAGCTCATTAATAGATTAAAGGAGCACGACGTCTGCAGCACATATTCAGGGGGGAAGCAGATGGCTTCAGAGAGACATGAGCTGATGCCACCCCAGTGAAGCTGTGGGGGCCTTCCCCAGCCAGGGGGGCACTGGGCTGGCATGTCCCAGTTGTGCCCTGGGCCCAACCGGTGGCTCCCTGTGGACCTTCCCTCCTCTTCCAGGCAGGTAGCATTCTCCTCCTCTTCAGCTGAGACTTGTTATGCCTGGCTCTGTTCTTCCTAGGGCATGTGACTGCCCCCGACCTCTTTGGGCTACACATTTCGGTGGCCACAGATGCGCTCACGTGCTCTTCAGCCTTTGCTTCTCCAGAACCAAACTTCTTCTGTGCTACCTCTTGCTCCTGGGCCTACTCCTTACATTCATAAACTCCTTATTTGTGGAAAAGTGCCTCCTATGCTGAGCACTTTTTTTTCTGAAAGCAAGGGCTTTTTCTTGTACGGATGGGCTAAACACAAGGGAAAATACACATTTTTGTCATTTCAGAGTCACAGTCTTCTGTGATGAGGGCTTTTACCGGTGTGTATTGATGTATATGGCTTCATTCAATACGGGCACTAAAAAAAAACCTGTCCTGTTTTGTCTGAGGAGATACCAGAGAGATAGTAAAGCTTGAATTAACTTTTTCTGCCTGCAGTTAAATCAATTCCAGACTCTATTAATGTGAGCAAGTGCCCTTGGTCCCATTGCCTGGTCATCCAGAGCTATTGTATAACAGCTAATTGGTCTATACGTCCCCTTCAATAAGGGAAGGCTGCCACAGATGCAAAGCTCGCAGAGGCCAGGAGAGATGCCTGACTCAGGGGAGCTGTGACACGAGGCGCGATTAAGCAGAGCCCCGCCATGTTGTGTTAACCTCTGCGGGTGGGGGGCCTGAGGGGAGCCCCTCCCGGGGTGCGCACGCAGCTCCTCGGGAAGGGGAGCGGGGGTGGGGGAACACAGGAGGGTGAACAGTTCAGAGAGATTATGAACCAAAAGATAAATAAACACCACCCACCCACACCCCAGGCTTTGAGGATGGTGAAGGGTTTAGCTGTGCGCGTTGAGATGGCAGAAGAGGGAGAGCGGGGATGGGGGTCCTGAGTGAGGGTGGAAAGGGCTGGAAGTGGCCTCGTAGCCGCAGCCCTGCGGCAGGGAAGCGAGGAGTCATGAGGGCTGCTGAGCTGTGGGAGCGGAGGACAGGGGTGTGTGGCCAGCCAAACCCAGCCCAAGGGCTTCTGCCGTCACTCCCACAGAGCGATCCTCTGCTCACATGGGACAGCGCTGAAAATATCTTTGCCATCTCAGTGGGGGGGAGTGTTCCCCCTCTCGAGAGGTGGTGCTGGGGGGCAGCAGTGAGGAGTCTGCAGCTGGCCCTGGCAGCACAGGATGTGTGCCCCAGAGCCATGCGTTTGGGCTGATCCCTCTGCCTGGCCTGAGGTAAATGCGTAAGAGCGTTAGGCCTGGGCGGCAGCACAGGGGGATCCCACGAAAAAACTGGCCTGTTCAGCTCGTAACCCGAACAGGATTCGGTGTCAGAAAGGAGATCCTTGGGGAAGACCCTGTGGCCATCCAGGCTCCAGAGAGGAAAACCCTTCTCCAGCAGGACCGTGCTCCGTGAGACCTCCAGCCTTCCCCGCACAGCACGCTGACGAGAGAATCAGAGCGTGCACTTTGGCTGCAAGGAGGGTTTCCTGGTGGGGCACGGCCCAGGCTTTGGCTCCAGGAGCGCCATGACCCAGTGTGTGAATGTTAAATCAGCACCAGGGGGATTTTTGTTTCCCTCGGGATGCATTCCCCTGTGATTCTCCCTCCCCACCCTCCAGCGCCCACGCTAGGAGTGGCCTCAAGGGCACAGAGCGCCGGACAGGGTTTGCCAGCAGTCTCCACCACCGCGCAGGATTGACGTATTGTCCCCATGTCCTGGTGCCACAACGTGACGAGAAGAAGCTGAATCTGGCACAGCCTCCAGCCCCCTTGTTGCCACCATTTCTTTTTCCCCAGACAAGAAACAACGAGAAGAGGTCTGCCACCGCTGGCACGCAGGCAGGCTGATGCTTTGCCCATCGTGATGCTTGAAAGGAAGCACCACTTTCTCTCACATTTGAACCTACCCCGCTATGGATGGCCTCCGTCAGACGTGTGATAAATCTGCAATTAATAAACATCAGGCTGAGGAACGAAGACGTTATTTATTGGCAAAAAAAATTAAGCTCCCCTCTGCCCCCGTCAAGAGCAGGGGGGAGAAGGAAGGCGGAGGCTGAGAGGAGAGAGCCGAGGAAGCAAGTACACCGAGAGCACAGGAAAAGGGAGAGGAGGAAAGGAGGGAGAGAGGGGACAGGCAGTGGGAATGGGAGAAGGAAGAGGTGGGAAGGGGCAGCAGGAGAGGGTGAGACACAGGCCCAGAGAAGCGGGTACCAAGGAGGACAAAGAGCAGGGTGGGGTAAATGGAGGGAACAGCATGAATGTGTTTGTCCGCAGAAGAATACATGCTAATTCTTGGAATATGCCAGTCCCTTAAATCACCGCTGTGGGAGGGGAGCCATCCAAGGCTGGGGAGCCCCATGTGCTTCGGGTGACAGCCCGTGGTCTTTCCTCAGCAAGAGACTGAGCAGAGACGGGAAATCTTGCATTGCTGCGCCTCCTCTGAGGGCTAACATTTCTCTCCCTCTTTCTTTTCTTTCTTGTCTTAAACTTGAGAAAATCAAAAAAGAAAGCAAGTAAAACAAAAGCCCCTTTGCCTTAATTAAATTACTCAGCCGCCCTCTGGGGTTGACACTGGGGATACATGAGGCTTTTGTGTAATATCTGGAGGAATTCTCCCGCCGCCCCCCGCCTCCCCCTGCCCCATCCCGGGGACAGGCGGGAGGATTTCAAAGGGGAAGGGAAAGGAAGGGGGAGGGGGGTAAACTAATAGGGATGGGAATTATTCTGTGATGGCTGGAGGGATAAGAGAAAAAAGGGAAGGAAAGTCGCTGCTGAAATTGAAAGCCGATTCCCTGCGCTGGCTCGAGGCAGTGCTCTGACCTGGGGTAGCTGCCCTTTTGCCAGAGACACAGGCAAAGTTCAGGGCACGGGGAAAGCTGCATAAATACGAAGTCTTTATCAGGGGGCCGATCCCACTGCTGCAGGACATGCCTGCCCGCTCTGGGAGCAGCGTGATGAGGCAAGGCAAGCTCCCCGTGGCCACCAGCATCAGGCCGGGCTCTGGGCAGCCTGGGCCTACGAGCCGGGGGCAGCTGCAGAGCCTTACCTGGGCAGGGCTGGCGTGAGCGGCCGAGCCAGGCCATGCTGCAGGCTCCAGGCAGCCTGCCCAGGCAGCAGCAACACCGCTCCATGTCCCCTGCAGCAAGATCCCCAGGCCCAGTCAGAGGGTCACCAGTGGAGACACCGGCTTCTGCGCGCAGGAGGCTTCACTCAGAGAAGGCACGGATGTTTGTATCAGTATGTCCCCCAACCTGTGCAGAGCACGTCCAGGAGATGCTGTGGCAAATGCATGTCCTGCCAGCAGGATTGCTTTCACGCTGCTGCCATCAGTGGACTTGTTTGAAAGCTGTGGTTTTCCTCCCCAAAACCTGCCACTGGCAAGATCCTACATCTTCCCTTCTGAAAACTGGGTGAACTGAGCTTTGTTTTGCACCCAAGAGAAACCCATACCTGCTGCTTGAAAAGAAAGGCACTCTTCACATTAGGCATAGTCTGCAAAGGTAGCTGAGCCCGTGCGGGACTTGCAGGATCCTTTCCGCCATCTCCCACACAGACCCCAGGGCCCAGAGTTGTGGCATCAGTCTTGATCAGTGGCTTTTGGAGAGGTGACTGTGCTATCTGGGACTGGGGTGTGTGACCCATAAACAAGCGATGTGAACAGAAGGAGCAGAGACTGCATACCAGCATCAGCTCCCTTTTACTTACTGTTGGGAAGGAATATTTCTGGGAACAAAGAACATCTGGGCTGTAGGCTGAACTGGGCTTTATATGATGAAGCTTGTAATACTGTCCCATCTGGAGAGCAGCTCCAGTGAGTTCTGTGGGGAGATAAGAGGCAGAGTCAACCATAAATCCACTCCTTTAAGTATGACAAGTGTGTGCCTCATATTCCAAAGAGAGGAGGGGGAAAAGTAAGTGGAAACATTTTTCTCTGTGCTGAACACACGCAGAGCTAAAAAAAGGGCCGGCCCACCATAGTGTGATGGGAGGCTGGTAAGCATGGAGCACCCCCAGGGTGCCAACAAGAACAGTCAGAGGCTTTTCCTGCAGTGACAGCTTCATTCCCCAGTGACAGCCGGGCCTGGTGGGGAAGCGCGGGAGCTGGGGGATGCTGCCACACACGCAAAGCCCTGCACAGCTGGAGCTGGAGGCAGCTGACACCAGGGCAGGAGAAGGACCCAAAGCTTTGGGGCTTCCACCTTGGTGGAGAAATTGGGTTCCCAATTCTCAGAGCTTCTCTGCTGTTTATTACTAACAATGATTTATGACATTAATAACAACAGCCTTACCAATGTGGAAGGGCCAGGTGAGGAGTCACGCTGTGGGCATGAGGGAATTGTATCACTGTTAGAAAAAAAAAAAAAAAAGGTGGATTATTTCCTCAAGTGAGCTATCAAGGTTCAAATGAGCTCTTGCAGTTTGCGCCCGCTGGACTGGCAGCACGTTTCAAATATGCACCTTGCAGATGGTGTGTGAGGCGTATGGTCCTGGCGATGCTCCCCGCGGCGGTCTGCCTCCCCCACAGCAGTGCAGCCCCGCGCTCAGGCCACCCAGGTAACCCGTGTCTGGTGAGCACCTGTGTCAGCCAGCTTGGAGGAAGGTATAAATACACCCTCGTGTTTATCTAGGATTTCCCACTTACAGCCTTCGGCTTTCAACTAGCCACCACCCAAGCAGGCCAAGAAAGCACCACCCTTGCTTCTGTCCTCCGTATTTCTCCTCCAATTCCTTTTGCCC
The DNA here is from genome assembly GCF_047716275.1 of Strix uralensis. Lineage (NCBI taxonomy): Eukaryota > Metazoa > Chordata > Aves > Strigiformes > Strigidae > Strix > Strix uralensis. Next base: position 3,008,291 of record NC_134000.1, read on the forward strand.
CCTCGTTTCCTATGGTTTTCCAGTCTGTGTTGATTGAATACAGTATTTGGAGGGGTGAGTCTCTCTGCAAGCTCTTGTTGCTGTGTTTAAGGAAGTAGATGGTTTTAATCCACATCCAGACCTCTTGCGGACAGACTGCCACTGTTCATAAAGAATAATAACTTGCAAGGCTGCAAAACAGCACATGGCATGGCACAGTGCCTAGCACCAAGCTGAACTGCCATGCTCCCTGCTCCAAGGACCTTCCCATCAGAAAGCACCAGAGACGGGACTGACTGGGATGGTGGAGGCCAAAACAACGGGGAGAAGAGGTGAAGCAGGAGGAGGAATGCCTGCAGCTGGCGTAGGCACTGGTGTGTTGCTCCTTCTACAGCCTGTGTCAGGAAGGGACAGACCCCTCTTATGCAGGGGCTGGTTGGGGCACATGGAGAGCAAGACAGGTTGCCAGCATTTGAAAAAGAAAATATCACAAGGAAGGGGCTTCAAGGGAGGATTATCCTCGAGAAGTTTCTCAGAAGTGGAAGCTGGGGCAGAGATATGAAAGATGTCACAGGGCACTGTATCATGATGACGCTTTTTGTGCCTTTGTGCACATTGTGCCATTTATTAAAGGAAAGTCATCTAGGTATGCCTGGGTCTGACAGGGAATGGAAACCTCTCAGCTTGCAAGTTTGAAGTGAAATCCCTTATTTATTTATGTCTCAGTGTGTGCTTTCTGGTTCTTGCACCCCAAGTTGACAATAACTCAAGCACCACTTATCTTGGCTTTTAGTTGCTAAAATGTAAGCAGGGATTAGCATAAAATGAGATTTGTGCTGGCCCGTGGCAGAGGTTTGATTTTCATTCAATATTCCCTAAACTATATTTTTGTATAGAAAAAAAATGAAGACAGGGAAGGGAAAAATGAGGGAACATACTTCTTCCCTCCAGAATGTTATCCTCGTCTGATCCATACCCCACCTCAGCCCTTCCTGCTGCCATCTCTCCCCCAGCCTGTGGCATAAACATCAAAAATATTTTTTGGAGCTGGTGTGTGTCTGTGTCTAAAAGGGAGAGAGGGAGACTGTTTTAGATACCGGTTATTTATTAGAGGTTTAATATTGCTCCATATAGAAATTAAATGGAACAGCATTCAGACGTGCCATTAAAATTTACTGCTGCTTGCTATTTTAAAACCCACATAATCATTTCAAGTAACACTGATTAAGGTCTTGCAAGAAATGAAAAAAAAAAACCAACAACCACGTCAACTCAGGCATCACCACAGTGTCTCCACCTAATAGCTGCTTTATTAACACGAGTCTGGAAGCAGGAATGCCTTATGTTAAACTTATTTATTTTCCATTTACACATCACTCTTCTGTTGGGTTTCTTTTCTAAAACACTTGTTTGATGACCACTCCCTTCTCAATGGACTGCCTGACTGTATGACATTTAATGTTTTGCTCACATAAACATGTTCATTTCCCCAAAGGTGCATTTTTTTTTTCCTTTATAAACTTGACTTCTGTATTTCCTTTTTAACTTTCTCTCTCTGCATTGAATACCCAGGAATGTGCATATGTTCAAATGTATGCACATGAAACACACACTCTGTCTCATTCTTCCCTTCCTCTTTCTTATGTTTGCAGCACTCCTTTATTTTATATGCACACCTATACATATGCTCATATATACAAGTGCACGTGAAGAACTTGTAGTTTCTAAACCAGCCTGGACTCTTTTCATTGTCCATGCCTTTAAACCCAAAAAAGGGGATCATTTGTACAAACTTCTTCAGTTTGGTATTTTTTGACTGTTTTACTTGTGGGTTTGCAGACGAATGGACAAGAAGGCAGGAAATCTATACATGGTACATGTATATTTGCTACAATTATTGATTTTGGCGTTTGAAATACAACAGATTCCTTGGGAGCAGCATTCAGTCTTGGGAGAGTACACTTAGTACGTGCTGGGCTGGAGTCCTTTGGTGGGGCCAAGTGAGAAGACCTTGTTTATGTGACAGGATTAACCCTGAAACTCAGGAAAAGGCAGAAATGGTGGTGGCTTTGAAAATCGCTCTGAACACCAACTTCGTCATCCGCATGATTCCTATGTCATGTGTGGGTCTTTATGAAGAGCTAATGGTGACCTGGAGATTGGTAAAATGGATGCATGATGGCTGCATCTTACAATATAAGGTTTATTGGCATTGCACAGTCAGAAAAATGTTGCAGCGTACTTCTGCCAGATAAACGTTGAGGGGCTTTTAACATGCATTCTGTCAGTCTTAAAGCAAAACACTTCTGGATTCACTGCCATCACATGAGACTGGAAGAGAAAAAAAGAGACTGCCTGGAAGTGTAAGCCATAAAGAAGTAGCTTGGAGGGGGCTTTGAAGGATTATCCAGTCCAACTGCCTGTGCCAGAGGAAGGCAGGCTATTTCTGTGGCATTCCTGACAGACAGTTGTCCAACTTTTTCCATAAAAACTGCAGCAATAGAAGTTCTGCAGCCTCCCCAGGCAGTCTGTGGCTGCACTTTGCTACCCTCTCTACTGGAAAGGTTTCATCCCAGCATCTGACTCAAAATCATCACTGCAGTCCTGCTCTGTGGTAGTTATGTTCCCGTTGGACAGAAGAATTGGGAAAAGACAGAAGGGGATTGAGAAATGAGAGTTTCATCTCGGCTGAAGGGCAAGGAAGGAGGTAGCCCTGAGGAGGTCTACCCAGGGCAGTCTTTTCCTGCAGTCGAGATGGGTGAGCCAAAGTCAACAGCTCCCCCAAAATTAGCTTTAAAAGCCATCACAGAAAGGAAGATAGCATTTAGGATGGAATATTGACGTGGTCTTCTAGCTTGCATGGATAAGTAAAGTGTCAAGGAAGTTAGATTCAGAGAGGTAACAAATGTTTTCCAAATGACACCTGTGCTTCAACAGCTGGCATACCCTGTTTGAAAGCTAGAAAAAGGGATGGGTAGGAGGCAGGTTACTAGTCAGCATTTCATTGCCTTCATTGTTTTTTTCTTTTTTTTTTGTAACTTTGTTTCCAGATTTATAACCAAGAAATTAAACCCTCACTTTGCCAGAAGACAAGATGCCTTTTTTATGCATAAGCTTGTTTGGTTTTTAACTGAACTGAACGGTGAGTAGTAAGAAAGACTTCTACTTCCTCAGAGATGGTCAGACAAGCAGTAGGGGCTGTCAGAAGAAACCCTGGCTGCCTGTAGCCTCAAGAGGTTCAGGAGTCGTAAGACGCTGGCAAGCATTTCCTTGCAGGATGCACAAAGCAGTCTGATGGCTGGTTTATCCCTCCAGGTGTAACCTGGGGCCCTTTCAACAGGAGTCAGTGGCTGTAAGACAGCCCACGGGCTGATGCGCCCCACACCTTGCACAGGGTAGGTCCATGGCTGCCCTTTGAGTGAGTGAAGCAAACCGTGAAGATGCTCAGTCAAGCTCACTTACCATCTTGTCCTCCCCTGAGTTTCTCTCTAGCCTGCTCTTTGCATTTCCTCAAATAGAGATTGTATTGACTCACTCCTGACCTAAGTAGAAATATGCACTTTATCCAGTATATTAATCTGGTTTACAGAAAAACATTTCTTTTGGAAAACTGTGGGAGCCTCAAATGCTGGTGTCCTCTGCAGCTCCCCACTGGAGTGAGTGACCTCCTGCCTTGGTCTCCCCTAGTGACTAGCAAAACTGGAGGTGCAGGGTGGGGACAAGGCAGCTGTTCGGGACTGACTCTGAAGCTAGTCCGAGGTGTGGTATTCATTTCAGCCTCCCTTTATTTCTCTGCACCCAGTAGGCAACAAAACACCACTACAGCTTGTACCACGCTGGGTCTTTACAACATGATGCCTCAGCACCACAACTGAAATGCCAGGTAATCTGGTGATTAGTTTGTCCTGCTAAATGGCATTGTCATGAAATGATGTTGCATTATGACTCTGCGCAGTTTTAGCATACAGCCGCCTCTACGGCTTCAGCTTCTGGGATATAAGTCAGGTGAAGCTCCATGGGTGCTGGGATGGATGACAGCGCTGATGTAGGATTATCTGATGGGCCAACGGTGTGCCAACATCTTCATGAGGTTCTCTTTATGGATAAGAACACCACATTGTTATAGTAGCAGATCCCCAAATACTTTGGTAGCACCTTCACCTGTTGGTAAAAAACTGCCTTTCCTCTCATGAACTCTTCCTAGAGATCATTTTGTTTAATAAAATAGCATTTTCAAACATATATATTTTAAAATGCATATTCAGTAAATTTCTCTCACACCTCCTTTTTTCTCTAAATCTTGACAGCTGGGAATGGCGCATTGATCTATGGATTAGACTTAGTTACCTTGGCAAGCAGTTGTGCCTTGAGTGCCAAGATAACCAGGTCAAAGAGGGAAAAGCATGAATATTAAAAAAAACAATGTTTGACTGACAAAAGCAATTTTGAAGAGATGTGCAGGGTAAGGGGAAGTGAGGAGGAGAGCCCTGGTTTACACTAAAAGGTCTGTTATACAACTTAAACATTGTAAATGTTGGTTTTGCTTCACCACCCACTGTTTTGCCCAGATGGAATAGCCTGGAGAGGGTATTTAATACGTATAGTCATTGGAGAGCTCTGGGCTAATGCTGATGGGAGCAGAGGCCTGTCTGCTGCTGAGAGTCCCCATCACCACCCGGCAGGCAAGCCACAGGAGCTGGTGCCATGGGAGGACTCTTTTGCCCCATGAGCAATAGCTCTTTCTTCCTCCAGTATCTTCTTCAGCCTTCCTGCCCCTCCAGCCCTGCTTGCCTCCAGGGCCATGACAGGGGCATCAAAGCCAAAGGCAAATGGTGTTTGAGATGTGCTGGGCTCTGAGTGACAGCCAGGTTCAGCTTCGGGGAGATGGGCTGAGCTTGTGATGACAAACAAGGACCATCTAGGGGTACAGTCCCCTTTGGGCAGCTTTAGCTAACAGTTGCCTTCCTGGGGAAGAGTGCAGGGAGCATTTTCTGAAGAAACTCACGCGCACATCCCTTGGAAAATTCCAGTTTTATCAGAACAACTTCAGTCGCAGGAAAGGGCTAATTTCAAAGACTCTTCTGGTCTGAAGACCAGAACTTTGAGGAGAAACAATGGTCTTTCTACCCTCTTTCAGCATCTCTGGCAGGAAAAGGCAAGGGTTCTCCCACTGTTAATTGATATACAACCGAAGTGAAGATCCAAGAAAAACGTTTTGATTGACCAAATCTGTGTTTGATATTCCCGTGGATCACGGACAAGCAGAGATGTTAGAGAGCTTCTTCACCTCAGGACAGAAGGGCAGAACCTGTCCATGGCCAGTACCCAGCCGTTCCTCCCCAGAGGCCCAGGAAACCTTAGCAGAAGTAAGCCTTATCTCTGGAGCATTCCCAGTGGCAACTTTTCAAGAGCTTTTACAGAACCATTGTTTTCTGGACACCAGCATATGAAACCAAAGCTATTGCCAGACTGGAGGGCCTCATATTATTTTACCTCAAAGAATGCTTTACCCTTTGCTGTGAGCCCCTCATTGGGTTCCCTTTGACTTCCTGAACGTATATACAAGGACCCTCTGTAGAATCACCAGTCATGGAAAGAAGGGTGATACTACCTTCAAACAGTAGAAGGGCAGCCCATTGCTCTGTTCAGAGGGCTGAAATAGGACTGAAATTATGCTTTTTTTTCCGCAGAGTTTTACCTTACAGACAGTGTGTTCATGACTGGAATATGGCATGGGTACTTGGCTATGCGTGTGTATATTTGTGTGTCTGTGTATATATATAAATACACACTCTTCCTGGGAGGCTTCTCAGAGTGAATGAGAGCTGGATTAACTGTTTTCAGTAAGACATCCTGCAGTAGTGGATAATCAGCAACTCTCATGCAGTGATTTCCAAGTCCTTGCAATAAAAATAACAGAGTAGCCAGGCAAGCCCAGCCCAAAGGTCTGCCAGCCCAGCACCCTGTCCTTGTATAGACAGCAATACAAGAACATGGAAACCTACAGAAATGGTTATAAATATTAATGGGTGTGGTGAAGGACTGACACTTTGTAAGCACCCAAAGAAATCTCTGTATCTCAATCCCACTAATCTCCTCAACTAACTCGACATCCTTTGTTATTCCTAATTCTCTCCTGCAAGAGAGGCAAGAATTATCCTCCTAAGTACTTTATTGGTGTCGTACAGAGGTGCAACAACATTGAGGCAAAATATTTGAGGGAAAGCTAGAGACCAAGACATGTGTTTCTGTGAGCACAAGTAATTACGGCAGTACATTTTAAGAAGCGAAGAAGGTTTCCTTAATAAAGGTGTTGATAGACTTGGTGCAGTGAGTTCAAGAAAAACACTGATTTGACTTACTGCTTTTTCACATCCTACATTTCTCAACATGTCTTTTCATTTACTAATACCATGGGCTTTTTTTTTTCTCTCCATAGGATAGTGGGACTTCTCAAGTAATGTTGGAATAGCATCAAGCCATTTGCAGCTCCACCAATATCAAATCTTGACATCTGTCTTTCGCAAGTGCATCAGCCAGCAACAAGTAACTTTAAAAAGTTGTTGTACCACAACACAAAAAAGTTTGTAAAGTAGTCACTCTGTGGGCTCTGATAACCCCTTGATGGTGCAGAAAGACCTCCAGACATTTCAGGACTGCAATCTTTTGTACACTAAAATGATAATTACCATTGAGCTTGACAATAAACTTGGCTGAATAACCCAGACCTCATTTCAACCCACAGTTCTTGGATCTCCAAAAGACGGCTTGCCAGATTTACATCTGTTTCCTCTGTGGAGAATGCGGAGTCCTTTTCTAACCCTTTGAGCTTAGTTTTCCTTCTCCTCTTGGCTTTGCTGCCAGATGATAAAGATTTAATTCATTTATTACCATTACAATCCATCTGGTTTTGAGCACAGAAGCAATCTGAGTTTTCAGACTAGCTTCTGTTCCTAAGAGAAAATTAGTGCCTTCACCTATCATACTCTTCATCTCTCGGGCACAAAATTACAGTAAACAGTGGGGGTTATGCCCCTGCCCTCCATCTACCCTGTACTGTAGCATGGACTTGGAAATGCAGAAGGATGGCTCTTCTTCCCTCCATTCTTCCCTCCAGGGGACTCTGACATGGAAAGTTTCCATTTTATCTTTAGTCTTGACTGAGTTTATGGTTGGTTTGTTTTGAAGTGGTATGGGAATAGAGAGCAGTCCTGACCACCAAAGTTCGATTTTCGCAAAGCAAGCACAGTGATGCCATTCCCTTTGGTAGCCCCAACTTCTTACTAACTGCCTCTACAGACAGTCTAGTGGCAATATATTGACTCACAGGCAAAACCTGTGCTCATTACAGGTATGGTGAGCTTTTTTCATGGGATCGTGGGTATTAGCATTACTAAATGCATCGGCCAGATTTCATCTGGGCTGATGCATATTGCTGCTGTAGAAATTTCTGCTGCAGTGCAGGCAAAGCATAGGCTATTATTTACTCCTGCTGTGCACTGTTAGAAAAAAATATTACACCCCAAAATTGTCTGCTTTCCACTGATGTCTGAAATACCCAAAGCATTTCCCCTGCCCTCCATTTCTAAAAGCTCTGTGATCTCTGGATGAAAGCTCCTAGATATATGTCAGTTAATTATTTTTATCAAACCAAACTCTTGAGTCATCTAAAGCTCTCACTCAACAGTTGTGGCACCTCTCTGTGGAACATCAAACTTTCTCCACTTTCCAGTACAGCTCCATGGGCAGTATTTCTCTAGAATAGGAGCAGGCAGCATTTTAAGGATTTACTGTGGGTTTTCTCTGATATTTGCAATGCCTAATATTAGAGGTCGCTGTAACCAAAGGCAGGACTATCAGAGACTTCAGTGAGATTATTTCATATTGATCAGGCATAACAGATTTTTATTCCAGAAATTCTGATATTAATATTGAGCAAAGTGCATGGAAAAAAACCAGTCAGATGTTTCTGATGAGATATCAACAGGTCACAAATATAGTCAAGCAGTGTGTGCTTTTGCCTTTCAGTTCATGTGCCCATTTCAACCATCGCTGTTGAACTTTCTTCATGCAGAGTTGATACTGGGGGTTAAAGGTCACAACTAACAATCCAGGCACTTCTCTGACCAGCCTGCAAAAGCAATAAATAGAGTCAAAACATGAGAAAAAGCTTTTCAGCTCATAGCTTACCTGCTCCAGGGGTTTGCTAGAGTTGGACTGAGGGGATAAAAGAGAGTGGGAGAGACCCAGGACTGGGGCTTGGAGCTGGAAAAAGCAACAACAGTGAAAAGGTCAACGTTCAGATGATGGTATCACATCCTCCTTTCATCCCTGCAGTTCACACGAAGGCCGGGATCCTTGCTTTGCTTTACTTTGGGGAAAACTCTTGCTTTATTTGTTCATGTTGAACTGCTATCGGAGCTCAATGTCTCAGTGTTGTGTTTTAATAACATCAGTTTCCCTGGACCAGATACATATGAAGTCAGTTAGACGATTCTATAAACAATGGATCCAAGTCACGCAACGCAACATTTCTGATTGCAAGATAACCTTTCCGAGGGCGAAGTTAGCGAGGTGAGGGGTTGGATTCCTTAGCCAGGCACGAAGGGAAACCTTCAGCATTCAGAGCTGCTCCAGTGGGACGAGGCTCGTCTCCTCTTGTTTTGGGGGAACAGCTCCCTCGTTTGTTTTTCTACTCCCCAGTCAGCTCATTGGGTGACTTTTCTGAATTCTGGCCGCCCGAAGCATACTTTGTTGACAGTTCATTTAAGGAGATCTGCGCAGAATATTTTCCTTTGAAATCAGTTGAGAAGAGGAGTTACACTGAAGTTTTAGTGAGTGCTATAGCTCTTCACTATTATTTTGGAGTTTAAAAAAAGCGACACATGTGGGAAGATGTTTCCAAACCAAGAAATGGGAAGGTTCATTTAGCATAGTATGAGAAAGGTCAGAAAGGAAGGGAGAAGGATGGAATCAGCCAGATGGAGATTTTGGAAAAAGCTTCTCTCAATTTCTTTCATTTATATTTGTTAACAATGATATTAGTCTCTAGTATCTATTTTAAGGCAAACAAATATTCCAGGATCTAACATGAAATTTTTGTGAAGTTTGAAAATTTTTTTCTCCCCTCTCTAGTACCCTAACACAAGGGAAAACCTCAAATCACCAGTCTGCAGCTTTGCCTTTGCACAGCTGATGAACATGGTTGCTGCCACATGTGAAGGGGTCTAGCCCTCACATTTATAAACACCAGTTTGGCACTTACAGGTACTCTAATTGTATGTCCCAGCATGAAGACCATGCCTACACTTTGCTTAGGAAAAGTATGCTCTGGAGCATTTTTGTGTGCTTGTTACTCTATGGCCACACATGAGCTGAGTACGGAACCATGCAGACTTTTCATAGATGTAGCAAAGTTTATGTGCAAAACTACGTAGATCATGAGATGCCAATGTGGTTTTGCTAATGATTCATGTCCTGGTATGATGGTGGTAACTTCAGTTGCATTTGTTGAGTGCAAATCACAGTGAAAACAAGCTTTCTTCACTGCAGTGAAGTTAACAGTTCCCAAAGTGAGCGTGGACTTTCTCTTTTAGGTACCAGGAGCAGTCTTACCATCATGACATAGGGCTTCATACTTCCTGTGTGCTGATTTATTCTCTCTGAGTCAGTTCAGAGGAGACTGGATTAGAGGAATTTGCTCCAGCCCATAAAATCTGTGAAGATTTAGGTCTTCAGCTCAATCCTAAAGCAGGGTGTAGATGCTCAGACCAGAGATTACAGTTGCCATCCATTATTGTCATTAGGTATAACCCCTAAATAATTAAAGCAGATCTTTAACACAACCTACATCTCCATAACTCCCATCATTTGTAGCAAGTGGTATCCAAGTTTCATTCAGAGAAAGCAGTTAGAGGAGTGGGATATCAAGTGGAGACCAGACAGCAAATTCAAGTCCTTAGTCTCTCCCACCACCCTCTAAAAGAGACCCTTTCTCACTCCCACAACAAGAAGACCCCTGGAATAGACCCCTGCAACAGCTTTCCCATTCAAGGGAGGGTCTGGAGCAGGATTACAAACGTGGGGGCTTCCAGACCCTGTCTAGACACCAGCTTTATGTTTGGCTGACAGATCTTGCCCCAGAGCAACCAGCTGATTCTGCCAGGCATGGTGACAATTGCAAAATTCCCATGCGGACAACACATAAATGCTACATTGGCTGCAAGTGGTACATGGTTGCAAGTGGTTGCCTTCTGCATTTTACCAGCTTTTATTTTATGTTGTGGAGAAACAAGTTCATATTGCTCAATAACCAGGATCTCATAGGGCTACCCTGGCTGCATTAGATTATCCGGCTGTTCCATGCATAGAAGGTCAAAACTGAACACAGTTCTAGCTGTGCAGACTGCCCTTGCAAGCTAGGCTGCTGTGTTTTACATCAATGATTATGCTACTAAAGTTAATTACCAGCCCATCCCTCTGTGCATATAGCTGTCTGTCTTCTTTTCTATACAGAAAGGGAGCTGACATCTCGCATATGTTTGTGAAAGATTTGTTTAATTAAGCAAAAATTAATTGACATAATGAGAGTTCACTTAGAGTTTCCAGCGGCTTACGCATACGCATATAAAGCTGGGTTTTTGGAAAAGGGTCTGGCTGAGTAACCCGGGGATCTGGATTCAATTCTCGGCTTTGCCGTAGGCTTCCTGTTTAACCCTAGGCAAATCATGCAAGGCCAGACCTGTAAGGTATCAAGGTATTTGATTCCTAAATTTTCATTGATTTCTCCTACAATCAGGCCCACAGTGCCCTTCTGCCTCACTTTATCCACCTGTAAAAGGGAGATAATTGCGTGTCTCTTCATACATTATGGCTGGAGCATTTGTTTCAAGCAAAGGTTACTTCTGACCGTACATCTGTACAGCAGCGAGAGAACTTGGGTCTTGATCTTGGGTACAACTGGGCTATGAATAAAAATACCCCTTAGTGCAGAGGCAGTGTCGTGCACACTGACACTTGAGTTAACACACACTCTATTTATTTGTTTGTTCCTTAATTTTGTGAGTGGATTATTTTTTTCTTGGAATACTTGCTGTATATTCCCCCTAGCTATGACAATGTGCTCCAACTACAATGTTTAACAACGGGAAGATCCCTGACCTTTTGTCCTGATCTAATATTAACTGAATGGATTACTTTATTTTAACAAGAGGAAAAGTGATTTTTCCCACTTCCCTCTCAGTTTGAGCCTTGTGCAAGAGTCACTGTCTCTCTGTTGAACTCTTCCTCTTTCTGTCTCTCCCTTTTTTCTCCTCCCCGTTTTTTGCTGAGCCAAATAGTCTTTTCCACGTGACATTATGCTCCATTGGTTTACAGTTTTATTGTTTAAAACCAGTATCCAGCATTCCCAGTAAGCATTAATTATTGCCTCAATTATGACACACAATGTTTTTTTGGGTGAAATGAAAGCCACTATCGTCAAGAATTCATGACCATCCCTCTCAGCAAGGAACAGTAATCTATGGGGAAGACATTTTGGAAAGATACTTCACTCCATAAGTCATTGTATTGATTAAAAGCAAAAGAGGGTTAGCTGTGTCAAAGGCAAAACATTCTGTAGCCTTTCCAAGTTAATTATTCAACCACAGAGACATTTTACCACCCAGGAACTGCACTCACTTTCTTCTTGAATTCTAAAGGAAATGGCTTTTCAGTCCCTTTGCATTGGCTGTCTCCTGGGACAGGACAGCCAAGATGGACTACAAAAGCTCGACACAAAATGCCTTGCCCAGATGCAGCTCAGGAGGACCTTCATTGCCACCTGTTGTTTCCCACTTCTTTACAAAGGCATTTGGGATAATCCACCATTCTCCAGTACTCAGCACATCCGTCTTGGTGTGGGGCTCCCCACGTTGCTTCCCCGTAATGGGAAATGCTTTTGTATCCTATTTTATACTGATGTGCCACAGCCTCTGACCGGGCTGACGTGCTCAACCCTATTTCATCCCTGACCTTTTCAAACCTCCAGGCAGAAGGAAAAAGCAGGTGCCACAGCAGGTTCAAGTTTTTCTTCCTACATCTTTTATCCCCAAAGGGTTTTAAAGAAGTGGCCGAGCTGTTCACCAGCTGGGACCTGGCCTGCTGTTCAGTCCCACTGGATTTCCAGCTCTTCTTGCCAGGCTGCCCTGGTGCTGGTTCAAACACATGTCATCACATGCAATATGGACACAATACCCTCATTCCTACGGGCTCCAGGACCCAGCAGAAGAAAGCGCAGGCAGAAGATCAAACATGGAAGGAATAGAAGACAGAGGAGCTGCTGTTGCCGTCTGTGTCTGGAACACAAAAATGAACACAAGGGAAGAGACAGGGCAGGGGGATAATTACTTTCATCCCAATTTTATTCCCACAATTCCCAACCACTTTTGAAGCCAATTTTCCTTTAATAAAATATACTATTAATGACTCAAGTAGAAGCCTTTTGTGCAAGACAATACCCAACTCTCCAGATGGAATTATTTTGTGTTCTGCACAATATACATGTATGTATATTTATATGCATAAATTGAGCTGTGAGCATGGCCTCTATTACCCTATTTTTCAAATCGAGTAGGTTATTTCAAAATATGTTTAACATACTTTATTTCTTTGAAACTAATTCTTTCATAGGTCTCCCCCCCTTCCAGCTCTCCCTACCCCCTAAAGAGAAACACAAGCCAAACAGCAACAAGAACTATTTCCCATCATTTCTGGAAGCCATTCATTTGCTATTTCTGTTCATCAGAGCTTCAGAGTGAAGGAATTTAAAGAGCTACTGATGCCTTTTGCTACTTGGCATATATATCCAATATTGTCTTTCAAGCAGTTTAGACACATCCTTCTTCTCTTTCTTCTTTAACAGCCTGTCAGAGAAATAGGCCTAATTAGTTTATTGTGGGTTTGTGTGTGAAGAAGTTATTGAGGGAGCGCCAAGTCAAAAAGTCAAACACAAACTGATTAATTTTCACAATGCACCCCTCTGAGGTGGGGAAGTTCTGACAAATCCACTGTGTTCACAGTTATCCTGTGCTCTGCGCACAGAGGCTGGGAGCCATATGGAGAGCAGAGCGCTGGCGCTGTGCTCCCCGCTTCCCAAAGCTCACACTCCAGGCGCTGGGGCTGGCGCTGAACCTCAGCACCCGCCAGGAACTCAGCCCACCAGACCTCTCTTGCCCCGGTCGCTTCCTCTTCTCCACCTACCACATGGAGACACCTGGCGACAGCCCCTCTTTGGGGTTGGCTTTTTGGGCACCGTAGAACGCACACAGCTTCAGATTGTGACACAATAATTAACTGGTTCACAGAGAAGATAGCTGGGATTTCATTAGCCATTAGGCTTAGCATCGGTGTGCCCATCACCCTGACCAGGAAGGCACCAGCCAGGAGGGGCTGCGGTGGCCTCTGCAGCACCTGGGATCTACCTCTCTGCATTGCTCAGTTGCCATCTTCCACCAGCACCATTGGCACCAACCATGCTGACTTCTCCACACAGGCACCCTACAGTTCCTCACAAGCCTCCCTTGGTTTTTGTTAGTTTACTGCTTTTTTTAGCTTTAGGGGTTTACATGTTTCATGGTGGTGCTGTCCCTATTGAATCCTTGAGCTATGTATGAACCCATCTCAAAAGTGCTACCACTGCCAGTAATTTTACTTTTCTTACCTCTCTACAGACTTTCTCACAGCTCTTCCTCAACAGTCTGAGTCAAGGTTATGCAGCTGTGTCACATCAGAGCCGGGCTTTGCTCCTTGGTGCACAGGCAGCTCAACCCGGAGGGACTTTACAGCAGGCAGCTACAGCAGTTACTTGGGAAGGTCAAAAGGAAATGACTGACTGAGCTGGGGTCACAGTCTGGCGGGAGATTGGGTGGCATTGGTGGCTTTTAGCTCAATGAAACTTCCAGAAAAAAGTTCATGGGCCACAGTAGTTCCCATTTCCAACCAAATACAAATTAGGCTGACCTTTAGGAGTTGCCTAGTGATTTGTAATGCTGCCCATTGCATTTGCTTGCTTTCTCAGATGCCAGAGAATATCAGGAGGGAGGAAGGTTTATTCCCCCCCAGTGGTTTTGTGAAACGCCTTGTAATGCCTTTAAGATCAGCAGTTGTTCCCCTGACCCTGAGCTGAGAAACACTGTCCTAAATGATCTCCAAAGGCCCCTTCCAGCGCTATTTTCTTTAATTCTAGAAACTCAGAACCTCTCAAATTTCTATCACTATTCCACTGCCACCAGCTCCATGTCTTCAGGCTCTCAGGACTATCGTTTGTCCCCTATTATGCTAGCCAGATAGTTGCAGTAAAACAGAATAATTGTCCAGAAGGGAATTATTGTTCCTGCCACTAGAGGTTATTTGAAGTCACAGCTGCCACATGGATGAGTGTGATGGCACTGCGACCTTCACAGACACTGGGATTTTTCTCACTCAAAGCTGTTCCCAGGTTAAAAGTCCCAGAAAATTGTGTTGGATGCAAGACCAGGCCTCCCCCCTCCCAAAAAAACCCACCTCAAACCCTGTTCCTATGAACTTCAGATTGTGTTTCAATAAAGCTATTCACACCTCTGTCCTTTATCTCTACTTTAATAATTTTCTCCAGTGCAGCATTTCTGACAGTTGTGTGCTTCAAACAGCATCAAAACAGACAACATTAAGAACAGCTTCCCTGAGCTGAAGTTTCACCTTTCTTTGGTGTACAATATACAAATATATATCAGAACAAGTGACTAGGAGGTGAGAGGAGGAGTTATTTCTATTTTCAAGGAACTGACAACCGTAGCCTTGAGATCACCTACCTGAAGCTGTAGACCCCAGCCCATGTTTCCATAGGGGGCCCATCAACACGCTGGTCTGGCAGTGACCACGGGATCATTCAAACCTCTGCACTGATTTAGCTTTAAACCTCTATGAACTGGGTCAGATTTGCAAGAGTTGGTTTTTGTGGTAGGGCACTGTGCCGCAACCATCAGCCTCATTTGGATTCAAACAACATTATGAGACTCGAGGGGTTTATCTGAAATATGAAAACACCATAAATATTCATTTTGAGAAAATCCTGCTCAGACAGGGAGCATAGAGCAGACTGATTTGTATCCTGCTAATACCATCCGGCTGCGAGTGGGCAGGGGGACCCCAATACTGCGTGTTTGTCAGACCCATATCAGATCCATGTGGCTGGTTTGACGTCCTCCTTCTGTCAGCAATCTCGCAGTCCCCCAGGGAGCTGTGGGCTTGCACTGAGCAGCTCAACGGTGACTTGCCACTCAGCTTACAGCAAGAAAACACAGTTCCCATGAGTTTCACGTATGCTGACTGAAATGTGTTGCACATGGGCGTGAGGCAGGCAGGATAGAGATATGTAACATTGGACTGATTTAGTGGAAATGAAAATAAGTAGACATATGTTAAGCACATTAAAAGTACTGGTGCATATTGTGCCCCTGCTTACTGTTACTGGGTAATCATCTTTCTTTTTTTTTTCAGGAAAATGTCTGTGTCACTAGGAAGATCAATTTGTAGCAGACCCTTCCTCCATGCCCACATGTAACTTCATGGGGGAGAGGGCAGATTTTAGAAAAATACTACAAATCTACTCCATGGTCAAGATAGTGACCCTAACTATTAGAAGCCAGGTCCTCAGTCAGAGGGGAACTTTTGCTGGAGCTTTCACTGAGTGCAGTGCTGGGTCCAATCCCCCTTGTCTGTGCTCCAGCACCAGCAACCCACAGTCCCTCACCAGTCCCAGCCATCTTCAGAGGAAAAGGACAGGCAGCAGCCACCTTAATCCAATTTCATCTAAGTATGTAATTAGGGCTGTACATCTGGGATCACTTTTTCTCCCCTTCAAAAGTTAAAAAGCTTTATGAACTAGAGGCAGGAAGGAGGGTTTGATCCAGCTTTGGGTGTTGAAAAATTCCTCTCATCTCAGCTCAGCCGTACAAGGCTCCAGAGGTTTGCACTCGCCATTTGATGGCCCTGAGGGAAGCCAAAATCTTGTGCAGTCGTCCCAGGGCTGTCTCATTCAAACCATTCCTCTGCTGTCTGTGCACAGGATTTTTGTTTCTCCCCAGTATAATCTCCTGGCCTTCTTTTGCCAGGGTGGGACACCGCAGCGGTGAGCAGCTGCTCACCTGAGCATCCCACCAGGCTCTGGGGTTTTGCCTTTCCCATACACTGGTGTTTGGAAACATGTGTTTTATGGGAGACATTGGCTTGCAATATTTTGCGCAAAAAGAGACATCTTTGCAATCAACATGTGTTCCTGTTGACTGTCCACATATGGCAAGATTCAAAAGAGGCTGGATATTTTCAGAGATAGCAGAATTACTCAAAATATAATACCTAATGTGAATGCATTACAAGAAGGTTCTCCAGCTCCCTGCTTTAGGAGAGGTCTTGTTTTGCCTACCATCCACAGCCAGATTGCGATCTGGGGAAAAACATTTACCATTCCTACCTCTTTGTTAAAGTTCATCCAGATAAGCAGTTATCTGGTGCTAGTGAAGGGACAAAAATTTGGGGATGGAGGGAAGAGGTGAAGAGGAAGAACTGGGGAACGTCATGCTGTGGATGTACTGTTGATGAAGAAATTCTCCAGGCAATGTATGGGATATAAGAGGTTTACCACTTTTCCCAAGCCTTTCATGAAAATGTCTTTTTCCCTTTCCAATGGCCAGGCATCAGCTGAGAGACTGGAAACTCCTCAAGCAAACGTGTGTGTGAGGACATCTGACTGCAGAGTCGGATATGTGGAAGCAGTAGACATGACTGGTTTCCACTTATCATTATACTTCAGGGCTTAAACACACCATTTACTACCAGTAAGTAGGAGAGCGCCGAGGGCAGGAAGAGGTTGTCCCATGCCTGCTCGGAAGTGTCTGCTCCTCAACAGCACAGAGGCTGGTCGGGGCTACCGAGGCTGTGTGTGAGAGATGAGATGGCTGCGCCCGTGGTTGCTCTTGCACTGAGACGTGGCGCATCCACCTCACATGGAGGTTGGTGTGACCACTGGCCCACCAATTCCACCACTGTTGGCTCATCATCGATTCCCCATTGGCTTCAAATAAGCTGGAAAGCTCAACACACACTTGATTTTAAAAGATTACCGGGAATATAAAAAAATTCTTTCTGACCCCTCCTTAGGCCTAGCTTCACCAGACTGACTGGACCAGTCTCAGCCTTTATGGAGGCAAAAATATACTCCTTTAACTGCAGCTATTGAGCCAAACCCTCAGCTGGTATGACACACTGGTTTCAGTGGAGCTGTGCTAATTTACAGTAGTCTTGTGCCTGACCTTCTTCTGGGGAGCAATTCAATGTGAAGAGAATGAGGATCATAGGGGAGTAACCTCAGCCTTTCTTTTAATATAAATCACAGAAGAGCAAAGCTGGCAACCAACGCTGGTCAGAGAAAGCTGATGGAATTACATGCTGCAAGAATATGCCCTTCCATCAAGATAAAGCTGATAGTGTTGCTGTTGTATGAAGAATAAACCTGGGGGAAGGAAAGGAATTTCAACAATGCCAGTAAAAAACACAAGAAATTTTAACATTTTGGAACAGAAAAATCCCACTTGCTTTTTTGAAACAAAGTTTTGCTGCTTTTTTTTTTTTTCTAATTCATGCTGTAGTTTGAATTAGAAAACAGTTAAAAATTAGAAATCCAAAATCATTAGTAAATATTTCAATGAATCCCAAATATATTTTTCTGCAGAATTTTCTTTCATAGAGAGCTTAACCTGGGCAGGGTTGCTCAGATTTGGAGCAGAACCAAATTCGCAGATATTGAACTCTTTCATGAAGCAAGCATTTCATCCCCTCCACTGACCTATTATTCAGAAAGCTTGGATTTCTTGTAGAAAAAAGGTCAGTGCTGCCTGCTACTTGCTCACTGCTTTCTAGCCTTCCCAAACACTGAAGATGTCTGCTTTAGTTTTTGTTTGAGACTCAACAACCTCAGTCCCAGAGAAGTTAGAAAGAAACTTGTCTGAGCAACTTACATTTACCCACTTAAAAAATAAATAAATTTAAATGCACTAAGCAAAGGATTACAAAATCAGATTTAGAGATAGACCCTGAAGAAACTTATTTGCAGATGGGCTTAAACTGTGGATAATAATACTGACTCACCATTATGAACTGCTTTGAGGTCTAGGGATAAAAGGGTTTGTGTTAGTACTAGGTATTATTACATTTTATTGTTAATTTCAAAAGCTAGAAAATTAATAACAAGCAGCAAAAAAAAAAAAAAAAAATCTTTCAGTAAAATTAAGGACTTAACCTGATAAAAGATCCCAAATGTCAACACTCTGGTGTTGTGGCTGCCTCTCCAGCCCTTCTTACCTTGCTGGCCCTTTTAAAACCTCTTCAGTGTGAAATGGGTCCAAAAACTGCAGGCACTTGGACTTGAAAATTCATAAGGATTTTCATAACCTATTTCCTCTGCTGTAGGTGTTGTCATGTATGACTTTGTTGCTTGTCATGCTGTCAGAGAGAGCCCCTACACACACTCTCACACACACGCTTTTCCTCCCATACACACTCTTTCCTTAACAGGTAGCACATACATCACAAAAGGGGGAGAAAAAAGAAAGTATTGGGAAATCGACATCTGGTTCGAATAATTCCTCCTATTTAAATTTTTACTTAGAGAACTCCCATTGGTACCGAATAATTGAACTCAGTTATTCACAGCTAAAAATCTTGGTAGCACCATTCCTCTCTGGTTTCATGTGGTGGATCGTCACACCTAGGTTCCTAAAACCTCACAGAGGATTTACGTTGCGGGTACTGCACAGTGAAAGGCAGCTCCCTGTTCCTCTCTGCCCCCTCCTCCCATGGGCAGACACAAAAAGATGCTGCCTTGGCATCTCCCCCTCCTCTACTTTATTAGGAGACGTTGAACTTATAACAAATACACTTCATTTTGTAAAAAAGCAGCGTAATTAGCCTTGCTTTTTTTGGCCTGCATGTGTGTGGTAAAATGTCTAGTAATAGTTGGCAAGACTTCTGCAAGGAATGAGATTCCCATGGTTAGATCTAAAGCCCAAATACTTGGAACAAATTAACACCAGCCAAGAAAGTGAGGTTAATTACTGGAAGACTTGGAAGAGGAGGTCTCCCTAGTCTGCAAAAATGCAATACACTATCTGCATGTATGGTATGTGGCCAAGCAGGATCTCTCCCTCTCTTCTCTCTCTCACTTGCTCTCCTTCCTTCTTGCCTTTTGTGTTCCAACTATAGAAAAACATCAGAGCTGCTGAGAGCAAAGACTTCACCTTCCATCAGGCCAGTGCCACCGATGGCCCTGGAAGCCACTCAAAGCTGAGAAACGCGGCCATCAGGGGCTGGCTCTCCTTCTGTCTATGTTTTCTCATTAGTGGTTTTGCGTTGTTGAAAGGCATCTTCATTGGAGGCCCAGTATTCCAGCAACATGCTGCTTTAATCTGGGGTGGGCACTGAGGCTTTCAAAAACACAGCATACGACCCAACAGGAGAACAGTCATCTTCCCTAATATGCTCTTTGGAAAGCAAATCTGTAAATCCTGTAGGCCCCTAAACATCTGCCTTTGGTAACGTTTTAATGGGGAAAATTTGCCTAGTAACCACATTGCCATTGACCTTTGATGCGTGAGGAATGTATACATGCACATGTCGGGGGCAGGGGGGCTGCGTGTCTGCAAAAACCTGTGAAATCAAGGTTGCAAAACCACGTAGGTGGAAGCTACATACTCCACTTCGGTTACCTGTGCACCTTTAGGAGGGCTCCCTCATGTGTTTGCATTATTCATGACACAGCCCTCCATGGCATGAGGACACGGCTTTTTTCCATGGGATGGCTGCCTCACTCTGTGCTCAGGATGGATACTGTTCACTACAGGAACAGCTATTCAAGATTTGGTTTTTTCTTCATTGTTCAGTTTGTGACCTCAAGCCTTACTGACTGCGCACTATTCAAACCCTGCTCTGAAAACAACATCATTTTGTTTTCTCATGGGCTTTTCTATAGCACTCATGACAATAGTATCAAAGTGCCTCATAAAGATTAATTCATCTATTTTTGCTTCAGCCCCAGGAGGCAAGTTGGTATTTTCTTCATTCTCCAAATGTTGAACTGAAAGCATAAACCCTGTCTATACAATCATGGATGCAGTTTACTAAAGCTGTGGTGTCCTCTGCAGCCCCACGACTGCTTCAAGCAGTGCCTGCATGGTCTGTCAGGCTACATCTGGCTTCAGCGTGTGCACTGCCTGACCCCCTGGCCATGCTCACAAACTTACAAAATTGAATCTAGTCTTGAAGGTGGCCTCGGGGCCTTTGACAGTATAGACATAGCCATATGGTCAACAGTGCTTCTACAAGATCCGTGGTAGGCATTAATTTTGAATCCTGTCATTGAGATGCCTAGGTCTTGATTTTTCCTCTTGTTTGTCATTAGCTAACACTGCAGATGTTCAGAGCAGTGCTCTTGCCAACCTCAGTCCCAGCTGAGACCCCAGGTTGTGTCCCCAAGAAAATGACAACCTATAATAAGGAGCCCCTCTGTGAAAAGTTCACTGTAGGTGGCATAGTTTAACATCTGCGAGGGCAAAGCCCCCGATCCTCGCAGCAATGCTCGGCTCGGTCTGGTACAGCCCCAGACCTCCCATTGCTCATCCTGCTCCACTCACGTTCCATAGCCTTCAACAAATGCAGCAGGAGCCCAGGGGCTGGTAGCCTCCCCTGTTTGGTGGAGCACAGCAGGACACCTGTAGGAAAGGGTTTGAGCATGTAATGAATGTTCTGCACAAAAGGGTGGAATTAATATGAAGACCCAATCCAGGTATTTCTTGACTTTTGAGTGATCAACTTGAAAACCTTGGTAATGTTCACTTAACACAGGGGATGCCTGATTTCCTATGTTTTAAAGTAAGCTAGGCAGTAGTATAAACATGCCGATGTGGTCATACTGTGGACATCTACAGGGTTTGACATCAAGATAGCAACTTTCTACTGCATGCTGCTGTGCTGGGAGTTAAGCCAACAGAAGTAACAGATCCTCTCCACGTGGTTTTCTAAGTCTTACAACTTGGCCAAATGTGGGTAGTTTTTCACAGGGACAGACAAGGCCCAACCCCAACACAAAAGCCACCTCTTCTGCCAAGTGTCCGATTGCACTTCCAAAGCACAGGGGTTCTAGGGCTTTCCAAATACAAAGTTATTAAAAAAAAAAAAAAAAAAAAAAAAAGAAACAAGGCAAACAATGTATTTTTCCAGGCTTCTTCTCAGAAACACTATGTCATTTTGGCTGAAATTTCCGTAAATAATTCAGTTTGAGGCAAACACTCTGTACGTAAAATTTAAGCCCAAACAGTTGAAGCTGTCAAAGTTATAAACAAGTGAAAGAAGGACCCTATAACAGAAAATGTTAGTCAAACTTACTAATAAGCAGTTTCCCAGCTTTGTGTGTTGCTATACGTGTACGTTTGCACATATTCAATACGGGCTGATACATCAGGCTGACTTTGAAAGCCGCTCCAGGAGTCCTGCCCTGGGAAACGAACCCACACTGGCTGCTTACTGTGCCACTTAGAAAAGAATATTGGAAAAGGGACAGGGAGAGGAGGCAAAATGCACTGTAGTGGCAACAAATCAGTCAGCGCAGTCTATATAGCCTGGAGGGGCTCTCTTCTTCTGCCAACCCAGCCTCCAGGGCTCTCCAGCTCCTCAGACTAAGGAGCCAAGCAGAACATGCAAATAAATGCAGGGATGAAAGCAAGGAATGCATCTAGCCCAACCCTCATATCTAAGCCAGGATTAAACTGACCTACTCCTGACCAATCGTCATTTAACTTTTTCTTATAAGCCTTCAAGAAGGGGATCCCCAGTACCGCCAGCCTCTCCCCGTGCTTAACTGGAAGTGCTTAGACAGCTTTACTCAGCTTCGAACAGGTTATTCACTGCAAACTGAACACATCATTTCTACTTCTACCCAGAATATCAGGGAGCATAAAAGATCATTGTTCTTTTCAGAAGAAGCTTTACATATCAGAGGACATTCATATCACCCTCACTTTCTCTCTCTTCTGGAGGACACATGTGGAATTTCTTTACTCTTTCCCAGCAGTTGTGTTTTCTAATTCTTACTATTCTGGGCTCTCTTCACTACATCTTTCCTGAAGTGCAATACCTAAAACCAGAGAGTCTTCCAAATGGGTATAAATCAAAAGCCATATCTAAGCATCCCATTTGCTTAAAGCACATCAGCGTCTCTCAGCTAATGCTGCGTAAAGAAACTGCGTGACTTCTATCGAGGAACCCCAATTCAAACTCAGCCAGGAGCTTAATTTACAATTAAATTAATAGTGCCCAGCATTTAGAAAGATCCAGAATAAGGTGAGACCTTATGTCCTAAGCCTTACAAAGACTTCCCTAGTACTCTGGCCACAAAAGCAGAGTACAACAGGGTAATTACCTTGCATAAAACATTCATTTTGCTACATTGCAAAATCTGTTTGGTGGGGTTTTTTTTGTTGTGCAACTGCATCATGTTGTTGACTCATGATCCTGGGGTTTTTTAACCAGTTCTGTGCTGTCTTCAACCTGGTCATACTTTTTTGTTCACATGGAGGGATATCTGAAAGCTTTCATGAAGCCGAGGTATACCATAGACACACGTTTTATCTGTACCCACCAGACCAGCTAGCATATTCAAGAGAGATTTCTATTTTAGGTTTCTTTATCTGCAACCCCCTGCACAAAGTTAGGACTTAATATGTTTCTCAAGCCAATATATCATGGAGTACGGGCCCCTAATTATCAGAAATATGTCCATAGAGGGATCTGGCTACCTGATATTACTGTTCTGTGAAGGAGATATAAAGCAAACTGAACTGCCACAGCTCACAAAGTACACACCTTGCAGGAAACAGCCAACTAGTGAAGAGATGGACTACTTTACATTCCAGTTTAGCCAGCCTCCCAGGTGGAGGAGCAGCTACCTCTGCTCAGAAAAGCTCATACACCTCATTAAATCCAAGCTTGCTGTGACAGAACCTTAAGTTATTTCCCCGTCATGATCTGTCTATATGTCCGCTTTGCACGTCTATTTTAAAACCACATATATCTTGTTAACATTTGCAAAGCACATAAGCACAATCATACACCCAGGGAATGCTCTGTGCCCTCTGTGATATCCAGAATCTCCTATCTGTACAGACGTGCACATAGACATATGACCCTGCAGTTTTCTGTTAAAGAAAAAAATGTTTCTGAGCCCTGCTGGGTTTAGTGAATCCACCACACAGTACAGGAGGTTTGTGAGATCCCAGATCAGCAAAGCTCACTGTGTGTTTTCTGTGTTTATGTACGGAACAAAGGGAAAGGGAAGCAAGTACAACACTAATGTAAATGTGGCCAGTTACCAGCTTGTTTTCCACCTTTTTCATACCCCTGTAATGAGGTGCAGAGGAAGGTGTTGGTCACACAACAGAAATCGGTATCAGCATGTGCTCTTTGCATTACCATCTCCCTTGTGTTAAGGTTATGCACCTCTGGAAAGAGAACAGTGATACAAATGTGCCCAGACTTGCAATTGCTACCCATGGAGGCAGCAATCCCAGGGGCTGGGCACACTCAGGGGCTGCAGGTTTAGGCACATCCCTGCAAGAGGGGGAAAAAACTTTTCCTTCCTAGCCTTCAAATGGTAAATCAGCAGGCACCACAGGTGATCTGCATGGCTTGTGTGTGCTCGTGGATTGACCTGCATTAGGGAAGGGTGAGAAAGCCCCTGGCCAAGCCATGAGTGTGATCTCCCATCAGCAAGGAGAGGGCAGGAGTAGGGGTTGTTGCACCACGGAGGTAAGCTTACCAAGGCAGGCAGAGATCCTCCAGTGGAAAGCACTGTAAGAGTGCAAAGCACTCTGATACTAGTATTACTCCATACCACTTAGTAGAAGGTAGTGTGTACAATAAATACATATTGCAAAATAGGTTTTATTTCCTTAAAAAATCATTTCACTCCATTCTCCAAGGTGTTGCTCAAAGCACATATAGTTTTATTGCTGACAGTTTAGCAGAGCAAAGGCTGTTATTGCAGGGCTGGTGTGAGGCAGCTGTACTTGGCTCCTTTCATCACTTGCATATGGAGGAATTTTGTTATTAGACCCTCTCAAAGTCCAGCTTTATTTCTCTGAACCCCAGCTTCCAGCTTTGAGAAACAAGAGGCTTGCGGCATTGGTGGCGTATGAGGACTAGGACATGTATCCTTAGTTCAAGCACATGAAGGTCTTGACAGCTGTTCTTAGACTAAATTTGTGTCTTCTTGCATAAAAACACAAAAACTGTTTCTTGGTTGAGCTCCCTTTGTGTAAGATAGAAAATGCCCACTGCACTCCCAGAGACTCTACGCTGAACTATTTGGCTTGGGCCTGGCTCTTTTTGGAATCCGTTGTCCAGATGTTCCTCCCTTCGTAAGATCTGGCAAACTGAAAAAAAGCTTAACTTGGCCTTTGGTACGCCTGTGAATGACCCTTCTTTAGATAATTTTCCTTGGGACTTCCGCAACCCTTCTGAGAGCCTGCAAACATGTTTTCTTAATAATTGCATTACATCATGAGGAGCAATATGCATTAGTACCAATTTGCTCTTCATCCAAGTTGTCAGACGTAGCTTTTCAAAGACACTTTAGTTAAGCCCCATAATCTCTCCAGCAGGCCCGTTGGTACTGTTATCCTCTGAAGATGAGGGACCCAAGGTGCGGAAAGATGAAGTAGCTTGCCCGCAGCCACACAATATATCAGTCACAGAGCTGCAAACAGAGTCCAAGAACCCCAGCTCCCAATCTTAAGTGTTAACCACTACACTATGATCTGTACAATATCAGAAAGAGCAGAAAGGACCAAGAGGCAGCTACATAACATGAGGAATTAATTCCACTGGAGGGATATGGGGGAGGCAGAGGCAGAGGAGCAAAGTCCTAGTCTGCGATGATTGCTGCCTTACTGTTCGTGGGCAGCAGAATGTGTCTCACGTTCCTGCATCTGCCCTGGATCTCGGTGATCTTCTCTCTCTTTTCCAGTTTTCATGTCTCCCTTTGTCTTCCCACAGCCTCCCCGGATGTTTGGCTTTTCATGTCTTTAAAAAGGGAAACTTGTCTTTTACCCAGTTACTTCTTTCTGTAACTCAGAGTTTTGGGGAAGAGCCCTAAAATATCTGTGGCTTTCCAGCTACTTAGGGCAACACAGTTCATCTGGAAATGTCACAGTCCCCAGGAAGCCAAGCTCTTAACCACTGCGGATTTAAATCCCAGCATGAGTCCCCATTGAATTTATCATGTAGTACAGTATAATAAAACTGTACAGCATCTTGTACCTTCGTCAGCTGCTTTATACAGAGAATTTGTATCAGAAATTCATTTCTCTTTAGATTCCTAGTCCAAAGAAATCTAGTCAGTGTCAGTTTTTCCACTTTGCAGAAATCTCAGGAGGATTTTCAGAAGCTACATATCACTGTGTATTTACCGGCTACTGGAAATTCATGGGGAGCCATATGGTAAAGGGGAGAAGCCTGTATGATTTGGCACCAGGATAAGGACACATTTTACAGGTTTTTCAGGAGAAGTCTCCTAGATCCATTTCCAGGACTCAAAGCCAGACTGTCAGTAAGCAAGCAAAAGTTGAATGCTAGAGAAATGGCCAGTAAAAGGGAAAAATGGTTGCAAACTCGTAATGTGTCTGTATTTTGAATGAAAAATACTATGTTGAATCTACCAACCTGTTTTTCAAACAAAATTCTGATATAAAGCATTAGGAAAACTTGTGCAAATGGAAATTTTCAAAGTCATAGGAAAAAAGTCTCTCTTTACAAGAAGCAACCAGATTTTGTCGGGAAAAGGAACCCCAACTTAATCTCATTACAAGTAATACGAATTGTAGTAAACTATGCCATAACAGATAGCAGCACATAAAACTCATAAACAACATTTCTCATGTAGAACAGGACTACCAACAGCATACAAAATGATAAGAGAGTTGGACTAAAAGCCGTACTAATGTATTTATTTCCCTTATTGGTCCTACAGTGGTGAGTTTTGCAGGCCACCCCTCCAAGCGCTGACGATCCCATGGAGCGTGTGTTCCTGGCTCATTGCTTCGAGGGGGGACCATCATGGCAAAGCAACGTGGTGGGCCAGCAATTACAGAGTTAACGGACAGTGGTGTCTCTGGTGACTCCAGGATGCTTAAGGGAATGAGTTCTGGGACAGAATAGATTTGATGCTGCTGTTTCTAATGGAGTTATTGCAATGATGCCATTTATCAATAATTTTTATTTCCCAGAAGGGGTGATATAAACTGTATAAGGCTATGAACTGCCCATACACTACCTTACAGATTCAGGTGGTCAGAGATCCTGGTGCCTGCTGAGTTAAATGGAGTCTTTGATAATAGGAAAGTGAATGTTGGCCACCTGGTATTCATCAGTCCTCTTGCCATTTCACGAGTGTCCATTAGAAACCCATATGCATGATCCCTGCATTTCGATTGTTAGAAAAATTAGCTGTTAACCATCAGGAAATTACCTGTTTCCCCAGCACAGTCACTCAGACCCATTACAGGCCCTGTTCTAAGTCCTCTTCTTATTGAACACAGTTTACAAGAGGTTCACCATAATCCCTTTAAAATTAGATTTTTGCTCTTTTTTTAAGCCATTCAGATTGTTACTCAAATAAAATCTTTTTGTCTGGTTGCAAAGAGAATGGGAAGCTGACACCAGGGTTGGCGATGTGGTGTCATACATTGCCATGGGAGGGTTGGCTGGAAATTTGGGGTGAAAGATGGGTTTTCATCAGAAGTGGCTCATTTACAAAGAGCATTTCTCAGACATGGGATGGAATTTCTGATGGTAGTTGCAAAGAGATAGAGAGAAGTTCAAGGGAGGATGGCCCCATAACCCCAGTTGTGGCAAACCTTCAGTCCCTCTTTGGCCTCCTTTGGACAGAGTTGGACAGAGCGGGATGTGGCCCCGCTCTGTCCTCCTGGGACTTATGGCTACTGCCCCTGCTGCCAGCCTGCCAGCAGTCTCTCCTGCCAAAGGTGCTAGATGTCAAAGAAATATTCATTGGAAAAGTGAAAGAGATGGAGCCATGGTGCCATGGTTAAGCAAGGATTTAAATCCACAGTAGGTAGGCACTTCACCACCAGGCTTACTGAAAATGTTTGGCTGGTTTTCTCTGTTTCTGAGGGGGAGAGAAAAAGGGAAAATTCAGACAAGGGTTTTGGAAAAAGGTAGACAATGGTTTTGGAAAAAATATTTGTGTGGCCTACTTTCCATTTGGCTGTGCAACAGTAAAGTACATTTTTAAAGCCCGGAAACATTTTGGTTTCAGGAAATGCTCTCAGTTTAAAATTTTTGTTTCCTGCCTAATTCTCACCAACAGCACCTCAGGGAGATTGTCCCAGGGAGGTATTCAGTCCCTGGGTATCCCTGTGCAAAACTGCATGCACCAGTCACCCTGGGGAAACTGGAGACTACAGCTGTGCGGTCCCATTATACATCCCAAACATGGGTGCTTGTCTTCAGTCTTAAAAAAACACTAATTGATTGGTCTTGGCCCCCTTCTCAAACACTGTGGGGAAAGCAGAGTTAGCGATTTCAGGAGGCTGAGACGAGTTCTGCCTAGAGGCTGGGATTGCGTCTGGGCAATGTGTGTACAGGGGGAGGAACAGGGCAACCAGAAAACACAGGCACTTCAGGGGTGTCAGAAAGATATGTTTGTGGTCCAAGACACATGTAGACACAGAGATCCAGTCCTCATGCTTGTTCACAAGCTCAGAGAAGAGTACGATGCCCGTGAGACGCTGTAGCA
This sequence comes from Strix uralensis, assembly GCF_047716275.1. Classification (NCBI taxonomy): domain Eukaryota; kingdom Metazoa; phylum Chordata; class Aves; order Strigiformes; family Strigidae; genus Strix; species Strix uralensis. Next base: position 3,036,147 of record NC_134000.1, read on the forward strand.
GAGGCACTGCTAGCATTATGAAGGGAACACAGAAAAATCCCAAACTGGAAAGTGTCTGTTCAGAGCAGAAGCTGGGTCTGCCACCCTCCTCTATGTAGTCATTGCCTTTCTGAAACTCATTTGCTGAGAATTACTCCAGAAAACATCATCCCAGCAGCAGAGCAGCAGAAGCCAGGGTGGAAAAAAAATAGCTTAATTTCAAACTATAATTAGAGGATGCTGAAGGCAACACTTCAACAGTCAGATGTATCAAGCACTGGAAAGTCTCTCAGGAGAAGCAGTGGAAAGAATATTGCTTCAATCATAGCGACAAAGCGCTAAGAAATGCACACTAGGCAGAAATTTTGCCTTAGCTAGTGTTGGTTATCAAAAGGGAGGAAGCCGGTTCTCACGCCAGCGAAAGCAGGCGGCCTGTGGCAGGGGGAAACCCCTTTCCCACAGAAAACCAGGCCTCCGTTTAAGCTCAGATACTGCAACAGGAGATAAGGACTCACCCCAGTATTCAGAGAGAGCTATGGGTGACGGCAGAACAACGCTCAACTGCCCCAACGCTCAGCACCCACCAGCTGCTCAGCCCATGCTCTCCCCAGGCTGCTTTACGCAAGTCTGGCCTCCCATCTTCAGCTGTACTTTCTTTTTTTTTCCAAGTAAATTTAATCAGGAGTTTGCTCTCATCCCTAACTCACTTCATGTGAACTTAATTTCCAGCTCCAATAGTTATTTTTAAAAAGGGATTTTTTTTTTTTTTTTTTTTTTTGAATGCAGTGGGGTTTGAGGATGGAGGAAGGAGGAGGGAAAATTCAATTAACTTTCCTTCCAGTGTTTCCATATTTCTTGGGTGTACAAGCAAAGTCATTTAAGGCACTAGAGAAGTTGTTTAGATTTGGACTGTACCTTGCCTGTCAGATCATGTAACCAGACTTTTGGATTTTTGGACTTTATCCAGTAGGAAGGATGGTTTCTGCACTCCACCAGTCCTGAGCAATACTTACGGGAGCCCCCAGCCGCAGGGACTGTTTCCTAACGTTGCCCCTGCTAACAGTCACGGGAAGGTGCTACTGCCTGAGGTTGTTAGCAGGTATTTAAGAAAGCACAGCAACAAGGAGGTGTGGACTCAGGTTTTGCAGCTTAAAAATAGAAAAGGACTATGAAAATGAATGGATCTTATGGAAAATAAGCTTTTCTCCCTTAGTCTTCAGGGCCAGGTTGCCTTTCAAGGGTTTTGGGGTAGGATTTTTTTGTTTTTTATATCAGGAAGCATAGCTACTCTTAATCTCCCCATTCAAGGGGAAGGAAGTGGAAGAGTCAGTAAGGACAAAAGAATGCTTTAAAATAAAATATATCATTTCTTTTGTCTCATTTGGAAAGTCTTTTGTTTTTTAAAAAAAATCGAGTCAAATAAAGTAGTTTTGAAACAAAGCTATTCTGATTTGAATCAAAGTTATAGTTGCAATTTGCAACAAAATAAAAGGGATTGATTTTGTAGTCTGTCTTTTTTTTTTAAGAAACAAAAAAAGTGAACTAAATGTTTTTGGTAAATGTTCTTGAAGAAGAACATTAATTTGCATCCAATTCCCTAGCTGGCCAATGACATGAATTCCTAATGAATATTTTATGTGACCACTGATTTAACCATCTTTTCCTTGGCAGAGATGAACTTCTCCAGGTATGGTGCAGGAGACAGGAGTCAGAGAACGACCTTGCATTTGCTTAATTAATCCTGATCCATTGTGTTTTCCATTCATCGACATGTCTGAATCTTTTCCCTAACAGAAAATGAAAAAAGAAAATGTGATGAAAGCCAAGCAGATAACCATTACACTAATGCTACACGCCTCAATATTTTGGTGGCCATCCCTAGAAAGCCTGTGTAACTTCCCATTACTATATACTTTATACAGTATAGTCTAATATGTATTTTTTTTCTACCTTCTTATCTTTCAGAAAGATGCTCAGTGCTCCCTGATGATCCAAACTTCACTCAACAAAAAGCACAGTTGTTTGACTGCTCACAATTTCAAAACCATGGCTCTTTCTAGCACCACTTGTTAGTGACAAGGAGACCAGGTGCACCTTTCCAGGACCTCTCTGTCAACAGGTGGAAAAATTAGTTTCTTCTCAAACAACATTTTCTTTCTTATTTTTTTCAGATTTTCTGTATGAGTTATCAATTCAGTGAAACTGATAAAAATTCATAAAAAACATTTGGTGCAACTCAGTCACACAGAAGAGACTTATTTTGTGTATTTCTACTTCTGGACTTTAAATCTATGAATTCTTTTTTCCCATTATTTTTTTTTTTTTTCTTTTCCAGGCTGTAAATGCTCTTGGGAAACAAGAGAATGCCTTTCTCTCCGTGTCTGGAGATTTCTTAGTGAGAGATCTGGCTGGAGCTCTCTGAGCTGAGCTGGGTTTAGATGTAATTTGCAAGTTGGTCCCAAGCATTTCTAGCCTCCAGTAGCAGAGGGCTAACATCAAGCGCAGATTTGGGGGGTAGGCTATAGACAGTGCATTCCCCAGTAGTGCTACTTGTCATAGCACCAAACATCCTGATGGTGTGACGTGACAGCGATTGGAGTAGCAGTGCAGCCTCCCCAACCCTCTCTACATTAGCAGAGGTCTTCCCAACCCTCTCTGTAGCTTCCTTTCCTTTCTGCTGTCTTTCCCTAGTAGTTTCTCTCCTGAATCTTTCCCTGGTATCTTGTTGACTCATTCCTTAAGGCATGTCATACCATAATGATCCTAGTTATTGCTATTGAAACTTTTCCCATAAAGTCATCACTATCACCATCACTCACCATTCTTTACCCTTCTATCTCTCACTAACTTGCCTCTCTGCCTTATAACTCCAGGAATGCTCCAGTGTCTTTTCTTCTGTTTAGAAATCTGTTTGTTGGGGAGTGACGACCATCCAGTTCCCCCGACTAGAGCTGCCTGAGCAGTGTTTTCCCTTTGCTTGTCTTCCTATGGTAGAGAGCTTCGTAGGCTTTACCACTACTTTAAAATACTCTTGGCAATGTGTGAAAATGAAGGGAAGAGCAATGAAAGCGCAGGGGCTGGCCCTGCAGTGGGGAGGTGGTTTAGCAGCATAACGGCAGCACCGTTATCAGTGTCAGTTCTCCCCTTGGACTCTTCTGCAGGGCTTTGCCCTTGGTGACGCAAAGCACTTCACAAATAATGGTAAATTAACCTTCATAGCCTTGGTCCAAGCTGGGCAAGATTTGTCCCCACAGTACATTTGGAAAAACTGAGACATCCAGCAACAAAATAACTTTGCCAAGCAATCCTGTGGTAAATTAAAGGAAAAAAAAAAAAAGAAAACCTTCACTCTCAACCTCATGATCCAGCCATGAGCTATTATCTTCCATTGCTCAAGGAAAATAAAAGCATTATCCTGGATGACATCTCTACTGGTCTCCAAGCTTTGTTTTACTGTCCTCTTTGTCCCCTAAGCCTTACCAAAGCCAAAGATTCCCAATGGACGTTTTGAGAAAACATGGGACAGGAGGGGAACGGAGCAGGGTGGCATTAAGTTTTATCACCCCCTAAACTGTAATACTTTCCTTTGCGTGCTCTGTTTCTTATTCACACGGCTATAAAATTTGCCACATCCGGGCGAGAACATCCCTCCAGTCAACCAGGCGGTGTTTACGAACTGGAAAAGGCGTTCTCTCGCTCCTCACCGTAGGGGTGAGACAGAAACGTTAACAAGTCGCTGTGGTTTTTTCTTTCCAGGTTGGGCGATCAGACCTCTCTTAACACCGCGGGGGGGGACATAGCAATTTAGGGACATTTTATACCTCTGAAGATTTGCAATCAGCAAATTGCCTGGAACGTGTTTGATTTCCCCACCCGCCTCCCCTCCGCGGTGTCCCACCATGGAGCCTCTTGCTAGGGACTTCTTGATGTTTGTGGTCTCACAGATTCCTTGCTCAAGCCAAACGCGTTTCTTGTAGTGCTGGTTCTCAGCCCAGCTTGCTTTACATCATAAATGTAAAAATGTTTCTTTTATAAAAATAAAAAATTAAGAAAAAAAAAGAAGAAACACACAACCAACCTATAAACAGAACATAAAAGCTGTTTAATGGAGTGCATAATGAAGCAGAGAGGAAACAGGCTTGCATTGATTTTCCCTGACATTTCACCTATTAAATTATAAGCTTCTTAAGGAAGAGTCTGAAATTTTTTTTTCAGTTAATTTAAGTCCTTTAATGAATAACAAAACCACCCTTGTCCTCAGCAAGCTGAGGTTGCGTGATAGGCAAGTATCAAAAAGAAATAAGGCTTGAGTATGAAGACCCCCAGGAAAATGTTCCTCCCTGTTTCAGACACCCCTTGGGCCAGTCTGGAGGCACTTCAGAAGAGATGCTGAAGGAAACCAGCTCAGAGAAAACCATCTCTTCCAGACCAAACGGGAAAGTGAGACCTCAGGCCTGGTAAATGAGCTTTGCGACTTCTTCCACGGCTTTGGGCAAGCTGCTCAGACCCCTGACTACTTGCTCTTGCCCTCTCTACAACAGGAGCAGAGGTGTTGACCCACCTACTGAGGTTACTGGAAAGATTAATTAATCTCGCAGGCGCTTTTGAAGGCAGCATTCACTCCAAGAATTCATCTGGAAGTCCTCACGCAGTAGTTGAGAAGAACTATAAAGCACACCACATAGCTGGAAACTGGGGAGTAAAGGGCTCCCTGCGCTGCGGCAGGGAGATGCTTAACAAGGGACAAGATGAAAAAAATAGCAGCACAGCAGGAAAGTGAAAAAACAATGTGGGATTCATTCCTTCGGGCACAAATGAATTTTTTTAATGTAAACTTGGCCTCACAAGTCAGTGTTTGCTGCGGCAAAGCCGCTCTCACGCAGGCAGGAGCGGAGTGCACCTAGATGAGCACGGGAATGCGCGGGTAGGTCGGGGCAAGGGTGGGATCCCCCATGGTGCCAGAGCCAGTGCCGGTGCCACTGCCAGCCCCACAGGTCTGGCCAGTACAGCCAGCTCAGAGAAGGGCAAGGGGCTGCTGAGGCTCACAGAGCCACGGCATGGCACAGCCGGCAGCCAGGCCCTCCAGCAAATTCCTCCATCTGAACATGGGCTGACCAGTCAGACGTATTAGAACGCGCTTTTTTTAAAGCATGCTTGGCACTCCAAAATAAGAGGGAAATTTTGGGAGGCCCTTGGTTTCTGCTCAGACACCAAACCCAGGCGTTCCCAGGGCAGACCAAGCACGCTGGGGGCTGTCTCACAGCCCGTACCGTGCCATAGCATCTGCTCTGCAGCCACTAGGCATGGTCCTTCCCTGGTTTGTCTCTTGAATGACTACTGATGGGCAGCTGCACTGTGCCCAAACTGAAGATTCCACTCATCATCAGGTCAGAGCAGCCAGGGCAAAGCTTGAACATCAACAATATTTTTTCGGGGAAAGACAGCTTCTTTGAAAATGTGGGGTTTTTTCAAAGTGAATGTTAAAAAACCCCCAAAGACTCTTCGATCGTAATTCTGCTAAAAAGACCAAAATTCCCACTGCTGTCAGCAGTGCCATGTCCTCGACGTGTTAACTTGCCTTGGGAGCTGCATTGGTAACCCTGCAGAGATGCTCAAGCTTGAGGTGATGACTCTGTCCCTCCCAGCTCCTCGGGTGTGTCGCTCACGCGGGTGACACAGCAGAGTGCAACGAATTCCTCTTGTGAGATTTGTGATCTTTAGGGTCTGGAAGCATCACACAAAGTCTGCTTGAAAGGATTTTCTTCACACAGATACAAGTTCTCCTCCAAACCACACACAGAGCAAACCAAGGCATATAATACTGATGGGAACACCAGCTGAAGTAACTCTAACTTAACTGTGTTGTGATGGCTTACACAATTGTAAGAAAACAACTGCATGCTCCAAAAGCCATCCAGTGCAGTAATACTGCTCTTCTGATTTGCCATGTACGGCAACTCATTTGAGTCCTTATGACTAAATTACCTCAGAGTGCTGTAAATCAGGCAGACTTTATGGAAAAATAAAGCAAAAATTTGTTCCGGAAAGCTCGTTATGTTACCAGACAACACCAGCCTTCTTCAAGGACGTGTTTCTGCATTTCTGGAGACCTCGGTGGCCCAGCAGTGCAGGGCACATGAGCCATGCCACCGCTCCTCCACACCAAGCATGCCATCACGCAGGTGGGCAGGGATGCCACCCCCAGCCCAGACCCCGGGAGCAGCATGGAATGAGGATGATGCAGGGGCTCACATCCCTGGGGTCTCTATCAGCAAGCCCACCAGGCAGCTCACCACCAGACCCCACATGTACCACCACAGCCATTGCATCCTGCAGGTTGGAGAGGGCTCTCCAACCCCAGCAGCGTGGCACAGCACGGCATGGCGCAGGAGATGGAGCGCTCAGCTATGTGACCAGGCCACCGCTTTGTTTGTTTTCTCATAACTTCTTGAACTTATTAGGAGGCTGGGGGAAAGGAGCCATTGTTTTGCTTTGGCTGTGAGGTCCTGGATGCTTCGCTTCCAAGACTCTGTCCCAGCGATCCCAGCGATGAGGACAGATCGAGGGAAGATTAAGTCAATGCCTTAGGAAATTTACAGTTGGGGTCTGGAAGAGAAGGCTGTCTTCTCGGAAGAAAAAAGAAAAGTGATCGTAATGCAAATCAGAATACGGATGCATACAAATGCACACATACAAATGCTGTTTTTTGCATTTCTGTGTAGTTATGTCTATTTATTCCCGTGTTTCTCTATTTTAAGTTTCAGGTAGACAGAGGCAATTGAAGAGTTTTACTCCCACACACACCCCGCTAGCTATAATGAGGGAATAACACCACCGTAATTAAAGATCAAGATTCACTGTTTTACAGACAGTTTTTTTAAGCACTTCAGAAATCCACGTGCTTACTCAGACTTTCTTGAAAATTGCTTGCCTCAAGGGCCCTTGGGGAAGAGCTGCAGTGCAGCCTCCCCTGTCTTTGAATAAGCAGACACCCCCCAGACAATGCAGCAGCAGCATTGCGCCCTTCTCAGGGAAGTTTCAGCACAGCTGTGGCTCATACCTCCTCTTTGGTCCTGCCCACCATCTCATTCATTTAGGACTCAGGTGGTGCCTGATCCTCTCCACTACCCCTTTTATTTAAAAAAAAAGCAGCTGTATTTTAAGAGGTCTTTGAGGTATAAATTGAACCACCAGGCCTGGGGTGGGCTCTAAGTCCAGGCAAAGGGGGAAGCTGCTTTTTGCAGCTGGGTCAGGCTAGTGCAGATGCTGGGGGGCTGGTTTATGCTGCTTCCCAGAAACCTGCAGAAATCACCATTGCAGGCTTTCCATGGTACTCTGTCTCCCCTCTTCCCTCTCCTGTGGCAGGAGAGACTCAGTCCATCACTCCTGGGCAGCAAAACTCAGGTTTGCCCATGCTGAGGTGAGACTGGGAGTCCTGCATCAAACCAGCGAGCCCAAGCAGGTCTGCAGTCTGTTTGCTCTCCCCTGGGACTTTCCTGCTCTTCAGCCCTTTTGCAGGGCCCAGGTGGCAGAACAGCTCTGTTCTGAAGTACCATGTTGTGGGGAACAAATTTAGGTATCTCTCCACCCAGTGATTTTGAGATTTTCTTTTTATGCCTTTTAAAATTAGGGGATCTGCCTGTGTGACCCAGGGACCCCTGTAGAGGCTTTGCTTTAAAAGCAGCATTTCTGATTCTATAGCTAAAATGTCAAACGCTGTTAAAACATACATGCTGACTCAGATTTTATATGCTTAGTATCCAGAGGATATTTTAGAGCAATATAACAGTGTCTTATGCCCTTTATCCATTCCTGGACAAGGGGAATAAGTGTCATATTAAAGAGGCAAATTGCCTATCTGCAAGAACTCAGCGAGGCAACATGAAGCAAAGGTTCACAGGAGGCAGATCAACCACTAAATACCATTGTTTGGGGGAACAGGAAAAATCAGACATCAGGCCAAATCTACCACGTGACCTTTCTTAGAGTGACTGTAATAAACTTCAAATGATATTTTAAGGCGTACAGAAAAAATGAGTGGAATGCAGACAAGAATAAACATCAGAAATGTGTTTAACCTGAAGCACAGAGGTCTGGCAGGCCCTTCTCATTTTCACTAAAAAGAAAATCCCCAAATAAACACGGTGATGGTACCATCACATAGCTCCCTTTTCACTCCTGTACCCCATGAAGGCCCAGGGTTTTCTTTGTGATCACAGTGGTTTTACCTTTCCTCTTTGTCTTGTGGCTTACTGGGGTTGAGTTTAAATGAATTTAGCATGACAGCAGGCGCACGCTACACCCCTTACACCACTACTGTAACCAAGGCAATGTGTTAAAAACAGGGACCTTATTCTGTGTTGTTTTGGGGGGAAAGTAAAATTAGTTATTTCATTGAATTAATATTAGAGTGGAGTAATGAATTAAAATTAATTTCATAAGGTTAGACTCAATCTACCAGGTGATAAAAATGGAAATATTAAAAATAGAGTGGAAGGAAGGGAGAATCTTCATTTCTTTTTATATTATTACATGTTTCTTCACAAGAAGCACAGTCCTTGTGCTTTCATTGATATCGGTATCCGTCTTTTCTTCGTGCCATCAATTTCTGTGTCTCAAGAGCCACAGCTGCATTTTCCATCTGTGTCAGAGGCACATGAGAAGCTCGCTGTGCTGCTGGTGATCTGTTAAATGCACCCGGAAGTTTATAGTTGAACGGGTACCATTTCTACAGCACATCACTAGACTTTGTGCCAAGAGACAGGCTTATTGCTTTTATTGTTTGCTATTATCAGCTTCCTTGCAATGGCATATACATACAAATATACCGTAGCATTTCCAAATGCCTTTTGGGGATCTGGGTAGTATTCGTGGCTGCTTAGGAGGTGAAGGCTGCTTGGATGGTTAAGGTGAGAGACAGTTCAGGTCTGCTGCTGTTCTCCTTAAAGCAGCTGGGCTGAATGCTGAGGCACTGGAAGCACACAGGGAAGGAGGTATCCTGAAATAGTATCAGGCAGCAAAATCCATTTTGAAACAATAGGTGTCTTCTCAAGAACGCCTTTGACCTGACACAGAACTGAACCTTTAACCACTAAATTGGATGAGTTGGTCCAGGGCTAAAGGTGAAGCTGCGGCACTTGAGACCCACATGGTTTGGGAAATTATCTAATTAGGACTTTTCAGCAGTGACGTCAAAAGGAGTTCCTGATTCCACAGCTGGTTTGTAACTGGCAAGGTTTTTCTGAAGGCTCAAGAGGTCTGAAAGGTCAGCCGGTCCCTGAAAGCTGGTCTGTTCTTTTCCCTATTGTGTCCTGTGCCCCTTGCTTCAGGACCCCTAAGATGCCAGCAGCAACTAAAACAAACCACAAAAATAGTTTATTTATCTTTTTTTGCCTAGTGCACTGCTAGGAAGAAACATTTCCAGACGATGGCAATTGTCAATTGTAGAGGAGGAAGTTCAAACATAATCAAAACCACTGGTGCATCCCGAACTCCCCAGGCCACAGCTGTTGGTGGAATGAGGCTGCTCCTGGACTCACAGGCATGAACCTAGCTGGTGTCACAGCACTGGCCAGGGTCCCCTCTGTGGTGGCCCAGAGATGCCTGCAGCTGCTGGAGAGGTTATTAGCCCTGCTGTGGTTTGCAGGAATGAGTATGGACAAATGAATGACAAATGCCATGTGATGCTTCTGTTTAAACTCTAACTATCATGCCAGGTAGGAGCCTTCTTAGCGCTGTTATTGTCCATTCAGCCTTCTCTGCTAGCTAGATGCAGGCCCCTGCACTTAATGGTCTTTTCAAAGCATCTCTCCTGCTCCTCTCTAGCGCAGACCCACACAACCACACTGCAGGGTGTCGGTCTCTATATCACAGCATCTCATTGTCAGCATGGGCTTCTCCAATCTCTGCTAAAAGAAAGATTTTCCTGCAGCTGTGTCTTTCCCTCTATCTCAGATTCCTAAATCCCCTTTCCTGAAGTGCTTATTGTTCACTCAGCCTGAGGATTTACAAAGCATGGGTCCATCAGGAGACTGCAAAGAAAAGGTATGTGACAACTCATCACAGGTTGAGTCGTAATTACAAGAAGCTCTAATTGGAAAGGCCATCTGAGTTGTTATTTGGAGGCCTGAAGAGCTGAGGGTCTGTGACCACCCGAGAAGAGGAGAACACCCTGTTAGAGAGGCCTTAAGCCTAAAAGTTTTGGACAGAAGATGTAGGTTGGTTTTAGGAATCTCATTTCCCCTTCCTTGTCTTCTCATTTGGCTTGCTCCCTATACTTTATGTCCTCCCTTTACCTCTCTCTTTTTTAGCGCCTTTACTGCATTAGAGGCAAATGTTGAGTAAATGTTTCTTTGTATGCTCTGCAGAGAAGGACTACTGTGTTCTTTCTCTACCTTAACAGGCCCTGGGATCTCTGGGTAGCATGCCGTCTGCTCCCCATGACTAACACAGTTTGGAAGAAACAACATGCCATCTCAAATGACTTTTTCCACAGTGGAAATGGCTGGATCTGTAACCCTGGAACACGAAAACAGGCAGCTTGAGTATCCTTCTGAGGCCAGACCCAGTGTTCAGTGAAGCAAGTTTTTATTAAGGGTGCAAATTTCTCTCTGAAATTCAGCCAGTTGAGAGAAGAGGCATCCAAGGCTGTGGCTTTTGTGTGCAATGGAGCGTGACACAGAGACCCCTGACCTGCCCCAGTCCCTGGCAGTGTGCACACATGCACAACACGGCATGGGGCCAGGGCAGAGCACAGCTTCTGAAGAAGCAGAGCAGTCTCTGCAGTGTTGCCCCCAGGCCAACGTGGCCACGCTGCTTGCACATTCAGCACTCATTTGTGCAGAGCCAGCTTCTACCTCTCCATGTGCAAACACATGTTCCTGGTCCTATTACCCAGACACCATTCTCAAGAGTGATAAAATCATGCTAGTGACCATCAACTTTCTGAATAAAAACAAACAAACCCTGTATTTCTCTAACCCATGCCCACCACACCTGCCCAGCTGGAGACCGATCTTCCTTGGTCACATGTGTGAAAGCTTGGGCCCATCAAAGCTTCTCACTGACTTCAGTAGAGGCAAGAGTTGCCTCTAATATGTCACCTCTCTTGGGAGTGCATTCCTGGGGGGGGTCTTCCTTTCTAATGTCTCCTGCTTATTGAGGATCACTGCCCCCCTTTTGCTCCTTGTAATTGGGGTGAGATGGCTCTAGAGCTAAGAACAGAAATATCAAAACTGGGTCCCAAGGCACAAATGTCAATAGCAAGGCATTGTCTTCTGATTGTGGGTCTGTCTTAGTACCTGCGGACTACGTCGCAATTTCGCAGACTGCCATCATAACCACCAATCTCGAGCCATCAACTCCAAAGAGGTCTTGCAGAATGGGCCCAGAAGTGAGGGCAAAATATGAAGGTGGGTGTGATCTTACCCTGTTGGTTTTGCTCTGTGGATGGGAATTTGCTGTCTGAGGACAGCAGAGGGGAACCTTCGGCCAGCTTTTATTTAAAGAATGAGTAAATCAACTATCTGCTCAAGTTCTGCAAGATTAAAATTTCAGATTTTAAAAGGCAAAAGAAAGGCAAAACCATGAAGGTAAATAAAGAAAAAGAAAAAAAGAAGTTGAAGGACACATTTTCCAAAAAAGATATTTGTACTGCAGCAGTGGCCAGTCACAGTAATCTTCTTTGTTGGTAGATCTTTCTTGGCTTTCATACTCCCATGTTAGCTCTGGCTGCTCTGCCTTAGGTGGTGGTGTTGGGGAGACCCATAAGACTGAGTTGTATAAGATGGCCGTGGGCAGAACTGCTGATATTTACCCAGATGAGGATTTTTCTTACATGTTGCCTTCCACGATATTCCAAAAACACAGTGAGTGGGGAGAGACAGGAAGCTGCTTCTATAATTGTGAGTGCCAGCCACCAGTCTTGTTTTTCTACACCTTTGAGAAAAGAGATTTCCCAGCTGCCACGGGGCCAGATTTAAATGTTTATAAGTATGGGGGAAGGCTGAAGGCAAAGTAGCACCTTCTACCACAGGTGGATTGAACTCATCTCATGCCCAGTTTTGAAGGAGCTGAGCATCCTTCACTCTCATCTGACAGCATTCCCCAGCCAGCAATACAGGGCCCATAGTGCATCAGACGATGATACTCCATGTCCAGTACTGTTGTCTGAGCTGATGGCTGACCACTGCCTAGTAAGTGGGCAAAACACATCAGGGATATGGAAAAAGCTGAAGATGAGGCCCTAAGAGTGAATGTGGGAGGTAACAAATTGATTCTGTCTTCATGCTCAGAAATCCCCCATTTCCCCAGCCAGAGTGGAGATGTGCCTGCCATTGGGTGACCGGGGAAAAGTGGGAAAAATGGTGTGCCCAAGAACAAGCCCCTTCTTTTCAAAAAAAATACCGGTTTTGTGACAGCTCAGGCACCAGCTGAAGAGCTATGCATGTGCATGTGTGTGTGTGTGTATGTACACATGTATGCTCACATAAACACCCCCACTAGACCAGTCACGCTCATCACGCTGTACCTCATTCCCAGCCAAACTGGGAAGCAAATTCTAAGCTTAGACGACTTGGTGAAAGGCTTTGCTCAAGGAAGTCTCATTCCAGCAAGATTTATACTGTCACATTACATCCTTGCTGCATGTCCTAAGTTGCATAACCACATTTCTATTCCTACATGCTGTATCCCTGGAGAGTCCTCATCCAGAATACTCTTCCTCAAAGATCAGCAAAGCGGTGATATACTCTTCAGAGCACTGATACTAATCATGCTGGGTCAGAAAGCAAATGAAGTCAGAAAGCAAAAGGAGAAAATTGGTTTACACCCCCCTTTCATTCCCCTTCCTTTCTCTCCTTTCTTCTCTTCTTCCCCCACAATGTCATTCCCCTACTTTCCAACCCAAAAGCAATCAAGCTGAAGCAAGATAGCAGGGTGCAGAGGGTGATGTGGGTCAACCCCTTTTATATCAATTTCAGTTTCTGCTGGGTGTTCTTATGACATTTCAAAAGACTGTGATCCTAATGAAAACCACACAAGCTCTTGAAATTAAGTTAACTCTTTTTGTAAAAATGCAGGGGCGGGGGGAGGGGGGAGAGAAGAAAGAAAAAGGAAAAGGGAAAGAAAAAGAGAAAGGGAAATTGAAGAAAAAAATCCCTTCAGGTTGTATTGATGCATATAAGAACCATATTGTCTATCAAGCCTATTCTGCCCTATAAGCAAACAGATTGTAGTTCCTGCAAAGCAGAAATGATACAAAGATTTCCTGCTTTACCCTTTTTTGTCTTAAGAAACCAAAGTAAAATAATTCAGACAGCTTTTTTTGGTGCATAAAGACACTCTTGGTTTTTTTTCGTATCTCTCTTTGTATTCTTTTGTTCATTCATGGATCAGCATGTTGAAAAATTTTATCTCTTCCTAATGATAGGGTTTCCTAATCAGCATAAATCCAGTACTTTTTCTGAATGTTACCCACTTAGACCATGAGTTCTTCCCGTGTGTCTATACAGAGCTTAGCACAAAAGAACTCCAAATCTTGCTGTTTTACTGATTATTGAGTAATAACTAATGCAAATTGAAGTAAAATAAACTATGTACAGTTCTAAAAGGAAGTAGTTCAGGGGTCCCAAAATCTAGAGGTGAAAATTAAGTATACAGAGAGAGTGGAAAATGTCTGTAGATTCCCTAGCCAGTGCCCGGTGGAAAGAGGACATGTTGGTTAGATCCCAGAAGAAAGGTTGTTTGCATGGCATTATTGATGAATCTCAAAGTGTAAGGAGCACATCCATGAAAAAACATAGATACATAGCTAAGCCATTGACTGTCAGAGCTCAAGGAGCATCTGGACGAAGCTCTTACAGTCATATGGTTTAGTGTTAGGTAGTCCTGAGAGGAGCAGGGGGTTGGACTTGATGTCCTTATGGGTCCCTTCCAACTTGAGATATTCTATGATTGTAACATTTCTTGGCTTATGTTTAAACTAAATATTCTTCAAATATCTTCTCTAGTCATAGAGCATGTGTAAAATGAACATCCAAAGCAGCAAGGTCCACCTGTCACCAGATTCCTCTTATCAGACCTATTGTGAGATTCCAGTGAGCCCAGCAAAAGGGTAAGTTTGGTGCTACCCATTTCAGCGCACCAGCGGGCCAGATATCAGCCCATCAATTGAAGTTGGGGTTGTCAGTCACTCAGTCACTTGGGCAAGCGCCTTCCTTAATGCAAGCAAGTGTATTCACCCCCTCTATGTTCCCTGAAGTTTTAAAATTTTGCTCCTGAATCTTGTTACTTGGTCTCCTGATAAAGTAGTGGGGACATATTCTGAGAACTGGAAGTTTGGTGCTCAACCCTTTTCAGACTGCCAAGGAATAGCTAGAACCAATCTTGTCTGGTTTTGATACTGACTGGGGAAGAGAAACCAGAATCAAAAATCAAAAATCAAGTCACCCCTTGGCTTTCATTGTGTCTCTATTAGGTAGGCTTTTGTATGACCACTCCCAAAGAAACTTTTTGCTTTTTGCATAATTTGTCAAGGATCAGATTTTGAGCCCTCGTCATATTTTCCATCCTCTGACTCTCCTTCGAGTGCTAATCCCTCAGGTCCCTGTTGGAAAAAGCTCAAACTTTGGTTGAGTACAGGTCAGTCTGGAAGACCCCCCCTAAAGAAGGTAAGGATACAGATAATGATTTCAGACATAGAATGTGCTCAGTAAATCCACTGGTGTCAGTGGGTTTGCTTAGAGTACAGGGACATGGCCTGGCCCTTTCTGAGTCACCTTGTGGTTCAGATAACCATTGGCAAAAGAACTGGAAAAGCCTCATCATGTTCTTGTTTTCTAACCAACTTGGAGACAACAAAAGATGTTAAATACATGATGACTGGAGACCTCTAGCAGGATTTTGCTTGCATTTCTCATAATTTCTAGTGTATACAGCAGGAAACAACCTCTCATTCCCTGTTGTGATGGGCTCCATAGATTGTGAAATCCTCCAGAGTTTCAACATGAGAATGTGGCAACTTCCAGCAGTACAGAGCTCAGAATCCTGGGCCTGAACCATAATGTCAAGAAAGCTGAAACTTGAAGTTGCCCCTAATTGTATGGGAATCATTACATCCATTTTCTTATAGTCAGTGTTATCCGCTCCAATGCCAAGACAAACAGGGAAAGCAAAGTCATAAAAAAGATTCAAGGATAAACAACTTTTCCCAGAAGAAACTTCAGACTATGGATTTCACCCAGAACACGAGATGCAGAGACCATGGTTAGATGTGTTCTCAAGGGGTTTTTTTAGAGCAAGGAAGTTGAAAGAAAACATGTCACCTTGAGGATGGAAACTTCAAAATGGGCATTTTCTCTCTTTCCATCCCTCCCTCCTTCTGTCTTCACCAATATCCTCAGGCAGCTGGAAGAACCACCAGGGTGATCTCAGTGGTAAACAACGTCCAACATGTTTTTCCCCGCTTTTGATAATGAGTTGGTTTCATCAAAGCTTGGCCCATTTGGAGAGGCTCATGGGGAGTTCAGACCCACAAGGCTTCCTCCTTTGCAATGTGCTTTCAAAAGTTTCCAGGACAATGACATCATGAGAAAAATGCCTGTCTCATGTTGCCTAGACAGGTTTTAGAAGAGGTGTGCCTCTTCCCACTGCTCTTCTTCACTTCAGGTAGGCGAGTTGGACACAGTAGGCTCAATTTTTTCAGAAAACAACAGCAGCAGCTCAGCTGTCCAGAGGTGCAATTACAGCCCTTCAAGAAATGGCCTGATTTCCAGACATCTCACAGCATTCCCCCACAATGCACGTATTTTTACAAACCTGATGATGCAAGTGGGAGGTCTTGGATGCTGAGCGCTTTTGTTAGCATGACCTGTGGTACGTGATCTACACCTTGGCTAGGCAGGGACCTAGTATGCAGGAGGTATTGCCACTGCCTGGAGTGGCTCGTGAGCTCCTGGCCATACAGTTCTTCCAGGAGTCACTCCATTTGAATCAGCTGTTACCTCCCTGGTCCCCATCTAGGCTGCACTGCTGCTGAGACTGCAGCTCGTGTATAACTCTCCAGCGTGGAGTTAAACCACTTAGCTCAGATACTGGTGGCTGTGTAGTTCCAACAGTCTGGGGCTTGTCTGGGATGCAAAGGAAGCCTGGAAGAGGGGCAGTGCCAGTGGGTAGCCTGCATGGAGCTCCACCATGCTGCAGCGTGTCCAGTCTGTGGTCCTTCCCGCTGTAACACAGGACCTCAAGGCTTCATGACAGTATAGGCCAGAGTGCATGTTCTTGCCCCATGGATCTAGGGCTGAAGCTAAACCCGGCTTTTCTGCTGGTGAAAAGAGTGGAGCTGGGGTGGATATGCCTTGGAGAGGCAGGGCTGGCTGCTTCTGCTGCATAGGAAGGGGAGAAGGGGGGGGTTAGGCACCAGTGGCTGGTTCTGGGATCAACTTCACTCCTACAATAAACACACAGTGCATCTCCTTCAACATACGAAAACAACGGTATCTTTGGCTCTCCAAACCTGTGGCACAGGCAAAGGATGTGGCAGCCAAAGTGTGTTGTAGGTAGCTGCCAGCTTTGCCTAAGCCCAGAGTCTGCCCTGTGCTCAACTCTCCCACACGTTACTAGCAGTAGATGTGGACAGGACTCTAGTTCAGACGAAGGAAAGTCCCAGAAGATGACTCTTCTGACCTGCTGAAAGCAGATGTCACAGCAATGGAAATCAGTGGCGTTCATTTTTATATATTAAAAGTGTCAATTTCTCCTCTCTCATGTCCGCAGCTGCGCAGCCAGGACACAGCTTACAGGACTTGTGCACACAGAACAGAAAACACATATGTTGCTCCAGATCCCTCAGAACTACGCACCAGTTTTCAGGACTGGAAACCCCTGATGACATCAAGGCCCCTTCCCAGTCACCATCGTGCAGCTGAGTTAATTCTCCTGCCAGGAAATTCCCCCAGTCTCTGACCATGAAGAGGAAGATCTGAAGAGCAATGAGGGTAAAGAAATCCAGTGCTCTGGCCCCAAAACTGGGAGAGGTAGACTTCAGCATTCCCACTCCACTGCATCCCCTCCTTACTCCAAGGTCTTGGTCGAGCCACTTCATTTTCCTCGTTTCTCTCATGTCATGGCTTAACCCCAGCCAGCAACTAAGCATCACACAGCTGCTCGCTCAGGGCACCCTGCTATAAGGCAAGGACAGTAACGCTCACTCCGTAAGGGAAGAAAGGTCGTCAGAAATAACTATTTCTACAGCCCTGCTGCATGTGCTCAGCTGAATCAGATCCAGCAGCAGTTGAGAGCCCAAAATCCAGCAAATAAAGCTGCTGCCCTCTAAAAGGCAACATTTGCCTGTTTTGCACAGCATCTCCTTCCACTCCTTCCCCTTCTCCAGCTGAGTTTTCTGGATGTTTCCCTCAAAGCAGTAGGCTGCAGATCCCTTACAGGGCCATCCATACAATAGTTGCTTTTTTTTCCTGACTGCCACTGTTGTTTTCTGGTAGCTATCATAGCTGGTGGGGTCATAAGCCAGTTAAAATCTGCCATTGGGTCTGTCTGGTCAGGACTGACTTTTTCCATATATATTACTTTTGGGACATTTAATTTCCTATTTTATAGCTAGTCGTTTGTAGTCATGTGACTATTCTTTTTCCCTGTGTCCTTTAACTTGCTGTTAATCTATGAGAGGAGCTTCCCTATTGCCCCAAGAGAGTTTATTTTCATTAGTCAGCCTTTGTAAATGCTCTTTTGGAAATCTGAGTGCTTTAGGTCTGCTAGATTACCTTCCTCCATGTGCTTACTGACTCTTTAAAGAACTCTGTTAGATTTGCAGGACTTGCTTTCCCTCTACAAAAGTCATGTGGCTCATTATATTATTCTTATGCATAATAGTTTCTATTGATTTTTATGGTACTTTATTAAATATGCCTGGAACCTTTCCTAAAAGCTGTTGTCACGTTTGCCACATTCAGGGACTTATCTAAGAGTTGGGGTATCAGCAACCCCATTTGAGTTCTCAGACTGTGGGGTGAATGCCAGCTCCTCTGCATCATCCTCCTCACTCCTGGCTCCTCTTCTGATGCTTCCACTTGAGCGAGTGTCTCCACTTTATGCGGTGTAAGAGTTGGGTCTGACGTGAGAACTGCCCACAACTAAACACGTGGTCCTGCTGCCGAGAAACCGTCCTTTATGGGGTCTGACAGTGTAACGTCCCCATGACAGTCTCTTAAAGCATTTGTCCCATCAACATGGGGATGCACAAGATTCCCTCCTATCATTGTGCTTTCTTCCTTTGCAGCTTCTTTAATTCCCCTTTGCATTTCTATAGACACCACCAAAATTTGACAGGCTGATCAATACTACATTGTAACCCCACTAGTATTAATTGTCCCTAATGAGCCCCCCCACCTCTCTAGAGTCACAGTAAATACAGGCTCTGTGGTAGGTGTTGATGTGATTAGCTTGTTTCCCTTATTTGACATTATGCTTTCTGTAATATAGAGGGCCACCCCCCACAAGCCCTATCAGATCTGTCTTCCCAACCCCTGGGTGGTAAATTAATGTTGTCATTCATATTTATCCATGAGTAAGTACTCTGAAATGCAGACAGCTGAGGGGCCCCAAATGTCAGCCTAGACCATAAGCTCCCCGGGGCAGAGATGGCATCTTTATTGCGTATGTAACCAAGCTGTGCAACTTTCCAGGCTTTACCATTTCACTTAGTGAAGGGATTTTGCTGAACCACAATGTTCAAAGATTATATTGTGTAAATTTTTCCAATTCTCCAGGTTTTACTCAGCCAGCTTCAACAAAAAGGCTCATGAACCTCTGGGAGCCTTTTGATGAACTTCTGCTGATTTGCGGATGGTCACTAAAACATAACCCTAGATATATTTAACAGAGCTTCTGGGTTTGCAGCTAAAGTTCAAAAGTGAGTTCTTTCATCAGAGACACTCCTAAATCAAACTGGGGTCTCCTAAAACACCATGTCTTAGTGATGATTCTGATCCACATGTGAATTCTGCCGTTCAGGTCAACACTCTGTCAAGAGCAGATATTAACATATGTGGTTCTGCATTCACCTCCCGCAAGGCAGTGCTACACTTTGCTAACTTTCTCCAGACCCAGAAAGACTCTCCTTTGCTTGGAGACAGCCACAGCACAGCGTGGCCAGATCACTTTCAAGTGACTCCTTTATCTTTCACAATTGTTTTTTCCTAACATTTCTTTTCTTCTGGATGAATCTGCTTATACAATGTCAAAGCTTTGAACATGTTGTATTAGTTAACAGAAAAATTCAACATAGTTAAACTATGCCGTAAGCTTCTTTTCTACCCCTCTTCTCTGCTGTGGAGGGAGAACAAAGGTTCTGCCCCAGGAAGGAGGGAGGTGGAGGAGGAGGGACTGGTGGGGCTGGCTGTGAGGCTGTGGTCCTACTTTTCCTGCGGATGTATGCACGAGGAGGGATGGAAAGAAGGGAAGAAGGGAGGGAGGGAGGGAGGGAGGGAGGGAGGGAGGGAGGGAGGGAGAGGGATAGAAAAGGAGGAAGGAAGGAAGGAAGGAAGGAAGGAAGGAAGGAAGGAAGGAAGGAAGGAAGGAAGGAAGGAAGGAAGGAAGGAAGGAAGGAAGGAAGGAAGGAAGGAAGGAAGGAAGGAAGGAAGGAAGGAAGGAAGGAAGGAAGGAAGGAAGGAAGGAAGGAAGGAAGGAAGGAAGGAAGGAAGGGAGGCGATATCACACTAGCCATAACAGTGGGTTAGCAGGAAGGAATCTGCCTGTGAAATTTCTTCGTGAATCCTCCAATTCACTGGAATAAAAAGACAAAATGCAGAAACTACTTAGATATGAAGTGAGCACTGCCATCAAACAAACTCTTCCCTCTGGCATGAACTGTTATCATTCACAGGCATTTAGCACATTTTCAGAAGGTTTAGGGCCCTTAGAAGAAAGGGGAGAAGATCAGTCACACAGAGACTGTGTGTCTTTCTGTGACATTTGGGTGAAAATGTTACCACTTTTAGATTCTGTAGATGGAGGCAAGTGGAGGGCAGGAAGAAGGAGGTAGGTATCTTGTAAGAAGAGAAAATAATCCCCTGTGTTTATTTCTGCTGAACATAGGAGCATTGACCGTCATCTGGTTTTCTAAGCAGTCGGGTTAGGAGGGGCCGAAAGTGGTTTAGGGGGAGCTGGTGGTTAAGTGGCAGAACAAACATGTCGATTCACAGTTCATGCCACAGTGTGTTAAACGGCTCTAAGTAGCTTGAGGACTGCCTGAAACACAGCCCACAGCTGTCTGTCTTGTAACAGTTCATCTTTTATGGCCAATTGCCTACTATGAAACAGTACATTTATGGCACAGCCCAAATAAAGAGGCAAGTGATTCATCCACATCCAAGATTTTAAAAGACGGGTTGAGGGGCTGGTTAGGTTTTAAATTATAAAGAAAACAAAAAAAAAAAAAAGGCATGAAAAGATCAGGTGGTAGGTTTGTAGGTTTTGATTGATACTGGAGGCTGAGTTTCACAGCAGAAAACATACAAACAATACCCCAGTACTTATATCATCCTCCACGTCTTTCCTTCCTGCTGTGTGTTTCCCCCTGCCATCTCAAGAGTCACAACTCATCTTAAATATGGGTCATGAAACTGTCCTGTTCATCTACGTTTGGATCTCTTAAGCGACATGGCCAACGCCACATGAAATGGGGCAAAAATCAGCACGAGACCGGTGCAGTATTTACATCTCATCTCATCCCTCGGGAAAACACAGGTGCAATTCAAAATGTGCAAAACCTTCCGCCATCCAGGACAGAAATTGATGAGTGAAGGCTGTTGGCACTGAAAATGATGTTACTGCCCCCACCTCCAGACGTAGAGCAATAACGTTTCTTCTAAAAGCAAAATGGTAACAAGGCACCTCTAAACATATAAAAACTCTTACAAGACCAACAAAGTTATTTCTGTAGCCAGTCTACAAGCCAGAGTTACACCGCTTCCAGATGTTCCCCTTCATCTGGCTGCTACCTCCTCATTGTGCACCTGCCTTTCCCCTTACCCTGTAAACAAATTATCTTCCACAAGCCAGGGCATATTTTCCTCCCGGTTTAACCCATGACCTAAAAGCTTGTGATGGAGCTGTAAAAGTTTTTTAATGAAATGATCAGAGGTAAAATGACACAGTAATAATATACCCATCCTACACTATGTGTCTTATCAGCAAAACAATCACCCACATCTTAAGGAAGCTCAAACAGCTGAAAATCCAGCAGATGATAGAAGGTCTGCCCAAAGACGCTGGGCTAAGGTCTGCAGAGATGTCAGCGTGGGAGTGAGGCCCAGAAGTCTGGAAGAAAAACATGACTGTCTCAAATACCAGCAGCTCCTGCCTTTTTCCCTGGCATCTTCTCCAAAGACCTACAGAGGGGAAGGTCATCCCGTGTCAGCAGTCGGTGCATTGATTGGGTGCCAGTGCAAAGAGCATCCATTTGCCAAATTGAGCAGTTTCAGCACTGCTTTACTCATCTTCAGCTGGCTTGTGTTTTGCTGCTCAAGGCTACCTATCTGTGCCCATGTTTATGTATACACGGCATACCTTGACACAGTAGCGTATCTGTTTATTTCCCAGGTACATACAGGGAATTAGCTCCATTAGACTAGGAGCTGCAGAGCCGGAGTAGTGACTGCTGGCAGTGCTGTGAGTACAGAACCCACAACTGAAACAAGAAGTGTTGCTGCAGGTCAGAGATGTCCACAGTCAGAGTGGAGAGGAATAGTCAAGGTTACTCCTTTGCAAGTGCTGGCTCCTGCCTGTGTGCAGGAATCGTCGTGGCCACTACTGCAGGGCAGAAAACCTGACTGTGGAAATTGATGCAGTGTTTTGAGAACAAAATGTTCCAGTGTGTTTGGTTTGTGATCCCTTGTGCCACAATCTGACTTTGTGGCTTGCTTTAGTCAGTCGAGGCTGTAAACAGTACATGTGTGTTCTGCCACCAAAGGGTAAAGAGGTGGCTTCTCCAGCTCAAAGGGAGGGAATTTATGAAATGCCAACATTAAGCAATGCCCCCCATTTGGAACTATACAAGTCTTGAACGTCAAGTACCCTGTAGATATATTAATCGGCTCTTATTTAAAATTATCATGGCTCCTATTTTCACTTCTTATTAGGTCTTTCTCTGCAGATAAGTATGATTTGGTGGACCCTTTGGTGGGATCCTTCCCACTCATTCCAGTGCCTGGTATTATCTACCCCCTTCAAAAGGGGAGATTTAATATTCATAATAAGAATATCCAGATGGCACTAAGGTAATTAACAATAAGGGACAGCATGCTTCAAGACAGGCCAAATTCCAGTTGCCTGAGGTCTGGAGAAAAAACAAACCTCTTCAGAAAGTTAGCCCAAAAATTGTCCATAAATTTTTTTTTTCCCAGTTTCTTACGAAGCAGTAGGCATTGGCCACCACCCAGTTTGTTCATCCAGCTAGTTCATCAGATATAGCACAAGGATTTCTACAGTCAGAAACCAGGCAAACAAGAAGAAGCACCTCAGGACCTGGGGAAAAACCAAAGGCTGGCACTCCAGTTCACTCTGGGAGCTTCTGGGAGGCACTGAGCGTCAGCTCAAGACTTTCATTGCAGAAGAAATTCAAGATCAGATCTTTGGAACAGTTCAAGAAGGATAATTAGTGTCCCCTGAATTTATTAAGAAATGTCCATAAGGACAAAAGGCAGAGAAATCAAAACTGCACATGAATTGAAGTTAAACCTTTCCCCTTTCTGCTCTGTGTCTCATCCCCCGGCCCACCTTCCTGCTCCCATTTACCCTTTTTATTACATTTATCAGCTTTGCTTTCCAGCCAGCGTATCCCCTCTGGGAAAGGTCTGCTGGCCCCTCTTCCCACACCCTTAGTCCCGCACTCCTCTGGGGTCATCTCCCCTGTGCCTGTACTCTCACGCCCTATGTTGAGCAGAGACACCTCAGAGCCGTCATTTCTGCAGGTGACAGTATTGCCCTGGGTCTGCACCACACGCAGGAGATGCTGACGTGGCTTCTTGAAGCCCCCTCTGCTGCCAGCCACGGAGAAGCAGAGGTGTCCCCGCGCAGTGTCCCCTCAGCTGGCTGCTCCCCATGATGCCTTTATTTCCTTCTTCAGTGGAAGGGATTTGAACAGAAGGTGATTAATTGTAGAGCCATTGAGCTTTGCACTAATACACTGCCTCTTTGTTCATTAACTTCCTTCAGTAGCTATCTGCCTGGTCTTATTATTTCAAAAATAGGTAATTTATCATTCTTTTGCTAAATGTACTAGAAGCACACAGCTCAAGCTGGTCAAAATATGTCTGTTTTATTTGGTTTTAATGAGGGGAGTTGGCTGTTGCAAGAAAAAAATGTATATTTTCATTAAAATATGTCACAATTTCACATTTTGAATGTTTTCATAGGAATGTAGGAATTGCCATTTTAGAGCAGCAGTCCTGGCACCCTCTTGTCCTGGCTCCAAAACCGACATGTGCTTCAGATGTCAGATAAAGCATCTGATGTCTTTAGATAAAGAAATAGTCCCAGATTCCAAAGCATAGAGTCTAATGTTGCGGCCACAAAAATATCATTATTAATTATCATGATAATGTATTTCCTTGATGTCCCTTCAACCTATGACAGGAAAAGGAACCACCTAAAACATCAGTGAGTCTGCTGGAACATCAGAAGTTAAAAAAAAGACCCTGTCAATGGTTATTTTTCCCATAGCTTTGGGGTTTAATTTCAGCTGGCTACTTCAGGTACCTGATCAGATTCTTTTCAAAATTCTTATTTTGAAATGAAAAAAGAATTATAAAAGAAATCTAATTGGAATTTCTCCAAGCAAGGTTATTAAGTGGATTTCATGTGCTTGATTATCTTGAATTGGTCTAATGCTGTCACAGCAGAGATGCTCTGCCAATGACAGTCTTCATTTTTCCCTGGGGAGCGTGGCACGGCGAACACGTGCTCTCCGCAGGGAAGTGGCAAGGCAGTGCTGCTGCTCTCCGGCACGCTCCGGGAATGGCCCACCTCAGTCCCTGCCCACCACCACAGCCAAGGCAGGCTGCGAAGGATGCGGGGACGCACCGCGGGCTCCCTCTGATTGCTCTCTCAGAGGGGAAGGACTGATGCATTACAGCAAGCCTGAGGATTTCATGGCCTCTCTGGGTGACGGCTATCAGTTTCAGGGGCCTTCTCAAGTGGAAAATGCACCGATTTCATGCGGATTCTGGTGAGAAGATAAATTTCACAACCCTTCTTCCCAAGAGGCATAAAACCCATCAGTCATGAAAAACAGAGCCTTATCACTGCTACTCTGAAGACCTCCAAAGAGGTAGTTTGTTCAGGTTGGAAACAACACATAAACTTACAGGACACAAACCACAGCCTCTGCAGGTCATAGTACCAGCCAGCCAAAGGAATTTATCCTCTGCTGAGCAGTCCTTTCATATTCAAGACTTCACCCTCCTCTTATTTGCTCAGATATGTCTTTACATCCCTTCCCTTCAGTCACATCAGCAGGGAGTCACCTCACCTGACATAAGGGGCCAAAAGCTTGGGAGGCCCCTGCACACTCCCTGTCCAGTCAACGCAGGGAAGCTGGCACCTCCACAGGGAGAGTGGTCACCCCTTCCCCGTGTCACCCTGTCCCCATGATCACAGACCCCTAGCTTTGGTCAGGCTCCTGGCTCAGCAGCGAGTATTGTTATAGACAGGTGAGATGGAGGTGGGGATGCACTTAAGCAAGGACTTTAAGATTCTCAGATGTGAGGGCTCAAACTGGTGGTAGCCCCCACCATTTTTTATTCTGCTCTTCATTCCCAGAAAACAAACCTTGTTTTGCCCTGGGCTGTTCCTAATTTTGCCAGATGGACTACAGCTAGAGCACTCAGCAAGGTAGTAAAAGACCATCACATTGCACTGAAGACTCTGGCCTGTCTACTTCTCCCAGGTCTCTAGGAAGCCCGTGTGGATGTGTACAAGACCAGGAAAATAATGTGTCTTTCACAGATGAAAGTTTGTCTTCTCTGATGGGAAATATTAGTGCTTTCTGCCATGCCAGAGCACTCCAGTTACACCCCCATGCCCTGTTTCCATCCCTGGAACAAGGACCTTCAGCCTTGCCCCACTGTGGCCAATGTACAGGAGAAGAGGTATTTTCTGCTTTGACAGATGCCAATAGCTGGGCCAGGGGAGGGCTGTTATTCACCAGGAATAAGTCAGATATGGTAAAACCTCAGGAAGAGTTTTGTTTAGAGAGGTGAATCCTAGGTCTGAGTACATCTGGGCAGACCACTTAGCTCAGTACTAGCACTGCACAAGTGAGGGATTTTTCAGTTCAGATGCCAAAGTGAAATTTGGGCTAGGTTAAAATTGATGACTTGGCATCAAGCTAAAAATTTTTAAGTTTTGAGGGAACAACAGAAAATCTGCCCATCTTTTGTTTTGTTCCAGCTCCAAATGCTTCCTCCAACTCAAAGAGACTGGGAGATACCTAATTTATTTTTCCCCCACTTTCATTTTTCAACTTGTGTCTTTTTGTTAAACTGCATTACAGTTTTACAGTTCTAAAATGATTCATACCATTGCAAAAAACAAAAAAGTTTTTAAAAAAGAAGTCCTATTTTGACATTTTGTGAGTTTTTTCATCCAGCTTTTTCAGCTGAAACAATTTTAGCCTTTTCAGAACTCCCTTTTCCCTATAATTTACCGTTTGAAGAGACAGTCCTGGTTCACTCCACTGAAAAGAAAGCATGCCATTTTGTCTGGGACAACAACAGACGATCTCTCAAACAGTTTCTGTCTGACAACAGGGACTTAGAGGCTGGTTTAGAAGAGCAGGATGCCTTTCTGGTGCAAGGCACGTCAGACCTGATACCTCCGTGAGATCATTGTGCCAGTAGAGCATCAATGCCACCCACAACCCCATCAGGAGTAAGCGGACAATATAAAGAAGCCAACTTGTTGCATCAGTTTAATTCATTGCTCCCTACAAGGATGAGCATAAGGCAGCTGGGAAGAGAGGGAGCGAGACAAAGATCTTGTTTAAACAACTACCTAGACGTGTTGGAAATAATCAGGTTTTTTTCTCCGGTGGATTATACCCGCTATGTGTCTCTGTTTGCCCCAGCCTTTTCCTGAGCTGAAGCCAAGGGATTTTTCCATGTCCCCGAGGAGTGTGTTAGAGAAGCAGTGTTTATGTTAAGGGACTTCATTAACATTGCGAGTCAGGCTGTAGTACCCAGAGACTATCACTGGCTGAGCAGGACGGCGCAAACGAGCCCTTGTTCCTTTGCGTCATTGGCCCAAGCAGCCACCAGGCTGAAACCTAACCCTGGCTGCTTGCCTTCAGGGGAAAAAATAAGAAGGGTAAAGTAAACAAGGCCCCTGTTCAGCTTTCCTGAGCCTACATGGGAATTGCTTGCAATTATACATCAAAACTCGGAGCTGACTCTGAGCAGGCTCAGCTCTGCTTCTCTGCGGCTGTGACCATGTGGAGAAAACCCATGCCTGCAGCTTGCAACCTCTCCAGCCAGCTGCCTTCGTCCTGGGCCACGAATCCAGGAAACTCTTAAGTACATGCTTAAATCTACCATTCCTCAGGACAGCACTGATTTGACACCAGTGGGGCTTAAAAGCAAGCATGAGGTTACAGGCTTTCCTGAACACGCTTGCTTTACCCACCCTGGGTCTCAGCCATTCATTATTTTATCCCGATGACAGCTGAGGTTTGGGGTTTTTTGCCTGCAGAGCTCAATCCCCCTGCTTCTCTCTCCATCATGGCAAGCTCAGCCGTGCCGTCCCCCCTGCACGCCTGCCCCTGCCAATTCATCCCACTCAGTGAGCTCCGGCACGTCTTCCACTCCCGCAGCCACGCTGACCCCGCTCCTCCCACAGCACCAGCTCCTCAGCTGCCTCCACTCCTGTGGGGATGCCTGGGGGTGCCAAACAGCCACTCACCTGCCACTAAAGCCCCCCAAGCACCCAGCTGAGGCTGCATTCCCTCCTCTGCATCTCCCAGCCACAGGCAGCATCGGGGCAAGGAGCCACAGACAGGAGCAAGGGGTCTGCATGTTTGGCCATAATTTGAGGGACACAGAGAGTTACACATGGATAAGCAGAATTAGATAAGCAGAAATGCCCTGGGGGCTCTCCTGTCTGGTGCCTGGATGTGTATTTGGGTGCTGAGAGTCCCATACTCCCTGCCTGGCTCCAGCATGCCAGGGGTCCCTGCCCATCCCCAAGAACACACTTCATCCACGCCACCTGCCCAGCCATCAGCTGCAGTCTCTCCCCATTACAGCGTCACACACGCCAACACTATGAGCCCCCTGCAAAGGAGAAGGCACAGACCACTGTGGAAGAGGGGCAGCAAAAGACACTGCAGGGTACAGGTGCACCAGTGTCCCCTGTACCACCCCATCCCCTCCCATCCCCTCAGCAGAGAACCAGGGCTCCCGCTTCCCCCCCAGCCCTCCCTGGTCACCAGGCACAGGGCCATATATGCACCCAGCTAGGACCCTAAAGCCCTTGCTACCTAAAGCAGCCTATTTTCTAGCCCACCCCTCATTCTTGGGAAAAGACAACCGGTTTCCACCTGCCCTGTGAGTTTTAAAATTTCCCAACCTCTCAACCAATCAACTGCATGCAACCAGAGGAAGTGTCAAAAGCACTCCTGTCCTTGCCTCATATTCTCTGATGTTATTTTATGTATGAAGAAGGTCTTCATACATGGACTTGCAGAATCTAGAGACTCTTGTGATGGCTAGATTTTATTTGGATAACAGTAAAATTTAAGGTTTGGATTTGAAGCAACTGCTGAAGTAATACAGCCTTATTTCACCATTAATTTCCCCTCCTTCCCAATACTGCATAAGCCAACTAGGAAAGCACTTCTGACCAGACAAAGTTCCACATGTGCTCTTCTCTTCTCTTCTCTTTTCTCTTCTCTTCTCTTCTCTTCTCTTCTCTTCTCTTCTCTTCTCTTCTCTTCTCTTCTCTTCTCTTCTCTTCTCTTCTCTTCTCTTCTCTTCTCTTCTCTTCTCTTCTCTTCTCTTCTCTTCTCTTCTCTTCTCTTCTCTTCTCTTCTCTTCTCTTCTCTTCTCTTCTCTTCTCTTCTCTTCTCTCTTTTCACAATTCATAATGATGCATTTAATTAATAGTGAATGCGCATAGAAGTTTTCTGGGCAGCCGTATGACAGCCACATTAACACCAGATGAGCCAAAAATTGTTTATTGTTATTACAGTGAATACCAAAGTGAATTAAGAATGATTGATAGAACACTTATTGTGACTTGACCAAATATATACATATTTAATAATAGGATGTTTCAAAAGAAGAAAGAGAAATGCTGGCAGAAGAGAAATTCAAACATATTTGCCTCCTTTTTTTTTGTTTAAAAAAAGAACTAATTAGATGAATTATGTGGCCAGAATTCAAAAGAAACAAAAGTATTTGCTATGTTTAATACCACTGCGCTAACCCAAGGTGACACCTACAGAAATAACTTGGAAGTGTCACTTGACAATCAATCAATTCCTTATGGTCACAAACCCGTTTTAAAAAACGTGGCACCAAAGGTATTAATAAAACTAATAGGGCATTTAAAATCCTGCTGAAAGACAGAACCGTGTCAGGCAGGGAGGAAGGCAGGAGCAGGAGTGCTCTGCCCGCTGTCCCCCACGCTGCCTGCAGCGAAGCCCCTGGAGATTCGGCGCGTCCCCCGGCGAGGAGTGCCCCCACACCGCACTCGCCTGGGGAAACAAAACAAAAAAAAAAGCAGAACCCTTATTGAAAAGATTATCTTTCCCATCAATAATCCCCCTCTAAGAGTTCTTTATTAGTAAACCCCATGGCAAAACCTGACATATTTACAGCTTGCAGTAAACTTTATGTATCTGCAACAATATTAATAATAAAGAGCCGGTGACCACAGCAAATCATTCCGGCCTTCAAAATGATCAAGTGAAAGCTTAATTGTACTGAAAAGAGAGAGCCCTGACAAGTTGGAAAACCTTCCCACACACCCTTTCCAAGAAAGAGAACTTACCGAGATGAAAAAAGTGTGTCGGAGGATTGGAAACATAAGAATACATATTTTAAAAAAAAAAAAAAAAAAAGCCCAAGTCTGATATCACAGGCTGAGCTGAGACAGAAACCTGATCTTTTACATGGAATGGGCAACATTTGGGTCTGTTTTATGTGAATTGCTCCAAGCTGTTTTGGTTAGAAATGTATAGATTTTAAGGTAAGGCGTACCGTATAGGCAGTGCAGGTCATTCCCACTTTTGGAAGACGTTCCCCATTACTTTTCAGCTGACAAAGGTAGGGTCCGAACTTTTCCTTCTTTGCTGAGTAACTTATTTGCTTTAAGGCTGAGCTGGATTTGGCAAGAGAGACACTTGCATTTTGCTGCCTGATTGTGCTTTTCAACACTCTCATTCCCTCTTTCCCTCCCTCTTAAGAATTATCTCATTCTAGTCATCAACTTACAGAAAATTTTATTTTCCTTGTTTCTTCTGCTGTTACCAAAAAAAAAAAAAAGTTATTTCTCAGTAATTCTGCAAACTTGTCTCTGATGGGGAAAACAGGAAAAATTAAGCTGTTTACAATAGTATTCTGGAGAGGATAAATCTGAAGAGCTCCAGCTAGTTTTATTTGCCTTTCATTTTAAACAGAACAAGAGTCAAATAGGTTTTGTTTCTTATTAGACAGCATTCACATTTATGCATTCTTATGATTTCTTCACTAAAAAAATGGAACAACACCTTCCCGTTTTGCCAGTCAAAAATATTTCATTGTCTTTATTTTACTTGGCATAATAGTTTGTGGGTATCTTTATATTGACTGAAAAAGAGAAATACTCATGGTTGGGAAAAGGCAACTGGAAATGCCAAACACAGCCTAAAAATTTTTATAAGAATTGTAACATCTTCCAGGATGTTTTCTAAAGAGTCTGTTCCTGATACAAAAAATATCAAACTTAGCTCCACTTTTATTGTTTTAATTATTTAAAACTATATTTTGACAGCATCATATTTCTTACACGTGCATGTTAAAACAAGCGGGAGAAATATTGCAATTTATTTTTGAATGGCTGATATGTCCCATTTGTTGATTCAAAAATTACCAGGGAAAAACATAATAAGAAAGCTATAAAGCTCTCTTTAATATATTACGTATTTATGCTGTGCTTACTTGTCACATTTTGGCTAATAATTGTGTAGACTTTTAAAATGAAAACAAAAGGTCTTGACCATGATGTTGTAATTACGCGCAGCGCGTTCGTTCCCATTCCAAGAATCGCCCCCTGTTTTATTCTGCTCTGATAATCACGCAGCGGTGGCTTTGCTATGCGGTAATTTATTTTTTGTCTTCGGAGTATTTCTTCTCTAACAAGAGTTTGCATTTGTACGGTAGCATATGTACAGACAAAGAGCTACAAATACGTGTTGCTCTGTCCCCTTGTACGTGTATACATAGAAAGGGTGATGGGCAGAGGATATAGCTGAGTTTTACAGCGAGGAGAAGAAAATCCTTCAGGAACCCACTCCATTAATTCCCTGCCTTCAAGCCGTACTGTTTTACCATCGGGGCTTGTGCGTTTGGCACAAAAACTTCCTCTGAGTTTGTCCCTTCAGATTTTTATCTGGTCTAAACGTGGGGTTTTTTTCCTCTGAGCATGGGGTCAGATCTTGTTTGTTTGTTTGTTTTGTGTCATCATTTGTCATCATATTTTCACTAAACCCAGTTCACTGGTCTACAATATCGTTTTAAATGTGCGTATGTGGAGGGGGGGCGGCTGCCGGGTGACTCGGTTTTGCCCTCAGCTATCTTCATAAATAGAGATTTCATAAAAAGGAGGCAATATTTTTTTATGAAACAAAAATAATACAAGCAGCAGAGATCTGCTGCCTACTGCCACCAAGAAACTACTAGAAGAGACTTGAGAAAAAGCATCAGCTATTTTTGCCTTGTGATTCTCTTTAATTTATTTTTATTGTCTGTTATTATGTAGCGATACATCTGTCCATAAATAGATCGCATTACTTGCTTTCCTAATATAGCTCTGCTAATTAAATAGACCTTAAAAAAGAAATATTTTCTTGTCACATATTCAGCTTAATTGCCTCAAACTTGGAATTAAAAATTGTTTTAAATTCAGCACACTGGGAAAACTCCCATTTTAAAAAATAAAAGAGCATTCTCTAAACTTATCGTGATTTTCCTTTACCCGTTAAGCTTTCTAATAATCTTGAATCGCCTACTTGGCAATTTTTAAAGACGACACCACTATAAACACAGCTCTTTCTGTATACACATGGACATGCACGTATATATATATATATATATTCTAAAGGCAGGTTATAAACTGCACCATGTTGGCAGCTGTCGGGATTATTTGTGGAGCGAGCGCTTTAGCCTAGGGACCTAGTGGGCTCTTAATAATAAGCGAGGGGGGAAAAATTAATGTTTTCTTTAAATTAGGACTCAAACAGAATTGTTTTAATGAATATCTAGAGCTAGCAGACAAACTCACAGGCTTCGGTTTGCTCCTACTCTAACAAAATTTCCTTTGTGGTTTTCACTGTAAGATCAAAAGGAGCCAATTAACTTTTCTATAAGGTAAACAAATGAGGAACTAGAAATATCCCCGTGAATGATCTGACCAGCGGGGTTTGCCCTTTTGTTGTTTTCCCTTTTATTTTTGGGGTGCCATTTGCCCCATTAGCAGGCAGGGAGGCAGGGGTGCCCCCCATGCTGGGGTCTGCAGGGAGCCGAGCAGAGGCTGCCCAGCTGCGCGAGCGAGGGAGGGCAGCCCAGATTTTTAGATGCGAGACGCTCCTTAGCACACCAAGGAGGATAATGTAAACTGAGACCACCGTATAACGGGGGAATGGGAGTATTTCTTCACCCTCACAAGCTGCAGTCTCTCCCCTGCCCGCTTGCTTTGGCACGGCCCAGGGGGGCTGAGGGGCTGGGGCACAGTTTGACATATCCCGGTGAGAGACGAGAGGGCACACGCTGGGATGCTCCAGGGAAATCTGGGGTAGGTGAGAAGCAGCAAGTTCACAGGCAGACCCAGAAACACAGGAGCAGGGGTGAGGGAAGGAGAAACAGAAAGCACGAGAAAAACTTTCAGCCAAACCCTCTCCAGTTTGCTTCTCACATTGTAAAAAAAAAAAAAAAAACCAACAAAAAAACAAAAACACAAAAATATGCAGATCCTTACCCCTGCCTTGCAGGTAACCAGAAAACCTGCTCTTTTTAATTCTTTTTTCTTTGCTCCCTGACACTGCCTCACTTGCTCGGTTAGCCGTGAAAGAGCTGCGCTGCTCTCCCGGGCCGGGAAACAGAGCCCTCGGGATTGCTCCTGTCCGTAGGGAGCACCACACCGATCCCCCAAACCGACCCCGGCTCTGGGGAGCAGCCGCTGCTCCCCAACATCCCCTGGGCAGGAGAGCCTGGCTGGCTGCCTGTGCCTCAGCAAAGTTACTCTGGTTTTAGGGAGCACCAGCTGTACTAATAAATACAAATAATAGGATAAAATCACCTCCCCTGGGAAAAAGAGAAGGCTTTCTGGAGCTCAGCAGTTGTGTTTAACTGAAGTGGCCATTTTATCTTTGAAAGAGCCACTGAAACAGAGTGTCCCACAGGTAGGACAGAAGGCTGCTCGTTTTCGACAGGACTGTGGAAAAGCGGATACTTTTGGAAGGCAGCGAGCCATGCTGATGCCAACGCTCAGCTCCCAGTAGCTGCGTCAGAGTCAGCTGCGGTTCCACTGATCCCCACCACCTCGTGATGTGGGGCCCAGGGGTGCTGGTTTGGAAACGCCGAGGCTATGCCTCCAGCCCTCCCAGCCCCAGCAGCATTCCTGCACGGGAGAGCAGCTCCCATGTCAGACATCAAAATAGCAGGGTGCAGAAACCCTCAAAAGCTTCAGTGGGCACAATGTGTTGCCTTTGGCCATAGGGTCATTGGTTTTGCAAGGCCAAGCAGGTCTTGGGCGTCCCTACGATGATCACATCGACGTTAATTGCCTTGCAGTGTCAGAGCTAGAGGTAGGAGCAAACCCAGTGGCAGTGACACCGACCTCCTTAACTCCTGGGTCAGATGCTGCAGTCGCCAACACCATGGAAATACTGCAGATAGACAGGCTGGAAGATGCCAGGACAGAGATGCGAGTCACATACTTTATCACTGTATAAATATCTCAAAATACTTCCAAACCTCTGAATAACAGAAACTCAGCCAGCTCTGGGACGGAGGGCAGCAGACGGCAAACCGGAGCATTACAGAGTAACGGCAGGAAGGAAGGATTTGGCAGGCTCCTCCTCGCACCGAAAGGCATCCGTGGCGTTTGGTGTCCGTGCAAAACTACCTCCTCCCTCCTGGTAGCACCAGAAAGCTGCAGAGCAATCCCCATCTACATGCCCTCCTTCGGTGGTGCCAGCCCCGGGTTCTCTCCCCAAATGCCACCCCTGGGAGCAACGAGGCACGAAAGCCTCCTGGCTTACATTCCAGTGCCACAGCCTTGCTGAACAAATGCAGAGAGGAAGGTGATTTTCTGAGGGGGTGTCCTCATGCTGCCGCAGGTTCAGCAGCCCAGCAAAGTGTTTCTGCTCCTGCAGAGCATGCAGGGTGCCCAGAGCAGAGCGCTCAGGGTCCACAGGGCAAAGCGACCCACTGTCCTCATGCACCGAGAGCTCTGGGGAGAGGGGAAAGAAGGGAGATGACTGCATCTGAGTGAAGAGATTGCTATTTTAACCCCCAAAACAGATTTCATTACTAGCTTTTTTTTTTTTTTTCCCCTATTCCAAGGAGCAGCTAATGGTTTCTTGGGTTTTTTAGAACAGGCTGTCCTGATCGTGTCACCAGTAACTGAAATTAAGAGTCTCTCTCTCTCCACTCCCAACCCCCACATCTTCCTGCCAGATCCCTTTGGTAGGGAAGGAGAGTTAGCAATATTCACAGATCCCAGTCATTAGGCCTTTCCTGCATAATTTCTAAAATGCACTAAGAGAAAGGGGTGGGGGGGTGGGGATAAAGAAAAACCCCTTTATTGTGCTGAAGCTCATAAATTCACTGCGGGATGATTTATAGCAGCAGAACGTAGCACCTAACTCAAGTCAATGCAAGAGGTTAATATGAAAGGTTAAGGAACTCGGTTCTGGCTGATTTATGGTTGGTCTGTCGGCTTTTATCCTGACCACAGCTCTGCAACTGTAGCTTGGGACTCTACAAAGCACAAGAGGGGGTGGTGGTGTTAAAAAAATAATGTGTATTTAGACATTATCCCTGCCTATAAAATAAAGACCCCAAAATACTTAAATGACCAAGGAGCTTTCGTATCACCACATGCCACTGCAAAAGCAAAGCGCCTCCACTCTTTTATTCCCAGGCTCCCAGACCAGAGGGGACTGCTGTGATCATCTTGTTTGCTTCCTGTATTACACAGGCAATAGGTTTTTCCCAGAAGCTGGGTTAAAGTGCGTCGTTCTGAAAACTGCCCAAGCTTAAAGCCTCCAAGCTCCAGGAAGCCCCTCTGCTCCCGGAACAGGCAGAGATGTCTTCAGTGACAATGAAATGATACCTTGCTCCAAGGATGAACTTGTTTGACTCCAGCATCCAGCCATTGCATCTTAGAATGCATTTTTGCTTGCAGGATGGAAAAACTCCATGTATGTAGACATTTCTGTTTGCAAGTGTGCGTAGCTGGTGATCTCCCAACCTTTTCTCTCCAATAAGATGACTGGATCGTGCTCTACACAGCCTCCCGCTATGAGATTTATTTGCTTGCCTTGTCAAAAATCTTTTCAACTTCCTCCAGCGCTTGCACAGCCACAGGAGAGCAGGACTGGGTGCAACATTTGAGTAGCAGCCTTACCAAGCCCTGTACAGTCTCTGCTCCCAGAAATAGGCAGCATTACTACTGGTGTCACACTGATAGTATTTCCATTAAAATCCATGAACAAATTTGCTTTTACTTTAAAAAGTTCCATCTTAATTCCACATACTACAAGTTTTTAATCTGGCAGTATTAAGACAGGCATTGTCAAGAAATAGGAGTAGGCAGAGTTAATGTAAGTTGGCTTTACCAAGCAGGCTGTATTCCTGTTTGGAAAAGACAAACAGTTCCTCTTACAAGACCCGTTCCTGTGAAGCCATGTATTGGCAAAAGACTTTTGTCCGTGCTGTTCATCGTAACCATTGCACTATTTAATCCATGACCGATATCAGACTACTACGTCTATAGCTCCCTGAGTCTTCTCTTTCACTCCCAGACTTCGTATTGTTTATGCCTGGAGTCTTGTGGATTTGCCCTAGATTTACCTCTGTGTAACTGAGAGCCCAGTCTGGGCAACTGGGAGCAGTTCTGTCCAACCATACGTGATGGAGAAGGGACATAGCAAGGATACTCTTGCAGTAATATTTTGCAGAAATGATCCAAACCCACAAGAAATTCCTGTGCCTGTAAGTCTATTGCTTTGTCAGAGAAAATTGGGTTTGTCCTTTGATTTTTTTTATAAGAACATCTGTCTGTCAAAAGGTTTGGGGAGCTGGGCTGCATTAAGGCTCCAGCCCAGTACCAGCCATGAGGTTTTCCCGGAGGAAGGACTGGGAGCCAGAGGTGACCCTCAGGCCTTTGGTCTTCCTTTCTCTGCTGTGCAGGGCAGGGGGCAACTAACTCAGCCACCCCAGCCAGGGCACGGTGTCCTCACAGCAACTGCAGGAGCCTTTGGCCGTCCTGGTCTTCACCCGTGCCATGCAGAAAACCCGCTCCCACGATTGCCATTCCCACGCTGCCTCCCAGCACGGCACAGAAAGGACGTTCATGTACCAGCTGGGCAGCAGCACCGAGGGGACGGTGTCACTGTCTGTTTGCAAATGCTCCCCACGCCAAGGATACGCTCCCGGACAAAAATAGCCTTTGGGTTTACATGTGTTGGCTAAACAAATCATAAAGCTTTTAACCCCACTTGAAACCTGAATCTCCTGAGGATTTCTAATGAGAGAGAGAGAAAGGTACCCTTCTGTGTTCGGGAAAGACATTATTCGTTTCTTAGCTGTGTAACTAAGCTTTTTGTTTTCGCTTCGTTTTCTTTTTGGTCAATTATGGTTGAATGAGCTCAGATTTTAATATCTGCATGTTTATGCTACTATCCACTGCTCCTGCTGCTTCTGGAGAACAGTGGACATTGGTTTATGGCCCATATGAGGCACAGAGAGAGATGAAAGGAAGTTAACTTTAACTTCAGACTATTCTGTACCCAATTTTTGAAGAAAAACTCATGGGCATATTCCTGCTTTTGGCTCTTAAACAATCTGCATAATACTCAAAGGGCTTAAGATGTACAAATATCTTTAAGAGCTATAGTGCAAAGGTGAAGTACAGAGTAACTTTGCCAAGTTATTCTCATCTGGGAAGCGAGGCATTTGCGTAAAGAACTGTAAGTTTTGTACACAACTGGTAAGATGCTTAAATGCTCAATATATAGTATTTCAAGTAAAAAAATACCGTTTCTCCCTCTCCTCTCGCCTTCCCTATCATCACTTGACATCAATGGTTAGAGGCCTTGGCAGTAAAACTAAATCACAGATAAAAAAGTAATACAAACAGAAAGTCTAATCCTGCTGCCAAGGAGCTGAACAGCAAAACTTTTATTGACTTTAGCGCAGGCCAGTTTGGGCCAGGCACACGGAAATTAGGACAAGTCACTATGTAGATTGTGTGAGCAACAGAATGCAGCCTCAGGAGGTTGGGGAGAAGATTTCCCTTTGGAAACACGTCCACCCTAATGTTTGAAACACTAGAGTTTCATATGACTAAGAGAAGGAGACAGTTCCCAAAACTCAACTTTCCTCACAGACCTGGACATATGTTTCCTGGACAGCTCCAAAAAATATATATACATCTCTTTTTAGCAGGTCGAAAAACAAACTTTAAAGTCCACGTGCTTGTACTGGTTGCACATATGTGCATGTGTACTTTTTTCTGGAAAGATGGGGCTGGAGAAATGAGTTTTTTGAACACTTGTCAGAACTGTTGAATGTTCTTGCACCCTTCGGTTCAGATATCTCTTTACAGGTCACTGGTTTAATATGGTGAGCAGCCACTACTGTAGGGAGGCCTTTGTACTCTTAACAGAGGAATCTCTCAAGACTTCTAAAAATCAGTACAAATCCCTGGAATTGGCCTCTGGTTCTGTAAGGAGGCAACGCGAGTGGTGTATCCTCAGCAGACCTGAATAGCAGCATCACTGTGTTGAGCTTTACTGGAGGTTTTTTTCTTCAGTGCATTAATTTAATGTCCAGATAAATTTGGCTCCCCATGACCATAGTTGCAACTCAAAGGACAAGGACACAATCTTGCAGCCCTGGTCAAAACCCCACCATTTTTCTTTTGCTGCT
Source organism: Strix uralensis (assembly GCF_047716275.1). Classification (NCBI taxonomy): domain Eukaryota; kingdom Metazoa; phylum Chordata; class Aves; order Strigiformes; family Strigidae; genus Strix; species Strix uralensis. The sequence continues at coordinate 3,073,550 of NC_134000.1, forward strand.
GTAGTCATTTAGGAGTTTCAGAGGAAGACAGTCTAAAAGGATCAGCTTAGCAAACCGAGGCTAGCTTCTGTCAACAAACCAAGAGAGTGCCTGGCAGCCTGTCCTGTGCAGGTATGAAACAGCGGTCAGGGCCAAGCATCCAAGACGGCACCACCAAATCATCCCCGCTGCCTCTCGCAGCAGGTTTCCCGGGCAGCTGGCAAAGCCAGGGCACCAGCTCAGCCTGCCAGGCTGGCACCCAGGGTAACACAGAAATGGTGTCCCTAGGGAGAGGGAGCTGGACACAAGGCAACAGAGCGTGTTTCGCTTCACCCTCGACTGTGGAAGTAACCAGACTCTTGTTTCCGTGGTATCTGTGAGGTCTCTGTTCATCCGTGCAGTTCAGTGATCTCATCCTTGCTGCTTGTCCCGAGGTAAAATAAATTTATGGATTTAAGGCGACTGAAGGTTTTTAAAACAAATCTCTTCTCGTCCCTCAAGAAATCTAAAAAAATCATATTTCAGCTTTCTGTTTTGTTTAAATGGCATCACACAAGTCCATTGCCCTCCCGGAAATATCACCCAAGAGCTGCCTCAAATATGAGCTGGAAGAGTGCTGATGCAGTTGAAGTAAATCACGCCAGTCATCCAGAGTGAACTGTTATTCCCATTCTCCTTATAAAAAGAATATTAACCTAGTAAAAAAAATAATAATAATAATACAGAATAAAATGCTGAGTTTCTTGGAACTGGCTATCAGTCCACTGGGTCAGTTTAAGGTTTTTAGTGAATATATTTCCTTTGTGCTGCTTGAGGCCTTGAAGAGGAACTACTATACCTCTTCCAATATTTTGCAGTGCCGTGTGTTGTATAAAAAAAGAAATCAGAGGGACACACCCCTGGACTCTCTCCTCTTGTCCAGGCTGGCTGGGAGTCTTGCTGATCCTGACTGTTGGAACGCAATCAGCGCAACCCCATGCAGCCCTCCTTCTGAACAAGCATTAGCCTTTTTAAGCATCATTAGATTTCTCCTTTTTTGAACTGAGACAAATACGGAGGAGTCAAATGCCTTGTGTGAATCACCATGATGTCATCAGAGCCATGCCAATTTCTATGAGGTAAAACACCACCCTGGGTATTCAATGCGCTAAGAATTCTGCTGGGAAGGAAGATGGGGAAATACAGAACAGGTAAAAAGATGTGTCTTAACCCTTCTAGAAACAGCAGGTTCATATTTCAGACCCATGAGGTCAAAGACTCATGCATTACTTAAAATGAGTCCAAAAGTCCCAAATACTATTCACTGAGCAGATGTTCTCCAGTTAATAGCAAAGTCATGTTTGATTAATAGTGTTTTGCTGGCATATTTAACAGCCTTGCCCTACAGAGTTGTAGGCTGCTCAACTAAATTTCTGTTCAGGAGTGAAAAGAAAGCAAAGTACCAGCTTCTAGGTGTAAAACTAGTGTTATCCCCACTGAAGCCACCCATCAGCACTGAAGTCAATAGAGCAAACAACTTGAAGTAAGGAAAAATCTGACACTTTCTAGCCCTATTCTGGCTGCAAATATAATTTTGACAGTCACTGGCAATGAACTAAGAGCTGTTCCCATTCCTGTGAGCAGAGAGCTTGCTGGTGGGCAGCTCACCATCGCCCTGAGCCTATTGCTTCCAGTAAAGTAGGTGTGAGTTCACACACCATATGCACACCTCGTGTGACGTGTGTGTGGCTAGGATTAATTCAAATGGAAATAATCACATTAGCTCAAAAATGGAGATCAGAAAGCCTTATTGACCCTCATGTGCAGTGACACCTTCACCCTGATCGGTGTGCTCAGGACCGACTCTTGATGTTTGGTTTATTCCACTGAAAAAAGCAGAGGCCCGCTGGAAGACACTGTGGGTGTGAGTATTTTGGCCCTCTGAGATTTGGGGGTTTTTTGCCTTTGATCTCCTGATGCGACAGGATGCAATGCAGAAGTCCACTCAGATGGCATGGAAATTTCAGTCACAGACAGCACAGACTCCCTTTGAAGAGAAGCAGGACCTAGTAAGCTGCTCTGAACAGTTACTCACAAATCTGTTGCACACATCAAAATATAAGAATTGATGTGAGATGATAGATCCCTTCAGTTCTGGAAGTCATTGACCATAGTATATAATTTATTAGATACCACTTGCCCAATGAACCTAGTGTCATAAGCCAAACATCACAGTGGAGGTTCAATTTACAGAGTAATTTTGTCCATAGACAACTCAGTGTTGGACGTGAGCTCAAGAGTGAGGTTGGCCTGACTGCAGGAAGGGATTGAAATCACCCCTGTGCCACCAAAGCACAACTGGTTGGTGACAATTCAGTGCCCTTGACCCAAGGCAGTGAATCTTTCCGATTTCTCTGCTGAAAAGTGGGGAGAAGTTGATACCATCATATATAAGTATTCAGAGACCAAAGAAACCCTGTGGAAAGGGGAGAACTGGTTGAGCTGGTTGAGCCTTCAGGGACCAGAGGAGTTTGTCCTAAGTGAGTGTGTGGAGGAACTGACGGTTCAGTGAAACATCACGGTAGCAATATGGTCAGTCTCTGAATCTGCTTGGGGTCTAGAGTGATCTGGGGAGAAAAGGAAACCTGGACAATCCAGTTCTAACCACAGCTGGATTAATCCACACAAAGGCAGAGATACAGCCATCCCAGCATGAGCCAGGGCATGCAAGGCAAAGCGTGCCTTGCGGGAAGGGCAACCCAAAAACTTCTGCAACACTTGATCTGGTTGCTCCTTAAGCCCATTGGCTTCTTCTGGGCTGATGCACAAAGATGGGTTTCACATGCTCTGGATGTGCAGTTCTCCAGGCTTAGCTCGTGCAGACTTCACACACGTGCGCTCACTGCGAGCCCGGGACACCTCTCTCATGAGTTAGCAACCTGGTTACGTAGTGCTGCTGCTCTCAGCACATTTTCGTTAACCACATCTGAATCCAGTCGGATTCAAGGGTTGCTACTTCTGGGTAAGCAATCAGAAGTTTGAATCGCATCTGGGTAAATATTCACCGTCGCATGAGGGTTTAAGCTGCTCTCACCAGAGTCGGGAGCCATCTCTGGGAGCATTCACACCGGTTAGGAAATGCCCGTGGCTTGTCTGGGTGTACCAACATCCGTCCGCACGTTTTGTCTTCTTTCAGTGGCAAGTGTGGGCTCGGCGCTGGTTCACGCGAAGGACTGGTGGCTTCACAGAGAAGCAGGTGCTCTGAAAGCTTTAAACAGCTCTGCCACGTACTTCGAACATGACTGGCAGCACTCCTAGTATTCTGCCCTCCATTATTTAGCCAAGAAGCCTCAGCCTTTAACTTCCAGACTTGGCTATTTCAGCCTCCAGCCTTCATATGTCTCAATCCTTTGGAGCATCCCATCACTGAGCCTTGCTAACACAGGTACAGCCCCTGGGGTGCTGCTCAAACATGCCAAGGGAGGAGGACGTAATGAGAACCCATGGCAGGACATCTGTAATTTAAGCCAGGATTTGAACCCAGGCTTTGGCAGATGTCTAGGAGAATTTTGCCCAAGTGTGCTTGTTTTCCTCCTTTCTTTTTCCAAGTGTTTGTTTCCCAGTTTGCACTAAATTTTATTGAAAACATCAGGCTAATAGCAATGGGGAGAGTGGCTGAGTAGATTTTGCCTCTTTTTCCCTTTTCTTTCTGGAATGCAGCCATCAAAATAAACATTAAATACAAAATGCTGGGGCTTGAGTTATTACTTGTGAGGGTGCTGGGAGGGAAATTTATAGCAACATTACTGTGTTTTGCTAGAAATCTCTTAATGCACCAAAGTGGAGAGGTGTGTGTGTTTTTTATTAAAATGTTACACTCTATAAATCTGAGCAGCAGGGAGGACACAGGTGGCCCTGGGGCTCAGCTGACCCGACTGTCATTTCTGACTCGGGGAAGGTCTGTCTGTCTGTCCTCCCGTCTGACTGTCCTCCTGTCTCAGCATCACGGGCTGTCTCATCCCAGGCGGCAACGGCTGTGGAGGCTCTGCATTTGTTTCGCTGCTGTTATTGTTGTTGCTGTTGGGTTTCCTCCCTCTTTTTCATCCTTCCGATCTTTAAGCCACCAAAGATAACAAGTCACACTGAGTCGTTGCTCCTCTCTTGATAGTGGGTTTCCTAATGATGTCATTCAGACACATCTCCTTTTTGAACTTTCTCGGTGGCCTTCTCTCCTGTCCTGGCTGCAGTTGTGTCCTGATGAGAAGGTTTTGTGGGTGGATGACTCCTCAAAGCTGAGGATGGCTGCTGGGCAGAGGTCTCTGGCCGTGGCTGGGCAGGACTGTTGGCCGTGCAATTTGGAGACTGGGTGCACATCACCAGGGTTTCTGACTCAGTCATCTAAATTGCAGAGGCCTGATTCCCGTCCCAGCTGCTGTAGCTTTCGCTGGCTCCAGGGGAAACTGGAGAAGCTCAGGACCTGGGGAAATCCCAGCCACTTGTGTGTCCCCGTGTGGTACTTCTGCCTGAACCTCAGCGGCTGGCTGAGCCGCTCGCCTGGGAGGGTGGCTGGTGCTGCTGAGTGGCGCTGGGGGAGAGGGGCAGGGACCCGCCGGACTCCTGGGCTCTTTCCCAGCCCCCTGTCGATAGCAGATTTTGTGGCTTAGTGTGAGTTCAGACCATCGCTTGTTCGAAACTCAGTTTCTCTGCCTGAAAACAAGGGCGCTTCCCTCAGTGCAAGACTTTACAAAAAATAAGTGGCATCCTCAGGGGATGTACAACCAGGCAGCCCCTCAGCCTGCTCCACCGCTTGCAAAATTTCTTGGGTGTTTTCTGTAAGAATGAGCAACGCTGGGCCATCCTGTGGAGGGAATCTACAAACCGTGTGAACCGGTTCCCCCTTAATTAGGCATGGCTCTCACACAATCAGCCCTGATTGGATTTTTTGTGGGAGCTCAAAAAAAAACAAAGGGAAAAAAAAAAGGAAAAGCAGGGTTCTTGGAAGGCTTAAAAAAAATAAGGAAGCAACTAAGTAACAGAAAGAAAAGGTCACAGTTACGGTCCAGCCCGGGCCCCGCAGCCGGTACTAACGGGGCGGGGAGCGGGTGGCGGGGCGGCGGGCAGGCTGCGGAGCGTCCCGGGAGAAGAAGCCGTTATTTGCAAATCCCCTTATCCTGCTCCTCTCCCTTTTCAGGACTTTTCTGCAAAGGACTTTTCCACCGTTTGCCTGAACTCTTCCCGCGCCCATCTCCCCCCCCCCCCAAAAAAAACAAAACCAAAACCCAAACATGTTCCCTTTCCTATACCCCTCCCCGAATGAACCTGCTGAAGAAAGGGGGGGGTTTCCTCCGGTGGAAACCGGCGCTCCGGGCAGTGGGATGGGGACAAAGCCGCTGCCGTGGCCCCGAGCCACGCGTGGGAGCGCCAGGAGCCCCGTGGCACGCTGCAGCCACTGCCCTGAGCGCTTTAACCGGGGTGGGTCGAGTCGATTTTGGCGCAAATCACATGGAAAATAAGTTCGTGCATGGTGCGCTGACCGCCTGACATGTTGCTGTGCTATCTGTAATTGGGACGTGATTGTAATCAGAAGAAAAAAAAAAAAAAAAGTCATAACGGTTATTATTCTTAGCAGTGGATCAGAATTTGCTTTATGTGAGGAGATCCGTTCTTGTTGTTGTACAACGAGAAAGGTGGATTTCTGACAAACGATCCGGGGTGGAAATATCTGTCAGAGCGTCAGGCAAGGAGAGGAACGAACGAAATTCAGCGGCGGGGCGGTAACGGGGCCGGGGCTGAGCCGGCCCCTCGGTGACTGGGGCTCCGAGCCGGGCACCGCGGGGCGCGGGAACGGACGCGGGTCTGCCGCCGCCTCTCCGCGGCCTGGGGTCGCCTTGCCCTGAATGCCTCATATGTGTCGTTTTAAAACATCCACGCGTCCTTGGGAGCGCTTTTCAGCCGCTCCCGGCAGCAGGGCGGCCACCAGCTGCTTGTCACCGAGGGATGCTGGAGGCGGGTGTCCGGGCTGGGGCACAGGCGTCCCCGCGGCCCGGGTGACTGGAACGGGCTCCCAGCAGCGGGCCGGGGGCGAAGGGGATGCGGGGGGAGCTCCCCTGCTCGGCCTGCCCCAGCGTGTCCCCCACTCCCGCCGCCGCCGCGGGCTGTCCCGGCTCTGCCCTGCTCCTCAAGGTCAAGGGGAGCCGCTCCCGCCGCGCTGACAGGTGCACCAGCTGCCACTGGATGCCTTCGGCCCCCAGCCTCCTCCTCCTCCTCCCCGACCTCTTTGTTTCGGGCGCAGGGCACAGAGGACATTCCCAGACCGGCGCACCCCACCGGGAAATGCCTTCCTCCCGCGGCGCATCCCGGCCCCGAAAGGTCCCCGGCGCCGGGGGCTGCCCTTGTCCCATCCCCGGGGCGACAGCTCGGCGCGGCCGCCGGGATGGTACCCAGGGCTCGGGGCCGCCTCCCCGAGCCCCCCCGCTGCCCCGCCGGGCCCGCCGCCTCCCTCCGCATCCCCGGGCTCTGCCCTGCACCCTCCCGGGGGACAACCCCCCCTGCCCCGGGAAGAGCCTCGGGGCAACCCCGGCCGCTAGCCCGGCCAGCCGCTTTGCCTCCCCTTGAGCCGGGGCTGCCGATTCAAGCGAAAAATAACCCCTGACTTCAGAGCGAGGTCTGGCAAGGTCACACGCACACGGAAAATATCGAGGAAATTAATAGCAAGTGGATTTTTCCCCGCAGGAAGGAATTTACAGATAGCCACTAAAAATTTCAGTCCTGGGATGGCATATTAAATATAGACACACACCCCCCCCCAGATCATGTTCAGGGGGACTTGGAAGCGGGACGAAGTGCGCGGCAGGGCTTTAGTCCAGCCCGGCACAACCGCCTAAACCCAGACTAGGGTCCGAGGGAGGCCGCCGGCCTAAGTCTCCCCCGCCCGGCTCAGCCCGGGCCGGGACACCCGTGTCGGCCGGCTGCGCTCCGCCGCGCCCGGCGCTGCCCACCCGAGGCTGCGGGGCGCGGAGCGGGCGCGGAGCGGGGCGCGGGGGGCGCCGGGGCCGCCCCTGCTCCGCCTTCCCATTGGCTCTCATGGAGTGGCGTCACCGGGGCCCCCGCGAGCGCGGTGCCAAAAGCAGTGATTTTTCCATGTTTTTCTGGGGATGGTGTGGGGGGAGGACGGGACTGAGGGGTTGGGGTTGCTCCGGGGATCCCGGGCTCCCCTGCCGCTCCCGGCCGCCCGCCCGGCCGCGTCCTCGCCTGGCCGGATCGGGCCCAGCAGCCCTTCTCCGGCCGCGGCGGCCTCGGGGGCTGCACTCAGAAGTGGGTGAATAAATGCCCTCCGCCGCCTGCAGCTTGAAGCGAGCGCAGCACTTCCTGGGAAAGAAAAATAAATTAAAAAAAAAATAAAGGAAAAAATTAAAAGGAAAAAAGTTTTAAAAAATAAAGAAAAATAAAATTAAAAGAAAAGAAAAAAGTAAAAGAAGAAAGTAAAAGAAAAAATAACAGAAAAACAAAAGAAAAAGTAAAATAAAAAAATAAAAAGAAAATTAAAAGAAAAAAGAAAAGAAAGGAAGAAAGTTAAAAGAAAAAATAAAAAAGAAAAGAAAAGAAAAGAAAAGAAAAGAAAAGAAAAGAAAAGAAAAGAAAAGAAAAGAAAAGAAAAGAAAAGAAAAGAAAAGAAAAGAAAAGAAAAGAAAAGAAAAGAAAAGAAAAGAAAAGAAAAGAAAAGAAAAGAAAAGAAAAGATAATGAAAAGAAAAAAAATAGCTTGGCTAGAAAGCCTGAGCGGAGCCCCTCGGCCCGGAGCGCTCCGCCGAGCCCGACCGGCGTTCCCGGGCCCCTGCTGCCGCCCGTGCCCCGCGGGGACGGGCCCGAGGGGCCCCCGGCTCGCCCCCTCCTCCCCGGGCGGGCACCCCCGGCACCCCGCAGCGTGCGCCCTGCAGCCCGGGCCCCGTCGGGCGTCCCGGGGCCGGTTTGCCCCGCGCCCCAAGCAGGTGCCCGCTTTTGGTGCGAAGCTGTTGTGGGTGCAGAGCCACGCGTGGCTGCGCACGCCTCCGCACCCGCGTGGGGCAAAGCTTTGTCCCCGCAGCGGTAGGGCGGGCCGGGCCGGGGGCAGCGGCGCCGGGGGGAGCCGGGCGCTGCGGGGCCAGAGCCTGCGGAAGGGGAGCCCGGGGGGTGGTCAGAGGCGGCGGGGGGACCCCGGGGGACGTGGGGAGAAGAGCTTTGGCCGCACACACCGGGGGGGCAGGGGCCAGCCTGGCCCGGCTCAGGGCCTCCTCCTCCGCTTTCCCCGGGAAGGAGCGGAGCGGGGTCAGCTCGGGTCCCCCGCAAACCTCTTCGCGACACGCGGGACGTGTTTTAGTAACAATCGACATCATTGCATATAGGCTGCATATACATTTATCCCCGAGGAACGGCGCCGAGGGCAGGAGAGGGAGGCTAGGCGAGCTCCACTCCCGAGAGAAAGATGCAACGCTGGGGAAAAAAAAAAAAAAAAAAAAAAAAAAAACCAAAAATTGGGGGGAGATTAGCACGAATACTTTTTTCCCCTCTCTCCCCCCGAGCAGTGGTGTTATAAATAGGTCGCCTTCAGATCTCGGCCCGGTACAAGAGGAGCCCGCAGCTCTGAAGTGACCACACAAACCAGCCCAGCGGGGAAACAAACCGGCGGCAGTTTCCAAGAGCGCGGCTCTGCCAAAGGGCCGGGAGGGAACGGTGTGAAAGATCCCCCCCTCCACTCCCCTCCCCAGTGAAATGACCCCACTCCCTGAACCGAGGTATTTACTCTCCCACCGCCCGGAGGGAGCTGGGGGGGACCCGGGGTGCAGGACCTGGCACCCCGGAGTCCCGTCCTGCCTCTCTCCAGCCACCCGGCCGCAGCCACCGGCCCCGGCCCCGGCCCGGCCCCGAGCGACCGGAGCCCCGGGAGGACGGTGGGGGCTTGGGGGGACGGGGGGGCACGGGGAACACCCGGCGGGTTTCTCTCGGCGGTGGCTGGGAAAGCGGAGAAGCGCGTTTCTCCCTCCTCCCCCCCGGCCCCCTGCGAGAGCCGGGCTGGTCCCCGCAGCCCGGTGTGCAGGGACCAGCGGGCACCTCTGCCTTTTCCCTGGACGTGACACAAGCCTGAGTGTTTAAATCGAAGGGGAATAAAGCCTCTTTTTTTTTTTTTTTTTTTCTCGCACAGACCGAGCTGCGGGGTCCGCCCGTTCTCGCTTGCGCCTGGCACCGGGTCCTCACCCGGGAGCGATGCCCGCTCCTGCCCCGGTGGAAGCGAAACGGCTCCTCGGAAACAAGCCTCGGAAACTGCCTTGGGCTGCTCCCTTCTCCCTGGGGTGTCACCGGGAGGGGACACCTGGATGGCCCCGAGCTGCAGCCCCGGGCGTTTCCCCCGGCAGGGACCTGCTAGGTGGGAGCTGCCACCCCTAAACGCGGGACCAGTCGGCTCCCAGTTGGGCTCCCGCAGCCCGGAGTGAGACGACACCCTCGGGAGCGACCCCTCCCAAACCCAGCAGCGGCTGTACCTGGAAAGGGGGTCGATATAAAGCACATAAACGTACGGAACCGGCAACCGGTTGCCGCGGAGCGCAGACCTTTCGGCCGCTCTTTCGCCCTTCCCTTTCGGACGCGTTCGGTGCCGAGACAGGGCGGGTTTGGGGTCACTCGGAGGAAAAAAGGGTGAGATCGGGTTTCAAGCGGTGCGTGTCCCTTTCCGCCCCTGCTCCGCCGATCCTCGCTCCCGCAGGCGGGGATGCTCCCTCGCCCCGGAGCCGGCAGCCCCCCGCAGCCCCATAGCCCCGTTTAACGGGGAGGGGCGGCTGCGGGCTCCCCGTTTGCTTTGCTGGACACAAAGCTCCGCTCCCAGCTAACGGGGGCTGGGGGAATCCCCCGTCAAACTTGCTGAGAGGACTTCAGGCGAAAGCCAACCCAGGCGAAACGAAAACCGTCAAGAAAAGCGATTCCCCGGTTATTCCCCCTCACCCGCCCCGCCAGATCGCCAGGTATTTGCGAGCACCCTTTCCCCCGGTAACGATTCCCGAATTAACCTCCCGCTCCCAGGGACACAAATTGGCCATTAGAGAGAGGGGTTTATTGCGGTCTTTTCCGCGGGGCTGAGGATTAGCCCTGATTGGGGACTAATGGATTTTTCGTTACAGTTTAATGCAAGGAGGGACCGGCGGAGAGCTCCGACCGAGGCAGACCCCGGGCAACCCTCCTTCGGCTCGGCCGAACCGGAGTGCCTCTGCGAGCCCCGGCACCGCAGCGCTTCTGAAAAGAAAAGAAATAATTCTATATACATATATTTTAAAAAAAAAAAAAAATCATCTCCTGCCCGATCCCGGACTCTCTCCCTTTAGTTTTTGTTCTTGCTGTTATTTAGCTTTGCCGAACAGAAATCCCGAGGCCGGGTATAACGGCCGCAGCAGCGAGGACTGCCCCTCACATAATTTCTTTCCGGCTGCTTCTTCGTTCGCCAAAAATAATTGCCGGGGAAGTAACTGGCTGAAAAACCCGTATTTAACGTACTCGCACACCCAAATCGCCTCTCTATGAGCGCGGCTGCGAGTCCGCTGCGGCGGAGCCGGGGATGCGCGGAACTGGGGTACCGGCAGCGCCCCGTCTCCCTTGGCCGCCCCGAAATTGTTTTTTAGAAAGACTCGCACGCGTTAAGTCGGTTTGCTTTTTATTAAGTCGTGGACGAGGGAGAGAGAGAGGGCTGTGGTGGGGGGGTTTGGGAGGGGAGAGAGAAACGACGAGGAAAGAATTAAGCAAGGTAATAAAGAGACTAAGGCAGGCAAATCCGCTGAAAGCTTTCTTGGACCAGAAAGCTGAGCGAGCCCAGCGCTGCTCTGAGGGAGACTCGGAAAATGGTTTGAAATCTAGTAAATGAACCCGTCTCCGGCTGTTTTTAACGACGACCTCGCTAGAAATCCCTTCTACATCTGGGGGGGCGAGGGCCGGGGGGGCTGTTTTTGTCAGATCCGAGCTAATGAAAACGGCGGTGCCGGTCTTGCTCCTGCAGCTAAGCCCTGGGGGGCGGCGGTGGCCACGGCCACGGCCCCCCCCAGACCCCCGGAGCCGTCGCCCCGGGGGCCGCACCCCCGCCCTGCCGCCCCGCTCCCCCCAGGCCGCATCCTGCTCCCCCCGCGCACCCCGATACACGCACCCAGATGAAAACCACGACTCTCCCCCCTCTCTGCAGGGTGGGGGGGAGCAGGGAGGACACATGGGCCGGGCGCCGGGGGGAGTCCGCCGGGAGCCCAGAGCCGCCGCCGGTGCCCCCGCTCCCCGCCCGCAGCCGGCTCCGCCGCGGCCCGCGCTCCCGAAGGGGTTAAGGGCCTTCTTTTCTTCCCTTTCCTTTCTTTTTTCTCCTTTTTCCTTTTCTTTCTTTCTTTTTTCTTTTCCTTTCTTTTTTTTTTTTTTTTTTTTTTTTTTTTTTGACTGAAGAACTGTGGATGTAGTTTGCGTAATATCTTTATTACTGAAAACTTCAAGGTAAGCGAGCAATAGAAACCAGATGTGGGGATGGGAGGAAGGCAGGGTAAGAGTAAGTGTAAGGGGTAGCAGGAGTTAACCAGGGGAGGAGGGGAATCAGGTTGAATGGCGGGGGGGGGGGGGGGGGGACGGGGACACGACGGAAGGTGAGTATTGATTTATTTTTAAGCCCTTTTTGGGTTGCAGTTGACCCCTCCAACCAAAAAGGGCTCCTGCCACCCTCTGTCCCTTTGCAAGTTCACCTCTGGCAGTCCCAGAAGCCGGGGCCAATTTTCTGTGCTCGGCGACCCTGTTAAAATCCCTCCCTGCTGCCCTCCCGCTTTTGATCCAGTGGTTTTACACCTGGAGGGAGCACGTTTGTAGAGGTAAATAAAAAACGACGATCAGAAACGTGCGGGGAGTTTGCCTGGCCATGGGCGACCGCGGCCCCGCCGTGCCAGGGGAGGCAAACGGCTCACGGCAGCGCTGGCAGAGCTGCCGGCCCCGAAGGGGTTAATGGGGGGGGGGCTTAAAGGCATATAGCTGCGGGGGAAATCCGTATTGCCTTTAATACAGAGGAGGGGGCGCGGAGGAGGGGGTCCCCGCAGCTGGGGGCAGTGAGCAGCCGAGAGGGGCCGGGGCCAACCGAGCGTGTCACGACCGTTAAATCGTCCGCGGTGCTTCCGCCTGCGCGGATCCCACATCCATCCCTTCGGTGCCGTCTGCTTGATTTTCTATTTTTTTAATCATAAAAACTTTTGGGGTGGTTGGGTTGGGGTTTTTTTCCCTCTTCTTCTTTTTTAACGCAAAAGCTATGACCTCCACCCCCCTCTGCTTCCACACACCCCCATACACATACACACACCCCTTCCTGGGCCCCCTCCCCTCCACTGTCATCATCTACATATTAATTGGGGGAGAGGTCTCTCTCTCTTTTTTTTTTTTTTTTTTTTTCCCCTATGTGTGGGGGGGAAAGTGCGGAGAAGAACCTCTTTAGAGTGTAGATAGTTCGGAGGGAGAGACGGAGGGCAAGTGTGTGTGTGTGAGAGAGAGAGAGAGGGAGGGAGGGAAAGAAAAAGACCCCTTTTACTGTGCGAGATCTTAAGGGGGTTTGGAGATCTGGTCAGCTTTCAAGAACATCTGAATCCTCTTAGAGCTCCCTGGCCCAGCTGTGAGTGTGTGTGTATGCGAGAGGGAGAGAGAAAGAGAGGTTCCTGGTGCCCCTCCAAGCGCATTAAGGACACTCGGGCCTTTTAATTTTAGGAATGAATGCTGATACTTGTGTTTCTTATTGTGATCCGGCTGCCATGGATTCCTACTACAACGCAGCCTCCCAGGGCACAGAAGGCTCCTCGCCTTTTAGGGCATTTCAAGCAAGTGACAAGTTCAGCCCCACTTTCCTGGCCAGCAAAGGACAAGGCTTTGGTGACAGCAGCACGAAGTGCCGGAGCCGCTACAGCCAGCAGGAATGTCAGTCCCTGGATGGCAGCGTGCAGGCTCCCGGCTCCGCCGGGGCTCCGGCCTCCTTTAACAAATACCCTCCGCAGCAGCAGCAGCAGCAGCCCCCGCACCTCTACATGCAGCGAGGCCCCTGCAAAACCCCCCCGGAGAGCAACATCAAACTGCAAGAGAGCAGCGGCCACAACGGAGCTCTGCAGGTCTCCTGTTACGGTGAGTCCTTGGCGTCAGGCGGGGGAAGCACCAGGAGGGGGGGGGACCGGAGAGAGAGAGACGCCGGGGTCTGGAAAGGGCCTCCCGGGGGGGTGGAGGATGTGGAGAGGGGGGCAAGTCCTCCCGGGCTCAAGGAGCCCAGCGCTGCCGGCCGCGGAGCGCAGCGCACCCGCGGGCAGCCCCGTCCCGCCGTGATGCGGGGCTGGGGGGGCCGCTGTGTCCCCTGTGTGTATGTGTGTCCCCCCCTCCGCCCCGAATATCTTTACCCCCAGCCGGTCTAGAGGCCGCGATGCCCAAGGGAAGCGGCGTTTCCCACCCCTTGTCCCGCTTTTGCGGTGATTTTAATCGTAATTTCCGAGCGGGGCCGACGCGCTGCCGGGAAGCGTTAGTTCTTGAGCAAAGCAGGGAAATCCGCAGCGAACGGGGGGAGAAACAGAAAGAGAAAGAAGGAGCGGAGCGCCGGGCTGCGCCAAATATGCGCTACGGGGACCCTCTTCCAGAGGGAGAATTTCTGGGAAATTTCACCGAAATCCTCACTTTCCGCTGTAACGGTCTCTCCCACTTCCCCGGCTCTCACTTTCGTCCCTAATTGCCACTCCCCTAACTGATTTCTGCCCGGCTGCAGATAACCCACTCGCATCATCTCCGCGGGTCATTAGCGGTAATTAAGACACTCCCTTGCGCTGGCGCTCGGCAGGGCAGCCTGGAACGGGGTCGCTTCTCGTGTCGCGTCCGAGCGTGGGTTTAAAAGGCTTCTCCGGGAGGTGTCCGCTGTATCGAGGCGATTAGGAAACAAACAAACAAACAAACAAACAACAAACCCAAAACAAAGCAACACCCCCCCCCCCCAAAAAAAAACCCCCAACCCTACAAAAAAGCCAACAACCAAACAAATTTAGAAAAAAATTGTTTTTCCGAAGAAGAGAAAGTGGAAGTGAAATCTCTTCCCCTCCCTCCCGGTGGTCTCTGTGCCGGCAAAGAGGGGCTGCCCCGGCCCAGGTTCAGCGCGTCGCCGCTGCCGGGGGGCGGCTGTGTCCCCATCCTCGATGCGCCTGTCCACGATGACCCCGCCGGGCAGGGACAACGAGGGGACCGTGCCGGGGTCCCCAGGGAGCCCCTAAGACGGGTGGTGACGGGGGAGGCCGGTGGAGGCCCGGGTTAGGCCGGCGATCCCATCTCGAGGCTCTCGCCGTCGTTTGGGTACTCTTGGCCCTCTTTGCTTTCCCTTTCCCCATCTCTAGACTTAAAAAGGAGGCAGAGGCGCCGTCCCTCGGCCCATCTCCCAAACCCCGCCGGGCCGAGGTCAGGCGCCGTCCATCACCCCCTGCGTGCAGCCCAAGTGTCCCCGGATCCAGGTCCACAGACTCGGGGTGTCCCCCCCGTCTTTTTCCCGGGAAAAAAGGCATTAAATCCTCACCCGGCAGCCGTGCCCGGGACCCGCTCGCTCCGGCCGGGGCTTAGGCTGGGGGTTTTCCCCTCTCGTCCCCCGCTCGCTCTCTTCCCCTGCCCCTTCGCCCTGGGCGGACGCCAAGGCCCGCTCCGCATCCGCGGAGGCCTTCGGGGGACGGGCACGGTGGGGAGCCCCCGGTGCCTTCCCGGCCGCCCTGCCGCCCCTCTCCCCGCTAACCGGCTCTCTTGTTTTTGTAGGTTGCAAAGCCCAGGGCGCCGGCTTTAGCCTGTGATGACACATTCCAACACACACACCCCCGGTAGACCCACGCGAGTTTATCACCCTCCTTAACACCGCCGGGGTCCCCCCTTATTTATTTTCAAGCGGGGCTCCGGGTTTGACTTCAGTGGTAGCCTCACGGCGGCGGCGGGTGGCCCGGCGCTCGTTGCGAGCTCCTTGTGATGTGGCTAGGGACGGTGGGCCGTAATAAGAGACACATGGATCCGCCAGGATAATTAATAGCAATAATAATAATAATGGTTAACGATTGAAGAGAGAGACTCGCTCATAACAGCCAGATCGGGGTTTCGCAGCACCCGTGCGCTCCTCGCCGCCTTCTCCTCAAACCGCGCCGGGCTCAGGCGTTGTGCCCCGGCTAAAGGGACCGGGACCGGGAAACCACCGAGCCCGGTAAATACCCTCGGCGTGGGTGAGAGCGGGGGAACAGAGCCCTCCTCTCCCCCCGCAGCGCGGCCGGCTAACGGGCAAGGGTGCGAGGCGGGTGTGGAGAACTACGGGAGGGGTTTGCTCGGGGAACCGGGAGCCGGCGGCCGCCCCCCGCCAGCCCCCGCCGCCGCCCCGGGGCCGGTACTGCCGTGCGCCTTGTGCAGAAAGGGAAGGAGAGCGGCGGGGAACGCTGGTTGCCCCGGGTTGAGGAGGATGCTGGGGTGGTGGGAGGCCGTGCCTGTAAGTCCCTCAATTTAAAAAACAACACTCCGCACCCAAAAAAAAAAAAAAAAAAAAAAGAAAGAAAAAGAAAAAGAAAAAAAGATAAAAACCAGCAGCCGGCTCTCGCCTCCGTCTTTCCCCCCCGTCGCTTGGAGAGGCCCCGGGAGAGCCCAGCGCGGAGCGTATGGGAGAGGGTATCTCCGCCTCTTTCTTTTTTTTTTTTTTTAAATGTTTAATTTTATTTTAATTCCTTAATAAACAAGTCGTTCCCAGTTATAAAAAGCCCGTGCCTGCCATCTATTGCTCTCGGCTTCTATTTCTAGATCTAAGCCTTTCCACGGCGTTGTACGGATAAATATAGGCGCGGGATTGCTGCGGCCCTGCGGACCCGCAGGACACCAGCGGCAGCCGCCGAAGCCTCCAGCCCGGCTGCCGGTGGCACCGGGCGGCCCCCTCGGAGCGGCGGCTGCCGGCCTGGCCCTGGGGGGGGGCGGGGGGGGGGTCCCGGTGCGGCCCCCCCCCGCCGCCGGGCCGGCTTTCCTCTGCCGTAAATAGGGGTGCTGGTTATCCCGCAGACCGGCCCCGGCAATTAAAGCCGAAATCTTAAATAAAAGCCCTCAGAGCAGGTTATATATCTTGGTTTAGGGGGGGGAAAAGCTTTCGGGTGATTTATGTGCTGTAGTAATCTGACTTGCTATTTCTACTGCGTGGAGCTGAAGTAAGTTACATGTCTTGAAACATATGTCCGCATACAGCCATCTACACACACAAATACGCGCGTATATCGCTGCCTAGAAATACGAGCTGGAAGAAAAAAAATCCTTTGGGGAGTGAAGGCGAAATGTGATGGGGATGTTTGCTCAGAGGAAACGGGAGAAAGGAAAGGGGCTTTCTCTGACAGAGGAAATTCTTTAAGTGCCGGGTTATGCAAATAACGACCATTTCTTTTTTTTTTTTTTTTTTTTTAGCGAGCAAATAAAAAGCGCAGCCTAAAGTGCGTTGTTAATAGAAGCGCAGAAGGCAACTGCCGTCGGAATCAGGGGCTCGCTGCGAGCTTTTTTTTTTTAAAAAAAATGACACTTTTAATGCATTTCTCCTCTTCCTCCTCCCCTAACGTAATGTAAACTGCAGGCACGGCACACATGACCCCGCTGCCGGTGTGTCCCCCTCCTCTCCCGAGAGAGACCGCTCGGGCCCCGTCAAGGGCTTTGCGGAGCTCCCGGTGCGCCGGGGCGGGGGGGGGGCACCGGCAGCATCTGCCTCCTTCCCCCGGCGGGAAGGGGGTACCCGTGGCCGTGTGCTCTCCCCGGGGACTCTTGCAGGACTCTCGCCCCCCCCCCCCCCATCGGGTGATGCCGTGCCCCCACACCGGGCTCTCGGAGGGTCCCCGCAGCGTTATGCTCGGCGCCTTCCCCGCGGATAAAAGCGCGGGCGCGGAGGCAGGCGGGGGGAGCGCTCCGGCGGGGAGGGGGGGTGGGGGAAAGATGCTGCTGCCCTGATCCCCGTGGGGGGGCAGCAGGCGGGTATAAGGGGGAGAAGTCTGCGGGGGGGGAGCGGGCCGGAGAGGCGGGGAGCGGCGGCAGCGAGGGCGGGGGGCGGCGGGGCCGGCCCCTTCCCGGGTGCGGCGGGGCCGGTTGCCCGGCCAGGCTCGGCCGCCGGCCCCCGGCGAGCTGCTGACGCCGCCCTGGCAATCGGCCTCTCTTTTCCACAATAGGGCCACCAGATCTGCCATTCAAGGGCTCCGGCACCCTCCCAGGGAGGGGAGGGAGCTCTCGCCGGGAGTTTGGCTAAGCCTCTTGTTTGCACAGGCACTCGGAGGTGCGGGATCTCCTCCGCGGAAACCTGCGGGATTTCCTCAGGGAGCAGAACGCGAAGGTAGGGGCTCCCCCTCCCCACCCCGGCTGCGCATCTCTTCCCAAAAATGTTTTGCGCTTCCCTCGGCTCGGGCGGTAGATCTGGCTGGAGGCTTTTCTAGGATTCCTGACCCGAGCTGTTTATAACACTCATGTGTCAAAGGACCGGGAGCCTCCCTCCCCCCGTATTGCCGCCGCTCCCTCCTTGCAGGCAGATTTCTTTTCGCACCAGAGCTGTTTATTTTCGACTTGTCCGCTGCTGATGGGGATTAACTCCGCTTTAGCCCTCCGCCGCTTGTAACCCCAGCAGGACGTTACCAGCGACAAGAAGGGTGCGGAAAGAGAGAGAAAGAGTCTTAAAACTTTTACTGGCCTCGATTGTTTTGAAAGCAACACAGCGCGAAGCAGACGAAAAAAAAACACTGATGGGGAGAGAGATTTGGAGGCGCTTACGGAGTGCGTCTTTTCCTAAGGGTTTGGTGTAGGAGTCCTATTAACGATATATGCTGATGCCAGATAGCGCAGATGAGCTGTGTGTGTGTTATCTGGAGCTGCAGGCTGTTTATTTTGTGCAGCCTTTTGAGTGTACATCCAGTGTGGTTGCATGACTAACTGGCTGGAGTGATTCACTGGCTGCTTTATGGGTGACTGCTCAAAACAAGTTGTGAATCAAAAGAGATTTCTTTGGCTGTGGTTTCTAACCTCCCAAGTTAAATGCACTCAGGGTTTAAGGGGAGCTAATGCGCAGACTTCAATCCCTCAGATCTTGAAGATTTATTCCTTTTCCAAGCCCTGCGTTCAAAGGCGTGATGAGTTTCCCTTGTAAGAGGGAGGTGGTGTCTGGGAGGCCCGGAGCCAAGGTCTGCCACTAAAGGACATCTCCAGCCACAGCCCTGTCCATTCGGTTGCTCTAGTTCCCAGCTCTTTAGCCACTTTCCCTCCCTGGAGTCCTTAAGCCGCTTTATTATCTTGTTCAGGGCATTTGGGTAGCTGTAGCAATTCCCAGGTAAAAAATGCGACGTATCTTGTGGCAGTTGAAGACTTTTCTTCCCATTTTGCGGTTGGAAGAACTGAGACTCAGAACCTGCGAGTGGCTTGTGCGAGGTGAAGCTGTTGTCACTCAGGGGCATCAGTGTGACCTTCCCAGGGCCGTGGCTCCGGCAGAAGGAGGCTGTCCATGGGCCGGAGAAGGAGCCCGCTGCCGGAGTCAGAAATCTCATGGAGTAGAGGTCCTGGGTTTGATTTGGGGGGGGACTGAACTCAGGTTTCCTGACAGTCAGGTCCTTCTTCAGTGCAGTGACTGGTGTGTTCTCATATGCTCAGGTCTCTCAGTACATAAAATAGGCTCAACCTGCCAATCCACATTAATGCTCTCATCTTTAAAAAGCAACTTCTCAGTGTGGGCAACCTACGTTGCCCAACACAGGGTACGGGTTCATCCCTGGTTTTCAGAAAATGCTGAGAAATCCCTGCTCCAAAAGTCATATATTTCTGAGGCATTCCTCCTACACATTTGGAAATAAAATAAATATCCCATCTCAGTTGTTAACCAGCTTGGAAAGCATAGGTCTAATATCTTCATGTAGATACATTTTCAAAAGGAAAAGAAATAGTTTTGGATTAGGAGAAGCCTGAGCAGTAACATAGCTAATATAGGACCCCTGTGACTTGAGAAACATTTACTAAGAGATGGATGAGAACATTCCATATGAGTAAAGCGTTAGAGTAATTTACCATAGTTACACGTCTCACAGCTGCCTCAACTTGTAAATGAAAGTTCATAAGTAAAGGAGGAAAGCTACTTACGTATATTAAATAAATGACCTCTACTTTATTTTCTGCGTAAGTTCAGATGAATCAATGTTATTATACGTACCGGTGAATCTGTTGGCCGTGTTTTCCTTCATGCTTGCAAATCATCTTCATATTTTGACTGTCACAGAAGTAGACATGACGTGAAAGAGCAATTGGGATCACCATGATATTCTAGGGCCTTTTTTTGAGAGATGGGTCAGTGAGGAACAGAGGAGAGGGGTGGAGGGAGGAAGGAGCAGAGATGAATGAGAAGAGGCAGGGGAAGAAGAAGAGGAGATATCTTGGACAGGTGATGAGCAGTGGCAGCCTCAGCACTGTTACGGAAGGTGGTCTGCAACTGATTTTATGGACTATATAAGTATGAATCCACCAGCATCAAATTCTTTCCCTCTCTGTTGAGAAGAGCTGTGACTCAACATTTAGGAGCTGCTATCTTCAGGTCCCAGCAGGATTTAGCCATGACAAGCTGGTATGTCATGAGCTACGGTCTCTCCTTATCTGCGCTGATCGAAGATCATTGCATCGCCTAACTCAGCACTTAAATGCCTATTTACATCTGATAAATTATTTTTTTTAGTGAAGATGCGGTTTAAGGGTTTATCCTGTTGCAGTAATCCGCTTGCTGGAAACAGATGGTTGAATCAGTATTATTTCTAAATATATTCTTTATTAGCAAGAGCTGTGTTCATTAGCTGTAAGGCAAGTGGGTTTTCAGCTGGTGATAGAGCCTGAAAGGTAAGCTGGATTAGTCACTGATAGACACGCTGTACGCTGAGGCTGGGTGAAAAATCTGTGGGGCTTATGAAGATAGCAACCGCCTTTATTCAGTAAAAGTCTGAAAACACGACAAAACCAATGTGGGGAGAGTCAACAGAAAGTCAAAGCCCATCAGAGAAGTGGATGGGAAATGGGGAACCTGAGGAAGAGACAGAACAAACATTTGGGGCAGGCTTCTGTCTAGGGGGAATAAAAGAAACTCGTCTCAAAATAACTTCTGATTACTGTTGTGTTTCGGGAGATAGGGCTGTGTGTGCGAGCACTGCTGCGTAAGAGAGATACCTCAGGTCTCACCAGTTCCTCCCTGTAGTGGAAGCTGCCTCCTCAGGACTTCAGATACTGACTGACCGCTTCAGTCGGGAGCGGTAACACTGGTGTCGGGGTAGGATGCAGTTTCTAAAGAGGGAAACAGGGAACTGTATTCATTCTTTTGATGCAAGAGGGATCAGATAACAAAGGTGCTTGCAGACATCTAACCTGTTCAGGAGCAGTGGAAAGTGAAAGGAATTCACACCAGAATCAAATAAAAAAACCCCAGAGTTGTAAACTGTGCACAGGGAGAGAGGGCAATATCGGAAATTTTCCCAGAAAGGGTGGAAAACAATCAGAGAATGATTCTGTGCTGGGACAGTGACCAGAGAGATCCAAAGGCCCAGCTGCAAGACCGTGACTCCGCGAGGTGCTGGGGAAGTGTGTGACACGGGCCAGAAAATGTTTCACAAAACAGGGGAAATGGGAAAATGTTATTCAGCCTGAAAGTTAATAGGACGCCTGAGCCACAGCAACGTTTCTGACAGAATAGAAAACCATCTCGAAAAGGAAACCAAAAGCTCACTGGGGTACCAGCCTGCTGGGCTTGGACTTGGTCTCAGGCTGTTGGGCCTCCCAGGCAGGGCTTGGGTCACCTGTGGGACTGGACGTTTCCAGCATGTGTGCTCTGTAAAGCAAGCACAGGGGGGGGCACAGCATCATGTTTTTTCCAGCCCCAGTGATGCCACTCGAGAAAGGAGCCCATGGGAGGCCGATGCATGTCCGTTCCCACTGCGTGGCCAGCTGGAAAGAGGAGCTGGACGGAGCCTTGCTCTGCCGTTCACAGAGAAGAGCCTGAGGCCAAACACTGGGGCAGGGTTACACTCTGCAGCCTGGACCGTGGTGCTGGTCGCTGGTTCAGGAGGCTGCGAGACCTTCTGGAGCACTGTGTGGTTCTTTTTCAGCCTTCCCTGGGATGGTGCATGCCCAGACCTCATCCTGGAGAGGAGTCAGGAGCACAGCTGTGGCAAGGACCCATACCTGAGAGCTGAGAAGCACTGCGTTATAGACATAACCTGGCTTATCAAGATTTGGTCTCAACCTTCGTAAGCAGATTGGAGCCAGATATCAGTCTGAGCTAGACAGGACGCAGCCAAATGCTAGAAGGCAAGAGGAAGAAGAGACCCACCTAAATTGGCAGAGGACCTGCAGACGTTTTGTGTTCCTCACGTCTCCAGATGCCAGTGAGGACTTCCAAGATAAATAGCCGATGGACCAATTGCTAGACACTTAGGCAGATTGTGCAGGAGGCCAGAAACACTCCATGAAGCTGTGGGATTTATGGCGGAGCTTAAATATTGCGTTTCAGCCCTTGAACAGAAGTTGGAAAGCTGCTACTGGAAGAGAGGGAAGCTGGTTGCTTTATAGAGGTGCAAGGTCCTGTGCTAGAGAGTATTTCTATCCAGTTCATACCATTTCAAGCTATTAGAAAAAAGGGACTTGTGCAGGACAGAAAACAATGGGAGATTGGCTACAACATCAAACATGACTGCAGCAGCTCAGTTAAGTGCAGCTCTGGTGGGGAGGGGAAATATCCACAGAGAGAGTTGTTATAAATATATGGCTAGTCAGGACAGAGACTCATAAAAATCTACTGAAAGGCCCAAACCTGGCTCAGGAAACAGGGGGACCTGAAGCTGCACATGCAAAGCTGGATGATGCTGGTTTTAAGTTAGGGTTGAGGATGTAGCAAGGTTTTGTGGTGCACAGGTCTGGATATTATGTTGGTGTTCAGAGAACCCTGCTCTGCCCTTGTAGCCTTTAATTCGCTTGCTTTTGAGCAGGGTACTTTTGTGGCTGGTTGTACTGGGAATCCCCTTTTCCTTGGCCTTGGTGGCAAAAATTGGATTTCTTGGTTAAACAACCTATTTGCCTCCATTTGGCAATGGTCCACTTCAGAGGGAGGGCTATGAGGGAAGCCAAGCAGCAAGAGAGGGGTTTATTGCCTGTGTGATTTATAGGCATTGCTGACGCTCGTTCAGGTACTGCAGTTTGTAATTGAAACTAGATGGAGAGGGAGACGATGGGCCAATCCAGAATGGAGCCACCCCATGGGTACGAGGGAAGGCAGGGACTGGGGAAAATGTCCTTGCTGGGGAAAAATGCATGCGGGAGACTGGACTGCTGGGGTTCAGGAAAATGCTCGGCATAGCCAAGGTGGGAGATGAACTAATGCTCGGCATGTACATCACTGTGGTTGGGACCTGGTCAGGGAGCACCAGGGCTTCCAGCCTGTGGTGTTTTCCTTTAGAGACATGGCTCATGCGAAAGAAAGAGGTTTGGGCAATCTGTTTGCGGCGCCTGCCTCTGTGGGCAGGCCCCTGAGCCGTCTCTTTGAGCTTGTAGCCAGTTCTTGGACTTCATCTGTTGTTCTGGTTAGAAAAAAAGGCCAGCAAGAGCTTTGCTGTATAAGATATTAATCAAAGGGTGCTTATGTCTTACCATTAATAGATAATATCTGGCATGTGCCTTACTAGGTTCATTTTGGTTTCCCCAGTGGATATCTGGAGGTGAAAATGGTTTTCGTGTTAGCACAAGTCCGTAGCAAACTGTAGTGTGGGTCTCCCATCACCTGCGTAAGGCAGCCCTCACTCGAGAGACCAAGAGAGCAGGTATTGCACAGCCAGCCACCCAGCCCCTGCGTTACAGCTGAGGATACCCTGGTGTATGCAGAGCCTTAATAGGAACTGATAATGTTTTATAAACAGGGCTGTCATGGGCTCGAGGTTGCCGATCTGAAATGGAACCCAGAAGAAGGTGACCTGTTGAAAAGAGGCGTAACATACACCCTGGGCAAATGCCCAGCCAGGGGTGATGGGGCAGCGCTTCGCTGATGCGAGGGAGGGGAGCACGGCACTGTCAGCCCGCCTGGCCTCGCAGGGCACCCATCCTGCTGCTGGGGGCTCAGCCGCAGACTTGCCAGGATTACAAAAGCTCCACGTGCTCCTTGTGAGAAGAAAAAGCTATCGCGGTGGCCAGAGGAGAGCGGCTGGGCATTTTCAGAGCTGAAGCAGTTTCCGTTGAACACAGCTGGGGGTGCCTGTGGGGTGGGGACAGCACTGACATGAGACCACAGTCACCAAAGGCTAGTTCTGCTGATGCCTTTTTCAAATGCCTTTTTTGGGGCAGACACCTCCCACAGCAGGACAGCAAGAAAAGATTGAGACTGCATCCTCTTTTTTTTTTCCTCCTTTTTTTCACAGTCTGCAGGAATGAAAACGCTCCTGCTTCATCCAGTAGACGTAGGTTTGCAAGAGCAGAGTTCAAGGAGCTAAAATTGTCCCTCAGAAAGGCTCCTGATATCAAAACAAGGTGTGGTCGGAAAAAAAAAACCCCTCATTTGGCAACTGTGTCTGCTTTTGAGTATAGACTCTCTTCAGAGTAGCAGGGCAAAAGCTCTCTGGTCATGGTGGGAAAGCTTGGAATTTAAAGATGAAATGTTGTATAGGAGATGGGGAAATAAAACAATGGGTGATGAGTATTCATGAGAGCTCATTACACCCAAAACACTCAAAAAGGAGGTTCTGAGGTTTTGTTATGATGTCAAAACCATTGGACATCTTGAGTTTGCAAAACCCTTAGTCAAGCCAAGAAAGAACTGGTTTTGAGGAAAACGCAGACAGACGATGGAAAATTGCCACAGGAAATGTGATGCATTTCTTGCATATGTTGTGTTTCAAAAGTGGGTCCCCGAAGATGGGGAGAAACCCTACTGAGCAGTGTCTCCTGGGGACCTTACTGCCATTCATTGCTGTTGATGTTGTTGGGCCTTTGCCTGAGATAGAATCTGCCAGACAATATTTGTTGGTAGCTATGGATTTCTTTAGAAAATGACCTGAAGCTTACCCAAAAAGGAACCAAGAGGCTGTGATTGCAACCAAGCTTCTAAGGGATGAATTCTTCACCATATTTGGGGCCCTAGATATGAGGAGCATGCAGCTAGGCAGAGGCTTTGAGGCCAAAGTATTTCGGCAGGTTTGTCAGATGCTTGTAAATGCAATAGGAGGTACGCAGCATCCTATGGATGGTGGAGTGGGGAAGCTTGGCCGGTACTGGGAGGAGACATTGAGCCAACTGCATGACACTCGGCCCCATTTACACTGCCTGGTCTGCCGGAGCTGCTCCTCAAGGCCTTGGCATCTGCCTGCTCCATGTCGGCATCTGAGAGACCTTAGTGTGTCTTGCACAGCACCAGAAAACTACGAGCGGGCAACTGAATCACCCCCCAGATACTTTACAGGAGAACCACAAAAGGACTAATCCAGCCCTTTGTCTATTCTGTTGATTTCAATGCCTCTCAGAGAAGCCGTGCAGTCTGACCCCAGTTCTCCTTTTCAGACATTAGCCAGGAAACATAGCACACTCCTTGAAAGAAGTTCATAAATTTGGGCCATTTGACATGCACTGGTCTGGCCTATCTGGACTCTGCAAAGCTCAAGCAGAACGGCTCAGGTTTTTCTAGAAGAAAACAAATGTGAATATTGCCTCAGGCAACATGCATGTTCTCTGATGTAGGCTTCTGTGTGGAAAGGCAGCTGATTCCACAGCCCATGGAGATGGAGGGATTAGGAGCCCAAAGCAGATAAACCATGGTGTGTAGCAGTGACCACATACACGCGTTAACACGTAAAAGGCCAGCGGGTCCTGGCCCAGGAGGAGTTAAGAGGGGAACTGAGAA
Organism: Strix uralensis; assembly: GCF_047716275.1. Taxonomy (NCBI): domain Eukaryota; kingdom Metazoa; phylum Chordata; class Aves; order Strigiformes; family Strigidae; genus Strix; species Strix uralensis. The sequence continues at coordinate 3,098,414 of NC_134000.1, forward strand.
GGTCCCGAAAGCCAAGAATACAGTTGTGGATGTTGAGTCTGATGGAAATTAGTTCCCTACAGGGCAAAAATAGGGAATGGCATGGGTTAGCCCACAGATTTCATTAAAACCAAAAACTTTGCTGAGAACTGCTTCTCAGGGAGTCAAAAGGAAAGGGAGTAGCAGCTGAAAGCCTGGAGTGACATCCCAGTGGGAGCAGAGTCGGTCTGAACTGGCCCGACGGGAAAACAAGATACGAGTATGTAAATAGCTAAATTGGTTGCTCTCACGCTCTTCCTCCCCATATGTCTGAGATGAAGCAGGTCCATGGGTCTGGGTTCTTCTGGCCTGGGTGGTTTTGCAGGGGTGTCTGGTGGTGGTGAGCAAAGCAGCTCCCTTTTGCTGAGCCCCATGCCAGAAGTACCGACTGTGGGCAAGATGATGAAAGCAGCAGATGAAGGCACCGAGGGCTGCTCAAAGCACACCCCAGAGCTGGCTAGGTACACCTAGGGCAGGGGGAAGGAGGGGAAAGCAGGGCACCCAGCAGCATGGCAGGGACAGCGGTGTAGCACCATGGTTGAGCCCAGCAGGGCTGACTCTGCCAGCTCCTCACCCTGTCGTGTCCTGCATGAAGGGACGTTGTGCCAGGCCACCCCTTCTCCAGGCAAGCAGCTCTGCTCTGCAGCCCCCAGCTCTCCTGGCAGAGCTTTCTCCTGGGAGCAAGACCCGTTAAATAAAGAGATGACACACTGACTAGAGACTGTCCCCGGCTGGTGATAACCTATAGAGCTTCTTACCATAGCATCTGAACGTCACAATCCATCTACTGACAGGAGGTGGAGCACCAAAGTTTTCTTTTCTGTTTATGTCAGATAACGTTCTTGACAAAGTTACACATACACACACTTCCCCATCCCTCTCAGCCGGGAGTTATTTTACAAAGGAGTTACTTTACAGGGGAAGGCTATTTAGTCCAGTATGTACCACAGTTTGAAGCAAACTGGACTGTATAACAGTCGTGCTATCCCTGTTTATAAGCCTCAGCTTCATCAGCTGCTGGAGGTGTCAATTGGGAAGAACGGTGTGATTTAAGCTTTTTCGGGAAGATGTATCTTTGCTTTGGAAAACAGAGGACATGAGCTGCAAATACTTAAGAGAGTCCCTAATTCCAGGCAAGCCTCTCGGTTCCAGCAGGCACAGCAGAGGGGCTCTCTAACCCCTTCTTCGGGATGGAGAACTTGCACAACTTCCCCTAGCACTAAAACCTTGGCTCTGAAACCCCGACTTGTTGGAAGCTACAGCCTCATAACTGAGGTTGCTTTGTAGTTTGGAGCCCCATTATTCCGACTGTATATCTTCTGAGAGCAAAATGACTTGCAGCAGAAAACACACATTCCCATACAGGCATGTTTGCCTCTCGTGAAGTCTGCAAAATTATGACCCAAATGTACAGTGAGGTAGTAAATCTGAGAAGACAGTGTGTGGGAAGCCTAGTCTGAGATGAGAAGGAAGGAGAAAGCAACCCACTGCTGCTCCGGCAGCTTCCTTTGCAGTCGCCCTGACCCCAGGAGCTGGGGATGCTTTGGGACGCAGAGGCCAGCTGGTGCCTAGTGACCCCACTAATGCTGGGAGGCCTCAGACATTGGAAACTGAAGTCTTCATCCAGTCTTCCCAAATTCCATTCTCTCCAGACCTTTGCAGACACGTTGATTTCTAAAGAGTGGGGGAAGACAGAGCGGTTGAAAAGGGGTCTTGCTTACTCTCAGCTAGAAAACTCTGAAACAGTACGTACCTTGCATGCCTTCGACACGTATTCATTCCAGCCCATGTTTATGATTCTGTATTTTATTCTCCTCTCTAGGCTATCCTGCCTGCAGTTGCCCTTTCCACATGCTGTTAAGGCCTCCCACTGCTTCCCACCCTGATAGAAAAGACAACTTCTAAACACCGAAGCTCTGGTTGTGGCACTGGCGTGGGGATGGTGTCTTCTTCAGGCAGAGCCCTTCTGAGCTGGGGGCTGTGTCAGCACACAGACACCCACAGGGAGATCAGAAATCTCCCAAAACAAGGGCTCCCCTAAGGGAGTGCTTTTGGGAGACAGGGGGCATGAATGCCCCTTGCATTATATTTGCAAATTATGAACCAGGTATGATTTTTCAAGGTCTGTCTGGGACGCAGGATTGCTGTTGGGATGATGTTTGCAAGTAACCTTTGGTCAGCAGATTGCGCGCGTGTGTGTGTGTGTGTGTGTGTGTGAACTGGTGCAAGGGGTGCGCAGCGGAAAGGTGATCTGTGGTAGTGAGTGGAAGGTAGGTACGCGGCGGACACGTGAGATAAAAGTCTTTTCTGTTCCCTCGTTGGATGAGCATCACTGGCAGAAGTAGGTTTCTGGGGTAAATAGTCCTTTTCACAAGTTCCTAAAGATGATTCCTGTAAATATTTGCTAATGTTTATCTGACAGTTGCAGTCACTCATGTCTGTATGATCCCATCCTGGAATGTTAACTGGAAGCAAACACAAAAGTGAGCACGAGCTCAGCTGATGTGGACACAGTTTTTAATTTAGGCTGATTTTCATGGTAATCATCTTTCACGTAATCATCCAGTTCTGCTGAGAATTAGTGGTGCTCCAGGAGCTTCACTGTTTCCAAGAGTCATGATTTTTTTGTTCTCTGTTAGGAAGTGTGTTACCAGAGTCACTGTTGTTTGTGTCTACTGTCTGATGCTTCCTACCAAAATTCTGCCTCCAGTTGCTTCTAACTTAATCAAAACTTAATGATTTGGCCTAAAAGCTCCCACAGCAGTTGTTTGCCTCTGACTGTTTTTATAATACTAATTTTTTTAAAGTTCATCTGAATCAATTAAGCTGTTTCCAAGAATGTAGCTAAAACTAAGCACGTTTTTGATTTCTTCATGTCAGAAAAAAATCTGATGATGTCTTTTTTCATAAGTTCTGGTGCACTGTGCTGTGGAGGAAGATCGTCAGACTTGCAGTGGAGCTGGGCTTTGGGTAGGAAATGTGCCTTGTGCCTTGCCTCTGAAAAATTATCTAAGACCAGGCCTTAAGGAGCTGTGGCTCTCACTCACTCAGTAACGACAGCTTTGATTTTCACACCTAAACACACTGCAGAGTTCCCATGTTCTGGGCATGTTTCCAGCCAGGTCTGAGCTCACCCTTCCTGCAGTTGCCGTTTATCTCAGTAGATGGTCCAGCCTTGCTTGGACCCGGGCAAAGTAGGGGAGCACATTGTTTGATGTAACTACAGGCACAAGAAAAGCTGTATCAGGGGAAGCAGCAGAAGGCTGGGATAAGAAATCTGGATGTGGAAGAAACTTGGTCTGAAGACTGGGGAGTTTGTTGGATTGAACGGGGGCTTAGGACTGGGTGACCAGGATACAAAGGTATTGCATGATTCAGGGCACCTGCTGAGGCCAACAGTACAGAACCACAGAATCATCTAGGTTGGAGAAGACCTTGAAGGTCATCTAGTCCAACCATTAACGTCACACTGACCATTCTCACTGACCTTTGTCTCCAAACTGCAAAAAGATTAGACAATGATAAGTACTCTTTAAAACTCAGGCTTAGAAATCTCAGAGTGGTTGTTGTGCGCTTGGTGGCTCTGTCTCAGTTTGCCATCCACACAACATCTCCCCGGGCTTTGTGGCTCAGGCATCTCTGTGCGACCTTCTCAATATCGAATGCTGTGGGAAGCCCAGAGGACGCTGCTGAACAGGGTGGGGATGCTGTGCAGTAAGGATTGCCTTCACACGCTGGATGATGAGAAGAAAATGGAGAACTGTTCAGGAGTACGGACCCACAAAGCAAGAAGTATGTTAGAAAAGAAATAAGAGAAAAGGCACAAAAGCCCTGCACACAGTGCTCTCACTGCTCATTCCCCTGTGCCCAGCAGATATGTTTGGTCCTGGTGCTGGGTGTAGTCGTGGTGCTGAGCAGCCAGTGCCACCCCCAGCTAGCAGAGGCCGTCCATCAGTGCCAGTGGAGCCACACCACGCTGGGTGCCATCTGCAGTCACAACAGCACGGGGGGCAAATGTCTTCTCCCGTTCAGTCTGTCCCTGGAAAAATTTGATCCCGGACTAGCTTTATAAAGGAACCCAGTGCTGCAGGTGATGATGAGAGATCCACATCCTGGCCTGGTGCGGTCACCACCAAGTGCAGTGGCCAGACCCCAGGAACTTCAGCGGTCAGGGTCAAGTGCCCGGAGAGCATGTGCAGGACGGGCGGACGCTGTGGGAGTGTGGCTCACCGGGCGTGGGCTGTCTGGGGGAGAAGTGAACCACAGAGGTGGAAAAGAAAGTAAAGGTCAAATTCTCTTGGTTCATGCAAACCTACTTCTGTTGGCTTTTCGTTGTTTTTTTTTTTCCCCTGGTGACAATTAAATGTGTTGCAAGGTGAAGTAGTCCTCGAGTGAAACGAAATCCCCCTTCCATTCTCCGACCTCGGAGTGCAGAGTGCTCTGAACTACTTGACAAGCAGTTTACCCCTTGAGCGAGTCACGACTCTGCTTTCGCAAGTAAGATCTCACTTTCGTGGATGTTTTCCTCGCTCAGTACTACCTAATGGGTTTTTCTTAATAACTGTCATTTGCCCTGCATCTTTCTATTCTCAACTCAAAAGGAAAAACGTGAGTTGCTGGCTGCAAATACTATTCATTATTCATTTACTAGAGGAATCTTACACACACTAATCCCATTTCCTCTTAGTGCCTCATTATCAATAAACCTTTGCCTCACTGCTTCTGTAAATCATTTTCATCCCTTTCCTTTGCGATCCGTGTGCCTGGGCTCTTGCGTGTCTCATGAGAGTAATTGGCCAAGTCATGTAGTATCATTTTCACTCCTTGATAATCTGGCAAAACTTCATTAAGAGGAGATTATTGTATTACACATATATATTTTTTTGGATGAAGAAAGCATTGCACTTAAACCATGAAGCAAGCAGGGTTTCCCAGTGTCTTCCTGAGCACAGTTGCTTGCATCAGCGATTGGTATCATTCAAAAGACTTAGATTACCCTGGCCCCCACGGGGAACCCCCTTCTCTCTGCTGTGACACAAAGGACGTGGAGCTAACCTTCCAGAGACAGAAATGCAGTAAGCTGGGGGTTAAATTTTGGCACCGAGGAGAAATGGGGGGATTTTCAAACATCCTTTCCCTACCCCTCATGGCCCCAACAGAAAGCAATGCCAGGCGTGAGAGTGTAGCACCCACGATTGATGGTGGGCTCCCATCAGAGGCTGGAGCGGTGCTGGCGGTTCCCCACCGTGGTGGCTGCTCTTCACGGCAAATACCAGTGGTGGACGTAGACCCAGAGCCAGACTGGGGCAGGGGAGGACCGGCTGCCACAGAGGCTGGAGGGATCCTACAGAGGCCAAAAGTTTATTAAACTTCAGTTTAACTGGAGCTGAAATATGTGCCTCTAATGCAGGGCAGCAGAGGTTAATGGAGTCCTTTTTACAGACGTTTTATGACACTCTTTTGGGACACATATAAGAAGACTGGGGCGTTCTGAGTAATTTAAATAAATATTTGTTTAGACTGTGTAAGGGGCAATTGGAGTTTCCAGGCAAGTCAGATTTTTCTTTCTTTGCCCTTTCTCCTCAGCTATAGCATAGACAAGCAGTGGTTCACAGCCAGGCCACGCAGCACAGCTATGCCCCCCCAATACCTGGAAACAGCTCTCATGGTCAATGAGACCTTGAGGCTGCCATGCACCCCCTGTACAGCATGGGGGGCTCATGGGGACCAAGGACAACAGCCCCTGGCTAGCAGGGGTGTCTGCTGCCCTCAGACCCTGTCGGGAGTTCAGGGTCCCCCTTCTCCCCAGGCACCAGAATCTCCTCAGCAGGAAGACCCCGTGGGGCTGCAGCACCATCCCCATCTTGTGACCCCACGGCAGGGAGATTTTTTTGCAGCGGGTGACCTGAGCAATGGAGTGAGGAGGGGTGCAGAGGTTGGGGGAAACAACCTGCTGCCCTCAGGTTTGCTGTTAGTTGTTTTGTCTTCCTTCTTGGTTGGCAAGTTCCCAGTTTGATTGTGTTGCTTCTTGCTTCAGTTTATGATTTTCCTGCCCTCTTTCTCTCTGCCAGTAAAAGCTGATGCCAGTCTGTCGCCCAGCCCCAGTGACTGTGAAATGCTGGGACTGGTAGCCAGAAACCTAATTTCTTTCTGGAATACTTCTAAAAGCCTAGTGCTCGTAGGAACATTAGCAATTCCCAGACCTGGCTGGCCTTGAGTTTTGCAATGTGCAGTCAGAATGGAAATAAGTTTTAGCTGTGCTTCCAACAATGGGCAGGTTTGGGGAAGGCTGAATGTTTTTCTTCCCTCGTCTCAACCTTTCTTTACTAATCAGCTGTATAAAACTGAAGAATGGCAGAACTATTTTGTTAAAGAACCTGGCCCAAACTTTGGCCCAATGTTTAAACTCAACCCTTTCCGTGGTTCAGTGAGGTTCAGCCAACTTAGGGTGTTTTCTGTTTTTACTCCAGCTTTCCCGTCACTCCTGCTTTCCAATTTCCACACAAAAATGCTAGCACCCCAATCCCCCTGAGGTGCACTGCGCTTGGGTAGCGATGGGGCTGCCGCAGCACCTCATCAGACTCAGGGTCCCCAGCTCTTCTCCACGGGGGCACCGGGGGGCCCAGATTGGGAAGCAGGAGGAGCAGCACAGGAGCGTTGCTGGGAGAATTTGCTGGGGCTTGTCTGACTGCCTGTCTGAAGTACATAACGCTTTACTTTAAACCTAAGGGTAGTCCAGGACACACATATGCTGCAGTGCTTTGCTGGATTAGAGCCGCAGGCTGGCTGCTTCAGCTGGGCAGAGCCCGCTCAGACGCCTCTCCGGCCGGTGCCTGCAAGCCTTTTGAAGTTCGTCTGTCACTAATTTGAACCAGGACTCCATAATGCAGAGGCAGCTGAGCTCTTGCTCAACTCGTGACAAAATGGCTCTAACCTCCCTCCTCCTGCCCCTCTGCTCTGCCGGTTATTTCAGGTTGCAGTTCCAGCCCTGTTACCAGCAGCACAAAACAGGCAACTGGAAGTCACCTCTGGGAGGCAGCTGAACTTCAGCAATGCATTGCTGCCTCTGCTGCGAAGAGGTTGCTTTGGCAAAGCAGACAGAAGAATGCAGAGAGAGACAGACTGACGGACCGACCAACCGACCGACGGCATGAGCACTGTCCGGGCAGGCACAGACACATAGGATGGGCTGAATCACTCTCCAAGCTGGCAGCAGGGAATTAAACGGTGCCATAGCCAGACATCAGAGCAAGGCTCAACTCATTTCAGGCGGTTTTGCCTCCCCGGCCTTCCCCACCAGCTGGAAGGAACGTCCCCCTGCTCTCCTCTAACTAGATGGCTCATTGATACCCACTGTCACACGTGACGGCCGGTGGTTCCTCGCTTGGCAGGTGGTTACATGGAAGGCAACACACACTGAGACCATGGAAGGTTGCACCGGAGCCTCGTGCCTCCCTCTCACCCTGACAGAGCGGGTGCCCTGCTCAGCCACCACCCAGCTTTGGATGGAAATTGTAGGGGGAACGTCCGGAGCGTGTTGTGGGGGAGAGGGAGGTGCTGACTGGTTGTGGGTGAAAGCTCTGGAGGAGATAACAACTTGCAGTGAAAACCCCCCTTTTGTCTTGCAGTGCTTAAGCAAGGTATCTTGGCCAAAGGGCAAGGGTGAGGTTAAGATGAATACATAAATCTGCATCCGATGGGGAGGCTTATGCTTTTCCTTTCAGAGTGAGAGCTTAGCCCTAAGCCCTGCATCACCCTCATCTGTCACTCACATCTGAACAACCTTTAGTGTTTCCACAGGCACTGAACGGCACTGCTTGTCATCAGCCCCAGAGCTCCCCAGTGCTCACCCTTCCCTGCTGCAGGTACAGCCTGACTGCACAACGCCTCGGAGCAGGGAGCGAGGTTGAATCCCTTAACCTTAAACACTGTCGCCATGTAACTTGGCTGGAGATAACCTCCAAACAGGGGAGGAGCGACATTGCAACCTTGATGTATCTAGATTTTTCTAAAGGAAACACAACCCTGAGAGAACTGGAAGATCCTAAAGTAAGGCAGGCAGGCGGATGGGGCAGGTGCTTCCCCAGATGCTGATGGCCAGGTAGTAACACTCCGCTCAGACGGGAGCAGGACAGAGCCCCCACCTTGGGGCAGTGCATCGAGGTCTGCAAAACCCTGTGTTGCCTGTCTGCGGAGAAGGAAAGACTTCAGCAAACAGCACAGGGACCTGCCTGTTCTGCCTTTCATTTACCCAAGGGTCTGTGGGCCCTTTTGGCCTTAACTCCCAATAAACAGCTACTGGCCTGTCCGTAGGTATGAGTCTATGACTGAGACGATCCCATTCAACACTTTGTCCTATAGTAGTGATACTGTTTTTTCTTTATGAGCTCCCATGTTTTGTCTTACCCAGCATTGAGCCCTGTCTTCAGAGCAGTTAGGTGCTCCCATCTGGTTCTGAGGAACACGAGAAAAGCCAAGACCCTCAGGCGACCACAGCCATGGCAAGGCAATGCAGGATTGCTTTGGAAGGAGGAGACTACTTATCCAGAAGGTATCAAATTCAGAGCCAAAAGAAAACTGAAAGCCCTTTCAAGCCCCCTTCCAATCCTTGTCTGCCTCATCCATCTTCCTTGGCAGGCAAGCACTGGCAATATATCAGAGGTACTAGGTGACTTCTGCTTCACATGCACTGTTTTAGGCAGAGACACGAGTAGGACATAGCAGGAATCCACGATTATTTCCCAGCTTTGTGACATGCCCACAATGGGAAATAAAAAGACATTTTAAAATGCAGTAGCTGACCTATCTTGACTGTCATAGTTTCAAGCAGGACTTTGCATGTAGCCTGGCATACTGAAAACCCTCAGACCTGTGCCTGGGGCTGCCTGTGTGGGATCTACTGAGGGTCTGGCTGCCACTGAGCTGCACAGAGGTGAGTGTCAGCTCCCTACTGTCACTTAAAAACCCATCTTGCGGCTGGTCCCGGCATGGCAGAGCACATCCCCAAGGCAGCGTGTCATCCCCTGCAGCCACTGGAGACTTTCAGGTGTCAGAGAGGAGAGAGCCAGGTCACAAAGAAATTCATGGGTTCATCAGAGAGAACCAAGATGCCCAGCTCCAGAATATTTGGCATAAACAATAATCTCCTTTCACATTCAGTAGTGAGCAAGCCCTGGTACGCAACTGAGCCATTTCATTTCCTCCCCATGGAGGCAATGGCAGTACATTTTCTTGCTCTTTCTCTTTTCCTGTATCGCATTCTGGGAGCAGAAAGTCAGCTGCAATTACAGCAGGTTGCTAGAAGCATTTTTGTGCCTTCAAAATTTGCTAGTCAGCTCTTTCCTGCTGTTCAAATGAACATGCCACATGAAGAAGGACTTGGGACATAAACTGTGCCTTTTTACTCTAGCCACAGCTTCTACATGGAGTTTTCAGAATTGATTTGTTTATATAAAAGCCAGTCTTGTTAGTGTCCTTTAAATAACATGAAAGAGAAGCAAGCAGCGCGTGTTGCATTTGTACACATGATGCCGGTCTCTCCCCAAGTAGCCACAGGGTGTGTGAATTCAGCTAATCAGACAATAAAGCAATACGTGCCCTCGAAAGCAGATGTTTGTACTGGAAAAAAAAAGAACAAGTTCAGAAAAAAAGCAAGTGGAACAGCAACTTCCACAAACAAATAACACACGCATGCACACATTCCCCAGGCTTGCTGTGATGTAAACTTCTCAGCAGCACTAGAGTTAATATTTATCAAGCTGTCTGTTCCCAAACGTAACCAGCCAGGCACAAGAGGGTTTAAGTGCAGTCAGGACTGAGGCGGTTTTGACTACCAGGGAAGCATCTCCGAGGCACACAGAGTGGGGACAGTCAGTGACTTAAGTGATACGCTGGCTGCACTGCCATCAAAAGCCTATGGCCCCACCGGTGCTGTGTGGCAACTTTGGCATGGTCCCCAGACTGCCGTTCTGGAACAGAAGGAATTTTTGAGACCTTTCTGCTCTAGGCCTTAGGGTTGTTCCTGCTGTATGCTCTGCTCAGAAAAATAAATCTCTTCTTGAAGAGAGGAACCCTTGGTGTGGTCAGGAGGAGCGCAGCTCCCCCTTTCATCCTTATACAAGTAGGCTTTTCTGTAGGAATTTGCTCTGTCTGTAATTAGCTCCCCAAGGTGGCCAGGTATTGCACAGCTGTTTTTAGCTGTGGGTTTCATTATATCCCCCCTTTGCTGTAGAGCCTCAGGAGGCTGCAGGCAGCAGGGCAGCAGCGCCAGCAGCGTTGGTCGGGCTCAGCAGAGGTGGGTGGTGTCCATGCGGATGAGCACATTCATGCAATGGTCTCCTCAGCACAACGGGAGGTTGGTGCATGCCATGCTGTGAGCAGAGGAGCTGCCTGGAGCATGTCCCAGCCTTCCTTCAGGTTCTACAGGATCAACCAAATGAGCTCCCTGGCTGGGATAGATGGACAGATGTGCTATCGTACAGGAACCTGCTCTGCTTTATGCAAACTTAAAAGGGAACTGCTGGTGGGTTGGACACAAGGTGATGTGTTCGTCCTTATCCAGAGTTGAAATGGAGACGCTCCAACCAGTTTGTGCTTAGCAGCCAGGTTAACTGCACCTTCCAGAACGATGCCAATGGCTTGTGTCTTATGTAGACCTCTACCACCTGCATTTAAGAGATGAATGCTGCCCAGTTTTACACTTCAGTTGGGCCCAGGAGTGAAGGTATATTAAATATCTGATCATTGCTAATAAAATCAATGATGCCACATTCAGCTAAAAAATTCTGGGTCTTCTCTCCATTTTAAACTCTTCTCTACATCAGCAGGCTGCAAGAGCCCTGACTCCCTGAACAGAAATAAACCTAGAGATTTTGGCCTTTATATGTCTAAAATCCAGCCTCTCCATTTTATCCTATATAATGCAAAATGTGAATATTTTTGAAATGGTAGCCTTGTGCTGACTTCTAGACTGCAATGACAGACAGAAGGCAGAAGGCTGCAACAGACAACTTGGGAACAAGTTATAATGGCTTCAGCATGTGTTAAGGCAAGATCACAAGGACTGGATAAGGTTACTACGGCCAGCCAAGTCCTGGAGGTGTGTTGGCTGGGCTGTGGTGCAAATCTTCCTTGGTAAGAAGTGTAGAATACACTGCCCAAACCCTATCTAGGCAAATTTTTTAGCACTGATATTTAAGCAGGAGTTGAGAGAATGACATTAAGAGCCAGAACTGGATTTAAAAAGTCTTCTTAAACATCTGCACTAGAGGTTTGTGGGTTGGGGTTTTTTTTGAAAAAGCATTGTTGCTATGAAAAGTAAGAGCCAGACCACAGCCGTGCAGGCAGGGAAAGGCAGCATGAAATGGCCTCATAGGAGGCCATAGGGATCTGGGGATGGGCAGGGGAGAAAACCCCCATGCCTGCACCTGGGCAGGAAGGCAGAAGGCCCCTATTTAGCATGAGAGCAGAGAGGCAGCCTGGTGCAGCCGCATGCTGCCCATGCCATGTGCTTTGGCCGTGGGTCAGCCACAGGCGGACAGGTTCTGTGAGCCATCATGTGCTGGTAGGTGTCCAGGTGGCCCAGGTTATGCTCAGAGCCACCCAGGGCTGGGATAGCGTGGTGCTCCTCACTGAGACCATAATAGCTTGGATGAGATCCAGAGAAGGGCAACGGAGCTGGTGCAGGGTCTGGAGCACATGTCGTATGAGGAGTGGCTGAGGGAACTGGGGGGGGTTTAGTCTGGAGAAGAGGAGGCTGAGGGGAGACCTCATCGCCCTCTACAACTCCCTGAAAGGAGGGTGCAGAGAGGGGGGATGAGTCTCTTGAACCAAGTAATAAGTGATAGGACAAGAGGGAATGGCCTCAAGCTGCGCCAGGGCAGGGTCAGACTGGCTCTTAGGAAGGATTTCTTTGCAGAAGGGGTTGTTGGGCGTTGGAATGGGCTGCCCAAGGCAGGGGGGGAGTCCCCATCCCTGGAGGGGTTGAAGAGTCGGTTGAAGAGCGCTGAGGGATCTGGTGGCGTTGAGAACGGTCAGTGTGACGTTCATGGTTGGACTGGAGGAGCTTCAAGGTCTTTTCCAGCCTAGGTGATTCTGTGGTTCTGAGATGTTGCCACAGCAGTACATGAAAAATGCCCAGATCCTGAAGGGTTCTTTGCCTGGAGCCTGGGGGAAACAGTCCTGTGCTAGTTGTGTCCTTGGGTTTTGCTGGCCATGTAGCTGTCTTGGAACCTTGTAGTCTGTGGGTCTGCAATCACAGGATCTATGTGAAGGAGTCTGTCAATAAGGAGCTGTGACTTGTCATGCATGTGCTGTGCAAAGGAGACATCATTTCAAATTGGGCCTTAAGTCGTGTATTTGACATTTCCCATTCTCCGTTGCCATGTAGATGCACCAAGCTGACTTTGCTCTAAATTAAATTTCATGGATACGATCGTACATGGCAAAGATTTTACTTTATCACCCTCCCAAAATAACACACTTCAGGAACAAAACGGATAGGAGTTGTGAAGCCAAACATTGTGATGGCATGGTGAAAACGGCCGTTCCCTCCAGGAAGGTGTCAGCAGAGCAGTGAGATGCCTGCCCGTGCCGGGGGATCACCGCATGGCCACGCGTGCAGCACGGTCTGTCTCTGCACCCCCTTCCTCCTCCATGTGGTTCCCAGGACAGATGTGGTGAGATTGGAAAGGTGTAACCCCTCCAGGTGAACTGGGGATGCAGGCAGCCATCCTGCCTGAAAGGGAGGGAGCACTGTGATGCTTGGGGCCTGTGTGTCCAGCTGTCCTGGGCTGTCCCTGCCCATTGGCAATGGACACAGGATGACTCAGGGAAGGTCTTGGAAGTGCCGATGGTCTAGCAGGCAGCCAAGGCTCTGGGAGAGCAGGGTCTAAGCATGGGAAGCCAGAAAATATTCTCATTCTACTGCTATGAGGGCAAGGACGGAGTTGTAAGCAGTGAAGGAGGCACCAAGTGGTCCTGTTGGGCTCGTAAGGGTGCAGTGATGCTCACATTACCTCCTTGTCATGGAGATCTTCACAATATGTAATTCAAGGTCTCTCTAAGTTTGATTAGAAACAGACACCCCAAACTTTGCGCTGAAACTTTGAGGCCATCTCCAGTTACAGGAAGTCTGGGCATATCCATATGCAGATGTATGCAATTTGTTTCACTTCAGCAGTTACCATGACTGTTTGGAGGTCAGGGACCCTGTTTCTAGGGAATGAGCATTACTTTTTGGGATGCTCAGCCGAGGGCAGATGCACACCATCCTCTCCCTGCGCCGCCATCCGTGCTCCCTGCTCCCGGCCCTCCCTCCCGCTGTTGCTGCTCCTCTCATGGGGACAGCTCATTCCTGCCCGTGCCCGCAGGGGTGGGAGGGAAAGGATCACAGAATCATAGAATCATAGAATCATGAGCCCGTGTCTGCTGCAGCGCAGGAGCATGCGAGCAGCATGGCTGTGCCAGCACCGAGGGCTCTGGGCTGGCGGCAGGTCGCTTGCTCCTCGGGGCTGATGGCTTGTGGTAGAGACAACTATCGCTGCTGAAAGCCCAGCTCCCAGCTGCAGTTTGAGCCATGAAGCCAAGGAAATTAGATGAGAGCCAGAGCTTTTGTGTGTGTGTGTTTGTGCAGACCCTTCCCCAGCTAGCTGAGCCGCTCGAGCAGATAAGAAACGGCAGAGGAGTTTCCCAAGGAAAGGCCTCAGGTCTTGTGTTTGCTGCTGCTGGAGTTGCAGGGGACCTGGGAGTTAGGGAGGCAGCCAGCACAAAGGCACGGGGGGAAATCTACTGAGCTTCCTGACATCATAAATAATAAAAAAAGGAAGAAAGGAGGAAAAGATTTCCTGACATACTTTTATTTATTTATTACTCCAACTCTACTGACTCTCATAGGCGGTAGTCCATTGCTGCAGACTTTCGGGACTGTTTTATTATCATCAGTTTTGAAAATAATAAATATCATGGCTGTAGCTTATGACGTACCCAGGCTGTGAGGCAGGGCACTGTCCCAGCCCATTTTGGATGGGTCTGTCCACCTGCATCCCCTGGAAGCAGCGGAGGGTGCAGCTGTGAAGAGGAGGCAGGGTGGCAGCCACTGGCCCGGACAGTGGTCCTGGGACCCAGGGAGCATAAACCTTGGCAAAATGTTCCTAAGGATCAAAGCAAAGTGAGTTGAGATAGACACCATCAGACTTTGCTGAGCTTTACAGGGAGCTCCTCAAAAGCCTGAGGGCACAGTATTAGAGACAGCAATAAATGTGAAAACACAGTAGGGTGGTAGTGGCAGATATAGCTCCTGCACCTCTGGTGCCTTCATCCATTTTTTTCTCTGGGTTTCATCCAGGCAATTTTTTTCTCAAATCCCTTTCATAGCTCATCCTCCCAAGCTTAAACCTGGGCCTTCCTTGCCCTCATGCCCAAGAGTGATGTGTACATTTTCTCTCCTCTTTTCATCCCAATACAGCCTTTCAGCTGCAAAAATGAGAAACGGGCGAGGATATGTGCACCTCCTCACAAGCCCACTCATGGGCTTTTGGCTGCGAAGCCATGACAGAGCTGTTCACAGAAGGGCTAAGCTGTAAATATACAGGGAATTAGGTGGAAGGGTGTTGTAACAAGGGACGAGTGCTGGAAAAAATGGGGATTTCCAAAGGCATGGGCTAAGATGCCTGAGCTGGCATTAATAACCCTGGATATGACACTGCTAGGGAAAAGCTCCCTGTGGGGACATCACTCGATGGTGGAGCTATTTCCCAGAAAGACTGATCCTGGACTGAGAACATTTAAAAATAGGCTAATGCGAAATTTAAAAAAAAAAAAAAAGATTAGCCAGTTGGTATGATCTTGGCTTGGTAAGGAGAGCATGGACAGGAAGTACCACTGCACCCTTCCCTTCCCGGACCTTTAGGAGCCTAGCAGAGTGCCTCAAGGTTAAACCCTGCAGTAGGGCTACCGTGGTTTTTTGTCCAAAGAGCCCAGCCAGAAACGTGGGCAGGTGTGACACTGCGCTGGGCAGCATATGCCGGGCGGCCCAGTCACTCATGCCAGTCCCTGTTCTTCTGGTCTGGGGACAGCCTGCTGCACAAAGCAGTGGCAGCAGGCAAGCGAGAGCCATGGCCACTTGCCACGGGTCCCCACCAGGGTCCTGCTGGCATAGCAGCACACTTGTGAATGAAAGGGACACCACTGTCACTGGAGGCAGGAGGTGGGCAGGAGAGGGTGCCCCATCACAGCACTTTGCCTGTCCCTAAGGATACATATGCCCCGTTACAGAAGCTCAAAGGTGGTTTTACTCACAGCTGCTAAGCCTTAGAGAGGAACCAGCTCACTGCAGTGGTTGAAATGTCCGCCTCCTGCATCACCATACTGCTCTCGTACATCATGGCCCACTAGTTATTAATTGCTCAGGGCAGTGAGGCAGCAACAGCCTCCCAGGCTGCTGCCAGACTCCTCTCATTTTTCCCTGCCCTGCACACAAGTTGGGGTGTTTCTGTAGGTGTCTCACACCGACCTTTTCTGTGGCACTAAGTGCCGTTCATCTCCTCTTTGCCAAAAGCAGTGCAAGTCACAGAAGGCTGTGGGGGTGACCGTGGGGGGTCAGTCAGGAACACCTCTGCTGACACACCACCATCACCTGGGGATGTCCAAGCAGAAAACAGATCCCACTGAGCACCATGCGTGGCTGCATGGTTTTCAACCGTGTGTTTTGTGCCCCTGGTTTCCTACCGTGTGTTATTCAGTAGAGGAGCACAGACGGGCTGGTGACTGGGAACCATCATCCGAGGCCTGGGTTTGGATGCCTCTGTCCTCTCTTGGGGCCAGGACCAAGGAATGCAGTGCTCTGTGGGGTTCAGTCCCACTGTGGGCGGTGGGATGGCGAAGGAGGGTCTTGCCGGTGAGCGTGTTGGGCTCATCCTGGAGCGGGACTGGGATGAGCTGGCAGAGCTTGCCCCAACCTCTCATTCCCTGGGTGTGCTGGCATCCGTGGGCTGTGCCGTAACAGCCACCTCCTCCCTTGAATACAGCCCAGCTAGGTGCCTGTGCCACCCCTGAGCTGAGCTCCAGCACCCACCGAGGCTGAGGCCAGCAGCTTTCCTGCACCCGGGGCAACCCTCTGCCTTGCCTCCTTCCTCTTCCTCTGCCCAGGGTGCTGTAGTCTCTCTGCCTGCATTTGGGGACCAGCTGCCATGGCTAGCTTGAATTGGGTGAAGTAATCAACTAGTCAAAAGGTTTACATCTGTTTTCTTCTCTCTCTCTCTCCCCCACTCCCCACCCTGCTCAAACCTGCCCTTCTGTCCCCACCCAAATAGGTAAGGAGAGCAGTTTGGGAGAGGCCGACTTGCAGCCGAGCTCCGACCCTTCGGGAATGGACAGCAGCTACCTCAGCGTGAAGGAGGCCGGGGTGAAAGTGCCCCAGGACAGGGCCAGCACGGACCTTCCCAGCCCCATGGACAAGGCTGACTCGGAGAGCAACAAGGGCAAAAAGCGGAGGAACCGCACCACCTTCACCAGTTACCAGCTGGAGGAGCTGGAGAAGGTCTTCCAGAAGACCCACTACCCAGATGTCTATGCCAGGGAGCAGCTAGCCATGAGGACAGACCTCACCGAAGCTCGTGTACAGGTAACAGAGGATGGGCTGGGGCTGGGCGAGGGGTGGGTGAGCTGCAAACAAGCCCCTGCTCTCTGGGGAATGAAACCACGAGCCCTGCAAATTTGTTGTCCCTTGCTGTGCCACAGGCTGGCACACCTCTGCAGCAGGGATGGATGGGGAGGGACGTCCGTGTCTGACACTAGTGTCAGCTCCTTTATTTGGGCTGGTGTCCTGAGCTCCAGTGTTCACAGAGACGCCTCCTGTCCTTGAACTAATGGGGTGGCAGGCTGGTAAGCTTCACCGTCACCCTAAACAAAGCTATTACAAAAAATACTTTCTTCAGGAGAGTCAGCAGGGGACACAGGTTCATTAGTCTGAGTGGGAGCAAGCTTTCCCACAGTATGGGCTCTATCTGGCAAGATGGGGCTGCAGAGGTGACCAGGATGTTCAGTACCAGTGAGTGTGAGGTGAGACAGGAGAGGCAGCCCTTGTCGCCTGCTCAGCTGAGTGGGCGCTGAGACTGCACAGAGCCTGGTGATCTGGAGCAAAAAGGTGCTCCCACCACCTCGTGAGGAGCAGGGGAGTCAAACAGCCGCGCTGCAGTCACACCCGCATGAACTGGCTCCCCGAGCTAACCTGGGGGTCCAGCAGAGCCAAACTCTGCATTGAAGGAGTGAACGATTCTATGAGTGCCGCTCTCTCCTCCGAGTCAAGGTTAAACCGAGGGCCTAGCAGAGCTCAGAAGCACGTGCAAAAAGGAGCACCATCACTTGGAGAGGACATCTGCAGCTCACGCTTTGATGGCCATCAAAGGTCCCGCTGAAGTTTAGGCTCTCATTCTCCAGTCCAGCTAATCCCATGACTTCCATCTGCAGGCATTTATCAGCTCACCACCTGCAGAACCTGCATTACTATCAAGAATATCTGGGCTGTGGAGACATCTGATTGTACCTCTTCTACCAGAAAGATTCCCAGGTGCCAGGCAGCCTGGCTTGCCCTCTGCTCTAACCTTTACAAGTAGTTGTTGCAAACAGTCGAAGCACTCAGGCCAGCATCCTTGCCTAAGTCCATTTTAGTCTGCACATTTACTTCCAGTTTCAACTGGCTGCAGGGTTTTCTTTTCTGCTTGCCTAAGTTGGTTTGCAGGACCGGTGTGCTCTTCTCCCCCACAGCTGTTTCTCTTCAGGCCGGACACAGCTGAATTTCAGTAGAAAGCAGTGTGATTCCCGTTGGTCCCGCGTGTAGCGTGCTGAGCACTGCAGGATGGGCAGGGGAAGGCAGTGCTACAAATGTCAGCTCTTTCCTTCTGCCACTGGATGCAGCCCTTGATTTCCCAGGGCCACAGCACAAGTGCTTGATGGGGTCTCCTGGAAAGTTTGTTACCGACTGCACAGCGCATGAAATCCCTTTCACTCGGGAATGAGGTGCTGGAGGGTGTCGAGCTCCTCCTGCTCGCCTCTGAGCCAGGGTGTGCAGCTAGCGCGTCGCAGCTAGCGTGCAGGGCCAGCTAGCAGAGCCAGGGCAGGCGAGGCAGATGCAAGCCACAAGTTGAGTACATATGCCCCACAATCTCAGGTTTGGTTTTTTTCCACCACTTTACCACTGGGTAACACTGCAGCTGAGGGTAGAAGCACCTCCCCAGGCAGCAGGGAGGAAATCTGGCAGAGGGCAGGGGCAGCCTGGGGGTTTCACCCTGCCCTGAGACAAGCAGCCCATCAGCCCCCACCATGAGAAGCCGAGAAGAGCCTTAGTCCTTGAAGAGGAGGCTGAGGGGAGACCTCATGGCCCTCTACAACTCCCTGAAAGGAGGGTGCAGAGAGGGGGGAGGAGTCTCTTTAACCAAGTAACAAGCGCCAGGACAAGAGGGAATGGCCTCAAGCTGCGCCAGGGCAGGGTCAGACTGGCTCTTAGGAAGGATTTCTTTGCAGAAGGGGTTGTTGGGCGTTGGAATGGGCTGCCCAGGGCAGGGGGGGAGTCCCCATCCCTGGAGGGGTTGAAGAGTCAGGTTGACCCAGCGCTGAGGGATCTGGTGGAGTTGGGAACGGTCAGGGGGAGGTTCATGGTTGGACTGGAGGAGCTTCAAGGGCTTTTCCAACCGAGATGATTCTGTGGTTCTGTGATTCTGCATTTCACTCATGCATTTCACTCACTCCCCCAGCCCTGCTGGGAAGGACCCCGTCCCTTGGGCTGTGGGCTGGCACCCAGCCTTGTGATGCAGGGTTGCCGTGCCACCAGTGGAAACACAGACTCGCTGGCACTGGCAAGCGAGAACCAAGCAGGCTCGTACCACAGTGCTCAGCGCCGTGGGTGCTGCTTGGCAGGTCCAGGGGCACCCCAGGGTGCCCAGGGAGCCAGGGCTGCTGGCTAGTGAGCTGCTCAGGCTTGGCACGGTGGTGGCAGCCCCCGGGAGGCGTGGGGACACAGCCTGGGGTGGCACAGGGCTCTTTGCTGATGGCACAGGGCTGTGCTTCCCACGAGGGAGGCTTTCGGGCCAGGGCCTTAGTGAATCACCCTAGCACCTG
Source organism: Strix uralensis (assembly GCF_047716275.1). Lineage (NCBI taxonomy): Eukaryota > Metazoa > Chordata > Aves > Strigiformes > Strigidae > Strix > Strix uralensis. The sequence continues at coordinate 3,117,545 of NC_134000.1, forward strand.
TGTCCAGCTCTGGGTTGTGTTATAGAGTGTTTAGGCTTGGCTTTGGCCTTCCCACCCCTCTGAGCAGTTCTGCTCTGCTGGGGCCTCCCCTTGCCAGCACCGCAGCAGCAAGAGCCATCAGCTCACAGCTGAAAAGAGGGCACGGGCACGAGGCAGCAGCCCAGGAGACCGATGGCGAAGCAAACGCCTACTGCAAGGCCCAAGGGCCTAACAAGGGCCAAGGCAGAGGGTGGAAATCACAAAAAAGCCACAAGCCCCTTACTTCTTTCCTCCTGCAAGCCAAATAGCCGCTATGTACTCAGAAACCCTCTGCTAAGCTGGCAGGGGCTCTGGCTGCTCAACAGTCCCTCTCCCAAGGAAGGTCTCCCAAGTCCTCTAAGGGACGGCGAGTGTCCTGGGACGATTTCACGGAGGCCATCTCCAGCTGCCTGCAAGGCTGAACGAAGCCAAGCGGAGCGGCAGGAAGGCGAGGCGCCCAGCCGGTTTGAGGTGTGATGCTCCCTCCCACGGCTGAGCCAGCTTTTGGCTGGAGGTCGTCCCCTCCGGCCAGGCTCGGCTCCCTGAGGAGCGCAACCAGCCGCCGCGCTGCAGGCGGGAGCAGATGTGGAGCCCAGACAGGCAAGTGGCAGCTCTGGTTTTTTCCATCCCTTTCCCAAGCTCACGCTTCATTAGTGAAATAGCTGCCGGAGATCTTGGTGCCTGGAGAAGAGCTCATGCCAGCAGTGGGCATGGGGCGGGCCACGCTGTCTGTGGAGCGGTGGCATCCCACAGCCTGGCCCCTCTCCTGCTCCATTTCTCTGCTTGGTTTCCAGCTGTCAGTGCTGATGTCCGACAATGTCACATTCCCCCCGTGCTGCAATGCAACGTTTTCCCCGCCTGCCCCCCACAACCTGGCCTCTTGTTGCCAAATACTATTAAGCTACTGCACGTCCCTGTTTTCCGAAGCGGGATCCACGCGTAAGCCCTGTGCAGAGGCAGAGCCACCCAGCCAGCGAGAGGCTGCGAGGGCTCCGAAACAAACCTGCAAGGGGATGTTTTCATCATGCAGAGTGCATATCCCATTCCTTTCTCCTCCTCTTCCACGTCTGGGCCTGCAGAGCCCCAGGAAGAGCTCCTGCTCCGTACCAGCAACTGCCTGAGCCCACCCAGGGCTGCAGCAGATGTCTGAGGCGGTGGCACTAGAGAAACATGGTAGACACACACGTGTATTATTCACACATGGCTCCTTCCCCTTTCATGCACACATACACAACCCAAGCCCATGCCAGCATGGCTCCGGCTGCTCATCTCCCTTGGGCTGTGAGTATCTCTGCCTCCTGGCCTGCCCTGTGGCAGAGAGGAAAGAGATGGGGCTGGAAGGAGGCTTCACAGCCAGGGAATATAACCCCTCAGCCAGCCCCCCTCAGAGCCAGCCTTATGATTGCTGCGACCGTTAATGAAATGTTTTCAGCGGTGACCCTGTGATGCGGCGGGGGCTTGAAAGTGAGAGGGAAATGTCAAACTCCGCTGTAGCAAAATCACCGCCTTGGAAAGAAAAGAAAAGAAAAAAAGCAAAGCAAAGCAAGAAGTAATATATCTTGATCCCTTTTCCCCCATAAAACCCTGGGAGGCTGGTGGAAGGAGCGGAAAGACTGAGCTAAGCCTGCAGGAAATTAAACATGAAATGAAAACAAGCTCGAGTTATTCAATTCTCTCATCCCAGGCTCCAATTTCCCATTCCAGGCCACTGATAAAATGGTGTCCAGTTTCAGTGCTCAAGGATGAATTCTGGCTCTGTTCTTGCAGGCTGGAAAGCAAAGGGCTGGTGGCCATCTCTGGGAAGAGGGGAGACGGCCTGGCCTTTCGCAGAGGGATGGGGTCCTGGAGACAGACAGACAGACAGACAGGGAGGGAGGGAGGAGGGCAGCAGGGCCAGAGGACAGGGATGGGGAGAATGGATGCTGTGAGGCTGCCAGGGGAGAGCGGGAGCACAAGAGGCTTGAACGCAGCAGGCAGCTCTCATGTGCATCGGGGCAGCGATGCAGCGAGCGGGGTTTGAGCACAGGGCGTGGGGCACTGGGCTGGATCTGGCCCCGTAGCTGCCGCTGGGCCACCACCACACGTGCAGAGGCCAACCTCACCCTCCACCACTGCACCAGGGCAGGTAGGAGGGAGGAGAAAAAAATCACCTTTTTCTTTAACTTGGAGGGAGGACAAACTCAGCGATGCAGTTCCCAATTATCCAGCCGTGGCCAGAGGGGCCTGGGTGAGGTCCCAGCTCAGCCCACCCACCTGTGCCCCATGCAGGGCACCTGGGGCTTGGTGGCAGGGGCAGACCAGGAGCACCAGGGTGCCGGGGTAGTGGCGGCAGTGAGACAGCGAGCAGGAGCCTCCTGCCTTCTTTGTCTCAGGCTGTCCCCGGCCTCTCCACCCCCCGCAGCACGTCAGTTGTGTATGCATATGGATTTAGGTACCAGCATATGGCTGAATGTTTATGGAGACATGAAACATTTTCTGTTCTGTAGATTTTTATAGGGCTGATTTGGTACGTCAGGGCTTATCAAAGCACTGTCTGCAGGAGTCAGATACATGACATTACCCTACACTCCCACTCTAATTGTTAACACTGAGATGCAGCCCACAGTGACTGCTTATCCCTGCACGAAGTACCCCGTCCTGACCCCCGAGGACACGCTGCACCGAGAGCTGCAGCCTCCACTGTCACATCCCTGTCCCATAGCAGCCTCTCTTGACAAAAGGTGACAGACAATGAAAGGAAAATGGGCTTTTGTTGGGTTTTAGATTTGCTTTTTAAAAGCAGGTGTCTTCTAAGATTAAGGAAATACTTAGGATTAGTTGGTTTTTTGCTGACGTCTTTGCATTACACATTGCCTCGCCTGCCCTGCTTTCCCTGGAGCACTGTGGGGGTCTGGAGAAACCCGACTGCAAGGTACCAAGCAGCCTAAAAGGACTTGGACCAGAGGAGAAAGGAGAACTTCAAAAAGTGGTTCCAACTTTGTCACAAGCACTTTGGACCAGTGGCTCACTGCCAGCCCTCGGAGTGCCTCCAGCATCCCGGGCACCAGCACTTGAACTGAAGACACTCTTCTTTTTCAGGCTAATGCGATAGTTTGCCACAGCCTCCCGGCCCACCAGGCTGCCATTCAGGAACTGCCAGTTTAAACCATTCTGCTCTGCCAGCGCCAGTTCAATCCAACGCCTAAATGAGGAGCAGCGGAGCAAAACCCTGCGCCGTGGAGACCCCACTCCGCCTCAGCCAGCCCCAGGAAACCTCCCCGCAGCTCTGGCGGGACGGCTGCCGCGCTGTGCCGGGGAAGCCAAGCGCACAGACCCCGCGCCGATGGCTTCGGAGGTCACGCTGCAGAGCGGGATGCTCAGGCGGGCTCCCCTGCACGGCCGCGCAGGTGTGCGGGCAGGCCAGCCGTGCCTTCGGCGGGCAGCGGGACGGCCGCATATGCCTGGCATATGTTTGCCCCGGCCTCGTGCACAGCCAGCGCTCTGCTCCCTACCTGCTCTGCACCCCTCTGTGCACAGCGGGGCCTCCTCCGCCCGAGGAGGAACCGGGTCACCACCGCTAACTTTGAATCTGCAGATCAAAGCGGCATGATCTGGGCCAGCCCTGGGACTGGCCTGCAGCTGGGCTGGAGCGGCTGTGCCAAGAAGAGGTAGAAGAAAAACAGACAGATGCCTGGGGCATCAAACCTGCTCCAGTAAGACACTCTTCATGTGCAGCGTGTGCTCAGCTGGGACAACGTTAAGACCTTTCTGCTGGTGCTTTTTGCACCTGCTGAAAATCCTCACGGGGTTTTTGATTCGGGGTGGGGGGTTAATATCAGGTTGCTGCTTTGGGTATGGCTAGTCGGGTTGGCTTGTGGATGGCCCAGTGGCACTGCCACGGGCACTAAACCCCGCACCATCGGCAGCCCGCACAGGCAGGCCGCAGCGCACGGCCAGACCCTCAGCTGCCCACGCGCACCACGGGGCTGGCGGCGGTGGGGAGCTGCGAGAGACCAGCACGAGGCTGCCGCCATGGCGGGGAGGGGGAAACTGAACCAGGACATCCTGAAACAACCCTTCCAGCACAAGCAAGAAGGTCAGCTCAGACCAGAAACCACAGACCCTCGGGCCCGTCTCTCCCTGGAGCAGCTCCTAGCTTTGCTGACGCAGGCTGCAAATGCCACCGCTCTCCTGCCCTCCCCAAAAGCTGCCCCGCTGCCCCACCCTGTGCCAAGTGCCCGGCTCGCCCCGCTATCCTCCGAAGATGTGAGCTTCCCACCCGACGTCTGGTTTCTCCAGCCGCCTGCCAAGCAGCGGATCTGCCCCACGGCCAGGCGCAGGCAGGGCCAAGCTGTCGGTCCCCCCCTCCGCAAGTCACCGTGTAAAACTCGAAGCAGAAGCGAGCGGCTCTAGGACTGCTCCTTTCATGCACTGGCGTGACCTGCACAACCCAGCCCCTGGTGATCGCCTGCATCTCTCAGTGCCTTCAAAGCGGCTCTTGATTGATGTGTTTCCCTGACTCACAAGCTTCAAGAGGCTTTGAAGACACTGGGCCAGGCTCTGATCTCTCTTAGGCTGATGCAAATCAGGAGCAGTGGTGCTGACAACAGTGCAATAATCCACACTGATGTCAAGCCAGTAAAAATAAGAGCAGAAACAGAGTTTTGGTCTTTCCTCTGCCTTGAAGGCATCTGAGCAGCACTGTGAAGCAGAGCTGCAAACCCTGCAAAGAAAACACAATGTAAAGCAAAGGGCACGCAACACCGTAGAAGGGCACTTGTCCTTTCCTGCAGCTAAGGAGAGAAGGGGTGTTATGCTTTTTTTTTTTTTTTTCCCACAGTTAAGAAAAATAAGACTGAGAGTTCAGTGAGAATTGCAAGCTCTCAGCCAGTGGCATCATCACAGCCAGGATTAGGCTTGGGGAAAGCCCCAGCACTGCTGATTTCAGCCTAGCAGCAGCACATGGGGATGCATTCACACTTCTCATCTGAGCCTGGCTGACGGCACGAGAGCTACGGGCAGCACCCGGGTAACACTGACTTAGGGGTGTGAGGAAGATGGGCTGTGCCAGGGCAAACCAGGCTGTGACCGTCCCCAGACAGGCAGGACACCGAACGATGGGCATCGCCTTTTGCCTGGGGTGTTCCCAGTGTGGGAGCACAGGCTGGCCCCAGACCTCCAAGGGATGCGGGGCAGGATGCTGCTCCCCCTCAGGGCTTCTGTGTGGAGCCAATGGGCTCCTGGGGGGCTGCCGGGCTCCTAGCCACAGCCAGCAGCTCCCCTTTTGTTCACAGCCCCCCTGTCGTCCTCTCCCCAGGTGTGGTTTCAGAACCGGCGAGCGAAATGGCGCAAACGGGAGCGGTTCGGTCAGATGCAGCAGGTCCGGACCCACTTCTCCACCGCCTACGAGCTGCCCCTGCTCACCCGTGCTGAGAACTACGCCCAGGTGAGTGCATCCTCCCAGCCTGGCCTGACGGTTCCAGTGCCTGCTGGACACACCACCTCTGCTCCCAGTCCCCCCAGGTGACACTTTGCTTCTCAGGTTCATCCTCCTGCCCTCAGGCAAGACTGTAAAAGTGCTGGGGCTGGGGCCATATGGCCACGCACTGAAGGGCCAGGAGTTATTTAGCCGTATGACCTGCCTGGCTCCCTCGTGCCCTGGCCTGGAGCTGCCATCTCAAAAGCAGGCACCGACCCCAGCCCTGAGTGACACTGTGCAGCCACCGTTTGGGCACAGGTCACCCTGCTCACGTTCTGCTGTTCTTCTCCCATCAAGTGTGCTGCTACCCACTAACTTCCTCGTGGTTTGGAAAAGGTCCAAAAGGCTGTTTCGGGCCTAAAGACCAGCAGTTCCCAGGAAGGCTCCCTGTTGCCATGCCTGGGTTTCCATGTCCCTTCTTTAGGCAGTTGGACAAAAGGGTTTTTTTCCCTTGGCAAATTCCCACAGAAGTCTCCCAGCGCTGGGCTGCGGTACCCACAGCGCACTCAGTGACGTCTAGGGATGCTTCCCAAGGGACTCGTGGGTTTCTGCTCCAAAGGAAGGGTGGGATCAGCCTCGTTGGGATATATGGGGCTGCTCCCGGGGCCTGTGGAAACCATTCCTGCCCTGGCCCAGGAGGCAGGTGACACAGCTGCCTCCCTGCCTTAGCTTCCTCTCCTGGGAAACCTGTTACCACAGTAGCCTCCTAAGTTTTGGGCCACCCCCCATTTCACAACACTGCCTTCAGCCCATGCCAGGGCAGACGAGCGTTCATTAGCTCGAGGGCTAGGCTCTGCCCCCGCAAAGTGCTCCCTCCGCCCTGCCGACTCCTTTTCCCGCCACCCAGAATTTGCTGGAGGGTGCAGTTCTGCGGGCGTGATGCTCTGAACCCGACTTGTCCTCGCAGATCGGCTGGAGCCCTCCCCACCCTGACGCCCCGGCTGTCAGCCACCTCCCCAGCCAGCGCCGCACCAAAGCTCCCCCGCAGCCAAGCCAAGAGCGTTTGACCTCTCTCCTGCTTGGCGTCTCCCCCGAACTGAACAAGGAGCCCTTATGAAACAGCTGAGAGATGCCAAAGCAGCTTTTCAAGCAGAGGACACTCTCAGCAGCCTTTTCAGCACTCCCTTCTCTTGCCTTTGTAACTTATACTGCTCCCTCCTGCCATACTGCCCTCCCCTCCCAGCCCTAGAGATCAAAAAACCACAAAATTTGCAGGAGGTAAGAGCTCAGAGAGGGCCCAAGGGTGAGCGGTGCAGTGGGGCACTGGGATGAAGGGCCCTTTGCTCTCTGACTCCAGCTAGCTACTTGCCTTCTCCCTGCTTTCGTCCTGTGTGCTCCTGTCCCCCCCACCTCCAGCAGACGCCGAGCCCCCCGCTCTTCTGCTGCGATATCATCCCATGAGCGACGCTGTAGGCCCCGCAGGGCTCTGCTCTGCAGCGGGGTGGGTGATGCTTCCTCAAGGGGCAACGAGCACCACTGGGGAGAGGGGCAGGGAAACTGCCTGCGCTGGGGCTGCCGGCAGCTCAGCTCCGACGGGCACGTCTGTGCGGCACGAAAAAGCCCCGAGCTGGGACAGGAGGGGCAGATCAGCAGTCTTACAGCATCCCGTTCTGCCTGTTCCCTCTGGAGTGGGTAGGCCCACGGAAACACTGCGAATGACACTGGGTTTTTTGTGCTGAGAGCATCCCTGCTCTAAGAAGTGCTCATGGTGCAAAAAAAATAAAAGAGAAATGGCTGGGAGGGGGAACAGAGAGACACTATGGCAGAGGAGGAATCTGCTCCCCTATGAGTTAATCTCCCGCACTCCCTGCCCCTGTCCGGGCTGGCATACAGATTTGGGAGGGGAGCTGCTGGCTCTGGGGGTTCTGTGGGTCCCGCTGCTGGCGGGGGCCAACATGCTGTCCCCCCGTCACACCAGTTGTGCCTCACGCAGCAGGGCCGGGGCTGGACACGCTGTATCCCCACCCCAGGGCCAGCCACCGGCTGCGTCCCGCGCGGGGCAGCCCTGACGTTTCTCTTCCCACCCCCAGATTCAGAACCCCTCCTGGATCGGCAACAACGGAGCCGCCTCCCCCGTGCCCGCCTGCGTCGTCCCCTGCGAGACGGTGCCCTCCTGCATGTCCCCCCATGCTCATCCCCACGCGGCTGGCGGCGTCTCCGAGTTCCTCGGCGTCTCCGGCCCCGGCAGCCACGTGGGACAGACTCACATGGGCGGCCTCTTCGGCACGGCCGGCATGAGCCCCGGCCTCAACGGCTACGAGCTGAACAGCGAGCCGGACCGCAAGACCTCCAGCATCGCTGCCCTGAGGATGAAAGCGAAGGAGCACAGTGCCGCGATCTCCTGGGCGACATGACAGGGTTGCAGCCCAGCGCCCACGCGACACGGAGAGAGCACATGGGGACAGCCGAATAAATCCATCCGCTTGGACTCCAGACAGCAGTTGCCTCCTCGGGGATCTGAATGCAGCACTTTTAGCTACCCTAGGCGTATAAAGTACATATGTTAACGTAAGTGGAGTGTTTCCAGCATGAACGCGGCAGCTCCCAGCTTCCTGGGATCAGGCAGGGAGAGGGCGGCTGTGGAGCAGCACCTCTTCCAGGGAGATCTGGGTTGGGATGCATCCCCTCTCACCGCCACCTCCCCAATAACCTGGGCATTTTTTCTCCCCACTCCTTTTTCTGACACCAGATCTGCCTTTCCAAAGAGCAAGAGCCCGCTGGCATTTCAGTGGCTTCTCCCATCCCACCACCCCTCATACACACACACGTGCACGCGCGCGCGCGCACACACACACACACGTCTTCCTCTCCTGATTTGTCAACAGTGTTGCTCAGATCTGTTCTGCCCCGGGCAGGGGACTGGATGGGGACTCTGGCACCAGCAAAGAGGCACCTCTCAGGCTGCTCCCGTTCTCTTAGCGGGAGCCACGACTCCCCACAGCTGAGCGGGGAACAAGGCTGGGAAGATACCCGAGGCTAGAAAGAAGGCAACGTTAGCCCACCTCCTTCCACCCTGCTTCCTCTCCATCTTGCAGTCTGAGATGAAGCACAGAGCCATAGAGGCCTGTGAAGGGGATGTCTCTCTTCCCAACATGGCATGGTGCTACCATGCTGGGAGTCTTTGCCAGCCCTCTGGTCGCCCAGCCAGAGATGCACCCTGGCAGACGATAGCTTCCCAGCACGGCTCGCTGCCCCAGGGAGCGTCTGGGGTTTGCTTCGCCATGGTCGTGGTCGATGTTGAGGCTCCCATGAGTGGTGAGGCAGCAAAGCGTTCTCCCTGGCTTTCACTATGTTTGGAATTACTACCCTCAATTTAGAGGCAGCAGCTATGGGAGGGGAGTATAGCTCCTGCGTAAATCCACAGGTCCCCAAAGAGACTGCTCTGAGAAACAGCCCAAGCACTAGCACGCAGCCACGGTTGTGTGAGGCCACTGAATTCCTCACACGCCTTGTCCTGGGGTCAGATCCGTGCGGTGACAGCCCCTCCCTGCATCCCTGCGGCCCCAGGGCCCTGCTGCACACAGCTGCTGTGGGCATCTCCATGTGGGGCACGGCCCAGGGAGCAGGCGGGGAAGGGACCCGAGTCTGGACGAGGCAACGCTGCCCTGTCTCCAGCCACCTCGGATCCTCTTCACCTTGCAGAGAGGGAGCAGGAGACACCAGAACTTGCCTGGTTTGCCTGAGCCAATGTGCCTCCCTGCTTTTCCGTGCCAGTGCTCTTCCCTGCACAGCGCTAACTGTTCAGACCTTTGCAAGGCTAAATCTTTTACAAGCTTTTCAGTGATCTCGCAGTGCTAGGAATAATTTTGGAACATCCTTTTACCCCACTGAATTATCACCGAGGAGAAGCTGAAGGTCAGCTGAGCACTATCACCCACATGGTGCAGCTATGCAGGCTGAGCTTGAGCTGGGGCAGTCGTCTCTGAGATTCGCAAGGGAACTCCACGATTTTACTCCCATAAAAATTTGCGTGTCACCCTACCCTCCTCCCTCATGCTCAGGATCTTGTAGTCCAAGGTCCAGGAATATTCAGTGGTCTTGCAAAAGGCTCCAAATAAGCTACAACCAAATGTCAGGTTTCAGGTTAACAAGGTAGACCAGTATTTCTGTAGTGCCTACACTGCCATACACGACCTAAACAAGACACCGTTGCTAGATCCAGTGTAATACATATTTATCGGATTAAGGAAAGACCAGCAGTACTGTCTCTTTTCTCTCCTCAGAAATGCGAAGAGCTGCCTTCCTTGCTACTCACAGGGAACCAGCATGCATTTAACAACACCAGGTGTACGACCAAGGCCTCTCCCATCACAAGTAGCCAGGACTTATGTCCCAGCTTAAACATTCAGCTGAGCCATCAGGCATGATGGCTTAGGAGCTAAAAGTGACGCTGAGCACTGAACCAGACACGATCACGCTGACAAGTCGGGGGTGTACGTCACCCCCACTGGGCACCCCAGATGCCACTGAGGGTCCTGAGCCACCCAGAGACCAGCGGCAGAGGCGGTTTCTCTGGCAGATTTTGTGCAGACAGCAGAGCACAGTGTTGAGAGCATTTTCCCAGGTAGGCTGGGGAGCGTGATGCTTCCCACGGTCAGCGGGCAACCCCGCGAAGGGCCGAGGCAAGACAGCAGCAGGCAGAGCTGAGGAGCGGGTGGTGGGGTGGGTGGGGACGGGTCCTGCGTGGCCTGCAGGTACCAAAGGCAGCTCCAACGGAGGGCTGCAGCCATTCAAGAGCTCAGCTGCACTCCTGACTGAAGTTAAAGGGTAGCTCTTCCTCGCGGACTTCCACGGGGCCAGGATTTCAACCGAGCTGTTTAACAGCCCAGAGGATTAAGTGCTGTATCCCTTGTCTTGTTAGAGAGGAGCGTCTCCTGGCAGCAGACTTGGCATTTACAGAGGCTTGTCCCCCGCTTTCCCTCACCTTAAAATCCACGTGCAAAGCACATGTTGGACTCACTCAATCTATTTTAAACGCCACTGCGTGTGCCTGGCCCTGAGCCTGCCTGGAAGCATCACGAGGCGAGGTGGGGGGGATGCTGTTCCCCAGAGCCCCTTTGCCACAGGGCTGCCTTCCCAGCCCCTGCCACCAGCAGCCCCGCCGCTTGCTGGGCTCTGCCTCGCCTCGCTGGGTGCTGCCCCAGGGAGCACCCGCACCCATGGGTCACGCTGGAAGGTGCTCTCCTCAGAAGCCTCCGAAAGCAGTTATTCAGGCAGATTTAAGCTATGCGCATCTGTATTTACACACGTTTTTTTAATTAATTTAAAAGGGGTTTTTAAACTAGCTGTTAAATTAACAAGAAAACTGTATAAATATATATATATACTTTTTTATATATATATATATATATATGTATCTTAATCTAGCCAACCTGCGGCTACTGCATTTCTTAAGGGTCACAGGGTCAGTGCTGTTCTTGCAATCTCAAGTTACCATGATGATGTCTTTTTTAATTATTATTATTATTTTAATACCTTTCAACTCTATTTATGACTTTCTTCTCTATTTATTTCTTATTTAGTACTTTACTTCTGTCCATACATTGAGTTGCAATTCCCTGGCTTGGACTTGCCTCTGAGGCTGCGAGCTTCGTCCCCGGCCACCACCAAAATGTCTCACAAGTCCCAGCCGCCCCGACACCAGCCATGCCCGTGGCGGCATCCCCCGTGGGTGCAGCACCCACAGCACCCAGCTAGCTGGGCTCACCCAGCTGCCCTCTCCAGCCTCATGGAGGTAGCAAAATGTTCTCCTGAGCAGTCCTGGCCTTGGCTGTGCAGCAGGCACCCTACAAGGAGGCTGCCCTATGTTGCCCGTGGTTAGAAACACCAGAGACATCCCAGCGCATTGAGACGAGGAGGATATAAATAGTGAGAGCGGCACAGGTTCCCGGCACTGGCTTAAAAGCAGTTGGGTACCACTTGCTGCTGAGTACTCAGAGGCACTTCTTGCCTACGAGCAGCAGTTAGTGCTTTGGTAGCAACTGCAAACCAGTGGTGAGCCAGGCTTGAGCTTGCTGGGCCCTGCAGGGTCGAAACTCTTAAGAGCTCTTAAGTGCCTGAACAAGCTCATGGAGAGGAGCGAGACAGGGGCCAGGTCAGCCCCCGGCACACAGCCCCCCGCCAGCCTGCCCGTGCTCCTGGCAAGCTCTCTGGCCAGCGGCCACGCTCCGGCAGCCTCCTCTGGAATAGGCTACTCAGTTTGGGGCTCGCTGCCCCAGCACCTAGAGCGCGCGGGGAAGAGGCCCGAGACAGCAAGGTGAAGGAGAAGCAGCCTCCCTCTCCTCTAGAGCCTACAGCAGCGTGTGAGTGCGTGCGCATCCCTTCCCCGCCGGAGCGCTCCTGGCCCGAGTCGTGAGCGTGGGCAGGGCGTTCGGGGAAGGCCACGTGTAGTGACAGACCCACGCCAGGTCGCAGAGCTGTGGCACACGTGGCTTTACCTGCACCGGGGACGCAGCGCCGACCCGGGCCGGGTGTACCCCGTGTGCTGCCCAAGCGGGGCTGCCGGCTGGGTCTCTCTGGTGCTGGAGGTGTTTTGGGGCGGGGAGGCGCGTTTCCCTGATTCCCAGAGTACGCTCGGACCGGGCAGCACGTTGTAAAACACTTTCCAAACAAACAAAGGCAAAAAAGGTAGTTTCCTGGAAAAGGTCTAAAAAATAATCAAGCAGAGGCAGAGCCCCGTGTTTATTTTGCTGTTCTGACTGACACAGCAAAAAGCAAACAGAGCGAAGGAGAAATTAAACCCAAATGGGAAGGGGGGCAGAATTGGACGGAAAGTCATTCAGCCCTTTGCAGCTTCCCAAAGGGAGCTGGGAAGAGGCAACGGAGCGGCCTTGCACCCCCTTAACTCTTTGCTGGTAACACGGTTCCCCACTCCCCCCACATAGCTAGGTAGGTAGGTAGAGCTAGGACTTTTATACTACTGATTTTGAAGGACAGTTTTCAATGTATAATAATATATCGGTTTAGGTGTGCAGTGTTTGAAAGAGACTGGGAGAAAGAAAGAAAACAAACCTCAATCAATATTATTGGTTTTTTGTTGTAAAATATTGTAACCTTGTATAAACGCAACCTTTTTTTTTTTTTTTTTTTCTTTAGCTTAACAGCCTGGGGTAGAACATATTAAAAAAAATAAAAAAGTTTTTAAAAAGTTCAGGAAAAAAAGAATAAAAAAAATCATTAAAAATGTTGCCATGTGAGGTTTGTGCCATGCAATGTTATTGCCTATGCAGCCATGTATTACCAGTTCATTACAGTGGAATATTAAAAAAGAACAAACAGTCTTGCAGCTTGGTTCTTTTTAACTTTTTCTGAAGTAAGTTATTGCACTTGCAGCTTTTTTTTTTTGCCTTTTTTTTTTTTTTTTGGGAGGTGGGGAGGGCTGGAATTTCTGGGCCCCAATTTTCATTTTTCCAGTTTTTGCAAGGAGTGGCATCGCTGGGAAGGACCCTGCTCCCCAACCACCCCGGCCGAGGGGGCACAAACACTGTTGTTGTTGTTTTGGTTTGCAATAAACTCCTTCTCTTCTCTCCTCTCAACTGCAATCTGGCTGGTTTGTTCCTGACTCATGACAGATGAAATGTGATCAGAGGGGCCTCCAAAATCTCACGTTAATTGAAGTTGGCAAAAAATACTAACAGTGCCCTTTTGAACTGCTGACGCAGTGCAGAATGGATTAGCCGGGGGTAGATTAACAACAGGTGGCAGCTCACAGGCCGCTGCCTCTCCCGGTACAAAGGAGATGGTTAACAGCCAGCAGCCAGGCGCGGGAACATCCTGCCAGCCAGCTCCCAGCTAACAAGGGCATCTCCGCCTCTGACCGTGCGCTCGGCCTCGCCTGGCATCGCCCTCGCCTGGCATCGCCGCTGGCCACAGGGAAGAGAGGAGGATGGAGCCACCCGGCTCCCCGTGCTACGGCACCGCCGCTTTGACACAGCACAGTCGCGCTCGGGGCACGGCGGCACGAGGTCTCCTGAAGTCCCAAGAGAAGCCGCCCAGGGCTGGCAGTGGGGGGACCTTTCCCCCTAAAAGCGCTCCTTTCACCCGCGTGCCCGCAGGTGCAGTCACACTCCCCCGCTCCCGGCTCCGCTCGGGCAGAGGCCTCCAAGCCTCACCCACTCTCTCTTCGGCCGCGGCTCTGCCGGGTTCCCTGGAGGGGAGCAGCCAGACGCTGTTCACCAGGCGGTGGGGCAGAACGGGCCCTCCAAGCTTCACTTCTCCCCGCAGCAATGGGAAGGGCTTGTCTCAGCCCCACGGGTTCCCAGGGCACAGCTCTTGCCCCATCCCAACGTGGGGAAAACTGCGTTCTGGGAGGGCCCTTTCTGCTGCTTTCACTCTGTGAATAAACTCAGCTGTGACCCCGATTCCTTCAGACTCCACAGACCCACCAGCCTGGGCACCAGGGAAGAGCCCAAGGCCCTGTACCGAGGTGCTGGGTGAACAGGAAAGTGCCCTTCGTGCTCAGGCAGAGCCGAGAAGGTGCCCAGCAGCTGTCAACAACCCACCAAGACCCACAGAGCGCCTCTGGCCTTTCCATCAGTTGGCTGGGAGCATCAGCTCCCTTCAGATGGAGCGTGGCTGTTTTCCATCTCGCAAAGAAATGGATAATGCAGGTGCTGTTGCAAGCTTATCCATTCCTCTCACTTGTAGGAGAAAAATTCCTTCCCTCCCCGAGCACTCAAAGCCAGAATCTCCAGATGTTGGCAGAGTTCAGGCTGTTGAGAGCCTAAAGCCAGTTTCAGTAACATCCTGGTTGTATGGGTTTACATCAGAAATCGCTCCTGGCCTGAACATTGCCAAGGAGCTAAAAAATCTCTCTATAAACTCTAGGTAGTGGCAGGGCCCGGATTAGAAACGTGCATTCTTTTCTCAAAGTTGCACTTTCCTACTGGCATTACAGGAGTTGTTTAAAACACATGGAAAAATTTCTCTCTGGGAGATGTGGCCACAGCACCTAGGTTAACACGTTCCTTCTCTGTTGGGGAATGCGACTTTGAGGCAGGGCAAAGTTCGGGCCGTTTTAATGAAAAACAATTTTTTCTTCCTGTAAACTAAACAGATTTGTCTTTTTTCTTCCTCTTTTTAAAAGCAGGTTATTAACCTTTAAGCAGATGGATGTACAATAATCTTCTCATTGGCAAGGAAGGTAACAGCCATGCAAGGTGCATCCACTTACGGCCAGCTGGGGCCCACATGTAAAGGTGTTGCATTTAATCTGAGACAAACAAGTGTTTATTATTTGTGAAAGGATCTTCCACTTTCTCTTGCTTTTCAGTTCGTAACTTACTCACAGGGCAAAGACAGATGCTCTGAGTTAGCAATCTGCTCCTTTCGCTGTAGCCTTGCTGAATTCCTGGATCTCATTTTACGGTCCTCTCTGCTTCGAACCTCTTCCCCTGCCTGCTTGTAGGAAGCGTGGCAAAGGGGGTGTTGTTCTGGCCAGCCCTCCGCCGCAGGCACCCAGCACTAACTGTGCCGAGCACCCGGCTGAGACCTGGCCCTCCCTTTGAAAGAAAGGTTTTGTAAAAGAAGGACCAGTAAGTTTTCAAACGGCCAGACCACCAGGTGAGAAACGGTGTTTTTCTTGAGTGTAGGGCTACACAGACATGCGGCAGCAAACGTAAAGAATTCGGCCTGAAAACCTCAGATATTTTGCCAAGGCTTATCTACTGGATGAGCGCGAGGTGTTCACACTGGGCAGGTAGATAGCCCCGAGTGGCACTTTTCAGTCAGTCCCAGGCTTTGGCTTTTAGTTTTACAAGTTCCCACTGTGCCACAGAATGGGGGTGGGGAGTATAAGAGATGAGCTTCATCCTTAAAAGCACAGGGTGCAACAGCAACCACATCTCACCTCATGTGGGTCTGTATATCCCAAGTTCTTCACATCTTTGTTGGCTTAAGGGTCCAGCTTTCACCTTTTTCCAGTTCCCTGCCAACTAAAATTTAGGTTAAAAATCGATGTGCCTTAATAATTACGTTGGTATTTTCTTTTTCTTATGACTCTGTAGAAATAGTCACAACATGGATTGTTTCTCTTTAGAGACACCTGGTTCTCCCCTTGCCCACCTTATCTGTTGTCTTCCCCCCTGCATACAGCCTGGTACTGAGCACTGATTCAAGTTCACAGAACTAATGAAATCACGGCCAAGTTGCACTGATCTCAGTCCACAGACACTGCAGAGCTGTCACGCTTGTCTGGAGCAGGAGCACTTCCTATTCATGCAAACAGGCATTCAGAATGAGTAAAGGAAATTTGAAGGAGAATTACTGGATCCTTTTCCAGACAAATGAAGACAGCAAACAGGCAGCCTTGCAGGGAGAACCTCTGAGCTGCACTGTTTTCAGTCGGAAAGCTCCCTGCGTGCTGCTAGCTCCATGCCACTCCACTTAATTACCTCAATTGTCGCTGTTATCCTTTAATGGGAAACATAACTCGCTTTCAAAGCAACCACAAGAAGCTGCAGACAGGGGAATCCTGAAGATCAGCAGAGGTGGGACTGCATTACAGCCATTTCCATCAGGCTGAAATTACACAGAGTGCACAGGAATGTCACTAAATGGCTTCAAGCCAGGGCAGGCTGAAGCATGCTGACACTGAAAGTCAAGGCTAACGGTCCTCTACCTTGGTGCTGAGCTACCCCAAACTCCAAACAACAGTTCAGACAAAAGTGTGGCCGTTCTGCTAAAACACACACCTGTGATACTGGTGTTCAGTCCTGGTTTTACCCACACAACCCCTAAGGCCTTGGGTATGTGACAGCTTCTCTCCATTTCCTTATTTGCAGCTACAGGCAAGGGGCTGATCTTGCCCAAGCAAGAGGACTGTGAAGCTCAATCTATTGTGCTCAGACACAGCAGTGGCAGGCAGCATAACAAAAACTTACACCACCCTACGAGCACTCCCAACAGCATCAGATACAACTGAAGGATCCACAACTCAAAAGTAAAGCAAAAGTGTTCCAGCTGATTCTTCCGCTAAGCAAATGCCATCTCTGTCTACATACCAATGTTAGCGAGAGATCTGAAGTGACTACCTGCTCGTGGGATAACTTTCAGATCCTACAGAAAGATGCAAAGAATACTGTGTTCAGTTTTCTGGCACTTTTGGACAGAAATTACTTCTTCCAGCCTAAAAACTAAAGAGAAAAGACAATCTAGGTGGGACACTTGCCTAGGATTTGCTCTGCTCTTCCCAACTCTTTGGGATCTGACTGAAGTTAGCAATTGGATGCTCACTTTCTAGCATATATTTAATCTAATACAACTTTGCAGAATGTTTTTTTCTTGCTTTAAGTACATGGAGGAGACTACCCACGATTCCAAGAACTACCTGTAGTTTACATTTCAGTTTACAAAAGAACACGCTTTGCAACAGTCCTAGTAAAAATTTAAACATGCAAGCCTTTAAGAACAACGATGAAAAAATTCGTACTCACCCTGTCTGATATCTGGCTAGGGCATTTAAAGTCCATTTTCTCATCAGCACCATCAATTTAGTTTTTCTTTCCTGTACTGTAGCCCTGTTACAACAGCAGCTGCCATGTGAAAGGGCTGGGCAGAAGATTTACGCAGCACTGATTAACCATTCCAAGATCCTTCCTGATCAAAAGATGCTCTACCCGTGAGAAGTACCCAGAGTACCAGACACGCATTATGGAGGGCATCCATGCCAAATCTTGAAGGCATTTTTAACGTTAAAATTGCCCACCTAAATCCATTTTTCATGTGTCTCAGTATAGCATTTTTCCAGAGGCTAAAAGGAAAATGAGTCAGAAGTACTGAGCATCTCTTAAATCCCACCTAACAATTTGGATACCTGTGTCTCTTGGCCCGTGAGTTTAAAAGGCTCTTGAATTGATAATTAATAGGGATAAACTAGCTGCTGCAGTAAAGCATACTTGAACCGGAGCAGCGGAAGCACTATGGATGGCAGGAGCTGGAGATGGCAGGAGAGAGGAAATTCAGAACATCAAGGCTTGAATTGGCACGTCCTGTAATGAGATAGTGGAGCTGCGAGGAAGGAAAGAGTCAAGACGTTGCAGGGTGAGTTGGTGATGCTAAAAATGTATCCCTAAGACTCACCACGACCCTGCCACGCACAAGGAGCGAGGCGCAGCACGCGCACCCGCCGCCCTTCTGTGGCACGCTCCGCAGGGACCGCGCTGCGGCGCTCCTGCGAACAAAGAGCTGCCACCACGCTGGATTCCACGATCTCCATGACTCAGCTGAAGCTCATTTCTCAAAAGCACAGGTCTTCAATATTTGCTGTCTCTCTTCACAAAAAGAGAAAGGATCTGTTCCCTATTTCTCCAAGATAAATGCTATTGTCAAATCTTGGCAGAAAATTAGAGTAACAACTACTCTCCCCAAAAAGGTGACTGGGATGAATTCGTGCAGAGCAAGCTTCCACTTCAAAGACAACCATCCAATTCTAGTTATGGGAAAGACAAAATATCGACAGATCTTTCTAAAGTACACTGTGGATATTCAAGTTTAACACAGATTTATGCAGCAAACCAGCCTGTCACTGCAATTCTCCCTTCTAAATGCATCCATGGCTCCTTGTGCTGTGCCAGAAGTGAAATACAACAAACACTCCTTGGATTTACTTTTTAATATTCCAATATTAACCTCTTTTTAATAACATATATACAATGAAAGGTTAAAAATTATCTTAAAGATAGACAAGCCCATTCCAAATCAGACACACAGGTACATCTTACCTTTACAGATTTTGCATCAAGAACATCCCAATTATAAACTTAGAGAAGTAGGCCTTTTTATTATTTTTTCTTTAAAATTTTTTTTCCAGTCAATTGCCCGATTTTCTCCATGGCACAAACCAGAGACAAATTACTACCTAAAAGAGACGGCCCTATAAAAGCAACTGTAAAATGCCAAAAGACAAAGCATGATTGATAGGGGTCACCGGGCATTTTGTGGAAGGGGAATCCACTCAGATGCTTTGGGATGCAGGCACAAGGACCTGTTGCCTTTTTACTGACCCGAGACTATAAGATCAGTTTAGGGGGGTTGGTTAGACTGTCCCCACCTAAAAATATTCCACCAACTATTTCAAATCCTCCGTGTCTTTTAAGACCCTGTGCAAAGCGTGCGCTTTTTACTGGCTTACTGAGAAAGAATGAAGAAATCACAGCAGCTTCACAACTCTGGGTAAGGAAGATGTTATAACGCAGTTAAACTGCTACAGCCTGCCAAAGCTGAGATCAGCCAACACTGAAGTGACTACCGCACTGTCACAGCTACTCTTTCTTTTAAAGCAAACTCCTCAAGGGAAACATGCTGGTCTCTCCCGATGCTCAAGCACCAGGACATAAATCAAGAGGAAGATTCAGAAAGAAAAGTTCAGGAGAGTGAACCTGAGAGGCTGCAAAGGAGAAATAGCGAGCGACGAACCTTCCTCTATCTTGTGCTACCCACTGTGCAGACAGCAGTTGTTGTCACTGCAACAGCTATCCTCCTAGCTCCCCAACGCCCCCTCCCACAGCAACTTAGGAATGAAACAAAGACTGCAGCGAAAAACATTTACTAGTAATTAAATGTTCCCAGAGAATCGGACGATGCAGTTTACAGGCACATCCCAGGGGATTTATGAAGTGAAGCATCCCCTCAGAGCTATTGTTCCAATATGATTTTCATTCACAGCACATCCACTGCATTGGGCAATAAGATAAGTCTTAGTGGGGGTGAGACAAATAGGAGCAGATGTTTCCTGTTTCTAGCCTGACTTTCATTTGGTTTCTGTCATTGCTGCGTATCCAGCTTAGGAGAGGGGGTGAACCGTGATGCCTAACACTTGTCCTATTGTTTGGGGTTTGGCAAAATCTGAGGAATAAGGTTGCTTGCAGTGTAACAGAAAAACAGCCCATCAAGTAGGATGTCTCCTAACTGGCAGCAACGGAGGTTTCAAAAGACAGTGAAATCATCTGGTAACAAACATTTTATCAGTGGAGCTGGAAAAGAGATTCCTTTCTCAGCACAACTTGGGCTCATCTTTAATATCAAAGGGCAAGAGTAACAGTCCAGGCAATTTTATTTCTAATTTTGATGCATTTAGTTTTCTCATTCAGGTTAATTTCAGTATTGAGAAACAACTCCAATGCTCGTAAGAAATGTAAAGCTTCTCCACAAGCCTTCCTAAGCTGTATGTTTCAGTGGCAGCCTGTGGCAACGGGTTCCTTAAATTACAAGCAAAGACCCAACAGTTTTTCCAGCAATGGTACTTTACAAGAGTTTGTAAGTGTGCATAAATAGGGTCTCGTACATACACATATCCCTGCACATTAAAGCTGTAATTGGGAAATTTCTGTATATTTAAGTTTTACAAACCAGTACTACAACACACTACTTGCTGACAAAGATTCAGTGGTGAAAAACTTACTTCAGATAGTTGTTGTTCCCAAGTACGGCTACGATGTAAAACTGCAACCTGACCGCTGTTTTGATAGTGAAAATAAAAAAGCATAGTAAGACTGAAAGATACATATTTTTCTGTATAGTACAACTAGTTTTGACATAAGAGTCACAGTCTCTTGCATGGATGCAGCAGAAAACCTGAGATTTATGCAGCAAGAAGAGGTGCAGCAGTTGGAGTTCTGTCCTACAGGTCTCTGCTCTGAAGGAGACCATCCTCCGAGCTGCTGTGTCTCAATTTGCAGCAGAATAATTTAAGTAACACAAAATGCTTTGCCCTTTAAACCATGTCACGACACAGATTTTTGTTGCTGATGATGTAAAAAAATAAACATTTGTCTCACCATGCAGAAGAAAATGTTTGTTACACAGTTACTTAAGCCCACAATTAAGCTCAAAAGACAGAGGCTCACCAACCGCACAGGCAGTCAGCACGCTCCTCCCACAGGAGAGCAGCTATACACTGCAGACGGCTGCTTTGGATGGATGGATGCTTACAAACCAGAGAGCTGCTGCATTTGATAGAAGAGGTCAGTCATGCCAGTCAGACCACAGAGAGGGAGGTTCTGTTTAATTCTTCCAGGTGTGTAGCCTTCTCTGGAGAAAAGCACGTGTGTGACATTTCTAGGAGGACTCGTGAATAGACTCAATCCTCTGTGGGCAACAGAGCAGCAGTTGTTCAGCTTTCCATTACATCTTTGTGCAATGTAAAGGGAAGACAACATACCAGAATACAACAGTAATTCCCAACTCCCTCAGATGTAACCCACTCTCTAGCAATTTTTCTTCAGGGCCTTGTATTCCTCATAGCACCTTTTCAGCTGTTGTTTTCATCACTCAGGTTTGTCTCACAGCTGCCTTTACAAGCTGCCGATATTGGGAAAGCTCTTCAGTTTCTCAGGAAAGTCATCTTTGTACAGGACAGGGTCAGCACGGTGCTCCACCACTTTTAGAGGCATGGTCCCAAAGACAGAGGCAAACTTATTGATGCATTCCGATCTGGTGAAAGGGAAAGCAGTGTAATTAAGAACCCCAACAACTGGGCTGGCTACCAGCTCCCACACCAACATCACTGGTAGAAACCTTCCCTCTTGCTCTTGGAAGTATTTCAGCCGTGCTGGCTACTAATAAATAAAAAGAGAGCCTCACTGCAGAGAGAACTGAAAAGAAGCTGGTGTTCTTTGATTTATCCATTTAATCACAGAGACGAGCAAGGGGATGCTGGCAGCAGCACATGTGCACATGGAGGTCAAAGCTTCCCTTCTCCCTCCCCCTAGAATTCCAGTCATTCTTAAAGCAATGTACATGCTGTAAACCAGAACAGATTAACTGCCAACATGTCTCTTAAAGGGCCACTGTTGGGTCAATTTGGCTCATAACAAAGGTTTTGCAAAAACCAAGCCTTTGTGAAAATGGAGTTCTTAAAAAGTCTGGGTTTTTTCAGGCTTCTTCAGAAGCTCTATCTTCTCCCACAAAAATAAACACGCCTCAGTGTATAGGCAGCACTGATTATACCATAACTTAAAAGTGAAGCTGAATTAAAACTATAAAGTGAAACCAACTAGTTTATTTTACTTGTCTAAATAACGAGATGTTGAACAGTAGGGCATCACATTAGTACAAAAAAGATTGGACCACTGATGACTGACTCAGTTTTAATAATCCCAGGTGTCAGTAATGCTGTGGAAGGGAACAGCCATGTGCTTCAAAAAACAAGCAAACAGATGTTTAACCTTACATCCCTCCTTTAACTCTTTCACCGAAAGGCACGGTACCTGCGGAAGCAAGGCAGGGAAAACTTGGCTTATCTCACCTCGGCCAGCCCTCAGCTAACATCAGCTGTGTACTTTATACAACAGCTTCTAGGAACTTCAGACACCAAGAATCGTGACAACAGTCCCCAGCACATAACAGAGACAGCTACAAGAAAACGGGTCACGGTTCCTTTGCCGTTCACAAGGGAAAACAAAAAAGAAAGGAGAACTTTAATTCGGCTGTAGAGGCTGACGTGCTGCAGGCAGTCCCAGAGCAGGTCTCTTGCTCTCCAACCACTGCACCCTCTCCCGACCCCTTTGAAGGGTTAGGGGGTCACTATGGCTCCAGGATAATTTTCCTCAACAGACCCGGTCAATCACACCAACTGAGTGTGACAGTTTTGTGATGGGGACTGCTCAACACTGCCCCAAAACACTCTTTTGAAGTAGATGGGACAGCAAGACTGGTTTTCAAAACTAATTCCTCAGCCTCTGAGCCATCCCATGGCTCCCTCCTTAACTAGAGTAAATGACTGGAAAACACAAAGCCCAGGTTGTTAAAGTGCTACATCTCTACATAGCTGTTGCAAGCTATAATGGTCATATTTCAGGCCATTTTCTGGCTTGAGAAGTGTCAGAAAACTACTTCATATGGGGTGATACTTGAATAAAATATTTATGCAGGTAAATGCAGATATTTCACTTTTTGCTACCTTCTCATCCCCTCATACTACCTCCTACCTCCAGATTCAAATCTTTGGACTAGGAAACAAATGAAAAGGAATTTAGAGTGTAAGAGGAAACCGTGTGCAGTGGGAAGCAACCTCTAGACCTGGCACAAGCACCATTTGCTCCAGGGTAGCACAGATCTGAAACAGCAACGGAGCCGTGAGCCAGGACTGAAGCAAAGAGACTCAAGTAGCTGTTCAGCGTCTGCAGTAAGAAGGTGAGGAATTGGGAGGGTGAGCTTTGGGCCCTAGGCACAGAAAGGCTACGGTAACACCAAGAGCAGGAACCGAGTGTTTTCTCCAGGAACAATAAGCAGTTTCCTCCACGAGGTGCCCAACATGAGATACCTTAAACACATCTCATTTTCAGATAAAGTCAGACTTCCAAATCATCTGTTACTTCTGAGAAAGGTGGCTAACTGTAATCCAAGTTGCACGTATTGGAGAAACCTTGTGGCAGGCAAACCACAAACTTCACAGGCGAGGAGGAAGATGCAATGGGAGATGTGCATGTGAGAAGTTTGCACAGCTGCTGGCCCTCACTGGTTTCTGGGATACAAGAATACTTCCAGTCTACTGGGTCAAATCCTGCCTCTGCCAGTGATGACTGAAGGACATTGTAATGTAACAGCTGCTTGGTGGCCGGTGTGAAATGAATTAGTTATCTCAGCCTGCTGCCGGGTAGGCAGGTGTCCACATCAGATCAGCCATTGTCACAACCAGAACTAAGTGGCACCCTCAGAGCAAAAGACAAAAAACTAAATGGATAATGGAGACAAAATTGACCTCTTCCCTCCAGAGGTTATACTCCCAAATCAAAGATGAGGTCTTATGAGAAAATATCAAGATGGAATCCTTCTACAGCCAAACTTATTCTGGTGACAAGACCATTCAAGCATACCAGTACACTATCTTTAACCACCAAGAAACCACTTCATAGATAAAGAAATGAAAAAATGAAAAATGGAAAAATCAGTTACATTCTAATCACTCTGGCTGAATGAGAAAAGTTAGTCCTCAGGAAATACCAAATTCAAAGATCAGAAACAGGCTTTTTTAGATGAAAGAAATGTCATACACAAGTCACAAAATGTGTTTGAAGGAAAGTCGCCTCCTTCCAAAAATGTCATCTCCTACACTGAACTAAATCACTTGAATTCCAAAGCCTTTGCTGCTTTCAGACAATATAAACCAGAAAGGATATCCAGAACATTAAACATTCAAAGCTAGGTAGCCATGAGAATGTAACATGTCACCTTAATATGGAGGGAAGGTATTTTTCTTGGCTGTGTCGATGGTTTTGCAAATTTGTACTAACAGAGGCATGTTTGCTTCCAAGAATTATTCTTTATTTTCCTTGCAGTGCCAACAACATGCGGTTGTGCTCAACAAGGAATTAAGATTGTGTGAACTCAGAAACTGAGATCCCTCTTGCCCCTGGCAGACTGGGTGAACTTCATGTCTGTTAAGGTCTCTCTCAGTTTCCTCTCCCTTATAATCTAATACTTTCTGGCAGGGTGACTCTGCACCTGCAGCCTTTGGCCAACTCTTACCTGGTCAGTTTGTCTCTGAAGGGAATGGCTTCCTATATTGACTCTAACACACACTTACATGTCCTAAACAAGACACTGCTGTTAATGTTGCTGCAGAAGCAGCTCAGTCCTTTGTTGTATTTACTGTACAGGCAGTTGCCCTCTAGGCTGCATTTTACAGAGTTCTCCATTTTTGAGAGCCAGATGCAAAGATGCTGAAGGCAGAAAACTTGTTGCTACTTAAACAGCACCTGTAAATACAGGGATTATGAGATCCTCCTACAGCTTCTTCCGTGACCTGATATAAAGGCTAACCTAGGGCAAGAAGGGGATTCTTGGTTCAAAGCTTTCTTTCGTTAATGTATTTTAATGATGGAGCTCGATAACCCTGGGGACTGAAGTCTTTTATTTATCTCAGAGAAATTACACAGCAGGAAGAACGGCACTGTTGGCTTTCCCATGATTCGCTGTAAATATCCTTCAGTATTTGTCAAAAAAATCTCTTAATAAGAGACAGAGCACAACTGTACCATCTTTCCTCTGTCTCTGCTGTAAGTGCCAAAAGGCTCAAGAGAACTGGTTAGTTATATGTCCCTCCTGCACAGATCTCCACAACCGACTTCTCAAAACTTTTACGCTTACAAAACAATCATCAGGCAGTTGCTGGGCATCTCTCTGCCATTTCTGAGCCAGAAACCCAACACCAAGTGTTGTGCATGCTCGTAACAACCCTGATAACCTGCTTGTTTCACAAAGTAGGCTGATCCCTGGAAATCTGGGCAAGTAATTAGCTCACACTACCTGCTCACTATTTCTGAATGCTAAAAACCAAGAAGTCAGGCACTTTGGGAAGCTGCAAGTGAAGCTGATAATGGCTCTCCCTGATACCCCAGGTATTTTGTTCTCGGTACCCAACACTGTAAAGTTATCTGTACAGAAAGTTATTCTTTTATAATAGAAGGATTCCCCGATGCATGCACTTCTTCCACTGAGCTTCTCTCCTGACCCTGAGAATACCCCGTGTGTGTGCATACACACAAATATACATACACACGCACACGAGCCGTAAGAGCCTTGCTTACTGCTAACTTAGGAAAATTTGCTCTAGGAGTCGCTATCATTTATTATCCACTTAAAATTAACAGCTAGCTTAGAAGATTTCAAAAAAAGAAACCCTTTCAGATTTTCAAATAACTCCCTTACATTGAAGGTAGATAATAACAACGCAGGGCAAGAAGGTATTGGGTGTAGCATGCAGTTTCAGTATGATATTAATGAACTTCAGAATTAAGCCTGAATACACCCAAACTGTATATCCCCCTAGACTTTCTCCTGCACTCAGACTCTATCCCACCATGTACTCCTTTGGCCGGGCGTATAAAAGTATGTGGATTTGCAGCCAATCTAACACTTCCCACAACCCAGTTATCTCCACTGTTGGAAACTACAGAGAAGCAAAGCAACAATTTAAACATGTTCTCAATAAACTGTCAATGATACTTTACTCTGAGGATACAAGAATTGCTATAGACATGGAAACATGACCTTTGCCCTGCGTCATAATGCACTTTGGAGCAAAAAGCACTTTTTCATCTTCTGTTTTTACAGTGTTTACCTTAATGAGAACCTAGTTCATGACCGAAATTCCTATGTGCTGTTGTAATGCTACTAGCATGATCACAGGAGAGCTCAGCTGGCTTCAGGTAGTCCATCCTGTAAGCCAGTGCAAAATTACTAGACACAGGACAACCTCTTGTGCTTCCCCTTCAGCTAACGTTTAACATCTACAAAGCTTCCAGCCCCTTTCTTAAGAAGTTTTCTGCAGAGTAATTTTTACCATCTTAATGGGGTACGTTTTACTTCTGCCTTACATATTCCATTTTTTTAATCAAGCCTTATTATACATCCAGTCTAAACACTTTGTCACTAACCTTGGCGATCACGGTCTTCAATACCTGGCATGATGCTTGGTTAATAATCAATCAGCCAAGCCATATACGTGTTTGTGTTGTATAACGCGTATTTACACATTAGACACACGTATGCACTCTTCTTGTGAATAAGCCCCCAACCCACTAACCAGTTTTGTATTAGTTCACTGCATATATTACAATACATAAATATCACTTACATTGCTAAAGGCCAGTAAATGGATACAACACTTTAAATTTGCTGAGAACTGCAGAGGACAGAAAAAATCTCAATATTAAGATGATAACTGGTAAGATAACCATGTTATGTCTTAGTGCAAATCTGAAATGGCCTATTTTAAATGCAAGTCAGATTTTTTTAATTTTCTCACCTCTTCTGGTAGTCTCTTCCAGCACTATGGCTACCCCCTGCTTACCTACCCCATCAATTCTATGGCTGCTCATTATTTTTCCCAAAGTTTGCAGGAGAGATGCAACAGCTCAAGAAACCTAAGGTGTAATGCCTTTGTCAGTCCTAGATCTCAGGTTAATTCCACCTAATAACTAGTATGTACACTTATTGTCAGATAGCCCTTTTCAAACACGGGTGTTGAACGACTTTGTAAAAGTGAAGAAACTTTCCCTTATTTTACACATCCAGAAGCCAAGGCAGAGGGAAGTTTAGTGTCTTGGTCAAGGCTGGGAAGCCATTTTACTGTAAAGCAGGGAATGCAACTCTTCTACTTACCAGCTCTCAGTATTTCACTCTAAATGCTCACTGCCTTTCCAAATACATACTTCTTTTCAAAACTAAATTCTCATAAAAATATCATAATGCTGCCATTGTTAAAAAATGTGACATACAATCATGCAGGCAAATGTCCTTCATTAGTGGAAGCAATGTGCTTCACAATCTTTGGAGGAAAGACAATGTACAAACACCAATTCAAATAACATTATTAATAATTTATATCCTTGTTGCTCTTTGGTAAGCTAGCAACTGTCTGGTTTAAAAAAATAAATCTCATACTCATTACAGTCGATGTTCCACAGTAAAACAGAAATGTGGTATTACTGAAAGTACTGCCAACAACCTGAATTCCATATATGTGTCCTATATGCTTCGCAGCAAAGCTGCTATAAATTGTGCCCTTCTGAAGTCCTTTCGTGCAGTAGTCCACTTGTCAATGTCACATCATCCATTGTAGGAATGACTTATGCTGATCGAATCCACACGACGCTCTTTCAAAATTAGTAATTTACAGAAATACAATCAGTGAGCATTTTTGATTCTAATTTAATGAGACACAGGATAAGATTCTAGGGATCTAGAACAAGGCAATCAGAAGAATAAACGGTGGTCACTCACCTTTCCACCATGTGTGTCTGGTCCAGTGATAACCCATCAATTGCCGTGCATTCTGGACATTTGAACTTCTTCCGTGGGGTCACCTGCAGAAAGGCACGCCAGATATCATCAAATATCAACAGAAGGGACATTAATCTCCTTGCACAGAGAGCAGTGCGATACCTCTGAACATGCCTGCAGTGTAAGCTGAGCTGTCTCAAAAAGGGGGGGGGGGGGTGTAAAAAAAAAAAGCCACTCCATTCCTCCATTCAGCTCCATCTGGCCCAGCTGACTGCGAAATTCACAGGGGCCCAATAAAAAAGGCTTGGAGGGGTTTTTCCTTCTGTAACTGAAAAGAAGCAGCGATGACAAGCTCCTTAATTCCTGTTTAATGACTGTTTTCTCACTGCCAAGGTCCCTGTATAAACACCATTTGTTCTTGCAGCCATAACAGCGATGAAATATAGCTTCCCATACTTCACCGTAACGTTAATCCAACAGACGCTCTTTTGCTCGCTCCAGTTAATAGCTGACTGGCAAACTCTGCGAGACTCTCCGAATCGCACAGAGGTGCCAAATTACTCTGCTGTGCCCTCATACAGCTCAAAAACGTTTTCAGCAAAATCACACACTTTATCTTCTAAAGACTTTTCTAGGAAATGCAGCCACCAGTCCCAGTAAATGATGATGGACAGATGGGAAAATGGACCTTGCTAATTGAAGGAACGCCTGGTGGCCTCTAAATCTCATTCCAAGTTGACACACTTTGAAATGAATGTACAGAGTGAATGTCCAGACCTGAAAACGTGTCGAAACATGTCAGGAAATTAATTCAGGGATAAAAAGTTCATTTAAAGCTGATCTTGCAATTAACATTCTTGCAATTAACATTCCTATAAATCAGCTGTTGCCAGGCTATGACAGAGCAAGCTGTGGACAGTTGGCAATTTCTTTCCTCTAGTGATCTCAAATAGTTAAAATATATGTACGTGGGCGTGTATACATATATATAAACGCACATACATATATATAGCTATCATTTAAATTACCTTTTTCATACCTCATCTAGATGGCTAAAAAACCTACCAGAAACAACTGGTAAAAGACAATTCTCTGTTCCCAGTTAGCGTAAAAGTTTTACCAAAAGGGCCTTTCTACCATGGAAGGAGAACAAGACACCCTACCGGGGGTAAGTGAGAGAAAAAGGAAGATTAAGTAATATACTGAAGCCTACTAAATAAATTTATATGAGTATGTACATGTTTTTAAACTTTGTGAAGCTAAACTGCAAAGAAGTCCCACCTTAATGACTGATTTGCCGGTGACATTTGCCACTAGAAAATTCATGGCAATATCTTCACAATTCATATGAGCATCCACCCAATTCTTGATGTCTCCAGGCATTTTGTAGGTGTAAAGATAGTTGAAATACTGCAGGATAGAGGGAAAGAGAGAGAAGATAATTTTAAATACAGATGCAGTAACTATAAGACTATTTCAGTCACAGAACAGCAGGCAGCTAAGGATGGATTATGGACAAACTGTGATACTGCCTTCAGCCAAGGACTACTGTAGCAGAGAGAAAACAATTTTTGGATGCTGAATTGCATAATTACTCCTCTCCTGACCAGCACACAAATTTCTTTACAATCAGTTTTCTTTTCTTAAACTGCTATCTACAAAGCTACGTTCACTGCAAAATTTGCAGTGTAGTTACAGGTCATGCAAACTGGCAGGAGTTCTTCTCTAAGTTCATGAAGGTAATGGCTTAATTTTACAGGCAGAGACGAATCAGTTGTTTTCACAGCCACTGAAGGAGGCTTAGGAAAAGCTTGCGATTGGTTCTCTGACTGTTGTAGAAAACATAATCATGGCACCACATTTTGTGGTGTTGTGTATTCACACAGAACAACGACAGAAACACATAGAGCTCTTTAAAAAAGGTTCATGTTGTATATGGGTATACTAGAAGTTATATTACCTTGTGGTAAAACGCTGCCCCAGTGAGCACCATTGAAACTTCATTGGTCCATTCTGATTCATATTTCCATTTGTTCATCTCATGGTCCCAAAGATGCAGGCGGCCTGGATATCCAACCAGCCTGTCCGGGAACTCGCGCCAAACCTGAAGAGAAGAAGACGTGACACGCTGCTAAGCAGGCCTGCACAGCAAGCAAACACGAACGTGTGGATGCAACACATCTGCTTTGGGAGGTTAGGGTTACAGTGGTGCAAAGATCACATCAATTCTTCTAAGTCCCAATTCTTGGAATAGGAAGCTGCCTGGAAGAAGAACAAAAAAGCCCAAACTTGCTTTGGGAGGACCCTACAACTCAGGGAAACCACACCCCACAGCAAAAGGCCTCTAAAGCAAGAGCAGCTCCCTTGTTGTAGAGAAATACAACCAACCATTCAAAAAAATTTTAACACTAACCAAAACCAAGCATGACTAAAAGGGAACTTTTGATGTTAACTTCAGTAGATATGGCTACAACCTAACTGCTTTCACAGCTGGCTTTGGATCTAACCAACCTGCTTCCTTTGATAGGAACAGGCTTAAAACAGGCTTATATTTTAATATTTCTGGTATTCTTTAGTGGGTGCTTGGATGGATCTACTGCAACATGGAAGGCCTCTTTGCCCTTGACTTGTTCCAGACAGCTGGATACAATCAAGATACCATCCCTGTCACTCCATACATTATTTTGTAGCTGACTACAGGATCAAACACAGTAGACAAGAACAAGGAGAAGGGCATCATTAACGCAACCCCAGTTCTCCACACTGCTGGCCACATTAAATAATGGACAATTTTTGCATTAGGAAAAAGGGAGAAAGGATTATAATTAGAAGAGTATAATTAGAAGGGTCTGAGCGCTATTTGCTTGCTAAATACACAGTCTGGTTTTTTTAGTTAGTTTTTTTAAAGTTAGTATTTATCTGCATTATTTGCAGACAAATTACTCAAAATTTGTCCTTTAATCCAAATAACTGCAAGTTGGAAGAATACAAGTCTTGACTCTCCAACACAATGGTAGGTCACGAGAGTTTCTCCTTCAGATTGGTAGTGTATAAACAAACACACACAACCCCAAATTTCATTGTGCATGCAAGATCGACAACACCGTATCTCATGAATTCCCGATGATCACTTCACTAGCAAACCTCTTTTCTCTGTACAAAAGGCAAAGGAACCCTACAGTTGAATTTGCAGTAGTGTTACCTGGTATTCCATTATCCTGCAAACCTCACCTCGTCAGCAGTTCCCTGTGGGCACTTTTTGTGTGCCAGTACGTTTCAGCTGGGAGGCCTGGACTGTAAGGGCTCTATGCAAGTATTTTGTCAAAGTAAATATGATAAAACAATCAGCTTTAAGTTACTGCTTCTATATCTACATTTCTGTGATTTTGTATTACTATATACCTTTTCATCTGTACATCTCAACACATTTTATTGCTGTCAGTTAATATAGCTTCAGAATCCCATGATGAGAGCAGTTATTATTTCAAATGTACAGATGAGGAAACCTGCCAAAAATCATACAGGAAACAAGAATGGGAACCAGATCTTCTCACTCCCCGACTCATACTTTATCCAGAAATCAATCTTTCTAGACAGTTCTAGGGCACAAGTACTGGGATCGTATTTAGATATGACAACGCTCTAACACAGAGGGCTCTTGAAAGCAGAGATGATTTGGAATTCAAAGAGGAGGATTCACAGGACATTGTTACAAGTTAGTGCCATCAGCTAATTAAAAAAATACAGATTTTTGGCAGGCAAGCCAGTGAGGGCTTGAGATACCCATTTTGACATGATGTCAAAAACATTAATAAAGAACTCAAACCCAAAGGTACAGTCACGTCCTCTTCCAAAATTTTATTCCTCACTCTCCAAGACTCAAAAAATTAATGATTTCATTTTAATATTTTTTTAAACCTGACTATTAAAATGCCCATCTCCCAGCTGCTGGAAGGCACCACCACATAAGCTACCGAGGCTCAACAAAGGATTTGACAGAACACTACAGATCTGCAGCATACTGGGCTATGAATTCTTGTAGAGGGAATGGCATGCGTGTTAAAGGCAGCTGAAAGAAAGATTAAACTCAGCTACTGCCTTCCCAAGGGACTTCAGTACCTTCACAAGACTCATATCCCTTCTAGTTTTTGCCCTCAGTGTCATCTTCCAAGAGTGCAAATGACATAAAATAAAAGCCAACCATAAGGCATGTTACTCATACATACTCTTTGTATCACTATCAAGCTCAACCCTATCCTAATTCTGGCCTCTGAAAATTGTCAGTTTGATGCATTGAAAAAATAACTTGTTTGCTTTAAACAAAGATTCCTTTTAAAAGTAATGGTATCAAAGTCAGTGGAAAAGCTTGGCTTTTTCATAATGTTCATCACTAGCTCATTCAATGGTAATTCTGGAAAGGCTCCAAATAGCTGCATCCAGCTCATTGCCCAAATCCATACATATGTTTTGTGCCAAAATTAATATATATGGCTACTGCTTATAAGGAAGCTTTCAGAATAAAAACAGTAGTAATGATTCTTATACTACTCTATTTTGTACCACCAGCCATTTTCTTGTTTGATGGTTGCCTATAATTTATTAGTCTGTTAGGAATACATTCCATTTTAGCCAGTGATCTTATTAGTTTTTCTCAGACTAAAGAAGAATAGCCTGATTTAATACTGGTAAGGGACACATCCAAGGAAAAACATATTGCCAAGTGAAGAGGAGGTACGCTTCTTTGCGGACAATGCTATTCCAACGACTCTGCTAGACAACCCCGAAGATAAATAGTTTTGGACGAAGCATCTCCCAGATGAAAAGTCAAACAGAAGTTCTGACTTGGTAGTTTCCCTAAAAATCTTGTAAGAGACACCAAGAGAAAATGATAGTAATTTTGTTTCCAAGTTGAGTTCCCCAAGTGAACAGCTGAGCTAAAACACCCTCCAGTCTCACCTCTCCACAGCAAGTTTTGCCTCCCAGGCTCAACTACTCTGTGCTGCTTAGCTGCGCCATCAGCACAGCTGCCACCATTCATTCTCCATGCAGCCAGAAGCACAGAGAAGCACTTCCTTTTCCAGAACACACTCCAACATTTATTCATCATATTTATTAGACTACATTAAGTCACATGACACTTCAGGAACTGGCTAATTACAACTAGAAAATGTTTTAATGTAATAAACAGGAAAAGAATCGGTGTTTCCAAAGTTACCATGGCAACGTTGTAAGAATGAAACACTGACTATCCTCTACAAATGAAAGAAAACCCAACCAATTGTATCGCGTCTCTCCTCCCAGAGCCCCATCCACTCCTAATTATCCCCTGGTCCTCAAAGGGAGGGCTTGTGCTCTTACTAAACAACAAAGCAAAATGGAAACACCAAGCCCATTAAAACGTAAAGGATGCTTCACATGCACACAATTTGTAAAATAACTTCAATTTGAAGAAAAACTTTGAATGTGGCCAACAATTACCCATGGGTAAGTCTTCTGGTAAGCAGAGTTAAGATTATTCCTCCTACAAAGGAATGCTGAAAAATATACTTTTAACAGTCAAACGGGTCAGGAAAAATTCTTCCAAAGGCAGCGTTCAAACCTGATGATGATTTAAGCCTAGTGAAATATGCAATTCATCAGAGAGTTGATTTTTTTTTTTTTAAAAGAATGCCAGAGACATGAAGCACTGAAAAACAGCTCTGAGACAGAATAAGATCATCTCCTAGCAGAAGGCAAAAAGCTTCCAACAGCAAACACGCAAACTTAGCAATGCACCGGGCGGTGTTTTCTATGAACAACACCCATGGACTCAGACAATAAACCCAATTTAGATTATTTCTATTATTGCTGTAATAAAAATACTACGTTTTTGTAAGGACAAAGTGCTGCATAAGTACGTAGTAAGAAATGCTCATGACCTTCCTACTTGGAAACTGTTATCCCCACCTTTCAAGGGTGACAGAAATGCTAAGCCATCTGTCCCGAGGCCATCTGAGACACAGAGGTGGGAACTCTACAACCGCTGCTTTCAGTCTCAAACACCAAACACTTCAGGAGCAGCCAATGGTTCTGCTTCAATTTTTTAAGATTATGATAATCTAAATACTCGCTCCTGTTCTTGGGTCTCTCAGATACTCCCTCTGTGAACAACAAAGATCAGTAAGTGGGGAAAAAGTTGTCTAGCCTAACAGTTTTTTTTCCAGCGCCCCAAGTCACGCCTGTGATTTCATCATGTAACTTAACAGAAATACTTTTTTCAAAGTCAGAATGTCATGAGCATTCTTCTGCTACCTTAATACAGCAGCACACAGGGACTATTTTTCTGCTTGCTCCAACAGATTTACACAACGTCATAAATCACTGTACCATAATAGTTCACTTTTAACAAGTAAAAAATGTCTGACACTTTGAGTGTTACTATAATTTTTTATGGCTGAAAGTGTACAGAGATCAAAGTTTTCTGGGTTTTTTTAGGCTTGCTCTATACATTCAGACAAGTCTGTGACAGAGGGGGTTTTGCCACATGTTTAAATGTAAAGTCTCAAGGATGTTAGGAGGAGAAAAGAAAATTACTGAATGTCACGTTTCCAGCCCTTCTTATGACCAAAGCAGAAGCAGACATACTTTTAAAAGAAAACTTTCTAGTAACATTATATGCTGCTACTGTTCCCTCTGGATTCCCCTGCAAATGAGTCAAGAGCTTGAGAGATACTTTCCTGGTAACACACATAAACAGATAAATAAATTATCACAAGCTGAGGACAATTTAAACATCTGGGAGCCAGCTCAGGCCTGTCAAGCGAGTCACAGACACTCAGGGACAGGAAAGATCAATCTTCAACCCCTCATTTCTGTGCCAAAGAATAGGAACTACATCACCCCCCCTCTATGAGGGGAAAATTGTGTATTTATAAAATAACCTGCTGTGCTTCTGAATTCAAAGACATTTCTATTCATTTATTTAACAGGGGAAAAAAAGCCATCTCAAAATACAAGGATTCAAACTACCCACAGGTTTGTCTCAACTATCTGCTCAATAATTTTCCATCAATGTGGCTGTGCAGTAAGCTGAATTCACAGGCTCAAAAAGGAATAGGATTTATAATAAAATGCAAAAAACTGCAAATGTAATAGTTTTTCATTTGCCAGACCAAACAATCTCGTGTCCAGTCACATTCACACGCGGACTATAAGGACTGTTACTCAATCAATGCACATGGTCCGCAGAAGGCCAATAAATGAGCCAGCACAGTGCAACAGCCAGACCTGGGCGTGAGGAGCTGTAAGTCCCAACTGCCACCTAATCACACCGACTCCAGGGGAATTCACGTCAACTTTGTCTCATTTTTTTTTCATGAGGATAAATAATCTTTTCCTGCCTCAGTGACCAGACTCAATATATGTGAAGTTACAGATATTCTCCACTGAGGATGTTTAAATTAACGCTTCAGACACACAAGCACCACAGTCCTACTCCTCACGACTGCTGGCTGACCCAGCTGAAACTCAGCTGCAGTTGGAATCGCTGCTTCAAAGCCTGCTTTGCCAGTAGCAGAGAGTCATTTGAAACTACTTACGCTGTCACTTAGGTTTTTATAAAACCGCTTTTTATTTACTTTGAGACAGCTCGATGAAAATGAAAATCAAACTGCAGATGAAGCCAGGATTTACACCACACGCACATTAAGCATTTGCTATCTTTCATCCCATCAGTTCACCCTCAAAACTAGTAGTTGTAAGCACCAACACAGACAAAAGTAAGTCAACTTGCAGAACTGCCAACACATAGATTGCTCTGCTGCTGCAGTGCAGTGCTGATAACACTCAGTGTAGACAATGGAGTATAGAGAAGGCAAATGTGGCCAAAAAAACCCCCTTCCTTCGCTTGTCTTCTCTTCATTCCATCTTTCACACTTCATGTACTAACCCGTTACTCTTAACCTGGCAAGGGAAGTATTTCCTTTCTGGAGACACACATGATAGATTAAACCTCTGTCTCCACTACTTAACATCTTTGTTATTACATCAGCATACCTACATTACCACAAGTCATTTCTTGAGTCCAAAAGCTCGGCACTTGCTAACAGTCTCTTTCACTTGAGGGGGAGAAAGAGCCGTGTATTTACCACATATGTATTCACGTTAAAGAAACACTTCCACCATCTCCTAAAAAATATCTTCTTCTGTTAACAACTACATTTAAGATTGTTAAAAATGAGACAACTGCCATACTTAGTTTACTTTCTACCTTTTAGAAAAGTGGTTTTCATTGTTTCTCTCAATTTAGGTAACAGGTTCACGTTCTAGCTCTCATGTATGAAGCCCAGTGTTGTTTTGCTCTTGACATTGCAGGTACAGGTGTGACTAAACTATTCAAACCTTTCTTAAAATATGATATTACATTTTCTAATGTTTCTGATTTATTTACAAATATAGTGTGTTTGTCTTAAATACACACATAACAGTAACATCAGATTATGGACTGTGTCCTATACTCAAATACAAACGGAAGACAAAAATTAACACATTCAAACCAATGTTCTGGAAGGAAGACAAGAGTGTTGCTTTAAGTGAGTGCACTTTTTAACAAACAACTCAAATGCCTGTGAAGACTGCCACCTCTTCGTCCTGCCATGGGTAACTGATTTGGACAAACTCTCTTTTTGTTGATACCCTCATTACAACAGCAGCTGTTGAAGCTTTGCCATTTCAGGCATATGACCCAGGCGTCCCCTCCTTGACATTCTTCAGTTCCTCTTTTCACTGCACTCCACCGTACTTCGGCTTGTCCTCAAGGGGCCTCCTCTGTTCCCAACACTTAATCTCTGAAACTTGTCTTGTCCATCAAGACACATTAACTTGGATAGCACTTCTGATTTGTCTGAAAACTGTTTGAAACTGTTAAGAAGAATGCAATTCAGTCTCCAGACTGCTTCCATTACACCAATTACACAACATTTTCTGGAGTCTCTTGGCATTACTGTGCCAGTTACTGAAAGTTTTCCGTTAGCTGGCAGTTTTTTCCATAAAGTAGTGACTATCTGTAAAAATACTGCAGTCCTCATTGAACTGTTATGGTAAAGAGAGATGCAACAATCTGAATCAACAGACTATGCAGTGATTCCGCCACTTTATATACACGTGCAGCGTTGAAGCAGACAGCCTAAGAGACAGGGAAAACCCAATTCTCTTACCTCGTAGCCAAACTGGAGTTCATCTGAAGTTAGCATAATGATATCGTCATCAATAGCCAACACTGCTTCTGTTTCAATCTCATCATAGGGGAAGAAGCGGTTACTAAGTTTGTTTTCTGCAGTCCTAACAACTTTCAGGGGAACACGGATCTTTGGCCAGAGGGAATCTAGAGAGAAAAAGTAAAAGAAATGGAATTCAGTATTATACTCTACTTCTGAACAGGTCTGCACAGCTGTTTTAGCTTCTCTTTTTTTTTTTCTTCACATATTAAACAGAAGCTTCTTAATGGTCAATTCACAGCTGACTTTCAGTTAGGCAAACGTGAGCATACGAAGGCAAGAGACAGAAGTTCAGCTACATTTCCCTCTTTTTCTCTCTACAGCGACCTTCACAGACAGCTATACGGGGAATAGCTTGCGCAAAACAGCAGCCTGCAGTAATCACATAACAAGAGTCAGTGATACTAGGTATTTACTGGTTTAGGACACACAGCAAGAAAAGACATTGTACTCAACTGCAACTATTTAAAAGAATTTGAAGCAGCAGTATGCGATCACTGACCGCAAGTCTAGGGTCGTAAAGAATTTGAAAGAGAATGTTAGTTCTACCAAGTGCTGAGAAAAATAAATTTTATGGTATCAATTAAAAACCTAGATACACCTAAAATGTTAATCACTGTTGACAGTT
The DNA here is from genome assembly GCF_047716275.1 of Strix uralensis. Lineage (NCBI taxonomy): Eukaryota > Metazoa > Chordata > Aves > Strigiformes > Strigidae > Strix > Strix uralensis. The sequence continues at coordinate 3,154,626 of NC_134000.1, forward strand.
AAGGAGTAGATTCTGCGGATGAGAAATTTCTTTCATCTTCAAAGTGCTAAATCACAGTGATAATTTAAGCAAGATAAATGTAAAGGGATTCTACTTGTGCCCTACAGCATCCTTACAGGTAGAATGCACTGGAGTACATAATCATGAAAATTCACAAGCCAAACCATGCTTTAACTAGCAACAAAAAAACCTGTAGATACAAAACTGGATCCAATTCACTTTACAATGGGATTAGATTTGCATTTCTTGCTATGTGTTTATCATGTAGCACCTTAATTTCACATTAACAGTTTCTGCCCACTTTTGCATATATTCAGAAATTTTCAAAATCCTATTCTATTCCTACAAAAGTATAGAGCACCAAGCTAAAAGAAATAGGACTAAGGACCAAATATTAGACATTAATTCTAAATGCACATATTTAACCATATACATTTTCTAGCACAAAGCTTAACAGTAGCCATTATTACAGTACAATGTGTCCCAAAAGCACCAATTCATCGAAAAGTAGTTTAATTAATAGCTAAACAAATAGCTGAACAAGGATAGAAGTGATTTGTTGGTTTCTTCCAGCTTTCACATAAACATATTTTAATGAAAACCTGAGGAAAAAGAGAGCATTGTAAGATGAGACTGAGTACCTTGTGAATAGCAGATAGATGAACACTTGAGTTTCTTACACTGGTGAAATGGAGGGGATGACAATGGTATAAGAAAAATAAGGAAAAATACATTAAATCAACTACAAAGTGACTGCTCACAGAATTTATAAGTAGTTCTCTGTGTCAAATGAAAATGTGTAGAAGAAATCTCTGTGTGATTCTGTGATACACCTTGAAGGAAGGATCACTTCCCCTCTGCTCGGCACTGGCCACACCTGGAGTGCTGTGTCCAGCTCTGGGCTCCTCAGTGCAGGAGCGACATGGACAGGCTGGAGCCATGAAGATGATGAAGGAGCTGGAGCATCTCTCCTATGGGGAAAGGCTGAGAGAGCTGGGACTGTTCAGCCTGCAGCAGAGGAGGCTCAGGGGAAGTCTCATCAGTATGTACAAATACCCGAAGGGAAGGTGTAAAGAAGACAGAGCCAGGCTCTTTTCAGTGGTGCCCAGCGACAGGACCAGAGGCAATGGGTGCAAACTGAGCTACAAGAGGTTCGCCATGAACCTGAGCAAACACTTTTTCACTGTGAGGGTGACCGAGCACTGGCACAGGTTGCCCAGCGAGGTGGTGGAGTCTCCACCCTTGGAGATATTCAAAAGCCATCTGGAGATCATCCTGTGCAATCTGCTGGAGGTGACCCTGCTTGAGCGGGAGGGTTGGACAGGAAGATCTCCCGAGGCCCCTTCCAAGCTCAGCCATTCTGTGATTCTGTGGTAAGAGTCTGTAAGAACCGTCCCTGGGCCTGAAGCCACTGAAATTTTCATCAGTGGTCTGAAATATATATAAATTGCCAGTGCAATCTGCAAGTGACACAAATCCCGGAGATGTGAAAAATAGTGAGGACAATAAGGTCATACTGAGTACTTTGGACTGCTTCGTAAAGTAGGTGCATTTGAACAAAAAAAAAAAAAAAAAAAAGACTGAGATAACTCAACACACAGTTAAGCACCAGGATCAAGGCAACTTTTTCCCTAAAAGCAGCTGCTGAAAAGGATTAAGGGGTCAGAGCGGACATTAGTTCTCAGCACGCTGCTGGGGCAAAATGGATTAATGCCATTTTTGCATACACAGATGGGTAAGTAGTAAGAAACGGGGAGAATGGAGGGCAATTCTCCCTGTATGCAGACACAGACAGATGCTAAAACACTGATTCTGGTGTTCGTATTTTTCAAATCATGTTAAAACACTGGAAATGGTGCAAGAAAGAACCACATAAGTTATTTGAGGGCAGGAGAAAATGCCTATGGTAGAACTTGGAGATCAATCTGTTTAGCTTACTAAAAGGAGGAACCAAAAGTGGATTTGATTAACATGTACAAGTGTCTACACAGGAAGAAAAATGCCACATACCTTCAACCAACTGGAGAAAGACATAACAAAAAACAATGACTGAAATCTGAATCCAGGCAAATTCGAAGTATAAATAAGGCAGACATTTTTAATAGTAACAGTGGTTAACCTCTGGAAGAAGTTAACAAGGACTACAGCTGATTCTGTACATCTTGTCTTCCAACAAGATTGGGCACTGTTATAGAAGATGCACTCAAGTTAGAAACCACTGGACTGAAAGGAAAGGTAATGTGGTGACTCATGATTTACCGGTCAACCCAGATGACCTTACCGCCCCTTCTGACTCAAACCGTGAACCTATGAACAGTGAGATTGCTGTCATCAGGATGAGAATAAGAAGCTTGAATGTAAACTACTAGGACATGGGGAGCAAATACAGAAATTCAGAGAATAGCACAAGGAAATAAGATCCTTGCTTGTGTGTTTTGAGAGTGAAAAGGAGGTAAAATGGGTGTCAATGAAAAAAGCCACTGTAAGGGCCAAGATAAGAGAAATCCTGAGAAAATGGGTTTAGTTTGTAAATAACAACATGCAATCAAATTCTGGAAGTGTTCTCAGCAGAAGGATCTGAAGAATGTTGGATGACAGACAACACCAAAAATAAATGGGTTACAACATGATACAATTAGGCACACACACTTCCAACTCCATAATGACCCAGAATCAAGTCTACTTCCTAGCCAGCTTTGCCCTCTTTCCACTGTCAGCCTGTTGCCTAGGAAGATAGCTACTACCAGAAAAGAAGTTGCTCCACTCCATCATGTAAAACTTGCTCCCTGGAACGAGTGTCCACGTCCTCATCGCCACTGGGCCTCTCAGATTTAACAGCTCACACAACACTTAAATAAAACACAGTTGCACACTGCTTAAAGACACCAGAGTCCAAACACTGCTTCACTAGGAAAACAAAGCAGTACTTCCAAACCACAGTAAGAGTCTTCAAAAGTCAGTTTTTCTTGGAGCTGTATTTTAGAAAGAAGGATTGGCATGCATGGGTGGCCAAAAGAAAGGAGAAGAAATACAGAGTAATATTTACTGGCAAAATTTGTTTTCAGTTTCCTACCCCGAGGTTTTTCCTGTGAGATTGAAAGAGTGACTGTAAAATTCTACCTTTATCTGGGTGGTCTTGTAAACCATGGCCTGTATTTGACAAGTATGCAGGTTCTTGTCCAGTTTTACTCACCTCTTTTCCTTCTAGTAGAAGGTGAGAGGCATCAGCCCAAACACTGATGCACACTTGCATGGCTTGGGATATTGATTAGTAGCCAGTCGGAAGGATTCAACCGCGTTACTGGTGGGCTTCAATGGAAGTCACAGTCAGGCAGCAGCTGGGGAGATACAGCAAGTGCCTTGGGGCCACAACAAAAATGTTCAAGAGCCATGGATTCCAGTTACAGTGCAATGAGCTCATTTTATTCTCAGCATTGTAAGGTCTTTGAAATCCCCTGCTCGAACCATAATCTGAAACTATGATTCCAGCAGGCCACAACTGAAATTCCAAAAATTTTAGTCTTAGTAGTCATTCTAACCTCAGGAGGCAGAAACGCTGAACGACTGGAACCGTCTACTGCAAATTAGTGCTCTCAAGTCAACTCACAGCTTTCTTACTGGTTTACCATACAACATGCAAGTATCCGTATTTCTAAGACAGTTTCAGGCACCTCACAAAGACACATATCATGGCCTCATACAGACTGTAGACTGCTTGATGTTTGCAAGCTCCTTAAAGACCTTTGGCTAATTGCCTATAATCATCCAATTACAATCTCAGTATTGGTATCCAATAATTTTAAGCAGCCTGCTAGATCCCCAAAACACTCTCTGTCACAAGTGTTTCAGTAGTAATCAGAACTGCCATAGGTATGTACCCATTTTTAAATTTGTATTTATAAGTATCAATGAAGTTTACACTTTATACACGTTAAATACTCTTTTACTGGGGCTTTTCCTCCTCTCACATCTGCTACACAGACAAAAAAAGGCAACCCAGTTTCAACAAAGATCTTATTTTGGTGAAGGAATACACTGAAGCAAAAATTGAAACTGAAAAGTCACTCGGATTGAAAAATAATAGTTCAGAAAAGCAAGCAAGCATGGATGCTTTAAACTTCTAGCTCTTCAGACAAATCAACCATTTGATAACCTACTAACACACATGCCACTTGCATAAAAATAAGTAACAGAAGAAAAAACAATGAAAATTATATGAAAAATGAAGGTGTAATCTAATTATAATCAACACGCATCTCAGATGTCAGCAAACCCTGTTAATCCACATGATCTACTAAAGTCTTGGAAAGTGTCTCAAAATGACAAATTCTCAAAAAGAGCTTTGTGACTGCAAAATATACGTGCTTCAAGAAACATAATACAAAATTTCTGAATTTGGACTTAAATCAATGAACAGAAAATACCAGCATTTTGGAGAAACTCTGAATAAGACGTTAGGGGATCAGTTACCGTGCAGCACACGAAAGCTGCTCGGTGCCCAGAGGCTGATCTGATACGGAAGGGTGCTGCACCTTCAGAGATGGAAGCGCCCGGGGGAAGTCATGACACACCACCTGGGCAAGCGCTTTGGCAGCCTGGCCAAGAATGACCATCACAAAGGACAGCAGACTCCAACCAGAGCCAAGTATTCAAAACTAGCCCTGCTGCAGGAACTCCAAAAGAAATATATAGTCAATAAAAAAAGACAACAGCTACTTCAGAAGTCAAAGTTTCAGAATCTATCAGGAAGGTTAAAACTGTCCATATTTAAGACCGCAAGAGTATTTGTACTTTTTTACACATAGGAGGAATGTGGCTTAAAGAGAAGTCAGAGACAGGGTCTGCCACTTCTGTAATACCACGCTCTGAAATTTCAGATACTGCTTGGAAAGTTATGAGAAGCCTCAGAACTAGCAGAACGTATATGGAGGAAATTCTCAGTTTAGTAAACTTTATTCTAACCAAGGTAAAAACACATGCTTTATTCTTACAGTAAGAGGACACTGCATCATTTAACAGAGTAAATTATAAATATAAATATAAATATAAATATAAATATAAATATAAATAAGCCCAAGACAAGAAGGCAGATGAAGTCTTATGTGACAGCATGAGAACCTTTAAACATACAAAAGTAAAAATGCATGTTTGGACTGAGAATTATTCTTAGTTCTTTTAAAACCAGTGAGGACTTTCTGTGATGCGGCAGAAGACAGTTGTAAAATATATAAATAAAGCTCTCTGGAGTGTATATAAAAAACCCTATGTATGTACAGAGTCTGAAGAGAATTACAAGCATCTCCTACTGCACACCATATGAAATAATTACGAGAGAAGACTGAACACCACTTACACTTGCTCTTTGGCAACAAGACTCAGGGCATTCTTGGCACCTCGTCCTGTTTAGCACTACTGATGCACTGATTGCAGGAGCTGCCCACAGAAAACAGCGTGTGGTCTTCTAAACACAAAATTAGCAGTCTCCCAACTTTGCCAAATGCAGCTTCCACTTCCAATGGGCTTCCCACCCCTAACCACCACAGACATGGCTGGATTTCTGGCCAGCCCACAATCCCACCATTAAGTCCTGCAAGTCTCCATCTCGCAGGGAGTTTTTCAAGCACGATTTCAGGATGATTTCCACAAACTTCAGGATCAAAAAAGTGCCGTAATTACATTCCCATTTAAAACACTCACATACAGAAGTGCAGCAAAAAACCCCATCCACTAAATATGCATTTCTCAGCTACAACCCCCAGTGAATTACATGAAAGGCTTAAGGAAGAGAAGGGACGACAATCATGAGAGAGAGGCAACTTCATTATAACCTAAAGGAATACCCTCTCACACCAAAAAACCCTTTAAATTTCCACAAATCCCTAGGCTTGCCATCACGTGTTTGTAACAAAACCGTCAGTGACATAAGTTTGCAAAATGCTTATATATAAGAATAAATTCTTAGTCTGAAATCCATCCCTGTTTCTCAGCTCTAAATGAACTGTTACATCGAAGAGGGATCATTAAAAATAACAGAGTTAATATTTCTATGGAGCCTATTACCTATTTTCAAAGAGAAATGGCACCGTCATGTTGTTAAATAGCATCATTCTCTGTATCCGTGCTTCTAAGAAACCCAGAAGTTAATAGCATCTGAAGGGGTCCTTTAGCAACAGATGCATTCTTATCTATCTAGCCAGCAGACAGAAATATGTTTATATAGGAAATTACTTGCTCTGATTATTAACCATCCATTTCCAGTTTCAGCATCCAACCTAAAGAAAGTGAGAACCAACAGAGCTGCTGTACAGAGCTAAGCAGTCTTCTTGGGACACCCATTCTGAGCAGTATCGAGCTCAGAAACAGCAAGGGATACCTGAATGCGGACGGTTTGTTGCAATTGGAAGCAGCAGGTGAAGATAATGAGGAGGAGATGAAATCCAGTGTACACTCTTGATGGAAAGAATTGAATGCTTGCCAGTATTAAGAGCAGTATGACAAATTAAAATTAGAAAGAGATCCACTTATTGGTTAAAATAATGGCATTTTGATGACTCATACAATGCTTTTCCTGTTTTACTTCCTCAGTAACACCAGCTAGGAATATCTCAGGACTGCTGGTAACCTGGCACTGGAGTACTAACCCATATTAAGCTCAGACTTCCCACAACTTCTGAGGAGCCCATTTGGACCTACAAAAAGGAAAAACCTTTCCAGAAGTTGTGCAAGGTAACTAAGATCAATAAAAAAATGGCAGGAAACACTTCTAAACACACTGCTCTCTACGTACCTGCAGTTGCACAGAATCCCATTCACCACGCTCAACTCTCACACCTGATCTTTTATAAAATCTTTTGTTTGATGCTCATTCTAATTCGTCTGTAGTAGTCTATATGAATTCAACTAATTGAACATGGATGATGGAAGCCTAGCAAGTATTTTTTCAGCCTCCAAGACTGAAAGGCAGAACTTAGCTGGAATCTGAAGTTTCAAAAAACTGTCAGAAACAACATCACCTGCTTGTTTACATCTATTTATTACCAGAATTCCTTCAACAATGGCTGACTGAAAAGGTCTGTCCAGGCACTTCAACTGCTTCCACGTAGAGCTATCTGTTCAAAACAGGTGCTTTCTACTTACATTACAATATTTAGATTGGTCTACACTCATGCACAGAATTCCTCTTTTATATAACAGAATATTGGTTTCTAGGACATTATTTAGAGCCCAGTTTTGTTAAGCTAAATTTCTAGACTTCCTTGGGAAATAACATTGCAAAATGTTTGTAAGATGATTCATGGAAGACTAAAACCACCATAAATTAGTTCTCTAGCTAATCAAGGAAAATGGCATTAAGTCCATGGTCAAGAAGCCAAATTAATTCAAAACCAAAAAAGAAGTTAAAACAAACATTTCCACTGGTGCTGACTGTTAAAGGCACAGTATGCAAAAAAACCTGCCACTGAAGATTTTTTATTATTTTTTTAAAGTTAACACTTTCTTAAGATACAGTAATCCATAGGATATTCAGGTTCCTTACCCCCAGTGCTCTGTATCAATGTTGTCCATTACTAGCACCAAATTGAAATACAAAGACGATTATTGCAGTAACACCCGTAAGCCTCATAGTCTGTATCTTATTCCAAGTTTATCCGCACCTTAGCTCCAGGAACCACTACAGATTCAACTACACAAAGTACACATTCTTTAAAACACACTTTTCATTTTTATAAAACTGAACCTAAAAAGGAATCAGACTATCACATATGATTTGTAGCTTGTTGCCTATTTATTAGCAGTAATGCATTTATCCATTTTTATACTGTTTATGTGGTAGACAAAATGGTTTCTTCAATTGTCTGAAACAAATGTAATGAAATGTTGGTGGAAATTTCTATCACAGACTATTTCCTTGAATTTCAGAACTAGCAATTTAGACAAATCCAAATGAAAGGGCAAAAGTATCTGGTTGATGGAGAAAATGAAAAAACACCCTGTCTACACAAATATTCCCAGCAGCAGGCACTTGGACCACAATGTTTATTTTAATGGACGTGGAGTAAGCGATAAAAGAAATAATCATTTTTTCCTGTAATATTTTAAAGCTTTTAATCTTTTTAATAGTATACATGCAGTCATGGGCCTGCTGACATTACTGATGGGTTGACAGGCTTCTTGCATGCCCTGCATGGCTGAGAATATATGCAAAATTCAGCCAAATACAGAACAGAGATCACATCCCCCAAATCCAGAGAGCACTTAAGATCAGCAGGATGATTCTATAAAGCTCTAAGGTTCCAGATTAAAATCATCATCGTATGTGATATTTTCTCTCTGCTATTTCACATATAAGATTTTTACCATCATAAGCACTCTGAAAACTTCAAAATGTTTGCATCAAACAGCTGTGTTGCTCACAGATTCATCTGCTGCAGTTCTATTTTTTTTCCTAAGACACTGCTCATATTTTGGGTTCAAAACCAAGAGATTAGACCCCTGGTTTCCGATCTCAGCCAAAGCACAGTGCTCCTACTTCAGCGCACAGATTCTGCAATGACCTTAAAACGCACAGTAAAGCCTCCACTCCTTTACCCATACCTACGTCTACGATATCTCTCAAATAAAAAGTACGGGAAGGCAGCGTGTTCAACCAGGCAAAAGAAAGGCCGAAGCACAGGACCTTCTTGAATCAATTCCTTGCCCTGAAGCTGAATTACCGAGTGATGGTGAACACTCCACCTCTGCGTACTCCAGTTTCTAGAGCTGTAAAATGGTAATAACCAGTTACTCTGCTGGTCATATAGCCAGGATACATACACATCTGTAAATGTTTTGAAGGTACTCAGATTAACTTAAACCTATAAAAAGCAGTTTCTTTTATTATTTATATTTTGATTTCAAAGTAGACATTAACTTTCTAATTAGAAATCTCAGCACCTATCTAATAATAACATCATGAATAACACTACTTACATAGCAGTTTTAGACCATACATCTCAAAGCATTTTATCTAAGACAGTACCATTGTATTCATTTTATAGACAAAGAAACTGAGCATCAGTAAGAAATTAGTTCCCACTCAGCAGACAGAAGTTGTGTCTGGTCAGTGTCCCGCCTACAAGAACTATCTGCCCAAGAAAAATAATTGAAACATTGTTTTTAGTGCTCATTAATTTTTAATTCTCGAGAACCTTGTGACACAGCCCATGTGTCCTTCACTGTGTTCAGGTACCAGTATGGCAAAACAAGTAGGAACTCAGGGCAGACAGCTGCGTGACTAAAGATCAGTCATTTAAGCCTGTACTAGTCACCTTGTGTTTCCTTCATACTCAGTAGAGGAAAAAAGGGTATTTCTGGAAGGATGATTTAGTTTACCCTAAAATAAATACCTAATGCAGGCTAAATGGAGGTGTTGGTTGCTTTTCACTGGTGCTAAAGGAAACGCAGAGTGATGAGCTCAGACTACACGTGTAGTTCTCAAACATTTTAATTCATGAGTGGGCCTTGCAAACTCATAGGACAAAGGGAAAAACAGTCTTTAAATTGTTACTGATTTCTAGCCCATATGCATGTAGCTACTTTTTCTCCAGCTTTATACTTCTGTATGTTATTTGGGTGAAAACTTTCCAGTCAAGCATTCCATTAATCCACTGCCCTATTAGCTGCTTGCTTACTTTATTATCAGCCAATGTGACAAAAAACTTCTGAGTCCTATCAGAGCTGCATCTGCCCCGAGAGGCCTAGATCTGCAAGGAGTTGGTGTCCATACACCTTGCACACTCCCCACACTCGTTACCATTCCGCAGCGCCGCAGCCGAGATCAGCTACAGCCTCTTACTGCACTCAGGGATGCTCAGCAGCACTGATGGCACTGAGGGAGCACAATTCAGCCTCGTCATTTGTCTGACCAATATCACCAGTAGTTCATTTTCAGGGCATGCTGACAAATATATCTTTTCACTCAAAGTTTACTAAATGTTGAGGACAAGCAAAAAAGGAGTTTTATCTTATGGAATGTTGCATTTGTTGAGGGGTGCAGCATCTTAAATTTTGTACAATATTTAGAGTAGAATATTTCATTTTTATTCTGTTTTCCTCTTAAGTCCTGAGTTTGCCGAGTTTCATTACATAAAGGCACTATTACAAGTACGCAAGCATTCACAAAAAAACCACCACCAAGAACCAATGTTAAATTTTAGAATATGCATGTACTTCAAAACTTTCCATTCCTAGGGACAGATTCCCTCTGTTTCCAATACATATTGCTTTGATAACAACGACACTTTCAGTTATATTTTCCTGGTGTTGACAGAGGAAACAAAGGAGCAGCCACATGTCGTATTTGTGTGGCACTATGCCAGCTACATCTCAGGAGACCTAAATCCAATTCTCAATTTACCACACATAATCAGTAAGGAAGACAACTTCACCCAGCCCCCCCCCACTTACCCATGCAAAACAAAACCACACAAAGGGTTGCAGCGACAAAAGCCAAGATTTGCTTCTGTACCAAAACGTGTTCCTTACGCAGAGAGGACCAGGAAATACAGCACTTGATGCTCTAGGAGGTTAAGCACCTCAGCTTTACTATAACCAATTAAAAGTGAATAGCCATAAAAGTGCAGATACTACTGTAGGGTAATAAACCAGACTTTATCAGTGACAGTGGTGCACATTACAAACTTCAAACTCATTCCTTGCTCTAATCCATCAGAAACTTCCTGGCTTTAACAGGCTATAAACAGCAGAAGCTTTGAAGTCCAAGGATTAGGATCACTAATAGACAGACTGAACGAGAGACTGGCTGAAGAGCCAAGTGGAATGCCCTGCATGGATCTGGAATAAAACAAGTTAATTTAATCAAACTGACCTCTCTCTAGCCATAGGCCAAAAGATTACAATGGTTATAACAGCAGTAAAGGGACAAGAAACTCTAGAAACGAATAGTTATTTGCTTCAGAGCGATGCTTAGGCCAAGGTAAGGGCAAAACTGCCAATGTTTTCAACTGCGCTCTCAAACCCGCAATTTTAAGCTCTACAGCTAAAAAAAAATTAACACACACTTTAATTTTCAAGAATTTCTAAATGCAAGATTAATAGAATGGTTTAACAAAAAAGACCATTCTAATGATTTATTTGCTTCCACTCTCCTGTATCTCAGACTCAAAGGAAATGTGGAAACAACCCATCTGGGTTAAATCCACCTGCATTCCGCGCTCACGTAACTGAATATAAGACCAAGCATTTTTCCTTTTAGAAAAAAGCTTCTTACTGCAAAAATCCCAGTTACCATCAATTTGTACGCCACACTTCTCACTCTGAAGGACTGCAAAACCTTTAATAAAGCACTAAACTTGAGGTGTTTAGCACAGCAGTATTACAGAACAGTTTTTAAAGCAAACAATAAAGCTACTCTGCTTTAAACTGGAGCAAGCTGCCAAAATGGCAAATGAGCCAAGCGAATGATAGCAATAGCTTGGCTCTAAGAAGCTGTTAGAAGATGGTAAATTGAGACAAGGGATTAATTTTTACATTGTATCTTGCCGCTATGCAGAGCAGCTAACTTTGAGGAGTGGAAAGCTGCAGCAGCTGAAGCCTCTGAAAAGAGAACTACAAAGCGAGGAGTCCTAACGACACGCTTCGTTCGCTACAGAAGACAAAGGAATCCTCAATATAGCATTGTTTTGTGAGCACATATTCCTAGAAGGCAACTCTTCTTGTCCCACAAAATCACCACAATTTCAGATGAGAATGACAGATTTATACGTACAGCATACAGGAAACAAACTCATTTACAGCTACTTATCTACAATATTTAATCAAGATTGACAAGAGGCAGCTTTAATTGCCCAGAACAATGCTCAGGATTTTAGTGTTGGGAACTTGGAAGAAACTCAAAATAGGAAGCAATAAGCATGGAAATAAAATGAGTGGCATTGGAGTGGCTGTCTGGCACTGGAGAGGATTACCACAGGCCAAGCCTAGCTGCCTGCCTTTACATGGGGCAATGCCTCCTGCCTCTCCCACTTACTCCATGGTGACTTTGTAAAGGAATTCACCAGTGTCAGGACCTGTGCTTCCAGCTAAGGACCTGGGAGAAGAGTAAGAGCAGCATGGTGTTGTGAGGCAGACAGCCCAGGGCTGGGGAAAAAGGGAGCTGGTAGGAGACAGAGCAGCCATGGTGCGTGCAGTGGCATTACATGGAAGGAGACAGAGGAACTTGGGATTAGGATCCTGGGTTTGAAAATGTAGGCAGCAAGTTGTGAGGCTTGGGCAACTGGAGACTGAGGTCCTGGCACGAGGGGATACAGTATGGCAGCATGCCAGGCCAGCAGGTACCCCTGCCAGCAAAGCACACCTCAGCTACTGAAAATTAAACAAATTAATTCAGAGATTTACAGCACTGAGTTCACACTGGAGTCATTAATGTGCTCTTGAAACCACATCTTCTTCCAAACCCTACACATTTAAATCATTTGGGAAAAGGTCTGTGAATGTGCCCTCATTTTACAATAACCATGAAATAAAAAAATTTATCATGTAGACTTCACCAGACTCACTCATAAAGACTATAAAGAGCAACAGAGTACCACATGTGTTGGAAACAGAAACATCTTTAAAAAGTCTTCCTGGGCTAGCTGTAGCATTTTCACAAGATATTCTGGTGGTGTGGGAACTTCTTTTCAGACGCCCAAAATATCCCAAGTTTTCATTTCATTAGTCAAAATATTCACTTATTTTATAGCTCCAAGCATTCAAACTACTTTGCTGCTTTGAACCACATTTGCCCTAGAAAACAGTCTAGCAAAAGTCATATTCACTGCTATGAGAGAGTGTCTACAGAGAGATAAACCCAAGCACTGACAAATCAAAGATGGGTCTCTCCTTACCACTCCCCGAAATAAAGTTAAGGACAGAAATGTTTCTGTAACTACTGCATCTGCCACCTTTGAGTCACAAGTTAGCAGCACAACCACTGATGTGCTTTTTTCTTTTAATCTATTTTGGCTTTACTCATTTCACTTTCAAAAATAGTGCCACAAAAAAAAATCCACATTTATTATTTCAAAAGTAACCATTAAATACTTTTCAAAGATAAATTAATGAAGTAGAAGAGAGGTCATTCTGTAACAGGTGCAAGTAGGCATCCTACCAGCAGTTTCACCCTCCTCCACCTCACCCACCAGGGGGTCTTACCTTCTGGTGGATTCTTATTCTGGTTGTTCCAGACAACTAACAATTTGGATAGACTAGGCACTTTAGACACCTCCGTGATGACTCGGAAAAGGCTCTCCACCCGGTCATAGGTCAGAACTATGGCTGTGAAACCTTGGGACTGAGGTGGGATCAGTGGAAGGAAGAGTGGGTTGCTTACACTGCTCCATTTCTGTGAAGGAAAACAAGAAAACAGGAAAACAATTTGATTAAAGTGACTTATCACAGTAAGGAGTAATTATTACAGTAGGGAGTAATTCACATAGCCAGGACCTGACAGATTTGGAATTTGCTCAATGAAACACACTGACTCTCCAATTATGGCAACGGTCGACTTCAGTAATTTCTCAAAACCTTCATTCCCGTATCTTTCTTAATTCAATTTTCATTTCTGCCTAGCTGTAATGTTGCAAACGAGCTGGTTTAGGTAAAAAATAAAGTGGAAGAGGCGGACAGATTTGTGGAGAAGGAAAACCAAAGTGAATTTTGAACCCAGCTAGCATGATTCAATTCTCATTTACTAATCATTATTTCAAGACATTTATATTTATAGTCAGGATGCAATAAACAAAGAGAAACTTAATCAGCACTACAATTTCAGAAGCAAAAAAGAGTTAACAATAAAATCAAAGCAGCAAAACCATAAACCTGGCATAAAATGAATACCCAAACAAAAAAGGCAAAAGCAGGCACTAAGAGGAATAATGTACTAGCTTCCACAAAACTGTGTTTGTTCAATGGTGAAAAAAACCACCTATGGCATTAAAAAAATAAAAGAGGCGTGAGATGCAAAGATGAATTTCAGAGAGTTATCTACTCCTTGTGAATTTTAACTAGGGCATCCCTTTTAAGACTTTAAAGGTCTTACTTCAATGCACTGCCAGCATAAGGAAGCCAGCTCAGCTGGCAAAAGGCAAGACAGACAACTAAATTCTCACTGAATGTGCCAGCCTCCTTTGGAGCCGCCAACACGGGGCGGGAAGCAGTGAAGGGACCCTTCGACAGGAATGACAGCGCCAGCATTTCAGTCTCAACTTTTCCATTCCAGCTGATGTTCCAAGCAGGGGTTGGACACAGAAGCAAAGGGAAAAACAAGACCTTTTGGGACGAGGTGAAAAGGGGAGTTGGGAAAGCAGAAACTAAGTGATGCTGTTTTGCAGGGAAGTCTTGAATCCTAGCCTGTAAAAACCATGAACACTCATCAGAGGTTAGTAACTGCCAGCAGTTTACAGAAATACTGTGAGAATCTCCAGCTAAACTCATACCATGAGCCTGCTGGTATCAGGAGGAAAGCGAGTTTTACAGACTCAAAAGTTATCAGCTCATATTTGCAGGAAATAAACTCTGCAATTTTCCATTTCCTTTTTTAGTTTTTGGGTTATTTTATACACCCAGCAATCACCTTCCTCATGTTTAGCGGTTAGACACCTCTAACTAGAATAACTTCAAAGACGAGCAGAATAGAAAGCCTATTTACTAGAAGAGATCATAACATTTCGACCGTTTTAGTAAAGAAGAAAAGAGTACGGTGTGAATATGATTTTCTTGTATGAACGTATCAACGCTGAAGGGGGGATAAATATGCGAGGTGGAAAAGAGACACTTAAGCACAGCATTGGCACACTATTTATTCAGGATGGTCTAAGGAGATGTTCCAGGCAAGGATGTGTAGGAGTAATACCTTTAAGTAGACTTCCTGAAACAGTTGGAAAGGCAGACCAATCTTCAACTACACATCCTTTATCAGGTCTGGTACATTCAACATAAACTGTTGGGGAGGTTCCTAATGAAAGCATGAAGTTCCAGTTTTTACCCAACAGGAGTAATAGGATAATGCAGAAATAGTAACAGTATAATACAGAGCTTAGAGTCACGACAGGGACGTGGTTACCTGTGACAGCAGAGGACTGCACTCAGTAATTCAGAAAATAGACATTACTTTAGCAACTGGTATGTGCAGAGACAAACCTGAAAGCAGAGTTTATTATATTTTCTAAAATTAAAGCTTTTATATATACTTTTGTTAATTTTACAAGACAACTGGTGGCAGATGGGGACAGAGTTCTGATTTTGCTCCAGCCTTGATAATTCCTACAGCAAATCACAATCTAAATGTTACCAGAGCATAATCCTTCTCACTAAAGCTTTACAGACTCGTTTCCACACAACCCCCACCCCAAGACTGCTATTACCCAAATGACCCTTGTAATGTCGAGCAGCTTCTTAGAACAACTTTCAGAAACCTCTTTTCATTAATACTTGAAGCAGAGGTTTAACATCATACTCAGTCGTGTACCAAGAAAATCTTGTGTTTCTGCCCTACAAGAAGAAATAACTGGTCATCTACAGACAGTGCTGTATTTACTAGTTATGGGTGAGTATTGCCACCTAAATCAATGGCTCCCACTTGAAGTTCTTCTAGCAACTTTTTTCTCTCTAGCCACAATATTTCGCAACAAATTACTTGCTATAATATCCTTGGAAAAGGATTATTCCTTTTCTATCATCTAAGACTATTTTAGGTACTTACAGGAAAAAAAAAATAGATGCACATGTGTGAGCATATGCATACATGCCTAAAAAATCATCACGTTTTCTCTTAAAAACCTAAGGTTTAGGTACAGTACTTAAATTCCAACTTTTACTACTTTCAAAGGCATGAAAATTCTCCCCTGCTGGCTACAGTTTAGGAAAAATAAGGCAACTTTTGAGGTGGTTTTGCTCATGCATCTACTAAAGCATGATGGAGGGAGGGAAAAGCCTGTAGATACACACTAATGGATGGGAGAATCATGCCTCTCATTTGAGAAAAACATTTCAAAAAGGCAATTAAGCATCTCTCAAGTGCCATTAAGAGCCAACCCCCTGCTGCCTGCCTGAAGAGTGTGTCTACAGTCTGAGACCTATTGACCCCACTTTCTGCAGGAAATCGGGCAAATTCAAGCCTCCATAATTTGCTAAAGTCTTCCAGATTTCTGCTTGGAAAAAGCAAACCATACAGGCAATTAATTCAACAGCAACCTAATTAAATCTCCATTACAGCAGCAAAGCATGAAATGGATAATGACATAGGGATGGGTTCTCCCAGTCACTGCTCAAGACACCAAGTGGTGAAGGAACATTTGCTCCAGTCCCATTTTTAACAACATTCTTGATGGAAATTCACAGGAACTTTCACTCTCTGAGAGAAGAGCAAACTGCAACAGTGGATTGATCATCCATCACCTTTCCTTAACAATGTGCTGACACTCAGCTATGGATAAGACAACCTTCACTCTCACCCTCCCAGCTAATATCATTAGAAGAGACGGGATAATTAATCTAAGATTAATAGGTTGTTTGCTGTGAATCATTTTTATGGGCAAAAAGGATCAAGTTCAAATGCCAGTTTCCTAAGAGTAATCTCATGTCACTTAAGTCTCACCGTCTCAGTTGTCTGACAGCTCTTTGCAGTTCACATGAAAATCCAAAGTAGTTTGACCTGAATGACAGTGAGAACTTAGGGACAGCCTGAAGCCGGGGAGAGAGGAGAATTCAGGAATGGGTACGTACACAGGGAAGGATTCAGACTGCTGCAGCTGTCCTGGGCCTGCTTTCCACACGTGTGCATGTGTAATAATGCCTTAGAAATAAGGCACCTTCCTTTACTATAGATACATCAAATATTGCCCTCCTACGTGGTCATTAAAAACAACTTGATTCTCTTTTAGGAAAAGTTAATTCATTAAGGACAAGGTATCAAGGGACTTGAATTCTCATTATGTGGGACGCTTAAGGCTGGACTCGATGTGGAGTCCACAGGTTCAACTAGCAGAGAAGCTTTAAAGAGACCATTCTTAGCAGGATACAGAAGAGAGATAGATGGGAGCTTTGGGACATCAATGAACATAACTGGACTGAGAACATAATAAATGCTACAGAGCCTCAAAGGTATTGGCAAAACACCAGACATAACTAAGACAGGATCCTACCCCAAAACTTCTTATTTGGGTGTACACTGAGTATCACAAAGAGACTTGAAGACAGACACAGCAGACACATTACAAACTGCATCACAGAATGCCCTCTAGGAGAACAAGGTTGTGTAAGATGTGCCATATTTATAGGAAAGAGTAAAGTATTTCCCAGCTGTCACTTAGTGAGAATACTCAGCAACAGCACTTAAGAATAGAATTTCACTGTCTCACGAACAAGACGGTGGGCTTTCCTCCTTGTGAATTTTATTTCCAACAACTAGACTGCTTGATGTAACCACGTATTAGTGAAACCACACAGTTTGAATAACTCACTGTCTTTTAGAAGCAGAGGTAAGGACAACACTGTGTTGAACTGAAACAGTAGCTAAGCAGTTCTTCTACACATCTAAGCAAAACAGAGATATATCCCCTGCCTCTGTGGGCAAGGCTTTTTCAGCTGGGTTGTTCTGAGTATCAAACCAACCTCAATGTGGTTTCAATTATGAATTACCAGACCAAAAAAAAGCCTTGATTTATTCTATTTTGGTTCAATTATTCATGATAAGTTTCTATTGAATACTTTGAGAAAGTATTTCATCATGCTTCCCATCCTCAAGTGGTCATAGGGCAAAACCAAAGGAATTAACCCCCTCTACTTCTCCAGAGCCAACCCCAGTGCTTACATTCTGCAGAATCACAAGCCAAGTTGCAGTGGCCACCATTTCATGTTTTGATGAAGATTAGAAACCCTCCTCAAAAAACCTTTTAGGCACAAAACACACAGGCGTTTCTACTTATTCATTCTTGAGTAATGGAATACCTTTCATGCTCCCAAAGCCAGAAAAGACGGGGAGTACTGAAAAGAGGACAAAGCAACAGTCTGGGTTTTTTTGTTTCTTTAAACAGTTAATCGCTCCCATTACATACAATAAAGCTACACAGTTATGAAGCCACAGGAGGCACCAGGCAGTGCAATGACAAGGTAAGAACAACAGTGATGAGACCCTCACCTCTGGCCTGCAAAATTTTTCTTTGGGTGCATCTCAAAACCAGCTTTGCTAAGATTAAAAACATATCTCTCACTTGTATGTTTAGGTGTCTACTTCTAAGCAAAAGACAAAGTAAAAAGCTCTTAGAGAAAATAAAAGCCAACAGTATTAAATGGTTAGGTGTAGTCTTAAGAACTAAAATGTCATTCAAGCAAAATACATGAAATCCAGCTTCCGATTCTGTCAACAAAACAAAAAATTTTGTTGTTCATGTCTCAAAAGATATCATTTACAATGGAAATAAACCTACATGCTAGATTCTAGCCACACAACATAGGATAACTGTGAGGTTATCTATCACTGTGTAAGAGAAGTATCCTAATATCTGGGCTGGGAAGTTAAAGAACCAACTGTTAAATCAAGTTTCACACACAGACACAAAAATATCGCTATTTATAGCCGAATACATGTGGTATACTCAACATCAACACTGAAAAACATATCGATAAACCAAAATTTATTTAGTGTAAGGAAGAATACCTATCTTCTAACATAGTAAAGAAAGCAAAATTTCACCCAGCTGATTCAAACCATCACACAAGGTAGCTGGAAACACAGCAGGAACAAAAACCTAATATTCTTCAATGGAAAAAATACCGGGTGTGCACTGCCCAGAAAAGTGCTAGCTTGTTCTCATTTACAGGTAACTAAAAAAGTATATGTTAATATTTGCTTAATGCTTTGAAGATGAGGAATGGTACTAGGATGGAAGTACAGTTATAACAGTGGCACTATCTGGAGCCTGAGGGCTGTAAAACACTAGTCAAATTGCTTAGAAAGAGTCTTAAGTGTCAACTGCCTGGTAACTGGCAGAAGCCCACAAAGTATTTTGTAAATGAACATCCTACTTAGGCTTTGCTAAATGAACAGCACTTTTTGCACTAAGTTAATTTACCTACTTTGGTTTAAACCAAATGATGGTGCTGTTTTCTGTCTCACTGGGAGAAATGAAATCTGGTATGTTTGTTGTTCAGCATAGTGATATTCTCAAGTGATTACTAAACTATGGTCTGTATCATCCAAGGTCAAAGCTCAAAAGCAGCCCCTGACAAAAAAACCCTCTAATGTTTTATAGGTCTACATTATAAACAGGCTTGAAAGAATTTCAACAAAAGCAGCTAAAGAAATCTGGAAAAACCCCATCTTACTCATTTTTCAGAAACTCATATATATATGTTAGCAAGGCATGAGGCAAAGCAGGAGGAGAATTTAAATAATCCACAAAGTGAGAAAGCAATTCACATCTATTAGAGCATAACAAAGCACTTAATTGAAGATAGCAGATCATATCTCAAACCCAGGTCATTAGTTCCAGCCCAGCCCGGACTGGCAGCCATCAGAAGGCACACGCAGAAGCGGTCATCTTCGGGCTTACTTGAACGTAACTGATTGCCCCTGCCTGATGGGTAGTGGCTGCGCCAAGAAACACGCAAGGCATGAAACTGCCATGCTTGCAGCAAAAGACCGTCTGAGACATAAAGGACTCAAGTGGGTCAGGAACGAATTTCAGGCCCCGAAAACATTATCTGCCCCTCTTCTTTAAAAGAGGGAAGTACCTTGTAGTGCATTTTTATGGAAAGTACTGTTCCATAACATACTAGCATGTTATACGCTACTAGTCTTCCACTTCCTCAACAGGATAGTGGATGAGTAGAAAAATAATCCACTTTACAATGTAGGTTTTTTCTTTAGGAAAAAAAAACCTTAAACCAGTCTTCAGTCAACCCATACAAACACATAAAATTTGCTGGATCACTTCCTCAATGCAATGTACTAAGCATGGAGTTAACTGCATATGCATTTATCTTCTGTGTACCTTACACCCCTCCTCCTGCTGGAAAAACACCCTCCTGTACTGCTGCTGTATCCACATTGTGGTGAAGATACTCAGGCAACAGTCTCACTAATATTTTGAGCCAATATAAGCCAAACTAACTCCAAAAAAAGCAGCCTTCCAGCCACCCGGTGCCTCCCTTGCCGCCCATCCCCTTTTTTTTTTTTTTTCTTCTTTTGCTGGGTAAGTTTTACACAAGGAAAATTATTTTGGTTAATTCACCACAAGTGAATTAGAAAATTCAAGAAGAAGGTAGCACACAGAGAAATCATCATCCAACTGTAGAAGAGTGCAGGACTGCTTCTTTTGGCAACAGTATCTGCTTATAGTGGTTTAAAGTGTTTGGGAAACTACAGACAACGCAAGGTGGGCTGGTGTTTCTTTGTGTTGAGACTTGAAAAATATCTGGGGAACAGGAATAAAGCTTATCTGTATGCAGATCTAGCCATGAACATGCTTCACTGATTTTAAATGCATGAATACCACTTTCATGCTGACTGTCCAAGATAACAACCACCCCCTCAGATACAAGGATCAATGTAATTTTGCTGAGAAGAGAATGTAATCATTATTATGTTTGCAGATATGTCCTAACTCCTAATCTGAAGTCCCAGAGTTCCAAATAAAGCAAAAATAAAATCTTCAGAAAATAGCCATAAATTCCTACCAGTCCTACTTTGCAAGTGACAAACTTCAGGCAGCCTTCTGCAAAAGGTGCAGCTTTCTCCCCATAGGTGCTGTTGTTACAAACTTAATCAAATATTTGAGGCCCCTAAAAATCTCTTATCTAGCAACTTACAGGCTATAATCTGTTAAATGTTTGCTAACTCAAAATAGATTCAATTCTACTGTACTATAATCAAAAAGCACTATAATCATAACAGGCAGTACGTGAAATCACAGGAAATAGACTGAAATCAGATGATGAATCTTAAAACTGGAAGCAAACTCATAAGGCTGAAACAGCTAAACAGAGTAAAATGTGCCCCTTGGAGAGCTGTGAGCTATCTTAATTGTCAAAGTAGAAATGATGTTTTTACTGCTTTATTTAACACCTGAAGCAGCTGTAACAATTGAGCAGCAAAACAATTAGCAACCAGGACATTTTACTGAGCTCTATTTTTCTATTACTTCTCAGGATCCTCACAACATAATAAGCAAAATTAACCCCTATAGGCACACAAAGAAAAAGAAACCTTAAACCAAGGTGGCAGGCAGGTGAGCAACGATGGCCAAGGATTCTTTCTAGCTAAGGATTCTCCTCTGCAGGACGATCTTGCACAAACAGCAAGCTCTTCTTTATGTTAGAAACGTGTATTTGTCCTAGCAAGTAAGCTCATAAAGCCATTTTCTGTATTAATATTCCATAGGCAAATCCATGCTCTCATTTTCAAAACCTCACTACTCAGAGCACAGGGATCTGAGCTCTATTAACAGCCCTGTACTGACTAAAGAAATCGCTGGCTAATTGCAGTGAGCCCCTTGCCTTAAAATGGTGATTGCACCTCTGCACCTTCTGTTCATTTGCCTACAGCTTCTACACACTCTTTCTGCAACTCCATGTTCCTATCTAAACTGCGTGACGGGAACAAGAGCATATAGAAGAGCTCTGCATTTAATCCTTACTGACCACCCCATCACCACACGAACAGCAGGCAGAGCTAGAGGAACTGGATGCTGAGCCAGCTGAGTCGGAAGGCAGAATACACGTGGCAAGTCCTGGAGGTACAGCTCTGGCCCAGTTACTAGCACATGTCACACTGGTATTCACACTAACTCACAGGTGCTTCATTTTAAGTTACCTATATCCTGGCCCGGCGACCAACCTGAAATATTTTTCTTTGAAAGCTTCGGTCTTGGAGTTTATTTACAATTTTCTTGTAAATGGGGAAAACATTCAAGTCATCTTTAGTTACTTTGTCGTCTTATCAGAGTTAGGGGATACAGTTGCCATCTTCTGCTACCGCAAATGTACACATGTACCTGCTTTCCAACTATAAAGTTTCATCCAGACTTACTGGAAATTGTAACAGTGCTATGAGTGGACATTAGGCACCAGCTTAGATGAGAATCATACTCAGGCTCAAGCGGATCATCATTCCGCTGACAAGCAGACACTAACTATGGAATTCTGACCAGCGCAATTATTTTTAAAAAAATATTTAAAATTACTATTCAATTCATTGACTTATTAAATTTACTAGCAGATAGTGTATATATCATCACCTTCTAAATTATCTGGTTAGAAATCAGCTGTCCTGAAAAATATGCTCCCCTGTAGACCACAACTGCAATATGCTCTCACCTCAAAGAGATAAAGTATATGCCCAGAAAAAAGAAAATAAATCTCAAAGACAAATTGAAGATGGCTCCAGTTATTTGCTTCGAATGAAAGAACGAGGGTCAAAACCAAACAGTATTAGCTGGCTCAAACAAAAAAGAAAAAAAAGAAAAAAGACCCTGATGGAAGGAAATTTCATACCTGCTCAGAGTAGCTATCAAAATCCCCAATTAAAGATATCACCAGACTGTGTACTGCTGTTCGACAAATTTAACTGCTCTTGAACAACTCCTGATCTGAATTCTATTTTCATTAACTGACCCTTTGAGGAAGGGTCACAAGCACTCTGGGTTGCTGGCTAATATGGAGCTTACACAGCCCATAAAGGAACTTTTAACGACATTTCTGTTTCATATTGAAGCAAGAAATGAATTCATGCACATATTAAGCAATTTTCATAGACGAGGATAAACATCAAATTCTTTCAACTGAGACATAAAACCACCAAGGAACTGACCACTCGTGGCATGAGAGAGTCCCGATATGAGGTGTTAACTCCAACGTCTTGGACAAATTCCAGCCTGTGTAGTTGCACTCAGCTTTCTCACTTTTCTCTGCAATTGCACATTGATACAATACTCCTGCCTACTCCTTGTAGTGGCCTAGCATGGTGCTGCTGTTCCATGTTCCTCCACAGTTCCCGGGTTCTGGTCTGTGTGTTGCTGTGTCTGTGGTCATAAACTTTCTGCTTAAGAACCTCTAGGTTGAATGACTAATATAAATATTTTTTCCAAGTATATATTAAAAACAAACAAAAAAGGAGCCTGCTTCTTGCTCAGTAAGATTAGCTTCCCCAGAAATGGATAGGTTTCCAGTACAAGAGAGAACCCAGAAGATGTTTTCGCATTCCCTTTAAAGACTGAGTAATGCTAAAGCAATCTTCTCCATTTCACTAGGTGTTTCAAGGTGCTTGTGTTGCTAGCAGAACCTAAAAGCATTAAGATGTCCTGATCCCCTTCTTGCAGAGTACATACTATCCTGTGCAGCTTAATTTCTTCCTTAAATACTGGTAAATCCCAGGTTTTGTCTCCAGGCAATGACAACAGTAGGCTATTAATGCCTTTGGCTAGGCAATGGAAAATCATCTTCTGAAACCCAGCTTCTAACTCTGTGTCAGCAACTGCTCACACTGTCAGCCCGAAGAGTTTAAAGTGAAACACAATCTACTCCTGAGCGCTCCTACCCAGCTTTCAGAGAAACTCTCTAAACCATCATAAAGTGAGACAGTTAACAAGTTTGTTTTTATTAGTAAAGCAAAACTATTTTTTATATTTTGACACAGAGAAAATTAACTGATTATGAGAGAAAATCATCTGCAGGCTTTTATATAGTAAAAAATCAGAACCAGCTGCTTGGTGCAGAAGGTTAATTAATACTCCAGTGTTTCTTAACAGAGGTGGGTTCAAGCACTGAAACTTCTTCTTTTTAAGAAAACAAAAAATGCCCCAGCAAAACTTTGAACATCAGTTTCTTGATAAGAGAAGATACATAGAAATAACATGTAGAAAATTGTAGGCACAGCAATAATTAGCTATTTAATCAGAAATACATGGAAGAGCCTTGCAGATTGTTTAACATCTTCAGTATTTCCACCATTTCCACTGCAGTTATTCATTTTTAAGAGCACTTTATGAGCGCTAAGCTCACACAAAGTTTAACAGAAATAAAGACGTATGTGTGTATGCATGCATGAAAAATAAATAAATAAACAAGCAAACAATTTAGTGTGTGCAATAGCAAAAGTTGAAAGTTCGCATTTCACCGCCAGGACGTAAAACGAACTGGTAGTTATTTTGCCAGTTGTCATAAAATATATTAGCTTCATCTGTGCAAGTTACCAACACAACACATGCACACACAAACACACACACACACAGAATTATTACCAAGTTTCATAGCACATACCTTTTATACGAGAAAAAAAAACAAACCCACAATTTGTTTTATGAGTAAATCAAAGAATTTACTTACCACAGCTGGAGGATCATTCCATTCTTCATAAGAAATGGCAGCATATGGGTAAATTCTATCATTGATAATCTGAAGAGTAGCAAGAGCAATTGCTTTCATCGATCGAAAATACGCTTCCCAGAACCACCTTGCCTGTAAAGATAATAAAGTTCACTTTCACATTGCACAGATCCAGTGCTTAATAATCAATTTTGGCTTACCATGCACAATCTGCAGTCTATATGTCAGGTGGAAATTAAATTAGGAGGCATGTTTATTGTAGCTAGGATATTTCCAGGGAGCCTGAAGGCTTCAAACTCAACCCTACCCCCCAAAAAACCAGGACCTACAGCCAATAAAAAGAAGCAGCAGCGTTATTTTGCAAGTGATTAAACAGAATGAGAATACTTGAAGGAATCGGTTACTTTCACACTTTTATCATATGTTTTCCTCTTGAAAAACGTCAAAAGCAGTTTGACCATAGAACAGAAGAAATTGCTGTTACATTCAGTTTTGCCAAGGCAGAGGAATCCACAGTGCAGCTCAACAGCCAAATAAAAGCATGCAGCCTATTAGGTGGAACTTAGAAGTCACTTTTTAATATCAATATTAGAGACAGCTGATCAGCTAGAGAATTCCAGTACTCAAGAACTAATACCTTCCCACGTCTTCCGGAAAGCAATTATTTGAGTAAATATTAAGATTTTTACATAAAAGTACATGCACATGCCCATTTGTTACAATAATTCATCTAGGCTAATTTACACCACCAGCAGCATAAAAGTGCTAAAATGAAGCATGTGATTTTCTTATAGACAGATGCACTGAATTTCCCAGGTGAGTCATTTTCAAGCTAAGGTCCTGTTCGGCAAGTTTCAATCTTGTCCCAGTTTCTGTGTAAGACAGAAATGCTGGAAGAAAAGCAGGGTTTGGAAATGAAAACGCTGACTTATCTGATTCTCTGTTAGAGACATAAACATACTTTTTAAATGCCTAGAACCATCAAATGATCCTGTAGGACCCCATCCAACCCAGAAGGAAACACACTTTGCCAATAAATGTAGTTCAAGAGTTTTGGCCCAAGAGATAAGAATTTTTTCAACCAAATTTTTCTTTAGGAAACCCCAGCATCTTGTTGCATTCTCCCTATGGTTCAGTATCAACTAAAAGAGTGTGTGTTTGCATCTAGGTAATAGAACAATTAAAACAAAAACCATTTTTTTGTTAATTGGAAGCTTTAGAAGCTCTCAGACCAAGAATACAACACCACACAAATTTGAGCAAGTGCTATTTTACTCTTGCTATGGATTCCTTAAACAACAAAAATGCTCTACAGACAGGGTGTTTTTAACCATGTGCTATGAGAATATGCAATATTATTTTTTAGCATATTAAGTTACTGAAGGAGTAGGAAGTTCCTGGAGGTACAGGCTTTAAGATGAACCAAAAATAACTCTCATTTAGATGTTGTTTACAAGTTGCCAGTGTCTCTCACTGCAGGTCATTACTTTTTACTAGAAGACAGAGTGATTCCTACATATACACTTTGTGCTGGAGCATTCCTAGGCTAAGTATCAGTGTACAGGAAAGATTACAAGCAGAGAAAATGCAAATTCACAAGATAACTTACACATACTCAAGCATATGCCACCCTGTACTTTACTCTGAGTGTAACCTATGGGACTCAGAACTAGAGACCTCTTGTAGCCCTAAAACTCTACTCTGTGGGTATTTTGTAAAACAGGTTCTTCAGAATAGATCTGTAAAAATTTAAGATGAAAAAATCCATGTTACAATTAAAAAAGCAAATTAGCGAAGAGATAAGTGCTCTCTGGAGCACTACTTCTATTGTGAGAAAACATTAACAACCATAAGCCTTACTATTTCAGAGTATTTCAAAATCTTATTAAGGAGACTGATGAGTATGTTCAAACACTACACTTCTCTGGAGCTTGTGATCCAGAGAGAGCGCAAAGCAATTTCATTCTAGGATGAAATCACTTTCCTCTCCTTATTTCTCTCCCTGGTAGAATTTAACAGCTGGATAACATGCCAATTACCAAGAACACAGAACAAAATGGATATTACACCCAACTGTAAAAGCAGAAGAATTATATAAACAGGTAAGAATAACGTCTGCCATCCTAAAATACCAACAGAGTTAACCTCTCAAGTATCCTAAATAAACAAGAGTAAGAACACAGATTTCAAATTTCATTTTAACATTAGACAACAGTTTAGAACCAGTGCTATAAGCAGCACTAAGTAGGAAAGCTAAATTATTTTATGTAGCCTTCTAACATATAACTTTATAAAGCAATTAAGTAGATATTAATTGTGTGAAATACACACAGGGCTGTGTATTTCATTGTTATTAAATAACAGCATTCCTATACCATTCTAACTCTAAGACTGTTTATTAATACTGCAATATCTGTTAGCTAGCTCCATAACCATCAAAGCTGGTTCTCCTCCTTCAGCAAAACTAGGATGGATCTGGTCTACCTTCTCTGAAAGAATACGTGCAATGTCAGGCAAGTTTACACCTTTATAGCAGAAGCAAAACCAGAGAAGCAGGCAGAGGGAATTTACTTTTTATAAACTAATATTTATGTAATTAATTTTTTGTAAAGAGCTAGAAAGTGTTCCCACAGTTGGTTGTAATTTTTTGGAGCTGTGTTTCTTTAAGGCAGAACTCAAAACCTTCTAAGGGGATTCAAAGTCTCCAAACAGATGTTTCAGGGTCTCATTACTTCCTCCCCACCTTGTTTGCTTTTATAAAGCAGAACTGATTAGCATGGGTTGCTAGTGTCTGCTGCTCAGCATGCTAAGTCACTAACCGTTTTGGGAAAGTCTTCTACTGGGCAGATGTATGTCGATTCCATTTGAAATGTATTTTCTGCTCTACTTGGTGTGGTTGAAAAGCTTATGTGGGAATGTAACAAATACACAGGGGAGATAAAAATCCCATGCACATGTTTGGGATACAGCAGAAAAAACACACAACACACATCCCCCCAAGAAAAAAAAAAAAAAAATATTTGTTCCTGACTCCTATGCCAACTTCCTTAGCATTCTTACATAGTTTTTTCTGAGCTGTCCATTTCTCTTTTCCATATCTATGAATTCAGAAGACTAAAGGTTATATGCTCTAAAGTAGGTTCAATACACTGGGAAATATTTGTAAGGTATGGCAATAGTAACGTAATCATTAGAGCTACCTTAAAGCCTTTCAGGATCTTGAAATAAATGATCCATAATTACAGATCTTGTCTTCCACACAGCATTGATTATACACACTCTACAACTATGATATGGTCAGGCTACCATGCCTTTCAACTTGAACTGAAATTAAACTTCCAGTACTCTAGTAGTCTGATTGGTGAGGTTTCAGAACTTTTTAAGGAAACACACTATGCGGACCACAGACTTGCAGAGAATGCTAACTTTGTATACACCTAAATATTGCTTAGGTCACAGGCAATCTAAACTGTAAATAGAGATCAAACCTGTACTTTGTACAACTGCCAAAACAACACAGCTGAATGTATGTTAACCTATGGGATCTTGTTCTGGCTGTATGGCTTACCAGGAATTGCAAACAGGTATTTAAGAAACACAGCTTCTCTTCCCCTTCTAAATTTCTAGATAAATAGAAAATCTAGGATAGATCTAAGATGAAAGCAGAAAAGCATTACTTCCTATACCATTTTGCCAACATGTGGAAGAGTCAAATGTAGAGTACTGAATGACTTGACTGAGAATGAGAAATACATTATATTATTGGGTTGGAAGTGGCTGGAATCTCTTATAATACAATAGATTCCCCATGAAATGAGTTCACCCGAATTCAATTTCTGCAGAAATTTTTACAAAGCCAAGACAGCTTCACTACAGAAGCCAAAGACGGAAGGAATCAAGAGACCAAACTCTCCCCTCCCTCCAAGTGGCGAGCTCTGCAGACCAAGGTCACAAACACTGCCATGCCAGTAAGTAGTTCTAAGTTTCCCTTTCCTTTGTCCCCACTCCACTTCCAACTGCTGCATCCTCATTAGATCAGCCATGAAAACCCACCACTTTCTGCAAAGGCTAAAGTTTCTTAATATACTGTAGAAGTATTCATTCATCTCTACAAATACATATGCACGCCTTGAGGAACACGAGCAGTATCTGTAAGACAGAAGAAAAAGTTTAGTAACTTTGTTTGGTATGGGAGATTTTGTGTTCCTTCAACCAAGTAAGCAAGCATCCAAATGAAAAGTTCAATTCCACTTGTTTTCAGTTCCAGGATTTTGTTCAAGTGGACTATGAAGAAACTAAACTGACAATACTCAGCACATACTGACACAGGCAAGACCTCAGGATGGAAACATTTGCAGTTATTTTCATAGGAGGCAACAGGCAGCACCACACAGCCATAGGGTAGCCTACTCACAGAAAGCAACATTTATTTAGGTAAGGTGTTATTTTCCTTAGAAATAAACACACTTGGGGGCCTAGCATCTCTTTATAAGCTCTTTACAAGCCAGCATAGAATCAGGTTACAGAGCCCATTCATATAATGTTTATAAGTTCTAGTGTTAATGCCACTAATGGTGCTCCAGTGTAGAGTGCAAGTCAGATCAATGTAAATCTTTTGATTAGTTTGTGAAAAGAAAAACACAGGGCATGAGGCAAGGAAAGGAATACTTTCTGTAACATTTAGATCAAGGGGAAAACAGCTCATGAAAGGAACTTTCTAGCCTCCTGTTTTTTCACAGTCCATGATTTGGTGGGAGTTGGTAAAGTTAGCAAAAGGGGAAAAACAAGATTCGCAAAAGTGTAGTAAAAGTTAACTGCCCATAAACCACCACTTCACTCAGCTTTTAGGTCAGGCGCCATGATGCTGTAAGATTTTGCCCCACTGCAGGAGCTCAGTATTTCCAAAATGCCTTGAAAAGGTTTACGAGGCCTTGAAATACAACCATTTTCACACTGGCTGCGGTGACTCAAATGCTTTCCCTTCTCAACGGCTCTTGGTGTTCCTGGTTTTCACTCCCTGACCAGCTGGGTTTGGGAAGTCTGGCCAAAGAAAAGAGAATGGCCTAGCTGCTGCAGCAGCACCGGCCTGGAAGCTTAGTGATCTTAATTTTAATCCCGGTTCTGTTACTTATTTACAGATAAATGCTTGACATTAATTAATTTGGTTTCTTGCTTCTACTTCAGACTCTCAGCAGTATGTGTCATATTCAACTCACAGAGATATTGTGAGACTTAACCATTCTAGACCTTCCAAATTCTGAGGTGAATAGAACAGAATAAATTTATCAGCTCATTATTTGCAAAAAGAAACCTTAAATTAACAAAACTAATATTTATCTAACCAACGCTGCTAAAGTAACTGACTGCGGCAATCCTTTGCTAAAATATGTACCTTCAGCAGAGATATAAAAGATATCACAAGAAATACCTACAGCTCTGCTGTGCATTTAACAGCTCTGGGCATGGAAGTTCATCCACTATGACCTTCAGGCCCTTCAGTTACATGTGATACTGTAAAAGAATCAAATGTTTTATAAGTTACTGAGACTTAACAAGTTCTTGCCCATCGAGCAAGCTACTGTAATTGGCCATAGGCACCCCTCCCCCAAGTTCTTTCAGTAGGATCAGATAGGCCACTGAGGGTCAAGATAAACTGAATTATTATATATTTGCCCCCTACTAAAGATGCAGATTAGGATAGCTGATGATATCTAATAACCAGAGAGCAAGCTCGAGTTCTCAAGCCCCCTATCCCTTCCCAAGGTAAAATGGGACTGAAGACAGAGCATAAGTTCCTCCTTTGGAGAAACAAGCATTTTATAAAAAGTTTCCCAGTACAAATTTTGGGTTCAGACTGAGGACCCTATAACCTCAAATTCCCACATTTTTCTGCCTATGAATTTTTTGTAATCTGCCCCCTCTTTCTCGACTGCTTTACTGTTTCTACAGCTGGTTCCCTGTTCCAACAACTTCCTTGCTGATCACACACACCACTTTTAGAATGCAGTTCTTCAGCAAAGATGATACCAGAGGGGTCAGCTAAAACCAGGGCCATCTTTGTTTCTTTACACAGGCTTACAAGAAGTCCTCAGAAGACTTTATACTATTAAGAATTAGACAGCAATTTGTTCTAGAAAGTAATTTGTTTCTAGAAAGCAGTAAGAATTTGGGTTAAAAAAAGTGCTTATTTGGTTCAGGACCCTTAGCAATAACACAATCAAGTTCAACGCATCTAAAGCTGGCTGGCTCAATTTCCCCTCTGTAATCAGTGTGGGAAAAAAAATAGGGTCATTCAGAGGGAAATCTAGAGCTCTGGTACCTTAAAATACCTCCTGAACAATCTGTTCTCTGCTTATTAAGGGAGCAGAGAGTACAGAGTAAGTGACTAGCTGTGGGCCATGATCCTTCCTCCTAAAGCCTTATATTCAAAAATGCTCTGAGGGCCCTCTCATTTTCCCAGAGAGGCACAAAGATTTGAAATGAGAACAAACAAGAACGTAGGCTACATTTTTCAAAACTAATTCATGTGTTTCAGGCTACGGAAAAATATGACAGCCATGCTCTGAAAAGTTGGCTCACTTGTGGGGTGCCAGTACAATTACCCAAAACTGGAGGTCACCTCTTTAGAAACTGCAATCTGAAAGGAAAAATTAGATTCTTGTTCCCATACATGTTCCTACTAGGTAGGAACGTTAAGAGGTAATCCATTAAACCAATGGAATACTGGTAAAATCATGCTAATTTGCCTAAAGCCAAAAAGTTTTCTGAATTATTTTCATGTTTTATAGAAGATCAGATTAAAAACACCTTTCAAATTTGACCTAGGCTGGTTGTGTTGTGTCTATTTGTCCACAAGGACATATCCAAGAAAAGCAGTAGTGTAGGTATTGTATAAGGAGTGCTCATAACATCAGCATGACACTTCCAAAGCTGAAAAATGGGGGTAACAAGGAATTGCACATTTGGAAGTGTCTGATAACTTCTGATAAAGACTTATCCAGAATTCAACACTGGGTTCTCCCAAAGCTCAAACCAGAAGTTTCTCTACAAGGGAAAGAGAAGAACGAGCAGTAGAACAATGCAAGGCACATGCAGTTGTTTCCAGTTATCTCAGGTTTGCTTCTAATGGAACATGACAACGTCCTTCTAATATTGTTTCTGAATTTTCATTCCATCTTTCAACTCTTATTTCTGAGCTATGCGTGATTCCCGAGTAAAGCCCTGAAAATATTCAATTCCTCTATTTAACTTATATGAGTGGCCTACAGAGGAATATTCCTTAATTACAAGACACTTCTGCAGGATGAGCAAGCAAAACAATTTGTATCATTACAGTCCTATATTTTAAGAAAGAGATTCTAGATAGACATTTCGAGGTGCCGGTTTTTATTGTAGTTCAGTCTCAAAAAATATCTCTTCAAAAATAAAGCAGTAGGTGGATTTAATCACCTGGCTTAACAATCTCCACTGTAGTAACTTCAGCCATGAAACAAGGACATTCGCCTACTTCAGCTACAACAGAGAGTGAAAACTAAGTCTTTCCACTATCCAAATTTCTTTCCTTTTTCTTTTTGAAGATGCCGATTCATAAGGGGACAGAGGTCAGAGTTCAAAACACTAGTCTTACCGCTCGGATACCAGCCACTTGGGAGTAACTCACTTCTACTGGCTCTCAGTTTTATTGCTGTAAACTACTTGACAAACGCTGACTCATAAGAGCTAAGGGTAAAGGAAAATGTTAGTGCAAGCGCAGATATTAATCTTAAGCTTCTTGCACTGCCGTACTCCTCAGGCTCTCCTCTTGGTGCTTTAAAAAGAATCACTTACATCAATTATAATAATCCGTATGTACACCACCACATACTACGCACGAATGAGAATGGTTCTTTGCAGCATACCTGTTAAAGTTAACATTTTGAGTCTTGCTTCCATACTTTCACACAATTTTGGTTCTTTTGATTTGTTGGGGGTTTTTTAAGGTTTTAATCTTCTGTTATGAACAAGAGCCTTATTCTGCTTAGAAACTGGCTCAACTATACGACACAGAAGAAGCTATTTTCAATAGAATAGTTCTCATTCTCTCTTGAAACGGTAACATTTTATATGGTTTTGAA
Source organism: Strix uralensis (assembly GCF_047716275.1). Classification (NCBI taxonomy): domain Eukaryota; kingdom Metazoa; phylum Chordata; class Aves; order Strigiformes; family Strigidae; genus Strix; species Strix uralensis. Next base: position 3,187,103 of record NC_134000.1, read on the forward strand.
ATCCTGCATTATCTTGACCCCTAAAATACAGATTTCTGCTATTCCTTGTCCTAGTGATAGTAACACAAGACTTGAATAGATAAAAATACCACTTAGCACCCATGTTCTCCCCTCCCTCCATATATTTCTGCACCTCAAACTTGCTTCTTTGATTAATGAGCACGTCAACTTTACAAGTCTGTTGCAGAAGGCAACATTGCACCAGCCAGGAAACCTGACTTACTGCCCTGGCACCCTACAAATCCACTGCCAAATCACATTTCAGTTATGGTGCCAACAAATAGATACCAGCACTACGAGCAGCAAGGAACCACCCCATTCTCAGCTGTGGCTGGGAATACTGTCGCAAAGCACTGAGACCGAGCCAGCAAAGACAGCAGCAGGATGAGGAAAAAAAGCAAAGTGTCAGACTTAAACCTTTAAAAACATGTAATGTAAAAATGGCTCCCATTTACAGAATTCCCTTTGCTCCCAAAGAGTTTTCAGTTCTGTCTTCCTATTTAGAGGCAAATGACATGTGTTGACATCACAGAAATAACACAGCTCTAAGAGTAATGTAGATCCTACTCTGGCTTCCAGATAGTCATATCTACACAATCATCACTGATAATGATGTAAAGACACAAAAAATAGCCCACTCTCTTCCCTCCAGTTTCCAGGAATTTGCAGGGCTCCCTAATTACTCCAATTTCACCAGGCTGTTACTGTGAAGGGGCAGGCACACCTAACCTGAGTAGTCAATCAACTGGATCTGTATCATCCATCCTTTTTATGATAAGTTTATCCTCTGTGCAGTCGCCGTTAACACAAAATCAGACCTACAGTGAGCTAGACTTACGCTATCATTGATTCAGCAGCAGCCTAGAAAATAACAGAAAACAAATACGTGTATGCAATTTCAGGGAACATTTAACTACTGTATGACCACAAGTTGGGGGGGTGGGAGGACGTTTTAGCCACATTTCTTGACAAATGATGGACAGCTCCTGAAACTGAAAGCAATAGGTTTCTAGTCCTAGGGGTATTGCCTTCAAATATGTCTGTGTTCTCAGGGTAGATCGGTTTTCCCTGCTGCAGGCATCCTGCTGAGAAGTGAGGTCCCAAGCAAAACACAGGAATCTGACTGCAAGCCTTTGAGGTGGCAGGAGCCAAGGGAGGTTCAAAGACAAGGCTGGCTGGTGGGCAGCACCTCTGAGTATTGCCGAGGTTAGAGGTTAGTAAAGCAGGAGCCACTGGCCAATAAAACAGTGTTTGGAGAGCCCACTCTACAGATAAATTGGGGATCTGTTTACACCTTTCCCAGCTTTCTGAGTTACACACACTGATGCTTCCCACTGTGATCTTGTCCTATGTCCACCAGCATCTCCCCTCCTCAGCAGCTGCCCTGCTCTCTGCTGGTTGGCTTTATAACATGGCTAAAGGATGCTTGGAAACTTTTAATCAGCATCCAGCATCAAAAATAAATAAATAAAAGCACAACTGCTTTTATTTGTGTCAACTGCTGCAACAAGATCTGTCTTGTTTGAGATTTCCCATGACTGCTGTAGTAATGCTGGGAGAATAGAAGCTTAAATTCCCTTGATTAGAGAAGCTAAACACAAAGCAAGCCCAGTGCCAATCACACACATGAAAGGACAGCTTTTTGAAGCAAGGGAAAAAAAAAAAAAAATCTAGGTAGGGTTACCACCATACTATAGCGGTCAAAAATCAGCACATACCTCAATCTCAGAGCTTAAGCTCTATACCAGGAAGAACTTGCCCTTTTGATGAAGACATGCTTTTCTCAGTCTCCTGTAAGCTACATAGTTCTATTTTATATAAGCATAAACATACACATACCCACACACACACAGTTCTCAACATTGGACAGCTTTAACCACAGACATTACTGCCAGCATTGCTTGAATACGAGGATAAAAGCTGACAGACTGGCAGTCATGGGGTTTTTTTCCATACCTACAGGAAAAATTCAGTTTAGGACATGGTGATGCTTTCTTCCTCCACCCCTTAAAAATAACTGATCTTAGCTCAAGCTATGTAAAAATACCTCATCCTTCGTTACTCAAACTGTGCATGGCTGTCTGATGAAAGTGACTGATAATTGCTGGTTGTGATAATACTATGTGGTGGTCACACTCTAATGGAACAGGATTGAAAATAATTTTACATGGACAAAATCAGTGATAGACATCAATTTCTTCTTGGAAATCATGTGAAATAGCATGCTAAAGAGGAATATTCTTTACTGCATGAAGCCAAATTTTGTAAAAAAAGAGAAGTAAACTCAAAGATAAACATTAAAGCTTATTACAGAAGTCCTTGCTACCCCAAAAGCGATGGAAAGTACACCACTGACCAGCATCTGCACATTTGTTCTGTATTAATTTTTTGCTTCACCTGAAGTATTAAAAATGTGAGGAAGGAGTTGCTTTCCCTCTCCCCTCGATACATATGTAACACGGCACCTGTAATATATGGAACTCCCATCTCAGGAGATCCCCCGAAGCACTGGCTACCAAACACTGGTAAGCAACAGCTGAGAAACAAAGCAAGTGGTGAGAGGAAGAGCACAGAGCCTGGGCTTGGTGCTGCTAGATTACTGAAGCACTTACAGACAGTTGCTTAACGGGCATCACATTCATGCTCAGGCTTAACCTAATCACCAGATTCAGGATCAGGAGAGTTTTTCCCAATGCTTCACCAGGCACCATTGATATTTTTTGCCTTTGTTTGCTACAGTGTTGGAAAACATTTAATGGTAGACTGGTCTGGGTGGGTGGGAACCAAGATAAACTATTCTGTGGACCCCCTGGACCAGAACTCCATTACCAGCTGAGTCTGGTTGCGGGTAACTATTTCTTAAACTTAACCATAATCTAACAACTTCTATCCATGATTCCCTACTCCACTATTAGTATCCTGGAATACGCACGCCTTCTATAATCCTCCTCTGCAGAGCATCTGTACAGAATTAAGCCACCAGGATAGAAATGTATTCAAAGATAGCTAATGCCAGGTGCCACTTTCATTTCTAAAGAGGATTGAAACTTGTCAGCTAATGGAAAAATAAGGGGAAAAAAAAAAAAAAAAAAAAAGGAGCAGAGGGGAAAGGAAGGAGCCAACCCCCACATACAAGTTACACTGTTTGCAAGCCAAAGGGCATTATAGGATATTCCCAGCACAGCCCATTTTTTCCATTTGTAGCAGATACATAATTTTCCTATATACAGGCATCTAAGAAACTGCTATATATCTGCACAATTTACAGACAAAGATTAAAGGAAAAGATATCTAAAGATTATCTGGCAGCAGATGGTTTCTCTAGAACATGTGAAAACTTTGTAACTTAAAAACCAAACGTTCCTACTGTGTTGTAAGATACATTTGATGTAGTCACTAAAACAGGATCCAGGACTTCTAAATTCCATTACTAATATTATAATTGGACCTTGTACAAGTTATTTATGCTTCTATCCACTCATCAGTAAAATGGATACAAGACCAAGGTGTATTTACTACTACTATTTAATATACTCACATGCAAATTACTACAGCAATGCAGTGTATTTATACTACATAGATAAATGCTAAAGTTGTAACACTTTCAATAATGGAGGGTTAAGTGAAGCAAGTGAATTTGATAAAGAAATGTGATGTGGTGCAGACTCAGCAGCAGAGGGACAGCACAGGGTAACAAAGAATGAGAGGAACACCAGGAGAGATGCTTAATCATCCATTTATCTGCAGCTAACTGCTTCATGTGCATGACACAGAACATTTTCAAATATTCTTTCTAAAAGGAAGTACGTGCTTTTCCAATTTCTGGATCGTCTGGGTTTATCTGTAGTCTATCCAAGCTGTGTAAAGCAATCTGTAAAGGGTAAGTACCCAAAGTTCTCTTTGCAACAACATACAGACTCTTGAAATACAGATTCTTAAAATCTAAAGAACAAAAAAATAATAGTCTTAAAATAGCATAATTTCCCTCTTACAGTTGAAGTTTAACCTTCTGTTGTTTAGAGGCTGCAAACCTAGATACAAAGGCAGCACAACTGCATCCTACCAAAATTATTCATTGTGGTGCTGACTGCTCTCAAATTTCTGAGCTCTTTCTCCAAGATGCCACGAAGACCACTCTGTAATACAACAAGCATGAAAACAGTTTTATTCATTCTAGAAAGCAAGAGGGCAGGACAGACAACAGGAAAAAAAGAACTCTAGGGTAAGTATACTCTCCACACGAAATGAAGAAGGGAGGGGGGAGCAATGAAAGTCACATATATAAATGCCAAGGATTCTACAACTCCCCTGGTGATCCTGGCAGTAAGCCAGGAAAAAGTTTTCTCTTTCCTTTGCTGTTTGCAGCAACAAATCTTTCCTCTGGGGGAGGGGTGAGAGGGCTGGAACTAACTTCACTGCATCTGATAAGATGGCAAATTGTCCAGGCCTGACATTTATGGGGGACCCGGAGCTGCACTGAAGCACTCTGGGAGGATTAAAGCAGGGTTAGCCTCTCCAATCGCACTCCGTAAAATGCTACAAATGGCAGACAGATGAAAGTTCATTTAAATTTGATAATGATGAGTCTAAAGAACCCTGAGACAGAAGCTGTCCCCTGTCAGGGAAAGAACTGCAGCTCGAGGTTGAATATTCTCATTGAAGGAACTTGTAAAAATCAAACTATGCTCAAGGAGCTTCCAGCGTCCAGACACTGAAATGAAGTTCTGTTTAACTGGCTAACAAGAACTAAACCCCATCTCCTCTACGTGAGCTGCACCACCCACGGGAAACCCCACCACCCATTTGCTTTAACTCTATCCAGGACCGTTTCACTGTAAGAATGGGATGTTTCACACACGGGCAGTGATTGCCTGGAGCCAGCAGAAAGGCTCATATAGCTGTCAGCAAGCTGATAAGAGCTGAAATTACTCTACAGAGCCCTCTTTAAAGAAGAGCCAGAGAAGCACATTAAATGAAATGGAGGAGGGGTCTGAAAAGCCAGCCACTCATGTTGTTTTAACATGGCACTAAAACAAGTCATTGATTTATGCATGTGTCTTCAGCTCTGTTTGACCCAGAGTCTGAACTTTCTTCAGGTCAGGGCTGAGGCACACGGGATGTGCACTGGAAAAACCGTAATAGCTTGTCCAGGTATTCCGACTGTGGGAACCAACGCTGCAAACTACACGCTTCCTATCCACATTTTTTAAACTGAATTTACATCCCTTTTTAGCTTTTAATTGTCCACATGGGCTGAAAAGACAAGAGGTTGTGATTATCTGAAACTTTAATACAAACGAAGAATGCTGCGTGGCCACTATTTGAGAGAGTATTTTGTGGGGCTTCAGGAAAGTGAATTCCCCATTCGTACAAAGGAGGAGGCTATATATCACTGTCAATATTCTCTCACCGAAGTGTTTGGCAGCCAGTGAAGTTCAGATGCATTTCAAAACCCACTGATGATCTGACAAGGTTATCCACAATGCATTATAATACCAAGGTCTCCTGCAAACCTGAGTCCTGAAGCTGCATCACTGCGACCACCCCAGCGCTGACCAAACGGCCTTCTGCTCCTGTATTCTGCCTCTGACAATGGTCTGCAGCAGGTAGCTCGGGACTGCTCCCCCCAGACACAGCAAGTGTAAGCCACTACTTCCCCAAAGTACCCTCTGGCCTCCACAAGCACCTCAGGAACTTCCTAAGCCAGAGGGTATACCTTTGCATTCATCTCTGACAGATTTTTCCTCTCTGCATTTCTTCATTCACCCTTTACACCAATAAAAACCCTTCACCCGCACAGAACGCTGAAGCAGTGAGTCACACGGACTACCTACTAGTTCTGGGAAAAACCATCTCCTTTTTTATTTTTTTAGACCAGATTTCCAATAATACAAGCCCTAGGGAACATCAAATTAAATTGCGTCAAACAATGTTGTCATGCCCATTCACTTTCTTCAAGACCTTCTTATTTTATAGTTCTGTATTATATATTCTTGGTCCTCATCCCCAGTCATTTATCTTCAAGATCAGGAGTGTTAGTGTTTAACCACTCCTCTCTTGAAACCTCTGATCAGCCTTGTTCCATTATATCCTTTTTAAGATAGGAGAACTATAGCTACGAACTGTATTCAGAGTGAAGACATACAACAGATTTATGCAGTTGCAGAGTATTTTCCATTTTGTTCTCAACCTCTTCTCTAAAAATTCTTTATATTACTTTTTTTTGACCACAACTGACCACGAAACTTCTATTTTCACATAACTATTTATTACAGCTCTAAGAACTCTTTTCCAAGTGACTGCAGCTAGCTGACAGGCCATCACTGCCTACGAGAAGACTGTTTTTCCTTTCACATATCCCCTTTCTTTAATCTGTAGTGAATTTTGTTTGTCATTTTATCATTTGGTCATGCTATGCCTGAATTTCTTTGGCCTAAGATGTGCCAGTTCCAAATAAAACCCTTCCCAAAGCAGAATCATTCATAATGGGTAGCTGCGAGGGGTTTTTCTATTACTGTTAGCTTGAGCTGCAAATTCTCCCTTAAAGGCCATGTTCTTCTCGGGTGCTCATCTTCTACACAATTTATGGAATTTATCATCTCCAAGATCTCCACCTTTCTGTAAGTTTGGTTGAAACCAGACAATAACAGAAATGAAGAGAAATCAGCATGCATATTGTATGTGATCATACCCTTGTTTCCCTACGAAACCAGGATGAAAAGAATTCCTGCACTCCAGAACACCAACTCTTCATTCTTATACCATTAGAGCTCACAGTCAACCAATCTTCCAGACCATTAATTCAAAATTTTTATTTTTGGGAGGTGAGAAGGGTTGTAAATCAAAAAGGAACAGGCACACAAAGCTTTTTTTTGAAAATAAACTCCTCACCTAAAATCCGTTCAGTGAGAAAGAATGCCTAAATAATCAGAGAAATAACTCTTCTATTCCCATTCTGACCCTACGCCTTAACGAGACTGTGTTAAGACTTCTGAGTTGTTGATATTTAGTGAGGAAAAACATTTACAAATATCCGTATATTCAAGATAGATTCATCTCATGAAAAGAAGGAAAAAAGGCACAGGGGCTCAGATGTAAGTTGTGGAAAACTTTTATATAAGTTAAAGACATTTATGTATCAACTACAGCAGTGAAATACATTTCTAGAGATCAACGGGCTTTCAAAGCAAAACGCTAGAAAAACTCCCTTGGGAGGAAAACTATACAAGGCACGAAATAAGCAGATACCCACAAACTTTCGTTTTGCTTTTTTCCTTTACCTGTTTCACTCTTCTTCAGGAGCAAGAGGGAATTTCAAATTTCACTCTCTATCACACACGTCTATTACATTGACTTCTATTTCTTGCCCCTCCACTTCTACAACTTTGCTATTACCTGGGTGCTGGTTTGTGGTGCAGAGAAAATGAAAGCATAAGGATGCAGCACAAAGTCTGTCGGATCAGTAGCTGTGCAGCTGAGCCGCTTATTGACTTGCCTCTGGGCACTTCAGCCAGTGTTTCAGACTCCATATGGAACTATTTGTGAGAGGGGGATGGTTCAAGGAAGCTTCAAAGAAAACGAGAATGACAACAGTACTGTAGAAAACAGACAAGACAGCAATCCCAGAGATGCAGAAGTTTCATCCAGACTGCTATTAATTTTAGCAGCTCAAGTAGCAGAGGCTCTTTTTGATGGTCAGTGTGTTGGAGTTTGTAAGAGGTATCATATGCTAGTCTCCAGTTCTCATGGACACAGGCAGTACATGTAGTACTGAAAATATGTAACATTTTTTCACAACAGTGTAGGCTAGGCCACGAGCACTGAAACTATTCCTTTTCTGAGGAAAGACAGGAAACCGAACCAGGAATTGCTGACGGCAAAATGGCCTGCAAGTTTGACCAATAAAAGCCTAAATTAATATGGCTAATCACCAGAGATCTCAGCACAATCAGGTATAATGCAGGACAGTAGAAATTAAATCTGCTTTCCCACACTCCAGCTCTGCTCTAACCAGTAAAGCTCTATCCTGGTTTATACCAGGTACTGTCTGACAAAACAACTGACCAAAACAAAGTTGTACTTTAGGAAGTCACAGCCCAGGTCACACCAGCTGTAGATCCAAGCAGATGGTGACTCAAAGCTAAAGCACCTGTATTTCATCATCTTCATGACAGTATTGTAGGATGATCACAATTATTGTACAAACTATAAGAAAATATTTTCAAATACGGGTTCTTACATATTTTAAATGCAATGACTTCTCTTTAAGAGACTTCCTCTCTCCTCCAGCAGATGTACAGCTAGAAGGACTTGCAGAAACAAAGCAATTAAGCATAGAGAAAAGTTTACTCATTAAAAGCAGACAATCTATTTGAACTTGGAAAAAAAATTACATATACATATGTGTGTATACCTATAAAAACCTTGATGCATGATCTCCAGAAAATCAGCTGTGATAATATACTGCAAAAAGAGCACCTAATCAACAAAGAAAGCTGGCAAGCTAACATTTACAATAAAATTTATTTTCATTGTGAGGTTTTCCAACTAAGGATAAGAATCCTGTCATAACCAAGACAACCACTGAAACCAAAGCAGTTGGACCACGAGGCTCCAATCCCACAAAGGTTATCAGACTCAAAGTCTGAAGAGCATGATGAATGCATGCTTCATCCTCCTAAAAACCGGGAGAAATTTAGAGCAAGTATTTGTTCTGTTTGGCTAAAAAGAGGATGATCTCAACCATACTCATGTCAGAACATGTCAACTGGTTTCTTAATTTACTGACAAAGTACGTTAATTAGCAGGTACTGGCAAAGTATGTTTCACAAGTCTTTATCAAAAACGTTGTTTCCCCTAGTGGAATTTTATGTGCCACAAAACCAGTTTTTGACATAAAACCTAAACACATCCTAACTGCAAAGGAAATGGTGAGATGTTGTAAAACAATTTTCATACCAATTTTAAAAAAAGCTCTTTGCAAAGATCACTTTTTCCTCATTTTAACGCCAGTTATAGACCAATCTTTCTGTAACTGTTATATCAAACTCCAAGTGCTTCACAGTGTAAAAACAAGAAAGAACATGATCATTCTGATCTAACTATCTTTGTTTCCATTGAAAGGGAATAAAAGGGCTCAAACAAGTGAATTTCTAACAGTTATTAAGACTAAACTGTGATGTGATGTATGAAAGCTTTGCTTGTGCTTTGCTTCATTTGTTTCTCAAGGACTCCTGACTCCTCAACTGTTTCCTTAGGTCCCTTTGTCTGTTTAGGTAAGATTGAAACGCTCGTTGGCTCCCTACAGAAATCACCAATAGCAGACTGAAGGCCTTCAGTGGGCACTTGGGCAACTCTAGAATGAGATAAGGGGGACTCTAACAAAGAGACACAAGACCCTGTTATAGGGAAACTGATTTTGCTGCCTTAGGAGGGAGACACCTGGACTTTACTTCACAGCGCGTGCTCTGGAAAGAGGGCCAACTAGCCAACACTGTGAAGAAGACTACTTACTTCCTCCCCCAACCACCAAAGACCCTCACCCTATTTTCACTACGCATGCTCGGATTATGCAAATGAATTCTGGGAACTCATTATCATAAGACACCCCTTTCTAGGAAATCTAATGAATATGTATGATTTGTGTGTATGTAAACTGATGTCCCTTGCTAATTCTTGGGAGCCCTTATGGTGGCGAATCCCCAGGGCGACCCCAGCGCTGCCAATAAAAGAATATCTGCTGAACAGTTCTATTGGATTCTGACTGTTGAGTTAATTTCTTTGTTTCACCATCTAGGTAAGAGCAATGCTCAGTGCAAGCTAGAACAGACTGGAAAAATCCAAACATACCACAAGATCAGTTTCAGTCAGTCCTCTTCCACTTGACAAAAAAGAAGCATCAAAATATTGCATATTAAGCATCATTAGCACTTGAAGTTGAAGCAGCAAAGGGAAGTGCTTTAAATACTATTGAGAAATACGGGTTACTTGTAAAATCAGAATATTTTGAAGCTTTTGTTGCCCTTCTATGGCCAAGCAGAATAAACAACTGCTATAGATCACATCTGAAAACATGTATAAACCACTCCAGTTCATCTGCAGATTCATTCTGTAGATGGTATTAGCTGAGTTCATTTTAGTAGTTCCTTGCCTGAGAGACAACGTAGAGCACTTATGACAAATTCACTTTGCTTCTGAACTACCCTTAGCACCAGCCTCCTCAAAAGGTTTGTTCCAACTTCAAAATCTCTCTTCTCCTATCATCACTTTAGCTTTATTTTGTGAATCTTTGTTCATTAATTCCTGTACATTGTCGCTGAAGTGAAGACAGTGAAAAAAACTGGGAAAACATTTTTGGCTAGCCATAAAGTCTTATGACACTTTCCCAAACCATTTAAATCGAAAGATAACAAGTGTGCAACTGCTCCCTACTGTGAGACTGATGAGGAGGAAGGAAACAAAAATCTGTAGCACAAGTGGAATATTACTGCATATTTATCAATGAGGAAAAGCAATCAGGTTACTGGTATTCCACACACCACCACTCACTACTAGGGACAGCTGCACAATAGAACGAAGTATCAGCAAGGGGACTTCACAGATGCTTATCTCGGGACTTCACCCTGTAAGTAAGGCTGATGGGACATGAACTGTATGGATAACATGTTTAAGTATCCTCAATATGCCAACAGAAATAAATTCACAAAGACAAGAGAAAGACAGACCTTGTAATTTCATCCTACTACTCCTTCTACCAAACCACACAACTATAACCTCAACAAAAGCATGAAGATGTGAGAGGAAGCTTTAGAAGAACATACTTCCAACCCTCAGTCATTAGAATCACAGTCTGCAAATATGTTCAGTGATGCTTTGGACCCAATGACAGTGACTACTGCAAACCATCTCTAATATAAAAAAAAAAAAATCATTCCAGACAGACTAGAATTGCATTCTGGGTAATAAAATATCTTCTATTTTGACTTAATTCTATGGAGTTATAGATAACACAGACAACTTACAGATCATCTGAATTAAGGCGGGTTTTGCTAGTTTGTTTCAATGAGAATGTCTGGGGGGGGGTTATTTGGGTTTGTGTGCTGTTTTGTTTGGGGTTTTTTTGTCAAGTGCATTCTCTGTAGAAGGAGCACACTATCCTGAAATGTTTTATGATATTAGTAAAATGGACAAGAAAATCAGTGTACACTGTAACAGACTATTAATGTCAGTTTTAAAGCTTTATCAGGCAGAACTCCCTAGTGTTAACGTCTCTACATTCATGTCAGAGAAAAAAAAGAAAATAAAGCAAGGTCGTGTTTCTAGGAGCTGTAACAGCTTTTTCATTTGCCATCGCTGGTGGCCACTTGCTGCTGTCAGTGGGCACGGCCAAAACGGTTCATTTGTGCGAAAGGACTGAGAGGAAGGAGACCCCTGATGGCTGCTGCCATGGTTGCAGACTCTGTTCAGAGTGAGGTGAAGCTGGCAACACAATTCGGGCATGAAAACAGATTTACTGCTAAATTTGAGTCTCCTTTCTCCACACATATGCAGGATCAATATCCCCTGTGCAGCTTTTAGCACTGGCTAGGTAGAAGTAACTAGAGCGTTGCAGGCTACACCCTGGAAAACCATGCCTTGGGTCACTTTTTACAAGGACTACACATAAGATGACTCCATCATTAAGGCCGTGTAAGGGAATTTCAGAAATATGCCTTCACAATTCTTGCAGAAATCCGACTACAGAAATCCCATGTGTCTTTAAAAGTTACCCCAGATCAGAGAGTTTACTTTTTCCCTATGTGTCTATCTCTTACTTTTTCTACGCCTCAGCTCCTCATCAGGAAAAGCAATGATAACAGTATCTCCCTACCGTACAACAATAGATGCTCAGGTACAATAAGGTGACAAGGATGAAAGTTCACAATACATGTTAACATCTTTTTTGTCAGACAAAAAAATGTAATCTATATATTCCAATCACCAGAAGGACAACATGGTTGAATCCTACTCCCTAATCTGACAACAAAACTCTTCACACCCCGAAAATGCTCACATGGCTAACACTCCTCATCTGTTTAGCTTGCACTTTATGGGGGAGCTCTGGAATTAAAGCAACTGATGATGATAGTGTCCATAACAGCAAAGCTAATACAAACCAGGAAATCAGCATCAACTGGAGTGAACTAGAAGACATTTCCTTTTGACTACATACCCAGCCGACACAGACTCCATTCACGAGTTTGCACAGTTCATGATCTCAGCTCTTCCAGGCACCAAGCAAGCAAAATTTCCCTCTTGGAGGAATTATCAACTTAAAACATTTAAAACATTTTGCACTTAATGCTTCCCTCATTTTGAGCAATTAAAATTTATCAACAAATCAAAGCTTCTCTTGAGATAGACAGTCTTGAACTTCTTTAATACAATTTAAATACCACGTAGAAAAAAGAAACAAATATACACTGTGATTTCATCAGAAACATGCTAATATATGAGAGGAGGTGGTACACCTGCACTCAGGGAGAGCTTCTATTCCAGGGTACGCTAAGGAAACAGGGGACACAAGAAAAAGTAAAACCAATGAAAGTGGAGTTTGACTACATTGGTAGAAACTGGCAGTCTCCACTCAACGGCAAATACCACACGATCTGTACATGAAAAAGCAGATAGTCAGAACCTCAATTTCACATTTCAGATCTTCTGCAACTCAGGATGGGGAGGCTTTGCTCACTGTGGATGTTAAAGACCCTAGAATATATTTCACGACAGCATGCACATTAACATAGCAGGTTGGAGAAAACCCTCCCCGAGTAACTGAAGTCTGCCTACTGGAGTGTTCTTCTGCAGTCGCAATCATATGCAATATTCTCAACCTGCTGACCTGACAGGTAATGTAGTACTGATCAACAGCTGCTGTTCAACACATCCAGCTGCACCAGTGATGGACAGACGCAACAGTGGAAAGTAATAGTGAATGAGTATGTTTAGCACAAAGAAAGAGGGCTAAAGAATCAAAATATTAACATCAGAGTACAATGGATGCTTCTGCCTTCCAACAGATTTCACAGTAAGGCAGGTATATGAACCTACACTCCAACCATAAAAGAAAATAATTTAAACACAGTACGTTATTTTACCTGTCTTTGCATCTCTTCAATCTGTCGCTGGGGGACACTTTGCAGAATACTGTACATTTCAGGCATCTTTTCTTCAGGGATGACAACAGAGGCCCTTATAAGCAAAAAACAGAAAACAAATGGTATTTGAGAAGAAAGACATTCTACTTTAAAAGATGTCAACAGCTTTTCCAACCCAGAATCTTGTCCTATTCTAATAAGACACATTCAGAAGATATTAGCAGAAAGAAAACAGTCTTCTCTCAGTGTAATTAATGATTCTGTAGCAGTTCTTTCACACCAGCCAGTCCGCCCACAGATAATGGCACAAAAGTCTGTGGACTGATGTGTACAGACAATAATAAATACGAAAGGGACAGAGACCCAGAAATCCTGAATTCTCATCTCTGGATTGCCACAGACTTGCTGTCAGCTGAGATTTTTGGAGTGACCATACAGTAATAGCATACACACTGCTTTTGTATGTGTTATCCTAAGATCACCTAACTGGACATAGTACATACATGGAAAATAATCTGACAGTGTAGTCAGCTCCAAAATAATTATACCTTTCAGTCTCAGGTGATCTTAGGAATCATGATACAACATAGAGAATTTAGCATTTACATGATGCAATTTTTAGCATATACTTTTCCTAAAAGAGCCTGAATGCAGACCAGTCCTCACTGAATTCAAGCACAAGATAATAAAGAAAGTCTGTTTTAGAAAAAAATATCATCAGCTACAGGACAACCAAATGCTCTGTCATCTCTGCCTCATTTGTTTTCCTCTCCTATTTTTGATGCATAATATATCCAGGGACTGCAGGTATCTTACTCTCTATTCTATTCCCCGTAAACGCCAGTACACTTGACTCATCACACAATTTTTATTCAAATCACTGAATGCAATGAAGTCTCTTGTGCAGTGGTTAGATGTACAACAGCGAGGGTACAGACCTCTTCCAGTCCAGAACCTCAGAGAAAGGTAAAATGTAGGAGTCGGCAATGATGACTGGGACACAGCCAGCTTGAAGAACGTCGCTTAGCACAGCCTGTCCCAGGCGGGCTCCACGTAGAACAACACAGAACGTAGACTCCTGTCAACAAATGGTATCCAACACACAGATGAGGGAAAAAAGGAGGAAATGTTAGATTTGTATATGTGTGTGTGGTTATGTATATATGTATGCATTACGCTTTCCTGCCCTCCCCCTTGTAGAAACACAAGTCGAAAGGAAAACAGGCTTGCTCTGTGCAACCAATGTATTCTGAATTATTAGCTAATTCAAAATAATTACACAACTTTATCTTCCAGAAGCACAAAAATACCATGAGTGAAGAGATAAGAAATCAGCTAATGGGACTATTCTATGTTTTATTTTAATGGGCAAACTTCAGAGTTCTAACTGAGAAAATTCAAGGGGAAAAAATAAATCAAACATTTTTAAAGTTTGGCATAACAAGATGAGCAACAATCAACATGAACTTACTGAGTACAAACTGTATGAAGCCAAGCTACTTTTCTTCCATTATAGGGCAATCCAGCTCTGTGGATAGCAGAGAAGTAACAGATCTCCTATTTCAACTTTAAAAGGCATTTGACATCATCTTTGATAGCATTTTCATAGGCAAATTAAGAAATCATGGGCTAGATAAAGCCCTCATAGCCTTTATAGTTACAGAACTCTAAGTATAAAGCAGTTAGTGGTGGTTCTCAGGTAAAACAGTGATGGACTAAACCACCTTTTCTAGGTGGAACAGTATTCAATGTGTCCCTTAGTTAACCAAGTAGAAGAATTAAGACCATACTTATTAGATCTGACAATACCTATGATTTTGTAGGATTAGCAAGCAAATCGGTAACGGGATTAGAGTTTGACATTATATGGATAATTTGACTAAAAAATACCGATATAGGGTTCAACACTTGGATAAAAATAACCAACAGCACAAACATAAAGCATAAACTAACTGTCCTTTTCTGCAAAGTGCAAAACCTAGCCATTTCCTGCAAAAGGGCAGGAAAGAAAGGGTATTCATGTGTCAGCAATGTTGTGCTCTTGAAAAAACAAGTCATTCCACCCACAGGTTGTATTAGAATGCAAAAAGTAGTACAATCTAAGAGACCTGAAGGAATTACTCACTCTTCTCAGTAATGAAAGACCTCAGACAGAGCAGTGTGTTCAGTCTTGTGCAATGCAATTCCAGGGGTAAAAAAAAAGGATGATTACTTACCTTGAAAGTATGATCTACAAGGAAAGATTGACTATTTCAACACTACTTACTCTGAAGGGGTGAGGGCAGGAGGAAGATGGCTAAAGGGAACTTCAAAGATATAAAAAGTTGTTGCAAAAAGGGAGAATATAATCCACTTATATCCACAACACACAAGACAAAAAGCTTAAACTGCAGCAGAGAAGACTTCTTGACTATGCTGCGCTCACCCTGTAAATAGGGACTTTACTTCTCACTGCCACTGACAGATCTTGCTACAGAGTCAAGATCACAAAATAAATGCTCGTAGAGTTCAGCTATGCAACAAGGAAAAAGCCCAAGTCAGTATTATCCCTAAGTCTAAGAAAGAAAAATTATAAAGTTGATACAGGGGCTCCTACAGATAAGAAAACATCTGTCCTGTTTGTGTTCTGTGGCCTGAGGAAAAGGAGCCAGAAGGCTCAGCAGGGCAGCAAAACATCAAAATGGAACTAGGAAATACAGGGGAGCTTGCTGGCTCTTCACTTGTTTCCTAATGCAATTGTAAGACCTTGTTCATATCCATAGAGTACTAAAAGGCTTGGAAATCTCCTCCAAGAGAAGACTGCAAACAGGAAGCATTAGCAACCCAGAAGCCCAAGAGCCTGTCTAGTAGGAAGTCTGCAAAGGCAGCCCTGGAAAGGATGAACTGTGATCACAGTCCCCCTTCCCCCACTCTCAGACAGGAAGAGAAGGAAAAGAAGGGTGCGGGGAGTGGAAGAACAGGGAGAATGAACACACATTTTAACCACAGACTCACTCGATCACACAGCAGCAGGTGGAAAAGACTGTAGTAAGGTCTGGGAGAGAAAAAAAAAAAAGCAGCCCATATGTGGACACACATGCTCATCTTCCCAGATAACCATTTTTCCTGTCTAGACAAAGGTTACTATAAATACATCTCTTCGCATCACCACTGTTATCAGCCAGACATTCCAAAGGGAGATGCAGGGCTCTGCGAAGGAAAGTATTTTAACAATCTCTGCATGTGCCAGCTCTCTTCTGGGTTATAAAATCATATACAGCAAGATACAGATACCCTGACTTGCTATCCTTGAGCAATCCACTTTGTATTTTAAGAAATAAAGCAAACCTTGTTTTTTCCCCTTTTGGCTGAAAGTTTAGGACTCAGGGTGACCCTTTCCTCCCTCTCCCCCTCCTCCACAAGGAATTTTAAACATATTTCCTACAAAACATAACAGGAGGGGTGGAAACTTTGCCTTTCCTCAGCTTGTTTGTTATTTTATCATCATTTGCTGAAGTTCAAAGACAGATTATGTGCTGGTGGCCACAGACGGAGCACAGTGGCCTATGGCATAACTCACTTCACCACACTGCATGCCAAAGCACCTCTCTGTTAGTGCACTGCCAAGAGACACAGGGGTCTGAGAACGCTATCTAGTTTTATCTTCACTGACACATCAAAAGGCCTCTGGAAGTTGGGCCAAGGCCATGAAACACATTTCACCTAGATGTTTTCATAGCTGCATGCTGACAAGTCTTCCAGCTCAGTCCGTCATATCTATACAGAGAATTTTGTAGGGTTTAACTACTAAGTTGCGTATAAAAAAAATATAATCTGACCAACTCTCCTTAAATGCAGCACTCTTTTTTGCCCCCCAAATAAATCCACACATGAGCTCTTTAGAGTTCATTTTAATCTTCCCTCCAATTGACAAAGCCATCCTCTGTTCCAAGCTTCATCTAGCAAGGCCTGGACTGTCATATATGAGAAATCATTTCCAAATTCATGCCTGCTGAAGGTCATTTTGCCAGTCATTCTGGAGGGTGTAGATTCCAGTGTTCTTCCCCAGTTTTAAAGTAAGCGATTTTGTCTGGCCTCCAAAAGTTTCTCCTCCCGTTGCTGCTGGTTTTGGCAGTATCTTTGTATCATCTTTTAAGTTTACATGATGTTGTCATGTGTTACTAGAAGACCACCATGACCAATCTCATGAAGCAGTGTTTTCAAATCGCAGCGTAGTGTGCCTATCAGTTTGAGTACATGGTTCTTGGCCCTCTCAAAAATAAGAATAAAGTTAGGATATAATATCCAAGCTAACACAACAAATTATGCAGTTTCAAAACATGGCCAGCAAGTTAACTAAACACAAGGAAGTACCCTACCAGTGCTAACCAGGAGCAGCTCCACAGCTAAGACAGTCACCGAGGGGAAGGGAAGTTTGCAGGAGAGACAGTCGTACCTGAAGCACCTGAGGATAATCAAAGACTTGATTCTTGTGACAGCGTTTGCGAACAGCAGGTACCCCATCGGACAGATTTGTGCATTTGTCTAGGATCAACACTGATTCCCCATTTTCCGCTTGAAGAGCTTCCAACTCAGACCGGTATTCTGGGTGCAGAGCCATTTGAGATGACAGAATGAAATACCTGCGAGGACTGAAAAACCACAGCAGGGTTAGCTGACAGCACTGTGAGTTCACTTCCAAGATGCTCCAGAACTCATTTCCTTCTATCCTGGAAAAGCAGAGCAAGATTAACTAAATGCAGACACACTGTCAAGACCATATTTTCAGATGAGGTTGGAAAGGGTAATGATGCAATACAATTAGATCTTGGATAGTAAGTGGCTCAGCATTACTTACAGCTTTGAATAAATTTCTACTTGGAAAGAGTGTTTATTACATTAGAATAGGCGCTTGCATTAGAACCTCTGTTACAAACTGAAATAAACTCTACGTAGCTACATATTAAAACAGCTTGCTGCTGATGCCAGGATTGTTCTTTTGTTGGTGTTTGTCTACTATAACAAAGTAGATAGGACACTGAATGCTGCTGCTAGTTTCTCCTCCCGTATATTTTCTCATCAACTTTAATTGAAAAAAGATGCTGAACGGACAACTCGGCTACCCTGTGCTTATTTAGTCTTGATATGGCGACAGCAGCAACAGGACAAGCTCATCTCATTAGCTGTGATTCAGTTCTGACCCTTCTGGGCAACAGAAAGGCAACATTTCCAGGACAAAGTTGAAGGCCCATTATGCCATCCACTCTCAACTTGTACCATGCTCCAAAACCAGGAGTATTTAAAATGTGCTGTAATACTGAAGTGTTTCAAGACACTAATTAACACTGGAGGTAAACCACACAGGAATACAGTCTCAAATCAGATGCTCACTGCTTAAAAGAGTTATCTTAATGTTGGAAAATAGCATGTCATACAATTGTTAGACTCATTTGCATCTACTTTGGTTTCCTTTTTAAACGGGTCAGTGAAGTCAGACTGCTCCACTGCTCCCCACTGGATGGGACACACGGCGAGTGCCTGCCCTCACGCTGCCAAAAGACCACAGGAAACACAAGGCCTGCACTTAGGATTCCAGTTCCACTCCACGTGATGCTATCTTTAATTTACAGCTCTGAAAACACATACAAACACACACTTTATAAAGTCAGACCTCTCCTGCTGCTCTTCTCACCTCTTCTACTCATTTTCACGCTGGTCACTTTAGTTGCTCCAATTAACAGATGAGACTTGCATAGAATTTTTTTTTTACACATTCTTTTTCCCAAGCCTCCAGCTGCTACCAACTTGCTACTATCAGCTCTACAGAATATATATCTCTAGCAGAGGTGGATTTAATATATTTTAAACAATCCAACTAAAAAAGAGAGTAAATCAAACTCCCTCAGTTCAGCTCTGTGGGAGGAATAAAGAAGTATTTGCCTTAAAAAAAGGAACCACTGCTGCAGATGAGTGATCATAAATGTCTATAACCAGCTGAAAATTATGCAGGTTTGTGTATATGTTTTAAAACCAGATTTTGCCTTGAAACTGTCATCCTATGACACTCACAATCTAGCTATGAATTCTTGCTACAAAAGAAAGTACATCCCAGCTCCCAGAAGTAACACACTAGTGCAGTGGAACGTAGTAATCCATCCCACGCAAGCCTGATTTCTGAGCATCGTTCCCTTGTCACACCCCTCCTGCATAAAGCAGAGATGTGAATGTGTCTCAATTAGTAATGCTGGCTGGCCACTAGATGGTACTCCAGAGGCTACAGTCTGCTCCTCACCAAAAAAACCCAAAACTGAAACCAAAGTTCGGTAACTTTGAGAACGTGGAAGCTCCAACACCTTATTGCATCAGCTCCCACACAACAGTTTCTCTTATCCGACCTGAAACCCGACATAGCATTTAGCTGACTACATGGACATGAACAATATGATGGCATCTCTCTTTACAATTGGTTCTACACATGTTGAAGCTTATCATCCCATTCATGCTTTCCAGACAGAAATACAAAATTCACTCTGTGCTGGACTGTAATAATACTTGAGATCTATGAAGAATCAATTGGGATGCAACCAGATGCCCTGATGCTGGCCTGGTCCAGGAGCATCACAAGCAGGAATGTAAAGGGTGTGAGCAAAGTCAACCACTGATGTACAAGTTTGTCCTGTAACTGGCTGCAGCATCTGACTTGGAGCAGCCCAGAGCATTGCCCTTACTAGAGAAGACAGTTGAAGCCAAAGTACAATAACTTTTTGTGTCTGATAGTGGCAGCACCCTTTCAATCACAGTTTTCAACTTTAATAATTCATATTTTCCACAGGATGCTCTCAGAAAAAAGGACCTAAAGTTTCTGCATTTCTAAACTTGATCTTCACAATCAGTGGCCATGTGATGTCACTCCCATTGCCTCAGTCTGCCCAACTTCTAAAACATAACAGAGGTAAGACCTAGCTACAGTGAAACACTTTCAGCTCTGTAATTAAGAGGCTTATGAAATTATTGTAATTAAGAGGCTGTGGATGTTGTTTACCCTGACTTTAGTAAGGCCTTTGACACCGTTTCCCAGAGCATTCTCCTGGCAAAACTGGCTGCTCATGGCTTGGTTGGGCACACACTTCGCTGGATAAAAAACTGGCCGGATGGCCGGGCCCAAAGAGTTGTGGTGAACGGAGTTAAATCTGGTTGGCGGCCAGTCACGAGTGGTGTCCCCCAGGGCTGGGTTTTGGGGACGCTCCTGTTTAACATCTTTATTGATGATCTGGATGAGGGGGTCGAGTGCACCCTCAGTCAGTTTGCAGATGACACCCAGTTGGGTGGGAGTGTTGATCTGCTCGAGGGTGGGGAGGCTCTGCAGAGAGATCTGGCCAGGCTGGAGCGATGGGCTGAGGCCAACTGGGGGAGTTTCAATAAGGCCAAATGCCGGGTGCTGCCCTTGGGCCACAACAACCCCCAGCAGCGCTACAGGCTTGGGGAGGAGTGGCTGGAGAGCTGCCAGTCAGAGAGGGAACTGGGGGGGTTGACTGACAGCCGGCTGAACACGAGCCAGCAGTGTGCCCAGGTGGCCAAGGTGGCCAATGGCATCCTGGCTTGTATCAGCCATAGCGTGGCCAGCAGGGACAGGGAAGGGATCTTACCCCTGTACTCGGCACTAGTGAGGCTGCACCTCGATTATGGTGTTCAGTTTTGGGCCCCTCACTCCAAAAAGGCCATTGAATGACTCGAGCGTGTCCAGAGAAGGGCAACGGAGCTGGTGCAGGGTCTGGAGCACAGGTCTGATGGGGAGCGGCTGAGGGAACTGGGGGGGTTTAGTGTGGAGGAGGCTGAGGGGAGACCTCATCGCCCTCTACAACTCCCTGAAAGGAGGGTGCAGAGAGGGGGGATGAGTCTCTTGAGCCAAGGAACAAGCGCCAGGCCAAGAGGGAATGGCCTCAAGCTGCGCCAGGGCAGGGTCAGACTGGCTCTTAGGAAGGATTTCTTTGCAGAAGGGGTTGTTGGGCGTTGGAATGGGCTGCCCAGGGCAGGGGGGGAGTCCCCATCCCTGGAGGGGTTGAAGAGTCGGGTTGACCCAGCGCTGAGGGATCTGGTGGAGTTGGGAACGGTCAGGGTGAGGTTCATGGTTGGACTGGAGGAGCTTCAAGGGCTTTTCCAACCTAGATGATTCTGTGAAACATTAAAAGAGCAGTCAGCCATAATCACTTAAAACATGTCTTCCAGACTTACACCTACTCTTGTTCTGAAGACATGAATGGATTAGAGAAACCACCACCTTCCAGGGTAGCTCATTTTAATAGCTAATTACATTCACTGTTAAAATTAGTGCTTTATTTCCCACTTGTCTTGCTTTACTTCCAACTACAAGGTTGGGGGGGGGGGGGGGGGTTGTTTGTGTCTTACTCCATTACTTTAAAAAAAAAAAATAAAACTCAGTATTCTAAGCTCTGGATGTAACTATTCCCATAACCAAATCAGCTTTCATTCTTCTTTTTCATTAGCTAATCACAACCACCTCCTTAAGCTTCATTCTGCAAGAACTTCTTCCCTTCAGAGCTGTATTTACAGGCTTCTCCTGTTCCAAACTCTCCGTGTCATTCTGAAAGGACTTCAGAACCACAAAAACACCTAAACCGATTTACAAAGAATGTATCCATAAGACATGCAGAGGTAAAGATCACATCCTCGCTCCTATTCTCCTGTTCCTCATTCAGTTTGCACTGGCTGATTGCACCTGAGGCACTCATGTTGATCCCCATGATCCCTTCTACCTCTTTAAAGTCACAATGGAGGTATAGCACACTTCTTTTATCACTGCAGTAGTGATCTTTTGCCATTACTTTGCTTTCAAGTATCCTAAAATAAACTGTCTGAAGCAATCATTTATTAGGGAATCTATATTGCTTTGAATTACTGCCTTGCTTTACTCACAGTTTAAAGAAACCAAACATATTAACAACTACTTTATATCAGAAATCAGCTCACTGGAAACACTGAATCTAATTCTGCTAGAAACACTGTCTTGCTGTCATATTTCACAGTTCAGCTTCTGCAGTGGGAAAAACAGAATCAGTCCCAAAAAATCCTCAGTTCCTAGCTAAACCACACATTGGCAGATGAGTCAAGGCCATCAGCACCGAAACCATCACATATTTTAATAGCAAGAGCTGTTAAAAGCAACTCTTAGGAAATCGCCCAAGCCCACCAACAAGTTAGCAGCTATATTTGTATTTTATCAGCATCAATATTAAGCATAATATTGAATATACTTTGCCCAATCCATGGGAAATGCTTTACCCGGGTCCTCTTTCTGGCAGATCCACTTCCCCTGACAACGGGCTGTAAACAGGAATACTGACGTCGTAGCCTTGTCGGTAAGTCCATGTGGAGAAGCCTCCACCAGCCAGCAGAGCTCTGAAAAAATACAGGAAAGAGACTTTAAACAGAGCCCGTACACCGTGCAAACTGGGAGTGCGATTTACTGATTGTCATCACCCAGAAGACACATGCTCTGAGATAAGTTTTTCCCTCAGCTTTTGTCAGTGGCATTTTTCATGCAGTTTCTTGGTTCACTTTAGTTTTCATGAACTGGTCTTACGGCCAGATTGGATCTAGTCATCCACAGAATGCTTACGACTGCCTACGATCACTGAGGAATGGACCATTTTGCATTAACCTAGGGAAATTTAATCTATTGCAGTCATTATGATAATTTTGCCTTTTTGCAAACTTATATGTCCTAAGTCAAGTTTAAATTAAAGAAATACATTCTTAATTATTTATACTAGTTAACATACTCCTCGATGCCTGCACTAGAACAGGGTATAGCACAGTTCTCGAAGCGTTAGAGACAAGCTATATTTCAGATACAAGTCCAGGTACAATAATGTAGTATTTTGGCAGCTTACAGTGACTCTGGACTTCTCATGGCTGGAAACAAAATAGAGTTCTTTGTAGCTGTATCTTCAAAGTGATCATACAAACTAGTGAAATTCATTTCATGTTTATAATACACCAAAAATGCTATAAACAGAAAACATGACAACAACAACTCTGTATGTTCTGAAACTAACTTCCATCAGCAGAGGCTGCCTGGGACACTGTGCTAGAAAGCATGGGAATCATCAAAGATTGATAAATTGAGATGTAATTCAACCTCCCAACAGGGTGACTGATTGTCTGTGGCTTTTCCTAGAAGGGACAACCTTTTGCCACTCAGAAAAGCTTTAAGAAGCAGAAGAAAACAATGTGTACAGAAGAAAGCAATGCATCATTCACAATGCCAGAAAAAACAGGCTTGTTACTATCTCCTATCCCAAATCAGGCTTCTTTGAAATATGCTAGTAGAGGACATGAGCTTTTCAGTTGCCATTTCATCTCCAGTGACCAGGTGGCACCATGAACACATCATCCTATTTCCAAAAGAGACTCAGATTCAGCTTTAGTGAGACTTCTCAAACAGCTGATCAAACCTTCAGTCCCACCTCAGCAAGCAGCAGGCGTGCTACACTTTAACCTGCCCCAGGGATACGGCGTCTGCTTAAGGGACCATACAAAGCAGTTTGGAGAAAAATATTTCTCCAATCCCAGTCTCTCTCTTGTGTGGAAAGAAGCAGAACACAAATACACCACTACACTAGGCACTACAGAAAGGATCTTGAGGAGCTGCACCCACTGTGGCAGCGATGATTTCAGCCAAAAGCCTTATTATCACAAGCTTGCATACGGTCACGGTTCAGACTGGAGCAGGCACATGGCACATCAGTAATCAGAACAGACACATCAGAACAAAAAATCAAGGTGAGACTGGAAGAGGCTCTCACCACCCATTAGCTCATATTGTTTTTTCAGATATCACTGAATGAAATCCTCAGTATAGTGTTTGGAGAAGCAGTTTTTCTACAGTTGTTATACCACAGATCATCATTATACCTAATTATCATCCAAGACCTATCATTTTTTCCCACCAGATCATGACACCCCGGATAAACACCAGCGGATGTTCTGCCTGTTCTAACCCCCATCAGATGTCCCACGGGACACTTCACTTCCTGCTTTGACCCGCAGCACAGTTGTTCAGCGTTCAAACACTACAATCACACTTCGCCACAAATGTGCCTTCACCCAAGCAGTCCTAAGTGTCGTTTAAGAAGCTCTTTGAAGATCCCAGGCTCTGGATTACAGATGCATTTCAGCTTGATGACAATTCCAAAATCGAAACAACTTGCCCTTTATTACTCTTCACTCGCAACACAAACTATGGTAGGAGCAGAAATCAACTTGAGAACAGGATGATAAATCAAGTATGTGCTGAGTGAGAATTTATGTTCCAAATCAAGTGATTATGTTGGATTCCTTTCCAGTGCCCGCCCTGCTTTGATGACACGTACAATGCTGTTATGACTAGGTCTCACTCCTGAAGCTGCATGTTCCGTGTCTTAGTCACGTTAATTCAGATACAAGCAGGGAGAAAAAATTGGCTTTGGGTGTTGCTGTTCTTGCACTTCATATCCCCCTCCTCTTTTTTAACCCCTCCTAATTGGGAAACTACAACCAGATTGTTTTAATTGGATCCGGTGAAAACATGACAGCACCTCATCAGCCTTGAGAAAGCAGGTGTGCATCACGCAGACTTTTACCTAAATAAACCCACAGGGAACCAACACCAGTTAAATAACTCCGCTCAGATTTTCATCGTACAGTGCAGTAAGGGAGATATTAACTCCTAATGTACTCAAGACAAATAATCTTTAAATTGCACTGATCAGTGAGGAATGAGCCTGTTCCTGAGCAACTTTTCACCACTTTTCAGACACTGATCCTTCTTTCTCTCCAGGAAGTCCCCAACTGGTCCGTACTCTAAATGTTTCTGCCCAGCTGCCATCAGCAGCAGCTTTCTGCCAAACTTCACAAGTCACTGAAACCAAATTCATTAACTGAAGCAGAATGAAAAAGTATCTTAGTTCATATGTTCAATTCTACAGCTACAAAGTAGCTTTGCAAAACAAATCCTTTCATCCTCATTATTGTACCAAATTCAATAGCGGTTATTAACAAATAATAAAGAGCTTATTTTTTAAGTTTTATGGCAGGAGATTACATATGTTACGGCAGCTAATACCAGCAACATAGCCTCCATGCCCACAAGGCAGACTTCCATCTTTGAAATGATGGAATAAAGCACTTTTACACTGTCTTTGGAAATTGGATTTAATGATTTAATAAACAAATAACCCCTTAGTGAGGTAACTTAGCTAAAGACTCTTCCAGATGTAAAAATGTCATATAACTGAATTCCTCTTTGTGTATAAGGTCTTATTTTACCTGGATTAATACTCCGCAGCAAATCAACAGAACACAACTCTATTAAACCTCATGATCCACCACCATTCAGCTACGTATGATCTCTGATATGCGCCAAATAGAGAAGGCAGGCCATACTCCTGGTGCAAACTTCACAAATATTACCCCTGTATTTCACAAGTTATCCACAAAATCCCACAAATCCAGTCTTTCTGGAGTTGTACTGATACAGTTCAGAGCAGCCATTCAAAACCACCTGAACTCTGCCAACGTACCTTTATTTTGGCCTGCAGCCTCTCACCTGTGATGCTACAAACAACTGTCCTTCGTGTTTTGTTAACTACCCATTCTGTAACACACGTGGACATTCTCAGATTAAGAAAACACACTCTTGTTCTGTTAGACAGGAACTAAGATCTCCAGAGGTCTCCAAAATCATACTGTAACCTCACACTGCACCACTCAGGCCTTTCCAGGACTAGGTCCCCACTACAGACTTTTTCACAGGTCCCTTTTCTTCACACCTGTGACCTGTAGTACTGGTTTTACGCTACACTGAATACAGTCTAACTGTTGGCTGCCTACAAAAAGGAGTTTCCACCTTTTCTCCATCCCAAGCATTGTTATTGCCTCTCTTATGCATTAGAGCCATACAGCTGCAGAGTGAGCCAGTTTGACAAGCTACAACAGCACCTGTATGCCACAAAAAGATTTGATTTTTTGAATTCCAATCAGTCAGCTTTCTAGGTTAGCATAACAAACACTTAGAACAAACACCTACCAAAATAATACATTTCCTGCATACTAAGCCAAGACACCTAAGGCTAAATATAAACGGACATTTGACATAAAGTCAAAAAAAAGTTGTGCAGTGCAAGAAACCTACTGCACTCAATTAACAAATCTATTTCTTCAACAGACACACGCATCCACAAACACACAGTCCCAGAGCAGTCCATTTCATTAAGCAGAGCATTGTCAAATGAAAACTCCCTTTAAGAAGTCTAAATCTTAAGATAACAAATACAAGTATTTACTAACAGATTAACAGGTTTGGTTATGTAAGAATGATGCTTGACTGCCCTCTTCAGGCTAACCCACATGCATATAACATATTTCATACAGGGAAGTAAAAAACTAAAGCTTTACTTTACAGTCAGTAATGTAATTACAGTGAGTAAACTTACTCTTCAAACATGTCCAGAAAAGACATGTTCTGTTCTGGCAGTGAAGGATGTTTTAAATCATCTTTGGTGCAAAGAAATCAAGATATATTCCATGCACAATCATCTTAGCAAAGATCCCATATCTCAGGCAAGATTTTGTTGACATTTGGCAGAAGAAAGTTAACCTTGACCTTCAAGAGAGGGACTGGTTAAACGGGGCCTAACTCAGCAGAACTAAGCACATACAGGCTAATCTATAGTAGAAACACATTCAGTAACAGTATCTAAGCTAAATTTTCTTTGCCTTACAACCTCCTTTCGTCTTCCAAAAGTAAATTATTCTGTAAGTGAAAACTGAGCTAAGGATTCATGCCTTTTAAGTTTCTGGCAAATATTTTCAAAACACACTTGCCAGAGAATAACTAAGAGCATTTGTTCAATTACTAATACAAGTGTAATTGTTAAGATAACAGAAACTATTGAAATTCACCATAGTTTTGTCAAGTAGAGCAGCTGCTTTAAAATGCCCTTGAAGCACCTGACTTCTACCAGAAAGTTGCAGCTACAATCATCTTTGAACTTCTAATTTGCATCAAATGGGCCATTCTGTAAAGTGTTCAGGTTCAGAAACACACAAGGTACAGGTCTAACCTCAAGATTCCTCACCCTTACAGCAAGCCCAACAGTTAAGAGGAAACGCTGTCAGCCACATCCCGTATAAAATTAAGGCTGGGGCTAAACTGCCAGATTTCGGGAGCAAACACTCATTGTCTACAAGACAGGGACTTCGTCCTGGTTTTCAGAAGAGAGGAAGTCATATTCCAGCTTTGTAACGGTTAAGGAGCACGCCCTTTGCTATCAGCTGCACTCCTGAGCTTGTTGCTTCTTCGATGGCATTTAAACCCAGACCTGTGCGTTCAAACACAGCAAAACACCCACCTATCTCTAGGAACATCTAGGGCAGTGTTATAATCTGGTGGCCCTCCAGGCAGCATATTGAAGAGCAAGTGATTCGTGCCTCGATCCCACCTACGGCAAAAGAACAAACAACAATTAGAAAGGCATTCCCTACAGATGGATGATAAGTTCTGTCAAAGCCTGGCTCTGGCACTGACTCACTGCGTCCTCCCCTCCTGCCTTAACCTTAGTTTTTTTCCACTGTGCATTCTTTAAATTCACACACTGAAGTTTCAGTAAGTACCTGGATAACTGTGCCAAAGCCTGAGCTGTCTCCTTGATACGGAGCGCGTTCTGATTGAGGACATCTACGGATGGCACAAAAAGGCAGGCCCGGTTGACGTCGTCAGTGTAGAATTCACTGTCAGAGATGGCAGTTAGCAGCTCATTGTATTCCCTGGAAATGGTGTTGCTCACCGATGTCCCGTATTCATCCACGTACTTTTTCAGCGAGTAGATGTATACCTTGATTTTGTTTTTGGGATTGAAGCCACAGCGATAGACGTCGAAGCAGGTGTGCATCCTGCAGCTGAGGTCTCCCCGCTCAGGAATGGGGCTATCAGCAGGGAGCTTGACCACGGGCACGTCGTGGACACTGCGTTTTTCAACGGTCCAGTCACTGGATGACTCAATGGAGTGAGGCCAGAACTGGAACATTCCTGTGGCAATTAGGCCAAGCAGAACGATGGAAAAGAGAGTGATGTAGTAGATGCGATGCTTGGTTTTCATCCTTGGGATGAGGGCTGGACCCCGGGTGTTGTATTTGGCCGACGCACACATAATGGAATCAATTATCTCTTGTCTCTACAAAACAGGAAGAGAGAGGTTCTAGGATGAACTCTGGAAGAGTTACACAGTTATCACAACGCACAGAAACATCCAGTTAACGCTTTTCGAGACAGGTTCTTTGCCTCAGCAAATTACAATAAAACTTCTTCAGATGCTCACATGTCCCACCAGAACGTAAGATGTCAACTGGGACTGCCACTTGGCAAGGACAACGTGAGGCTGATCTGCTGGGCCTGGTCAGAACGAAATGATGTTGGCCAGTTAACAACCACAAGTCAGAAAAGGACGCGGCTTGGGCAGCAACGGGAGGAAGAAACCTCGGACGCTACAGATATAGCGAGTCCTCGTAGGGGCCACTCTATCTACGTGTAAGTGTATTCATAGTGAATACTAAAAAAAAAATAAAATGCTCATCTACAAGTGAAGAGAAACAACCTGGATACCCCACAAAGGGCTGACAACAGGGCTTCACACAGAAGTTAGGACCATGATAACGCTTCTAATGTAAAGGTGCTTTCAAAATGAATTTTACAGGAGCCCCACCACATCCAACTAGAACAATGTTAAACTACTTCTGGCAAGAAAAAGGAATTAATTTGTCATCTTTTTCAATACACCTTTTGGGGCAAAAAAGTGTTCTATGAGCTGCCACTGCAGCCACATTAAGAAAAGCATTTAAATAATAAGTTCACTGTAGCCCCAATAACACCTGTAGTGAAAAACATGATGCAATAAAAGTATCACAGAGTCACACAACTGTTGTCATCTTTGATGTTTCTTACAAGTTTTTACACACTGAATTGTGGTTCCAGCAAGAGGCAATTTATATTACCTGCAGATCGAAGAATCAGCTACTTGTTGGAATGCAAAATCCTGTTTCGGTTTTCAACTAAAGCTTCTGCAATAAATAAATCCAACCTGAACTCTCCACAGCGGGAGCTTTTTAAAGGTAGTAAGCAAGTTTTTCCTGAAGAAGAATGCGGATAACATAATTACGTGTTTTCCTTTTGGACAAATGATCTTTGTAAGCACGAAATAAAGTCTGACAGTCAACTGTACAGCAGACAACAAGTACAAATAAAAGAAGTATCAATAAGGCATTAAATGGTCTTTATAACAAATTGGGTCATGTTCATTTGACAGTTCTCAAAAGACAGGATGGGGTGGCTAGCACATGAAGCGACTGCACTTACAGCAGCACAAAAATAATCTCAGACGCTCATAAACGTTCCACTTTTAACAGTTGCTCTCATCAATTTACGTTCACCTTCTGACTCTGGAGACAGGCTTAAAGCCTACTGCACAGGACAACACATGCGTGACGTTGTTATCAGGACAGACGTCAGAACGCTACATTACTATTAGTTTTATAACTAAAAACTTTTCACATGCTTCTGACTGTTAACCATGTTATTCCTCCTTCCTGATATAGCACCAGAACCACTTGCATTAGGACAAAGATTACACATTTGCAGCAAGCATTTGAGTCACTCAGCAGAGCTGCCCAGACATAAGCCTGGGAGGGGGGAACCTCAGTAAAATGTAACTCTCATCCATGGAACCGTTGAATTACTTTCCCGCAGCACACAATCCCCCTGGGCAACCTGCAGGCACAAGACAAGGTCCGCTGGCATTTGGAGTATTAAAAGTAACAGGAAGAAGCCACAGCAGCCAGAGAGGTGGCAAAAAACACGACGGGATGTAAGAGACGCGGTGACAGGCGCCTCTCGAGGGACGCCGGAGCCTCGGGAGGGCCCAGCCCGCCCGGTTCGCCAGGCCCTCCGCCCCGCCGCGGCTCCCCCACCTCCGGCTTTCCTTGCCCACCCGCGGCAGCCCAGCGGACAGTCCGCCGCGGGCAAGGGGCAGGAGACACGGCCCGGCGGAGCGGCGGCACGGCCGAGGCTGCCGGTAACACCCGCGACAGCCCGGCCCGGCCTCCCGACACGGCGCCGGGGCCAGGGCGGGCCGCGCCCTCCACCCCGCCGCCCAGGCTCACCTCCACCCGCAGTCGCTCGGGCCCCACCGCCCGCGCCGCCAGCTCGCTGCCGGCCCCACGGAGCGGGGCTCAGCCCGCCGCCGGCCCCGCCGCCTCCCGCCACCGCCTCCCGCCGCCGCCGCCCGGCCTGGCAGGCGCGGTCTGCGCATGCGCGCGGCGCTCCGGCACCACCCCTCTAGGCCGCGGCGGAAGAGCGTCGCGGTGGGGCCGCGCCACCGCGCGGGGCGCCCCCTGGCGGCGGGAGGTCGGAGCTGCAGGGGGAGGCCGCGGCCCGGCCGTAACAGTGTCTGGAATTGGCCGCTGACCTCAGCGCTTTTTCAGGGGAAGAACCACAGAATCATCGAGGTTGGAAAAGCCCTTGAAGCTCCTCCAGCCCAACCATGAACCTCACCCTGACCGTTCCCAACTCCACCAGATCCCTCAGCGCTGGGTCAACCCGACTCTTCAACCCCTCCAGGGATGGGGACTCCCCCCCTGCCCTGGGCAGCCCATTCCAACGCCCAACAACCCCTTCTGCAAAGAAATCCTTCCTAAGAGCCAGTCTGACCCTGCCCTGGCGCAGCTTGAGGCCATTCCCTCTTGGCCTGCCGCTGGGTCCTTGGCTCAAGAGACTCCTCCCCCCTCTCTGCACCCTCCTTTCAGGGAGTTGTAGAGGGCCAGGAGGTCTCCCCTCAGCCTCCTCCAGACTAAACCCCCCCAGTTCCCTCAGCCGCTCCCCATCAGACCTGTGCTCCAGACCCTGCACCAGCTCCGTTGCCCTTCTCTGGACACGCTCGAGTCATTCAATGGCCTTTTTGGAGTGAGGGGCCCAAAACTGAACAGTGTTTTCAAACTGCAAACACTCCCAGGAGAAGGCCGTGCCCTCTCCTCCTCCTCCTCCTCCTTCCTGCCTCAACCGCCCCGCCACGCAGTGCACGCTCCTCACCCTGGCCCCCTCTGAAGCCTGCTTTACATTTTGGGGAGTTTCTTCCGCTGTTGGTGACTTTCCCTCCAACACTGCACCAGATTTAGCCCAGTGACTCAAGCCTGGCTGCAGGGTTTGGGAAGGCTTCTCCCCACTGAAGGGCCGCTTCTCCCATCACAAAGGGTCCTGGGACAGTGTTCGTGCTTACCTGAGTGTGCAAAATTTGTACTGATGAGCCCTGGTTTTCCATAGATTTGCATTCCTGTCTCCCTTTCTTCCAGTTCTGTGCGCCTTTCCAAAACTATTTTGGGCTTTCTCATTGACTGAGGACTTTTGGGTTGTGTGTCACTCTCCAACCTGCTGGATGACAGAGAGAAAAAAAAAAAAAAAAACCACAAACCAAACCCAACACCACACCTTTCCCAAACTCTTCTCAAGAGTAACGTGAACCAACCCCCCTCCTGACAGACCAGGACAGATTTGTTGCACAAAACTCAAGCTGTGCGGGAATCACAGACACTGGTTTCATTCCCCAAATCAGGTGCTAACTTAGTAGGCAAACTGACCCTTTCCATAAAAAAAAGTAGTTAAGATGCTGCAGCTGAGCCACACACACTGCAATGGTGTGTGGCAGTGGAGACGTTTCAGCGGTAGCAGTGTAGTGTCCCCGCATGTGGCACCCATGTCCTTTACCTTTCTCTGCTCTCTGGGCTGTCAGCAGCCGACCCTGGCTATGTTCAGTGCTGCTGAGGCAGAAACAAGGATGACTTTACAACTCCCATCTGTAAACAGTTCTCACCTGTTGACTGGCTCTCCTCTCCTGCCAATCTGAGGACAGATATGGACTGTTTGAGGAGCAAATCCTCTGTTTTGTAAAGCCGCAGGTCTCCAAGGACCATTGTAACAGCCATGGAGCTCGCAGAGCTCGGCGATGTCCTGCCATGCTAACTTCGCTTGCTGCAGCCCCTTCAGTAGCCTGATTTCTGGGCCAGAAGCATCTCCAGTCTGCTGCCTGCTCCCTGCTGCCTGGGATACATGGCAGGCCAGCTCTGGTCCTATCCTGTAACCTCTGGATGTTCAAAAGACTCTCACCACACGTATCTCACGGTGTCAGCTTTTGCTGGCCTGAAATGTATTATTCCCCTCCTCAATTTTGCTTGTATCCATTTTTATATATTTGGTATCTTATGCACAATGGTGAGGTGATGGTGTACTATCCTATAACGCGTGTTTGTGAAAGGATGGGGGGTTCGTACCTGTCCCTGCTCTAAACCTCTAAACTGAGTCTCTCTCTCCCTCTCACACAGAGTACAGTGTCCTTAAGCACTCTTGACTGTCAGCAATGGGTTGTTTCTCTTTCACTTCACCTGCTCTTGGGAAAACCACTTTCTGCAAAGCCATCCCTGCACACAGAGACAGCTCAGTACTCCCACAAGAAAGGAGAAACACTGTCACTGCAGTGCTTTCTTTTCTTTCTCTCAACCTCTCCTCACACACGTTGCATAGCAGGTGATACAGCTCTTTTCAGGCTCGCTGCTGCCTTCTTCATCCCGCCCGTGACATTCAGACCAACACAAAGGACTCACAGATCTTAAAGCATCCTTTCTGAGTGCTGGTACTAGCATGTTCCTCCGCCCTAGCACAAGTTACTAGGGTCTGTTAGAGCACATCATGTTTCTGTTTTTAACCCATCAGTTTGAAATCACTGCGAGCTGCCCCGTTCATAGATCAGAGGCAGGAACTCTCCTTCTGGAGGATGAATGGACCGTGTCTGATTTTGTGAACCGTAAGGGGCACCGTTCATGTTGCTGGGGCTGCCGGGGACAAGTGCTGGACCTCTGTAGCCACAGGACTGATCAGCGTGAGCCGTGCCTGGATGTGACCGAGCCGGGGACGGGGGTCCACAGCCCTGTCGCATGACAGGGACACTGGCTGGTCCACGTGCAGCTGCGGGGGCCACCAAACACGGGCCATGCCAGCCCACGCAGTGCCCACGGGCGCTTCCTCTGCCTCCCTGCTCTGCCGGGGAGAAGAAAGCGCGTCGAATCAATTGTAGCTGAAACACTCACAGAGGCTTGAGGATTGTTTCATCCCTGTAGGAAAATTTGGAAAGCAGTGAAATTTTATTAAAAGCTAGAATTAAAGAAATGCAAACAGCATCAGCTATTTTATTTCAAAATAGCTAGAAAAATGGAGGATGTAGTCTGTTTTGATAGAGATTTCCCTGAAACCACATCAGGGAGCCTGTTTATATTCCAGTGATGTAGCTAAGCCAGACAAGTCTGCAGCACAGTGTCTATTTTTAGACTCCAGGTTGCCATTTATAGCTTGTAAAAATATTCATCAGCATCTGGATAACGGGCTATCAATTTTTATAAATGCACAAGAGAAATCAGATATTTTACCTCTCTTTGCTTTGCCCTTTTATGTCCTGCCTTATGTGACTCTTTGGGGGTCGTCGGGGAATTTGTTTCAAGGACCTCACTATCACGCCATACATTTGCCTGCTGTCACGTACAGCATCGGGTGTTTTCTGCTGGGATGATCAGTTTACAGAAGAGAAAGAAACGCTCAGAGAGCCTTCTGCTACCGTGTCTCCACACAGGTAAAGCAGCTGCCTGTGAGATTATGGTGCACCTTACACTGTCGGTGCTGGAGGCAGCACGTTCTGGAAACACTTTTATAATAAAAGGAGATGATTTTAAAAGGCAAATATGAAGGGGAAAACTCATGGCTTGGGGACATCTTTTCCACCTTATTTTCAACCTGTGGCATAGCATAACCAAAAAATCATAGCTCATTTTTTTCTTCTGAAAAATTTGTTAATGGCTACTACCAATATATAAGGTACTGGACTAAATGAAAGAGTTTCTAGTACGAGAAGGCAGGATATTGAAACAGCCAGGTCATTGCCTGGGGTCACTATTTTGGTTTATGTCTTTCAACCAAATGATACCCTCGTTTATATCAGTTGAGTTTATAGTTAGATTGATCAATAAACTGTATCTAGGAGCCAGTTGCATGGTTTTATCTCTTGAGCCAGTCTGTCGTACACCTCCAGTGCTGCTGGTTTGTGACTGATGGTCACCACAGTGATCTGCCTGATGTCTGTAACTCTACGTCCTCTACTGCCTTCCTGAACTGAAAGGAAAAAGAAATGTAAATATATTTTGGAGGTCTGCTGCTATAGCTCCCACCAAAGGATGTGAGACATGAGGAGATGCCGTTAAGCAAGTGTTCCCTTCAGAGAAACTACAATACGGCAGAAACGTGCAGATGGAAACGCTCTGTCAGTGTACGATCCCCCCTCCCTAAAGCTTTCAGCTGTCACGGTCTGCAGATGCATTAATCTTTAATCAATTGAACGCTTTCTGCAGTGAGGTATTCGGGAAAGGAACAGGTCATGACAAGCGGTCGCCTAGAATAACGAAGCGCTCTTGCATGGGCTGTGCCATCAGACCTTGCTGGATAGCAGCAGGGAATAGACAGAGAGCTAAAAATAGCCTTTCCTTGCAGTGTTTTTCCAGACTATTTTTGATTCTTCATTTTGATAAGGTCGACTGGCTATTTGCTAAAAATAACCAATCCCAGCAAACTGAGGACAGAAAGTAGATTATTTATAACCATCTCAGACCCTTTAGCACATTTGTTGGCTGCAGATAATCTAGGATCTTGTCATTGGTCAGTTGCCAGTGTTTTATGTAGCTTGGTAATAAATAAAGCATTAATTGGAATGAGGAGTGAGCGTATGTTGCCACTCTGATTTTCTCAGACAGAATATGCACCTTTTGGTGTGTATATATATCCTTGTAGGTTACCTTGCCCTGTTCATCGTGCAGTCTGAATTGCTTCAGAAAGAACCAAAGCAATGCCTGTTAGGTCAGCCAATCTTACAAAAATAGCTGCGTATGCAATCAGAAGTGCAAAAGCAGCTTTACCCTTTCGCATGCCTGATGCTTTAGATGCAGAAATTTTCGGGGGGTGTGACTCACGTGGCTTCCTCCATGAGAAGGTTTTTTTATCCAGCCCTTGTGTGCCACCATCTCTCTGACGAAATGCAATCACCGCTTTGCCAGCGGCACGAGAGCGACAGAGGGGTTCTGTAACCAAGTAACTGGAGGAGGATTGCAGAGAAATTGTCAATATAAACGATAATTTGACCCCGAGGCAGGTTTTAAGAAACTGGGTGGTTATGGGGATGGGGAGAGCACACAGCAGTCAGCCCAGCTGTACGCTCTGGTGGATGCATCCTAAGAGAGGAAGACAACAATTAAGGTATTAGCATTTATTTAGGAAAAAGTCTATTGTACAGTACATTTGAGCAGCTGCTCTTCTTCAGTTGAGAGCTATTAAGTTATTAACAAATATTTTCCCTTACAGATATTTTGCTTGGGATCTATTCAATTTCTGTAAGGGAAAACACATCTTCACAGATTTGTTCTTTAAGTATGCATGATCCTTCATAAATATTTATCTAGAATGGGCCCCACCTATGCTGCTTGCTTAACTGCAGTGTAACACAGGTTAAGAATTTGGAGGCTCACAGATTCTCCTCTCCCACAAACATGGACACATCAAGGGTAGACCTGAGATGTATGTTAGGGAGGTTTCTATGACCGAGAGCAGTGCTGCACAGGAAATTCCCACCTCTAAGGCAGGAACGCTGAACACTTCTCTGGAGTAGAGACAGAATCAGGGGGGAGAGGAGAGAGAGGCTGGAACATGGCAAGGACTATGAAACTATCTAGGATCCTCTCTGTGCTCAAATGAATGATAACCTGAACACAAAAATTATATGCAAAGTGGATTTTATCATCTTGTTTAATTACAATGGACACAAGCAATGAAGGCACAGTGTTATACTCATCTTGATGCCGTTTCTTATTTTAGATGAAATGCAGCAATTTTTAAAAATATAGATCTGACTGGCTTCACCATTTCAGGTACTGCTCTGTTTGCCTATTGCTTTGAGAAGCTGGTAAAAGAAAGAAATGCAGAGGGGGACAGTCCTTAATCATTTCTCTATCTTTTTTTTTTTTTCCTCTCTGAAGAGATTTGACACACAGGAAAAAAAAAGGCCGTTAATAATAATAATGAGAAATAGTGAGCAGAGAGAACATCTAACATGGAGGTAGCAGAAGGAACAAACAATTTGTACAGGCAGAGCCTGTGTTTTTTATGTGAGAGTATATTCTTAGAGCAAGTAAGCCTCAATTTAACTCCTATATACATAGGACTTTCTAAATGTTTACCAATTCTTTTCAACCAGTAAAGGCCATTTTCAAAATTTATTGGGTTTGTGCAGTCAAAACAAATGTTGTTAATTCCAACAGCAGGCTCATAACATCACATTTCTCTCTAGCCTCATTTCCAGTTATATTTTGAGTTTCTGTGACTGAGCTAACATTCCTCAGTGGAGACCTCCTCAGGCAGGTGTTAAACCTGAAAAAAACACGGAAAATATTCCATGCAACAAAGTGTGCATCTGTCCTGTTACTTTGAGTTACAGCAAGCTCAGATGGAAGTGACTGTGAGCTGTATTATATTAGCTGTGAGGATTTTGAAAGTGTATTACACCCTCTTTCCTACAGAAGTATGCTTTGCTAACTGCTTCCACGCAGAGACCGTTCTATAGACCCGCTTTCTGAGCAGTAAACGTCTACGGGTGAAAATCATATTATATTGTTACTGTTGTATACTAACATACTCCAACCACAGGAGTGACCAGAACACCAAAAGAAAAGAAAATTAGGAGTAGTTAATGGGTTGAGTTTGTTATAGGAATCTCCTGAAATACCTCTTTAACTAATGCCTAGACAGTCTTACCTGGTTCTTCATTTCAAAGAGCTTTCTCCCTAAATTTTTGTTGCTCAGACTCTCCTCGGGGTACATAAATAAGAGGGGGCAAACCAGTAAGTCCATTTGCATTTTGGCCATATGTTTTTCCTCCCATTCTGTTAAGGAGACCTGTCTTGTGCTACAGCTTGCTTTGTGGACACCCAAGAGCAAATGGAAAATTAATAATAATAATCAAAGAATGTACTTAAAAATATTGTACATGGGGAACTGCCAAACTAACAAGCAAATATGATGCTTATAACTATCCCTTATACTCCTCTTACCAATCACCACCAACCTTGCCTCATCGCTGGCACCTGAGAGAGGGAGAAGTTACTTCTAACAGTCACCACATGCAGCACCATCTTCTCCTCAGCCACTGCTCAGACTGTCCTTCTCGCC
Organism: Strix uralensis; assembly: GCF_047716275.1. NCBI lineage: Eukaryota > Metazoa > Chordata > Aves > Strigiformes > Strigidae > Strix > Strix uralensis. The sequence continues at coordinate 3,224,576 of NC_134000.1, forward strand.
GTCCAGGCAATTCTCCACCGTCACCTCACCAAAATGCAGTCACGTTAATTATTTGCTACTTACGCCTTGGTAATTTGGTTTCTGATATGGACATAAATGCTTTTGTCACTCATTATGATGTGCCCATCTGCCCAAATCTACGATGCCCAAGAACAAAACCAACAGAGCCACAATGGTACCGCTGTGAGCCACCAGTCACCGACATCCCACCTCACAAAGAAACTGTAAAATGAAAGCTGTTTGACTTGAAGATTGAATCAAAGAATAATCTGAATTTCCTGTTAACTCTCAATCCTACCCTTCTCCCAAATGATCTACAGAGAAGAAAGCTAAGCAAGATGCATGTATTTCATGGGACCGAGGATTTTTCCCCTGCCTTTCCAATTTCAGATTGGAGGCTTGATCAGAAGAGTAGAAAGTGGTTCTTCAGTTGTGATCAGCAAATTCCAACTGCTTTGACAGCACAGAATTTAGCCTAAATTTTATCTTTCTCCTCTCTAACTCATTATACAAACAGATTCCATGTCACCAGGATGAAATTTGGTTATTTTTAGAACAAATTACAGGAGAAAGGCGCACTTCCATTCAGTTTTCATGGGCAATTTCTTTGAACTCTGGATTTGTATGTATGCAGAAAAACCAGCTTAAATTCCTTTAAGATACCGAAAATTTTATAGTACCAGGAATTACTGGTGAAATACTTTATCACCATCATACAGGAAACAGTGTCTTTTAAAATGGAAAAGGAAGGAAGGAGACTGAAGAATACCGTTTAGCCAAAAAATTACCTTGCAAATTGACAAACATAGCTAAAAAATTGCCTTAATTACTCTGATAACGGTGGAAAGTGCCACCTTGGAAGCCTGTGGCCTTAGAGCAGGTACACCTAGCATGGTGGCAGAAGCAGCATCCTCTTCATTGTCCTGCCAATATACCTCACTGCCAACCAGCAGGGATGGACTTCTAGGAATAGGAAGGCTGCAGAAAGAACATCGACTTTCAAAGGCCTCTCCCTGCTTAGCTCTTTTGTGGACACTGTGCCAAGAGGCCAACGGATGCTGTTTATTTATATGAACACAAAAAAGAAGTATAGAAAGAAAAACGGGCATTTCACCAACTGAGGGTATTGGATACTGTCTGATCTGAGGTTAGACTGGAAACCAGCTCAAAATGAAAAGCTTTATAGATCTCAGACTAGATGACCACTGTCCTAGGAGCCTCACGCACGACGACGAATGCATACACATGCTTATTTACCCTTAGCTGAAGCTAAGTTAGGGCTGACACTGGGTTCTAACTCCCAAAAAATCCTCTTTGCAAAAGCAGTCATCTTCTGGCCCTGAAATCAGTCACATCTGATCATCATTCAGGAAAAGGGAAACTGTACACATTTTAACAATCTCAAGTCTCTGTCTTGAAATAAGAAGTATAAAAAACGACACCACAGGATCTTATAAGAGACTTAAGAGCATATTCATTAGAAATGAAATACAAAATACAATGATGCCGCAGGACAGGGGGCAGCAGGCGAACGAGACCCCCACCATTCCCTACCCTCACCCCGATCCAAGGAATGCACCTATATAATACAAATTAGAGATCCCAAACAGGGGGGAGAGGAGGGGTTTTACAAAGTGATTCTCTTGCTATACAGAAAATATATTATTTGCTGTGAGTCACTGCTGAGCTGTCAGGGGCCCAGGGTCAGTCACTGCTCAGAAAAGCCCCTGAAGGCACACTGACCCCTTACTGCTTCCCCACCAGTTTGCTGAACACGTCGTAGATCTCTGGCTTTTCCTGTGCAAACTGCTCGGCTGTATTTTTCTGTAGCCAGTCAGACGAACGCATCTGTTGCTGCAGGAGGCCAATGAGGTCACCAAGGTTGGAGCTACCGGCACAGGTAGGCTCCTGGTGGCGGGACACAAAAATGACTTCATCTGTGCTATCTGCTTTGCCATCCTGATCTGACTGGCAAGGCTGCTCCTTCTCCTCAGCCAGTATCTCCTGCTCCCGCTCTTCCAAAACCTTGCGGATCCGTTGCATACCTGCAGTGGCATGAGGAGGAGAAACACTAGTGGATTAGTTTAAGCCACAAAGTGTCCCCAGATCTGTCAGATCCAGAAAAGTTTAGAGGATGGAAAGAAACGGAGGGAAAACAGAGAAGATGAGAGGATAGTAACAGGGTAAGTCCAGGATTAGGGAGAGGAGGAAACAGTGCTGCAGAAATTCTGGTGGGAGGAAAAAGAAAAGAAAACATTACTCACCCAACTGTAGCCGGTGGGTCTTGTCAGCAAAGATGATGCGGAACCATCCAGGTTCACTGCATTCAAAGGCTTTACCGCAGGACAGGAGGACCTTGTTATCCAGAAAACGCCTCCAGAGCAGCATCTCCTCCTCAAATGTGCCTGTCCTAAGGTACTAGGAGAGTCAGCAGAAGGGCCAGAGGTTAGTAACGTACAGGCTAAATCACCGAGATCCTCATGAATTTGTGATTCCCATGAGGTCTGCAAAGGCCAGGGGAGACACCTTTTACCTCTGAAGTACAGCAGTTGTGATATAAAGGAAGAAATGGGGAGGAAAGTGGCTTGAGAGCAGTAAGATTCCTGCAAGGAGGGAAATGCACAGACAGACGAAAGGAAAAGAACGGACAGAAATACCAGGCAGCCCTTCCCTCTGCTCGTGTGACAACAGATTTGTTAAACCAAAATGCTTATCACGATATTAAACCTTCCTCGAGATGCCGTTGCACCACGTGCCTGCCCTCACCCCAGAAGCCTTCCTTCCTGGGACTACCAACCTTGCGGAAATCAATCCAGACAAAGAAGCCTGCATTGCGGTTGAGAAAAGGAACTCCAAGTGTCTTCAGCTCATCTGTCACATACGTATGGGCAGCTTTTAGGCGGGCATGGTTGGCCCTCAGGTACACCTGGTTGATCCAGTCTAACCAGAAGGAGAAGATAAAGAAAAAAAAATCACAAACTGAGAGAGAATTCAGATCTGTTCACGTTTCCAAAACACTCACAGTGCCTTTCTCCATTTCACCCTTCACCTTCTTTTTTTGTTTTCTGTTTCCTCAAACAGCAAAAAGAGGGGAAAGAACTATTTAGCAGTTTCATGTCTGTGCAGAAGAATATCTTCTTGACCTTCCCGAGGAAGTTTCCCTGGATTCATAGCTCTTAGCTGTTGCGGACTGTCAGCACTCCATCCAGGGCAGACCTGGAAATCCAGTTCCATTTCCCTTGTCCCACAAGCCAGTATTCTTTGTTTCTGCTTCCACACAACACTGGTTATTTCTATACAAATAGCTATCACACTTCTTCAGAGCTCCTCCTCTAATTCTGCTGATCAGGAGCTCTGCAGAAACAGTCCTTTTCTGCAAAACCATCAGCCTCGTGTTACGTGGGCAGCTTCGGGATTATAGAAGACTGTCGGTTAGGCTGTGCAAACAGGAGACCACTTGGGAGAGTAAGGAGAGGGCATCCCCCAAGTACCAAGACACACAGAACGGCGGAGGATCATACATGGAGCTACTGACTCACCTCTGTCTCTAAGCAGCTGTGCCACCTTGTGCTGGACAGGTCCACAAACCCCATGGAAATAACACAAAGAACCCACAGCGTTAGCAACATCTTGGTTCTCTGTATATAAAGTACCAAAACGAATCCCAGAGACAGCAAAATCCTGGAGAAGACACAGAGAGACTACTTCATTACACAGGAAGACCGGGATCCTATTACTGCCTTGTTTGTTCCCACAGGAGGAACCTGAGGTCACCAAGGCCAACCCTGTCAGCCAGGAAGCCACGGCACGTTGGCAACCAGAACTCACCTTGCTTATTCCCCACATGACATGAGTCCGCTGTGGATCAGGCAATCTGTATGTAGAAGGATGCAGATGGGCAGTTAGTGTCATAGGTGCTGAAGCTTTTGGATCACCAGTGCAGCATTGCAGAAACAGAGAGGCAGCATTACACAATGACAGACAGTGCAGCACGGAATATCAGTCAAGTAGGGAAAATTAAAATCTGACCTAACTTTAGAAGCTGGGAACTCCCTGAAACTAGTTTTAGACCCAACTTTCAAATATTTCAGATATACACACATTTGTGAGTGCTATATTTCATGCACAGATTTCCTGCACATACGAAGCTTTTACATATAATGCTAGAAATCAGGCCTGTGCTAATGTATTTGCCAAGAATTAAAAGTAATTTTCTTTCTTTCAAACCCCAATATTTTGCAGAGGGAGATGAAGTTCTTTTGCAATGTAGTACATCCAAACCCAGCAAAACTGAGCTAAGACTTAACCAAATGTATTTTATTTCCTGAGCACAAAAAGAAAGATAGCAACACTGGTTAAAACTAGAAATTTTAAAAAAAACCAACCCAAAACAGCAAAAAAGCACACCATATTTTTAAAAGGTGAGATTTGAAAAGTTTTTCATCTTATTAAATACCTAATAAAACCCATTCTCCAGTCTGAAATAACACTGTGATCCGTGACTACTGTATTAAAAAAAAAAGTAAACAGCAACAAAAAGTCTTTACAGGCATCAACAGCAACATGGGGAAGACATAATAATGTTTAGGTGGGAAGAAAAGCCTCACTCCCAACAAGTGAAACATCTCCTTCCAGTTTTGGGGACTGTCACAAGCGAATACTGAAGCACACATTGAAAAGTGTACCACAACAGAAAAGTAACCACCATTTTTTACTTGCTAGATTGCACTTGACAAATGCATTTGCCATTCAGAAATTTAAAAAAAAAAAAAAAAAAAGAAAGCAGCATAAGGCAGATCCAGAATTTGCTAGCTCATGACTTAACTTCCAGTCACAAGTTCTCAGCAAGGCATCATGTTGAACTGTCACTGGAAGATGGCCAGGGAAGTAGGAGCTGATTTTACCTGTCCATGCCTAGGACACTGTGAAACGTGGCTGATTCATCAAAAACTGACAGCATGTAGATCTCATCTACTATCACATGCAATTCATGTCTGCAAAAGGACAAAATGGAGATTACAAAACAAGGCTGCTTCTGGTTTAGAAGCAGAGATAAATTCAGGCCTGCCAAGACTCTATACAAAGAAGAGGGACACCAAATTTTGCAGAAGTAAAGCATTTTTTCCACAACTCAGAAGGTCTATTGTGCATACACTGAAGTGATCTGAGATACATCCACCTGTCACCCTCTGCAACCCCATAATGAGATAAAAATTCAGTCTTTTCCAATGCACTAGTGGATATTAATTGGAATAAATTGTACCATCATCCACTCCGAATCTCACGGATTCGGAATCTCAGATATCTGTGATCCATGATGAAGCTGGGAACCCATATTCACATATTGCTTTGTCTTTGCACATACAGAGAAACTGAGAGGAAAGGAACCCAGCTTCCTACCAGAGAAGCACAGCACCATAGTGTTCGCTAGGACTACCAACAAATAAAACCTGCATGCCCTGATGCAAGTTGCTCTGCCACTCCAGATGACAGCACGGTCCATGCTCCCTTGTCCCCAGCACTCTCCTCTCTTCTCTTAAGCCCACTGCTGTGTGTGAAGCATAGACTGTTTGCCTGACTTAAAAGACATTCACAGATAAATTCAGGGAAAGCGAGTAGTCCACCAGAGTCTAGAAGCTGTATCTGATTCAGGATGCCTCAGCCTTCCAAACTGACGTACCTTTTAGCAAATTCCAGGTAATCCCGTAGCTCTGACAAGGAGTAGATGTCCCCAAGAGGATTTTGGGGATTCAGAAGAATTAAGGCCCTTACAGTGACACCCTGCAGAATACAAATATCGCAGTGTTAAGAGAGTGCCTATCAGGGGATAAATTTTCAGTTCCTCTACTTAGGCAGTGAGTGTCACACAAGATTCGCCTTAAGCTTCCACCATGGCTTTTCAGAGGTTGGATTTGTATGAGAAAACTTTTAGCCACAAATTAAGATTTTTTTTTTACAATTGTATCACTTGCAAAATGAACTGAGGAAAAAGATTATAGAATGAATCTCTGATTTTAAAAAGAGGGAGTCTGCCACAACTGTTGCCATCTGGTCAACCAATTAAGAGAAGATGCTCTCAGATGTTCTCAGCACGGAAGAGAACTTTCTCTGAGCTGTATCAGTGTGCTGGGTTTGTGTGGCGGGGTTTTTGGTAGCAGGGGAGGGGGCTACAGTGGTGGCCCCCTGTGAGAAGCTTCTCAAAAGCTCCCCTGGCTCCAAGTCGGACCTGCCTCTGGCCAAGGCCGAGCCATTTAGTGACAGTGGCTGCGCCTCTGCGATAACGTGTTTAAGAAGGGGAATCTGAGAGGGGGGTTGGGAGTTGTGAGGAGGAGTTACAAGAAGGACACTTGCGTGAACACTGAGGTCAGTGGAAGGAAGGAGGGGGAAAGCGCACTGGAGCAGAGACCCCCCCCATATCCCATGGTGAGAGGGCAGGGCCGCCCCCTCCCACCCATGGAGGCCACTGGAGGAGAAGATGCCACAGCCTGCGGCCTGTGGAGGACCCCACGCTGGAGCAGGCGGCTGTGCCCAAAGAAGTCCGGGGCTCTGAGGGGAGAAGCAGCCCCCGCTGTTGTATTTCGGCGCTGGGAGGACTGCAGCACGCGGGGGGGACCCACGCCAGAGCATCTCAAGAAGAGTGCATCCTGTGGGGAGGACTCATGCCAGAGAAAGTTTTCCTGTGAGAGGGAAGCCATGTGGAGCAGAGGAAGAATGTGCAGAGTTCCCCCCTCTCCTGAGGTGAAAGAAGCAGCAGACTGGCCATAACCCCCCATTCCCTGACCCCTGTGCCACTGCGGAGAAGGAGGTAGAGATATCAGGAACAAAGCTGGGCCCAGGGAAGAAGGGAGGGGTGGGGGGAGGTGCTTTCAAGATGTGGTAATGCTTCTCACTGTCCCACTCTGTTAAGTAGTGTTGTTGTTAGTGTTTGAATTAAAGTGATATTACCAAAGACTGCCCATGAATGAGGCAAGAAAGGTGGGAATCTGAGCCATGTGGATGCAAAGGCTTCTCATTTAAAGCACATTTTAGATGTCAGAGCTGGTAATGATCTAAAGATGCAACTAAACATATACAGGGCTTTGGAGAACATCAAAACTTACAGATTAACTCTTCAAAAGGGTGATACTCATCTGCGTTTATCCTCTACATTTGCATCTCTCTCCCTCCTGCAAAAACTCTCGGTGTTCTTAGTGGATTCATCTGCACCACTGTGTAGAACAGTCGTTTTGGGGTGACTCAGCTGGCCTTCCTGAAGTACAAACCCTGGCTAGTCCCTACTTTTTAGTGCATGCCCAAGTACATGGGGGTTTTTTTGGTGATATGAATGGGTTCCAGTGCTTTGTGAATGGTCTGGTACTTCTGGTTTATCCCTTCTGTTGTGACAAAAATTGGACAGACACAACACCGGGGGACTGTCCCTGAGTTTGCAAGCAGCCTAAACTCAGGTGGTCTACAAGGACAACCAGAAAGCCAGGTGCTAGGTTTTGAAAATGTTCTGATCTTCAGGCCACTTCTGGGACATGCCATCTCAAACATATTGTAGCCTTAACAAGTAATGTGAAGCTCAGCTAAACTCACCTCTGCCCGGGCATCCTGCAAGGCTTTTTCCAGTTTTTCCACTGTAAGCTGAAAAGGGCGAGTGCTAGTTCCAGTAATCTGAAAGACATCACAAAGATAAAAGAGGCCAAGGTATTTCAGTAGGGTCTGCCTTGAGCCAATCCCCTGAGAAATGTTCCCCAAAAGAAGACAAAAACCCAACAATAGTGACCTAGCAACCATCATCTTATGCTCTTATACTACAAATAGAATAAATAAATAAAAACAAATAAAGGTTCATCATAGGCTGGCCATACACACAGAATTCTCTGGTTATCCCTGAATAACTAAAACAATGCAAAATCTTCATCTGGTCTTCCACCCATAGGACCGTTCTAGTACATACTTCTGTCTCTAGGGCTCAAAATGGCCATTTTTCTCCTCTCAAGAGCCATTACTGGGAGTAAGATACAAGAAAAGGACAAGACTGGAATCCAGATTCATGGTCTCAAACAACTTTCTTGCAAATCATGTGCCCAGTTTCCCAGCAATAAATTGGGAAAATGTCCACAGGCTTCAGCCTATCCTTGTTCTGAGGACTGCTTTCAGAGGTTCCCAAAGCTTGGCACTTCCTAGTATCAATTATTTTTTAACTACAGAGGTTGGTATTCCCTTCCCTCAGAGCTTACCTTACTGTCTAAATAGGCATAGACCAGCTTGACATTACCATAGAGGAAGACACTCTGGGTAATACCACCGTAAAAGGGAGTAGCAATCAGAACAGCTTCTGGAACCGAGAAAACAAAATTGGTTATCAACAGGTCACAGTCCTTCTCTCTCTTCTCGTGTACTTCAGCTACACATGAAAGCTTTCTAACAGCTGTGCCCTCTGGAAACACTGTAATGTTATGCTTTTTCCTCCACTTAGTTTTTACATTAATTCTTTAATCTTCTGCAAGAACCCAGGTAAACATGAGTATGACCCACATTTACTCTACCAAACTAAACCGGGGCACCACGAGAACAGTGAAGGCAGACAGGGCAAGACACCAAGTGTGAGTGCATGACATCTGCAGACCATGGAGATGATGAACTTCACAGCATAATCTTGCAGGAAACAAGAACTTTGCAGTAGGCCAATGCCAGTTCCACTACCTCACTTCTGTCAAACAACATTTAAACAGAGTAATGTTATTGCCCAGAAAAAACCCCACATTCATCTCCCAACCATCCACTTACCCCCTGGATCACAAAGGACTGTAGCTAATGCAGAAAATAAAGAGCCACAACCATTTAAAACAATCACCTACAGAAGAAAGAGAGAGGCTAGTGATAAATCTGTCCATAGAAAGACAACACTATAAAATAATTTCTGACCATACCACTAAAATACATTTTCTCCCCAGTTCTCTAGCACAGATGTTCCCAGAATTTTCCTGCTGAAATCCCACTTCTACCAGAAATAACTTTAATCCTATTCTTTGCTTCAGAGACACTTTGTCCTGGTGCTGTTCTTGATTCTAATAAGCAATTTAGAAAAAGAGTAGGCTCTAAATAGGGAAAAAATTGGGGAGCAGTTCTGAACTGCTAGAAAAGCAAACTAATCTTCATCAGCTAATACGTGCTACCGTCTCTTTGTGGTAACAGCAGCCCCGACCTCCTGCCAAATTTGTGCAAAAGTGGAAACCACTGTCTCGTACAGGAGCAGGTTTGACTCTTGCTTCTAGAAGACAGATGCTCACAGGTCCCGTGAGTTTCACTCCAAGCATCAGACAGAATCTGCTGCCTTGGAGAAGCAGTGAACAGCAAACTGATCGGTGGTAACTTCAGTTCGCGTGAAGTACGGGCTTCTGCTGAATTATTGCTGACAGAAAGGCAACGGCTGCCCCAGCTCCTGCTGCCTTCAGCACTCGGCAGAGGCAGGACCCCCTGATCTCCACAGGCACTTGTGCCCATCCTGCACCTCTCCCCAGTCAGCAAGTCCTGCAGAGACTCGGGTCTTGATGCCTTCCTCACAACAGTGCCACAAAAAGGTCTGTCTTTACAGGCTAAAACTACTCTAGGCTCAATTACAGATTTTTGTCCTGAGGTGTAACAGCAGAACGGAACGAAATTAGACCTGACTGAAACAATGGGCACTCTTTGTCAAGGCTGAGGGATACAGGCACAATAGGTCCCAGAGCTGAACAAGGAGATGAAAACAGAAAGCCCCCCTGAGAGCACTGGCATGAGGAGTTGGCACACAGAAGTAAAGCATGAGGCAAATGTACAGTAGACCAGAAGTGTTTTGGCTGAAGTGTGCATCAAAAGCTACCGAAATGGCTATGAATCAACCTCATTTACATGATAAAAGGCTGTCATCTTACCAAATCATTTGTTTAAAAAAAAGAAGATGAAACTGTTTGACAACAAATGGCAATACATTAGAACAGACACCAACGGAAAGTGGGTTACCCACATTTTCTGCCTTAAGAGGTGCAGGGGCCTTGCAGTAATAGGTCAAAAATCGAGCCACTTCCTCCCGTAAACTGAGAAAGACACAAAAGCAAATATTGATTCAGCTTATTCTCCAAGAGGCTGGGCTTCCCCAGGTCCACATCTCAGGAAAATACAGCCAGGGCGCAGTAAAGTCTGGTGAAAATAGCTGGAAAACAGGATAGCTCAGGCCCATGCCACAGACAGGACTCTTACACAGGACAAAGGTGTTGCGGATAACGTCTGTAACGGTGCATCCATTTCTGATGAGCTTTAACCGAGGCACAGAAGAGATGGATTAAAATCCCCAAGTGTTCACTATGTTTCAAAGAACTGTTTGGAGTCACCTAATTTGTCAATGCATACAGTGCTTTAAAAACTGTGCTTGCTTTAGAAAATTGGCATCTTCTCTCACATAAAAGGATTTTTAACTGGACGAACTTGGTAGGCCAGCTAATTTACAGTTTTGCAAAGGAAAAGATGATTAAATGACCTAGAAAAGTTTTAACGAGTGAGTGCAGCAGAAGCGGTTTGTATTCATCCACTCTGCTCATCAGACAAGCAGTCAAAAAGAGAAGCGTTACAGAAAAGAGAAGACTTACAACATATGTCCCTTCCAGTCGGGATACTGAAGCAGTGGAGGCTCCATCAGATTCATATCGGTCTGTGTCAGCTGGGAGCAATGAGAAGAACCATTAAAGCACAATCACTGATAGCGGAAACGTGGAGATAGACGGGATCCTTGTGCAGGCACATCCCTACATAGACACACACACGTGCAACTTCACAGAACCACAGAATCATTGAGGTTGGAAAAGACCTTGAAGCTCCTCCAGTCCAACCATGAACCTCACACTGACTGTTCTCAACTCCACCAGATCCCTCAGCGCTGGGTCAATCCAAAAACTGGATTGAGAAAGCCACTGACTATCAAAATTAATGCAGCTGTGAAAAGCAAGAATCAGGAAACTGATCCGTGGTAACCTGAGGCTCCGTGAAGTTCTGCTAAGTTATTGCAGCCAAAACTTCGCTGCACAGAGATCGACTAAAAGAATGCAGAACGGGCAATACATGTGATGCCCATAACCAAGATGCCTGTGGAAGACTTCCCCAGCAAACGAAGCAACCCAACGAGTCCCAAAGAGCATTTTGCCCAAGCTCTGAGGGCAACAGCTTTCAGCTGGAAACGAAGTCCCAACTGTGAAAGCTCAGGTCTAGACTGTCAGAAAGAGACAGAAAGGATTTTGAATCACAGTCAGATATGCATTTTCTTTAATCAACTTTCAATATATTCATTTTTTAATGAATTCTAGCTTTCATTTACGTTTGAGTTCCAAGTTACTGCAGCTCCTTCAGATCTGTAACTCTGATAAGCTTTGATAAGTGTTAAAGCATAACGGGAGCTTTCAAAAGACAGGAGAAAACTGAAATTATCTTGATAATTCTTCCCCAGGGCAGGCACTTTGTTCCTTATTAGAAGTATATTCTGATCTCAAAGACAGATGCACCTGAACTGCGGAGCCCTTTTTAATATTTCTGTTTAGATAAAGTATGCACACAGCTTTTATCTAAATATTTTCAAGGTCGTAAATATCAGGGTTTCACATAATCCAGTTCTATGAAGTTGCAAGGAAAAGCACAGTGGTGATAGGGGCAGAGAGAAGAGGATATTTTACATAAACAAAAGGGGAATAAACAAATATTATGTACTACAATGTACCTTCCAAATATTTAATGGCAACCAAATCTATGAGTTAATGCTAAAAAAGGTGAGGGTGGGGGGACACGACAAGTAGGTGATAGTGCAAGGGAGGAGGGAAATTCAACATGCAGTGTGAAAGTTTCTCACATCATAACAAAATGACAACATTCTGTATTGGTGTTTTAATAACAGGTGCCAAGCTCTGGAGTTTAAAGACACTGTCCTTACCCCACGCAGAATTACAACCTGATATTACAGGATTAAAGTTCCTTTATTCAGCTGCAGGTGTTCTTGAAGCCTATGTAGCACAGAACTGTGCCTCCTTAGATCTCTCTCCTAAACTTCTCTGGAGAATGCAACATAAAACGTATCAGCAGGCTTGGCCAAAAATTACTACGCAATAATAAAGAGGAGAACCCTTAAAGGTAATGCATTAAGGGCTAAGGAAACCAGAGGGGCCAACTGAAAGGAAGACCACCTGGGATCTCACCCCACAAAATATTCTCTGATTTAAAGGTCAAAAGTTGAAGACAGAAATCTGATACATTACTTTCTTCAGTGGAAACAGTAAGTATTTATTGTCCCAAATAGCAACAAAGTCTTTGCCTACAGTCCCAGCTGGCGCTGCATGCAGTGAGCCCATACTGCAACGCCAGGCTGCGACGTCTGAGAAACTGGCAACAGCCTCTTTGTTCAGCTTGTTGCCACAGGCGTGATGGCTCATCTCACTAGAGCCAATGAAGTCTTCACTCGTTTTCATAATAAGGTTAATTGAGATGCAGCTGACTACCATCTCCCTCTGCACTACTTACTGCAGGCTTGGTGTTAAGTTTTAGTGGGAAAGGACAGTGACAGAAGGAAGGTACCACCTGTGCAGCCTGGAAGGCACCTTATTCGTGCAGGCAGCAGCTCTGCCTTACCTGTTCTTTTAGCTGGAAGGCGGATGGCGGGGTAGCGTCCCCCCAAGTCAGTGGAGTGGCAGGCAGAAATAAAACAAGGAACATTTTGAGGGTGGGAACTGGTGGAAGGGGAGCAACCACGAACTTCAAACCGCAGAGGGCGACTGTCCGACCCTGAGCCACCTTCCCTCCCGGCAGACGACTTCAGGTATGAGAAACTGCCACCTGCCCGCCCCGCAGGCTGCCCCGTGCAGTGATTTCAATGGAAATCGAGAAACACTCCTCTACAGCACCCTTCGGTTGTTGTCTTTCGACTTTGTCTACTTTTTGAGTTGTGCCGTGTTTCACGCCTCTCCCTGGTGCGACTGAACAAAGCGAGCAGGTAGCAGCTGACCCAGTCTGATTGCAAGAGATTTCAAGAGCTGCCACCCTCGCACAATTTGGGTAAGTTCAGACCTGGGCGTCCAAATTGTGTGACTTTCAAAATGGACAGATGTGAAGATTCTTGAAATTAAATACAGTTCAAAACCTCTGCATTAAATCAACTACTGTCAGCAGGAGAAAATAAAATGCATCTTATTTTCATTTAGTTTTCTGAGCCAAGTACATCCCCAAAGGGAAACCCATCATGAAGAGGAAGAGAAAAACACCCTTTTTCCTATCCTCCTGGAACAATAACATAAAGAAATGTACAAATAGCTGAATGCAAAAGTGACTTCCAACATGTAAAAAATTCACCACGAAAAACTTTACCAGAGAAACCTGAGCAACAGCAATAACTCTGGGAAAGTGCAAGCACTGAGGAGGAACCACACAGCAAATTTAGTATTTCTTTTTGGAATAGGACTTACCCGCTTAGACATCAGGTCAAAGCAGAGTTTATTCTCACTGGTCCCAAAGTTTATTATACCCTAGAAAAAGAAATAATTTATTGTTTATCAACACAAAAACCACGTGCATACATTACCTTAGCTACCACTTCACTAAATTGTCTTCAAAACACTTACCAAGGAAAAGTCAAAACACAGTTCACATAAACTTCACCATATATAACTGGAGACACTCTGTGTGTGTGTTTACATAGATATCCCAGACACTCAGCTTCTTAGTCAATAAACTGTCTGTAAATGAGGATGGACTAACGGTTTATACTTCTCTACAGAATATGTTTGATTTAACCTTGAATTCACTCACTGGTATATATCTAACTACAAAAGAAACCCTAAAACAACTCTGAGAAAACCGAGGTTCACCCTTCTGTAGCAGTTTTAAACAAGGTTTTGGACACATTTCTTCTAGCTAAAAGCATTTGTTTATCGGTCATTACCATTCCACTCCACTGATTTGCTCAGAAACCACACAAACATGTAGTCGTGAAAAGTGGTTAAAACACTAAATATTCCCCTCTGGAGAGCTGACCCTACAGTTCCAGGTTTAGGATTTGGCCCTAATGTTTATTTAGCATGTGATTAGATCTTGAAGAGTTCAAATCTACCAGCACATTTTCATTATGGGAAGAGGTTGGGTAAATAAATTTTTAAAAATGAGAAAGGAAATCTACGCAACTGTACATTTATAATGTTACAAAAGTACAAGTCCAATTTTAGATACTTGTTTAAAAAGCTACCTCCTACACAGACAACAGTGGGTAGAAGAGACAGTTTGCACCTCATAATGCCCCTTGTATCAAAAACTTCACTGCGTTTTTCTCTCTTAAAAATCTGGTTTTCACTTCCCAACGCAGTGTGACTAAGTCAGGGCTAATAATAAAACATTTTTAAAGTTTCAAGTAGTTCAGTATCTGAATATGGGTTCTATTTAAAAGTAATCCACATAAATCATTATTTATATTTAGCATATTTGTTACTCAGTAATAATTTGCCATGAAGCATTAACACTCAGCCTTTGTGCCACAAGGGGGGTATGATGAGCTACTTACAACTGAGCAGCCAAGCGTAAGCAGGCAGAAAAAGTATTCGTTAAAAGTAATTAAAAATTAAAAAAAGTCTATCGCTCAGTTGTTGTATCTCCTGCACCCAGCACCTGCAATAATCAGATATAATCAGATAATCAGGGATGGTCTTCAGTGGGCAGCAGAGGTGATGAGGTGAAAGGAGGAACGGTTCTGTTTGTTCCTGCAGATTTCTTACATCTTTCAAGGTCTGCTATTGCTATTATTTCCCCAATAGGGAAATCAGAGCGTGCAAACCTCAGCTGAACACGGCGTTCCTCTTTGATATACAGATGACCTGCAAAGCTTTTTATTTCTCTTCCTGAAACAGCTTGACCTGCAGTGTATTACTGAGCTCAGAACACCCCCACACACTTTCATCACATCTGTCAGCAAACCTCTAAGGAAGTTTTTCCCTAGCAAAAAAGCCAGGAAAACACTCTGGGGTTCTCACTCACATTGGGGTTCTTGTCTTCATCATACTTGTCAGCATGATAAGCTTTGTACCCTTCCTCAGTGGAGCCACGAAAAACGTTGGCAATGTTGCCGCGAGCAGACAGGTAGGGGCTTCTCTGGAAGTCACCGGGGTTACAGAAGCCGTGCATGTCAACCCTCCTCTCGGTAAGCGGCCGAGCCCTCAACTCTTGCAGGTCGCCCCCTCCTCCTCCTCCCATTCCCGCAATTTCGGAGAGTGCCTGGCTGAAGTCCAAGCCCCGAGGCATCGCAAGCGAGGAGGAAGAGCCGCTGTGGCTCTGCTTTAGGATGCTGAGCATCTGAGCAAAGACATTGAACATGCGAAACTCATGTTCCCGCTCCAGCTCAAACCGGCGCTGCTCCAGTTGCATCCGACGCTCCTCCACATCCAAATCTCGCTGAAATCGGCGTTCTTCCATCTGCAGAAAGCGCTCTTCCATGGCCCGCTGAGACGTCAGGGTCTTCAGCAGGAGATCATCCAGCGGGTCCTTCACACGCTGGCCTTTCCGTTTTTTTCTCAGCCGATGCAAGGCGGAGAAGCCAGGCCGGGGAACCACGTTCTGGATCCGTGAGGAGTTTGCCATGTTGGACTCACTGAAACCTGTGAATACGTAAAAGCAAGGAAGTAAAATTAAACGTGCAGCAAGTAAAGTGGCATGGACACGCTTTGCTGCCTTCCCCTGCCCTTCCTAGGAAACACCCTTCCATCTACTGTAGGGTTTTACAGGAAAACCAATGTAAAACCTGTCGGGTACATCTTGAAGTTTGCGAGTATTTTTGAAGTTTGCTTTTCACTTCACACATCGGGCACCCTGTTTTGCTGCCAGCCCCAGCCCTGTACTCAGCCTCTGAACTAACCTGAACCACCATCAGTTCCCTCCCCTGGACTAACTACGCAACCACCATGGCGAAGAGGACGTAGCATTTCTTCCTGATCTCAGACATTAACCTCTCACTGGTTATCGTCTCTCTTCTTCCCCATCACGCCGTGCTCTTCCATCAGCCCGTCCCAGGCTGGTTTGAAATCCCCAGGATTTCCAGACCGTACCCTTCCTGGCAGCCTAGCTGCATTTTCAGCGCAGGAGTCTCATCTCCTGTAAACGGATACGCTGGTTCTGCCAGTGACTTTCAAAAAGATCTTCTTTCCAAGTCCTAATGAACAGCCTAGAAAGCCAGGCAATGACTATTCCCAAGTATTCTTCATTGTTGAGTGTCCTAAAAGATTAGATCCGGAAAATATTTTAAAAGGTGGCGAGGAAAGTTTCACCTGCAGGTTTACAGCGTAGCCATGGCAGAAGAGGGTCTCCTGATACAATTCAGCATGAGGACCGCAGACAGCCCTGGTGATGTTGAAATGATACCAAAAACCATGCGATTTTTTAAATATTTTTTTTCAATACATTAAGTGCTCTCAGCTTTATATGCAGAAATCTAACGCAAATGCCTAGCCCGGCTTACGGCAGACATGCCAGCCCTCTGGATTTCATACACAGTATTTAGCCTAGCACAGTATTTTCAGATTTTATTTACCTGCAGCAAGATACGTTTCGGGAATGGCCAGAAGACTATGAATGGAGATACCAGCCTTCTACTTTAAAGCTTTTTGGGATGTGGAAAAATAAGGATCCAAACGTCAGTGTGAAAACCAGGTGTCTATCTCTGCACCAGAAAAAAAAATTTCTCTTTCTGGGAAACCGGGCAGAACCCTTATGCTGGAATGTAAAAGGCTCTCCCTACCTGAAGGTGAAACACTGGTTTCAATGGGAATCTCCACCCTGGAGATGGGAGAGTCGTTCTGGGCCCTCTCCAAGAAGGCTCTCTCCATCTCATGCTCTTCAGGGGAGCCCTGCTGGTAAGGCATGGCTGGTGGGGGCTCTGGGGTCAAGCAGTGCTCATCAGAGTTCACCTCCTCACATTTGATTTCCATCAGTTCGGGGTGCTGGGAGTGTCCAAAGGGCAGGCCCGAGGAGGCGAACTGGTGGTGGTAGCTCTCCACCATGCTGCCCTGCAGCACCTGCTGCGCCATCATGCTGCCGCCCAGGGAGCCGTAGGCCAGGGCGGGCCGGCTCGTCAGCACCCGGTCCATCACCTCGTAAAACTTCCAGGTCCGGCCGCCCCGCGGGGCCTTGCTGTTGTCCTTGATCCGCCGGTACTCCAGCTTCATCTTCTTGATCTTCTCCCGGCACTGGTCGCCCGTGCGGTGGATGCCCTTCTCCCGCAGCACCTCGGCGATGCGGTTGAAGACGTGCTGGTTGCGCAAGCAGCTCTCCAGCTCCATCTGCACCGACTCGTCGGCCCAGAGCTGCAGCAGCTCCACCACCTCGGGGTCCGACCAGTTGCTGCCGCGCTCGTACTTCTTCCCCCGAAAATCCATCGCTCCCGGGCGGCGGGGCGGGTCGGGGGGTGGGATGGGGAGGGGGCCGGCGGGCCGGGGGCTCGGCCCCCGCGCTGCCCAGCCCCGCCGGGCCAGCGGCGGGAGCGGGCGCCGAGGGGGGCCGGGGAGGCGGCGGCGGCGGCGGCCCCGCGGGGGCACCCGGGGCGGGCTGCGCCGGGGGTCCCGCCCGCCGCTCGGCCCGGCCCGGCCCCGCCCGGGCGGCGCCCCCGGCCCTGCCCCTGCCCCCGCCCCGCCCCCGCCCAGGGGGCCGGGCCCCCCGCCGGGCCGGGGCTCTCGCACCTTGGCCCTGAGGGCGCCCGGGCGGCCCTGCCTCCCCCCGCCCCTAACGGGCTGCGCGGCCGCCGGCACGGCTCGGCCCGGCTCGGCCCGGCTCAGCCCATCCGCTCCAGCCGGGCGGAGCGAGCTAGCGGGGAGCCGGGCCGGCATGTTCACATCCGGGGTGACGCACATGCGTGCAGCCTTATTCCGGGATAACTTTGGTCCGGGCCAGGCGCTTGCTGCGCTCCCGGGGCCGTGCCGGGCCCGGCGCGGCGCCGCCGGCTCCCTCCGGCCCTCCCTCGCCCCGCCCCGGCCCGCCCCGCCCCCGGCGGGCAGCACCGGGCCGTGCCGGGCCCCAGCCGCGCCGCCCCCCCCGGCCCCGCCAGGCACGGCTCGGCACGGCCTCGCCCGTGTCACACCCCCCCCCGCGGCGCTCCCTCGGGAGCTGTGCTGGCGGGGGCAGGGCCGCTTTACTGCTGGGCCCGGCTTAATGCTGGGCCCGGCTTGGCTAGAGGGGCGTGCGGAGCGGAGTGTGCAGCTTCAGCCCCCGGCAGCCCCCCGGGTCACGGCCTGGGGACGGGCCCCCGGTTCCCCCCCGCAGGCAGCGAGCTTAGCGAGCAGCGGGGACGGAGGGACCCGCCATCGCATCCCTTCACCCCTCTGTTCCCCTCCCCCCATCCCTTAGTGGCACGGTTCAAATCCTTCCAAGCACCCCCCACCCCATCCTCTGCTGCGGCCCTGAATGGGGTGGAGGACTGACTGCAGCGAGCACGTGCAGGATTTCTTGCTTTCCCTCTACACCAGCAGGTCAAATTCCCTACAGGGATCTGCAGAGCTGTCCTGCCGCATCAGCCACGGAGGTGGCCTCAAGCCACGCTGAGGGACAGAGCGTGTTGTGCCCGAGGCCACGTGCCCCATGACCCATCGGTTTGGCAGTTTCAGTCCAGACCCGAGCCTGGCAGGGTAAGGACTGAGCCCTAAGGCAGCGAGTAGGAACATAAACCCAGTAATTTATGAGGAAAATGGAACGCAACACAGTGTGTCCATATGCTGTACCACAGTTCTCGTGGCCAGCGTACAGGTGCGATGGCCCGCGTACAGGTGCGATGGCCAGCGTACAGGTGCGATGGCCCGCGTACAGGTGCGATGGCCCGCGTACAGGGTGCGAAGCACATGCTAGGTTTGTGATTTTCCTTTTAGATTGAAAGATCTGCTTCATCGCAGTGCTGCAGGGTTTTTATCCAACTCATTAGCTTCCCTCTGGATTTTAATAAATCACAGCCTCTGTGATTCCGTTTCTCAGTCTGTGAAACAGAAATAAAAATCTTGATCTTCATTATATTGTGTGAAATACTTTGAATACTGTCTCTATGGGGGAAAAAAGAGACAAGACTTAGCTTTAAAAATACTACCTTTCCTAAGAACTTATGATCTCACAGCATGGATTTTTTTCCACAGGTCTGCTTAACTAGAGTTTGTACTCCCACAGCCCCATAAGAAAGATTTTCCTTCCCTAGGGTTTTTCATGGCATGGGCACTCTGTGTTCTACAAATACAGACTTAATTATATAAGGACATTTACATTGACCGTGTGCTGGAGTACACAAACACCAGGGCAACAGTGAATAGAGCCACTGATGATAGAAGGTTAATAGTAAATATAAATAGATTAAAGGCAGCAGGGAATAGTCTTTTTAAAAGCTTTTCAAAGAAGCCTGAGAGCCTGGCAACAGCCTGTTATACCTGAGGGCCATAACAGCCAGGCAGCAGTAGAGCGTTCTCAAAAGTAACTCGACATACGCCCCAGCTTCAGAAAGAGCCACTATTCCAAAATGCAAGCATCAAAAGGGATGGGACCTAAACTCATGATATAAAAAAATAATAATAAATATTGAACTATTGTTCACGGTTCAGTTGTTTCCACCTTTTTACGCTACATGAAGTGGAAACTTGATTTTTTAAATGAAATTAAGAGCTTCCCTCGCAGTCATGTGTCAGGTAGACATGGCACTCAGTAATAAATATCACATACTGTTATATTGCTGAGAGAATGGTTTGAGCTGCCAGTTCTTTGAGATGCTTTTCCAATTCAGATGGAAAAGAGGACTGACAGCGGCTGTGTTCCTGTGTTGAAATGCACACAGAAGCCACTGAGAACTGCAAAACCAAAAAGAAAGACATTCTGTTCTGAACTGGCCTGTACACCTATTTTCGTGACAGAAGTGTAGGTGCCACCTAATCTAAGACAGGCTAATCCTTTTAACACTGGTTTGACAATAACCCCTCTCCACCTTTCCTTTTCACGCAGCAAGCTCAGGGGTGCAAACCAAACGCTATCACAGAGTACCTTCTTTATTCTCTGAAAATGTCATGCCTCGGTTTTGTCTCGGCCGTGGGCAGCTGAGTGCCGCAGTTACAGGGCATTCCTTCTCTGAACAAACTGCGTACCACCATTCCTTCTCTAACAAGCTGTGACATATGATCCTGAAAATACCCCCTTTAAAAATGGTGTTAAGCTTCACTATTTTGTTAAGTTTAGTTTATTGTAGGTCTCCAAGTCATTGATGCAACTAGTTGACAATCAGCTAAACCTTGGACGAGAGTGCGTGCCCTACACATCGCAGGCCGTCGGAGCAGGGGACTGGGCTCTCCTGCCAGCACCCATAGACAACGACATTCAAAATAAATTTTCATTAAATTTGGAGCCTAGCTCAATGGCATGGCCACAGACGGCACTGAAATAAAAGCGCTGGAAGATGAAATTTCTGTTTATTTACAGCGCATTTGCAAGCTGAGCGGAAGGGGCCTACTGAGTATCAGGCCTTGGGCTGGGAAATGTGACAACCGTCACGGCGGTTTCGGTAGGGAAAACTTTCACAAAAGCAAAGGGAGGCCTCGCAATTCAATTAAATGTCAGATGGTAACAATAAATTCTTTTGTTGTAACTACAGCAGCTTTTTTTTTTTAATAATTACAAAGGCTCCTGGCCCGGGCCGGCAGCGGGGCCCTGGGTGCGGCGATGGGAGAAGGCCCCTGCAGAGGGTGCTCCAGCCCCGGCTACCTTCCTCCACCGCCGCAGGCCACCCGGGTCTGCAACCTCCTGCTGCTGGTGGCCCTGGAAACCCACACGTGGCAAGTGTTGGCCCTCACTGCTTAACAACATGCCCCGTCTCGATTTAAAGTTGCAGCACCTTTCCATTCTCCTGCGCAAACTCAAAGCAGGGGGAGCGCGTCTTCTTGGGTCTTACATTGAGTCGGTGGTCCCAGTCTCCCCCACTCTTCCCCAGCCGCCTTTATCTTTCCCCCAGTTACTGCAGATTTTCACTGACTTTTCAGACAGTGATCCAGCCCCTGCTGCCTTCTGGGGCAGGATGTTGCCCTCACCAATCTTTTTAGCTCCTGTTCACAAATACAGTCGTTAGCAATGCATGTATTGTTTATGCAAAGCTGGAGTAACTCCCTTATCTCCCATTCCTCCTTCGGACTGCAACAATCCTGAATCAGTAGCTACCCCTCTCATTGTTCTATTTACACGTTCAGAATAGAGTAGAGAATTTCCTAGAGACATCACAAGCAGGGGGACCTTGGCAGGCTAGGAATCACAGAATCATCTAGGTTGGAAGGGACCTTGAAGATCATCCAGTCCAACCATTAACCCAGCACTGACAGTTCCCAACTACACCAGATCCCTCAGCGCTATGTCAGCCCGCCTCTTGAACACCTCCAGGGATGGGAACTCCACCACCTCCCTGAGCAGCCCATTCCAACGCCTGACTACCCCTTCTGTGAAGAAATACTTTCTAATATCTAGTCTAAACCTTCCCTGGCACAACTTGAGGCCATTACCTCTTATGCATGAGCAAGAGATTTAACCAGAATGTCAGGTGCCTGGCAACCTGTTTTCCCTAAGTTCCGTACGTGGCTCTCCATGGTTCGGTATGAAAGGAAGTTTCTGCTGCAGCTGAGTAAAACCCAACTCTTTTCAACAGCCTCTGATCAGCAATAGCGTGGCCAGCAGGGACAGGGAAGGGATCTTACCCCTGTACTCAGCACTGGTGAGGCCACTCCTCGATGACTGTGTTCAGTTTTGGGCCCCTCACTCCAAAAAGGCCATTGAATGACTCGAGCGTGTCCAGAGAAGGGCAACGGAGCTGGTGCAGGGTCTGGAGCACAGGTCTGATGGGGAGCGGCTGAGGGAACTGGGGGGGTTTAGTGTGGAGGAGGCTGAGGGGAGACCTCCTGGCCCTCTACAACTCCCTGAAAGGAGGGTGCAGAGAGGTGGGATGAGTCTCTTGACGCAAACAACAAGCGCCAGGCCAAGAGGGAATGGCCTCAAGCTGCATCAGGGCAGGGTCAGACTGGCTCTTAGGAAGGATTTCTTTGCAGAAGGGGTTGTTGGGCATTGGAATGGGCTGCCCAGGGCAGGGGGGGAGTCCCCATCCCTGGAGGGGTTGAAGAGTCGGGTTGACCCAGCGCTGAGGGATCTGGTGGAGTTGGGAACGGTCAGGGTGAGGTTCATGGTTGGGCTGGAGGAGCTTCAAGGGCTTTTCCAACTGAGATGATTCTGTGATTCTGTGATGTGGGAAAGGATGCTGGTTTGACCCTTACAGTGCTGTCGATCAGAGGAAGGTTACTTCCCCGGGATGGGTAGTGGCTGCTGATAGCGCTTTTCTTAAAGTCCAGCAGCACCTTGACCAAAACTGCAACCATCTGATGCCTCTTTCCATACAGACTTGGAGTCAGATGAGCTGAGCAGACTCAGGTCTAGTTCCTGAGATGACACTGGTAAAAATTCTTTGCAATAATTGCAGCTCAGAAATTAAAATCCAAATACACCGTTTGAGACAAAAACATTCTTACATCTCCCTAGTTTGGCAGATAGTATAAATAAATGTGAGATTTTGCCATGTTATTGAACAAACCACAAAAAAAATGAAACTCTCTCGATTCTTTTAGTTTCTCTGGATCTGAGAGGATGCACTGGCCCTGGCCAGAGATGATGTGGAAGACCACACCTAGGCACTCCATCTCATTCCCCAGGTTGCCAAGGGGCACTGAGCAGCTGAAGCCATCAAGCAGCATTTACTTTTACATTCTTTAAAAACTGACCATTGCAGAGAAGTGCTGGAAAACACCCTTTCTGCTTCACAGAGAGTTTTGGATGTATAAATCTTGATTATCTACTCAGTCCTCCTGCAAAAACACTCATCCCAGCCCCTGAAAACCACAAAATGATGACTGAAATGAAGCACCTAAACCAAAACTAGGGCAGTATCTCGTATGTACCAGGATCTTCCTTCCTCACTCATTATTAATTCTTCCATCATGTCTGTTTCTTTGGAGATGAGTTTATATCCCATTGGTTTTCAGAGCAAGCAAACCCCAACCACCATTACAGATGCCTTCTCTTAGGCTCCTTATTTCATTAGCAGGCACAGCGGGAGTATAGCTGGCTTTGTTAAATTAAGACATCATTTTAATAAGCAGCTTCAGTGCATGGACATGAGACAAGAGAAGCAAAGGTTTCTGAGGGACTCAATCCCAAAAGGTTATTTAAGGTACTTTACAGCAAAGCCCACAGAGGGCAGTAGGACAGTCTTCAAAAACCTTTTGTAAAGCAGAGCTGGACAAGAACAACTGCAGAAGAAAGGAAGAATTTGGTTATTAAGCACCTAGATTTTCTGGGGCTGATTTTTTTTTTTTTTTCAAGTGTCAATTTTGTGACTGATTAAACAGCACATTGCGTTTTCTGTGAAACTCTGGGCAGACCCACAGTCCCGTTGTGGACAGAGGGAGCTATTATTGCAAGTGCTGAGTGTTTTCCACCCTCACAGTCAGTGTAACATCCACACAAACAACTGAGAAACTCCGGTTTTCCTACTTTCTGTGCAAATTACTTTGATAAGAGCCAGGCCTGCTTACTCATCCCATGCAACTAGTGAATGGTATTCCCCGGAGCAGGAAGCGGTGATTGGGTTGGGGGTGTTTTAAGCACTGGCTAAGCCTGTGACTAATAACAAACAGAGATAAAGTGAACCTCAGCATCTAAATTCATGTTAGAGGGATTCAGGAAAGAGATCCTGATTCTGTGACCAAGCCTACTTCTGCAGTTTCATGCCTGGTCAGGACTGAAATGAAGAGAGACCAATTCTCTTCTTCTAAGATACTTAAATTCCTACAGATTCAGCTGCCATAATACAATTTCTGTCAGCTGTGAGTGAAAAAGTCTCTATGCTACTGATGAAATGGTGACAAATTTCAGGGCAGCAGCAGACTGCACTTCTGCTAAACTGATGAGCACACCACAGTTAACTAGGGAGTTACAGGGTCTGTGTTTTCTTCTTCAGGGTGAAGTAACAGTGTCTGATGCCCCAGGCAAGAAATCAAACCCGATGTGTCTATTAGGGTAAATAAATTTAACTTTCCACATGACACTGACGCTTGTCATCCTACATGTAGCGAAAGTTCTTGCTGTGCTTCACGTCACGTGCATCCCTCCACTAAGGCTTTCCAGGCACCTCGTGGCCAAGGCAAGCAAAGGCATTCATCACTTGCAGATTCACGTGTACATTTAATTTTTTTGCAGGGCTGGTTGAAACATCTCCTTTCTAAAACACAGAGATTTTGCATTGCCCTAGGGAAAGAAACTCTGAGAGGCTTCACCATGGTGTGGCAGCTGACGAAGTGACCTCTGTTTGCAGCTTCTTCATGGTCACTGATACTGGAAGAAGGCTGCAGGGGAAAACCATGTTGAAGAGAGTAGAGGAAAAGAAGAGATACTGACTCTAGCTGGAAAATGAGCACTCGAACTTGCTTCCCTCTTGACATGCTGTTTATATTAGCCAGTCATGCATTTTTATTTGTCTGGTTTCTTTCTTTTTTTGGCCATTGCTGCTTCTTGGGCTGGCTCTGGTCTGTACTGTGAGTTCTTTGCAAGGAGACATGCAAATGTTTTCTCCCTCTCTACTGCCAGAAAACAACATGGATCATTTCAGATTCCACAGACACGGAGCCATGAACCCCTCAGCCCCTCTTGTGACCTCCAAACTCACAGCTGCAGATCACAAAAATCTCAGCTCGATAAGATAAGGTTACTGTTTTTATCACAGAAAGTTACGTGTTTTGATGGTATTATCCTTTATCCTGAAAGAGATATTAAAAGAGTAGCTAATACGCTTGGGAACACAGCAACAACCTGCAGGGATATATGTGTTGCTATGTGTTCTACAAAAATTAGGACATGCTAACACCAAAACTGCATCACTGAGGTAAATGCAAGAGATAAAATTATCCAAGTAATGACACAACAAAACCAGGTATCAGCCCATATCCCTCTCCGTGGATTCCCTTCTGTTGCCATAAGGGTTTTTTGTCCCTCTAGTTTCAAGTAAGGCATAATCAGAATCTGTCACTATTTGCCTTAAAAGAGAAAAGCCAAAAGGGAAGGAAAAAAGCAGGCTGTTATCTGATACTAAAGCAGGCCGAAGGAAAAAACTGGCCATTATCTGATACTAAAGATAGACACAGAGACCTCCATGTTTGGTCTGATACAGAAAACAGTCAGGAATAAATTTCTAGATAAAACCATGGCTTAGAATTCTTCTGTATTTTCATTTGTAATAGTAAGGAGTTTACACTGCTTCTGCCCGAAATAACTACTTAAGCTGAAATTGGGCTCTTGTTTCCTGTAGCTTGACTAAAACCCAGGCAGGATACTTCTAACATGCCCCCAGCAAGATCTGTTCATTCACACTGAGTCTTTTCTAAACGGGGGGGGGGGGGGAGTAAGGGTGTGTCAATGCAGTTTTTTTGCAATTGCAGAAGAAATTAAGTATTTATATACAGTGGGAAACCATGTACATAAAGAAGATACTAATATTTTGCTCTTACCTGTGGACTTTGCTAGCAGAAATAGAAATGGGCTGGCTGGCAGACAGTCAGTCAGGTTTTGCCTTATGATCCTGGGCACAGCTGCAGTTATAACTCTGGCAAAAAGGCTGAGGAAGTGCTCTTTTTTGTGTTTGTTTACTTTGTCAGGTGTGTTCATTAGACTCAGATTGCATCAAGGAGCTCCCAGAAAAGCATGTGTGAGAATCACACCCCCCCTTGCAAGGTTTTCCCAATCGGAGGCCATGTCCTTGCGCCCCTGGCTCGGGTCACGTGCCCTTCCTTGTAGTATTTAAAGAGCAGCATGTGCACTGGTTATCAATCGTTGGGTGTGAGCCCTCTAGGGTGGAAGAGAACATTCAGAAATCATAGCTATTGGTAGAAATTTCTGAAAATCTGATTCCTCGGAGGCTGACAGGGATTTTATTGCATTAAGGAAAAGAACAGAGTTTGTTTTGCAGTTTTTGGCAAACCTTTTCTTTGAGAACTCAATTCAGACTGTACCGTGTTCAGTCACTTTAACTGTATGATGTTTACTGAGCTGTTGTTAAACAGTGATTCATTCTAGGGAACTTCACAAAAGGTTCTAAAAACATTTAAGAAAATCCTTCTAGATCTTCAAGTGACAGGATCAGCTACTGTCCAGATGCCAGTAACAACCAGACGTCAGTGCCTTGAAGAACACCAATGCTACCTACGTTTTCCAACCCCTAACTTCAGCTTTGCAAAGACTAGAGAGTTTCTGCAGAGGTCACCGCCTAACCTGAGACTGTCACAGCAAATTCCCATCCCTGAGCCTGAGGGAATACTTGAGACCCCTCTTTCCAAAACTAATAAATCTCTGGTGAGTTGAGACCCAGCACCCTTTGCAGGGTCTCTCGAGCCTGCCAAAAGCCAGTCTCTGCTGCTGACATGTTAACATCATTTTCCAAATATGATACATGGTGGGAGCAAAAGAATCTGTTCTGTTTTTTTAAGTAATTTTTTAAAATAGTAAGTAAGTGTAGTGCCATTGAACTGAGTCAGGGTACTCATGCCCTGAATACAGCCAGAAGGGGCATGTCATGCTCAGCTGACAAAGGAAACTTTCCCTGTGCTGCCCTGCCATCATTGCACAGCTTGTGGGTGACTGCAAGAGATGAAAGAAATTTTTTCAGTCTCTATTTAAGTCTTCAGTGCATCTGGCAAGACTTCAGAAAGGGAATTGCTTTTGTGCCATGGGAGTTGTGCTCAGAGAAACTGAGCAGAGGCCAGTTCCACCCAAACCTCCCATCCAGACTACTGGAACATGTCCAGGACCATCACCCCTGCCGACACAGGAAAAGAAACAGAGATCACCAGTGTTAAAGATGTGAGCTACTTGGCTCAAATTTGAGTCAGGTGTCTATAACCAAGAGTGTAGTAGCAGCCTCCATCCTTTGTAAATAAGGACAAGTGGGAGAGAGAAAACATGATCTCACCTGCAATACTATCAAAGACTTACAAGACCCTTCACGTCACATTCCCAGTTTCTCAGCCTTTCACTCTGTCCCGTTATCATCTGACTGTACACTCCAGGAGTATATTCCACACCCTTAAGAGACTTTGCTTTAACTGAACCCAAATTTGAGTCAACCTTAAAAAATTATCTTACTGGCCAAATTTAGTTCATCTCCCTTCACCCCTTCTGCAGTTTTGGATCTGTTGCAACTGAATAGGGTAATTATCAAGGAAGGCACCCATAAACCTTCCCTTTGAAATGTGTGCATTAGCACCACCTTTCTTCTCTCTGCTTTCCTGTTTTTCAATTTGACTGAAACTGCTTTGGTTCAGAAGTGACCAAAATTATGGTAATGTTTATGAAGGAAATTAGTGACATTTCAAGCCAGTTATTTAGAAATGATGAATACCTCAGAAAAACCATTAAGTCTGTCACTGACCCAGAGGTCATGACTGAAGCAGGCTGTTTGTCCCACAAGGAAACCTGCCTCTTTCCAATTGGAAGCAAGAAATATTTTGGCAAACAGAGCCAGCATACATGGAATTATGTTCTGCCTGTGCCCAGGCTGCTTCAGCCTGACGGATGGGATTTAATTCAGTCTATCTTCATGAAACTCCTTAAACTTCACTAAATTCAAATATGCAAAAAGATAGAAATCAGAGTATTCTATTCAGAGAGACAGCACAGATTTCCAAACCAGCTCTCCTCGTTAGTGCACTTCAAACCTCTTTGTCTGCAGACAGAAGGATACCTCTTTCAGAAAGCACTAGAGTCTATTTAAGCTAACATTAATCTGCTTTAATAGTAGTAGCTAGTTTTAAACCACTCCAAATCTCATCTGCATTACCAACCTTTGAGGCAGGGGCTTTGCTAAATGGCAGTGGTTGCTCGGTGTCCAGGAGGCAGCGTTGCCTATCACTTACATGTCTCCAGGAGCAGAAGGCACTGATGTGGAAGACCTCCTGCGCCAAAGTGGGAGTCACCTCTTAGCTGTATTGTCTCACCGGGCACTCTCTTGTCCTCCAGACCATTGGGGGAAGAGTGAGAGATCGTTGCTGTCTCCCTTCCAAACCCAGGTACAAGCCACGTGCCTGTTCCACGTGGAGAACGCACCAGATGCTCCCAGGTGATGCTGAGGAAAAAGCACAGGTGATCCACTGATTAAGCAGTCAAGGTCTGGCCTCTGGTCCAAAACCAATCGTAGTTATTTACAGAACAATTTGCAAGAAGGGAGGAAGAAAAGAAGTTTTATTTACAGCTTTCATAGATTTTTCTCCATCATCTGCTCAGTTAAAAGAAAAATGTGTATAAAAATATACACAAAAATATGTAATTCCCTGAGGTCTGTGTATCCCCCACTCCAATTAATAAAACCAGAAATTAAAATCAGCGTCTGTTTTCCACCAAAAATTTTATTATCAATGTACTGAGTTAGCAAACTTTCAAAACCAGTCATCCTGACTTCCCTTTTTCAGGAGACTTGCCTTAAAGCTCCATTTTTTGAGAAATAATAATAAATTTGGTGTTTTTTCAGGGTCTTAGTGAGTTTAGACTTACTCCACTTCTCATTTCACGCTACAAGCACAAGACCTAGGAATGCGTTATTTAAATAGGAATAAATACACACTGATTTCCATGGAGCTGGGACATTAAGAAAAGCAGAACCAATCACAAGGTTGATAGAAAAATCCAGACTTTGGCAATGCAGAGCTGGTTCTCTTTCTCTCCCATTTGCGTTCAGTCAGGCTGTTGGCTTAGCTCTCTCTCTCTCCCTTTCCCTCCCTCTCATCCACTGGGAATATTTATTCGCGAATGACCAAGCTTCAGATGTTTCCCATAAGACCAATGAGCTACCAAGTAAAATGTTGGGCCTAGGCTGATGCAAAAATATTGTATGTCTGTGTGACTAGTAGCCCTGTTTTAATACTCATTTGTAACTCAGAAACAAACGGAACGGCAGTGCTTGATGTTGCCGAGTGTGTTTTGGGCAGAAGCTGGAAGCAGGTGTGCAGTGTTTGTCCTCCCTCTTCCAAACCACTTCAAGGCCTTGTGCCAGCTGACAGGCAACTTATTAAATACAGTGTTGTCCTTACTTGATTAGAGAAACATTAAAAATCTTGACGACGGGCAGGAGGCAACTGGAAGATGCAGCATGCTGTAGCCACTACCAGGCAGGGCAAGCACACACAGGCAGCCGGTCTTTGTCTTGTCTCGCTCATCTGGACATGAAGGAGCTTCCATGTGGAGTTGCTGCAGCATCACTGAGGATAAATTTGACCTCCTTCTCCTGAATCCCATTTGCTTTCAATTTCCTCTACTGCCATCACACCCAGGGCATGTGGCAATGGAGGAGAAAGAGCTGCTTTCATGGACATGTCCAGTCTGAAGGCTTGGAGCTTGATTCGTACAAGCACTAATGTCCAGAAGCTACTCCAAACCTCTGATACTTTCTTCAGACTTCGTGCTCTGGTTCACAGCCTCTGCCAAAATTAGCAGCAGCGGTATAAGTAAGGCAGACAGTCCCAGCTGTCTGTTTTACTCCTCTGCTGAAGACGATCACTCGTACAGGTTGTGTTAACCTCTGGCAAACTTCTGCACCAGGTTCTGAGGTTTAGAAATCTCTGAAACCTTTGCAGACGAAGCCGCTGGTACCAGATTCAGAACTCACAGCAGTAGGTGACATTTGTCTTAACAAAGATGAGCAGTACAGTGCCTGTGCTCCAAGTGAAGTGTGCTTTGCCATAATTTCTCTCCATGTTCATAGAAAGTACTGAAAGATTAAGAGGAATGAAATGAAGAAACACAAAGATGCTGATCTTCAGTGAAAGAAGTTGGATCTGTGCCGGGAGGGTCTGAAACCGTACTGGATTAGGAAGTCACCACCACACTGGGATCTTCCACTGGTCTGGGGTTAGAAGTGAGTTGAATATGGTGGCACCTTCTCTCTCATATGAGACCCAAGTGAGATGCTATGTTGATCACAATGTTTGGTAGCTTAAGTATAGGCGTTTTCTAGTCTGCTCCAAGACTTTTCATAGAAAAGGTGTAATACGTCTTTTTTCTGCACATACTAAATAATCTCATTTTATTCTGAGGAGTATTCAGAGCTTTTTGGTGACACAGTTTCATTGTTTTCTCCTAAATATTTAGCTGTGCAAGATCACGCTCTTCAGGTCTGGAATGTCTCAAGATGGAAGAGGGAAATGAGACTGCTTGGAGCTCGCCCAGCATTTCTCTGGCAAATGTACATCAAATAAAACAAAACATTTACAGACATAAATAAGAGATGAGAGATCAGAGGAGAAGATAAGGGGGGAACTCAAATCTCTCAATCTCTCTCCCACTGTGTCCAACTTAAACACAAATATTAGAGATGGGGGGAAGGGGGTGGAGGAAGAGGAGGAAACGATACACAGAAAAGAATGTGAAAAAGCTGTACGTTCCAGCATAATCTCAAACCTGCCAGGGAGACAAATGGGAATAAGCAGGTAAGAGTGTGAGGCCTTTTATAGGAAATCTTCCATTCATAGGAATTCTCTCCATTTCTGATTACCATGTCTCAGTGGTCTTTTTTCCCCACCGTTGGCTGATTCCAGATTCACAGGTCCTCTCTATGGTTAACTGTACCAAATACTTTGAGCAAAAGTCACTTTGCATCTCACACAATATTGAAGAAGAAACCTACCAGAGACCTACCAAGAGAAGCCCCAGAGCTAATAGATTAATAATAAAATGATCTCCTTTAAACCAGCATGTTTAAGGCAAGTGGAAAAGGATGCAACCTTTCATCTACAGATCAGAAGGCAATTAACTCCGTTTCTCCTTCAAGCTTCACTTTTGTTTCTGATGTGGTCAATGAGATGACAGCTGTAGTGGTGGTTTCTGGGTGGAACAGAACTGCCCCCTAAGAACATGATTGAGATCTGCCACTAAACAGCACCAGGTGAGAACTTGATCACTACGGCCTCAAGAAAGAGTCAAGGACATGAGAGAAGCAAAAGGATCTGCTTTCTTTCCAGAGGTGTCCTAAGATAACAATGTTTTCGTGGACTTTGAGTCAGTGTTATGTTCTTTCAGGGAATTACAGCTTTAACTGACTTTCCATGAAACCAAAACCTCACTGTAACCATATGCCTTCTAGAAAGCAGGAATGTCTATGAGTTATTCTCAGAGATGCATGAATAGGTGCTGATAATTTTTTTCAGTTTCCTCATAATTAGGTGATATTGGGACAGGAATGTTCATCCAGATAAATTCAGAATGCCCATTTCAGCAAAAATGCAGCAGGTAGGGATCTGGCATAACCACTCATTTTTGGCATAGAAGTATCTGAACTAGGATTTGCATCATTTACCCCCGACATCACGAAAAGGCAACTGTAAGAGTCTCAGAAGGTCCTAACTTTCAGAGAGAACTGGGAAACTAGGCAAACTGCCTTTACTGGTGCTTTAAAAGCAAAATTAAACCACTTACAAATGATTCTGTAAAAATATTGCTCAAGTTTCAGCAGTGGTGAAAAACAATCAATCTTAAGGCATGCTGAAAAGATCACAAAGATAATACTGAATATAGATTGGAATTATAGGAATGATAGTAGTCCATCCTCTGAAATAACTGTGTTCAGTTTTCTTTTTCAAAAGAAACGGCCAAAATAAGAAAATGACAAAGGAGGCACTAGGAAGGCTGGAAAATTATCCATACAAAAACATACAGAGGGATGCAAAGAAATGATTCTTTTAGAAAAGAAAGAATGCAGGTGGAGGGGGATATGAGGGGGCAGACGTAACTGTGGAAGAGATCATTTAGGCGTACGTAATGACCCCACTTTAAAATGTCAGGCCCAGCGAGCACCCAGTTAAAGAAGCTCCAAGGGTAAAACTGTCCCAGCCGCCCACAGACCTTGCCACTCACTAGTGAAACAGAGCTGAAGCAAAGTATTTTGAGTTACAATGTGCAGAGCACGCTTGCACAGATGGCTCCACGGGAGTTTGAAAGGCACAGTCCTTGTCTCGAGAACTTGCTTGGACAAAGCGCTCGCGGGAATGCAAAGAATCCAGCAGAGATTTATGCAAAGAGTGGAAGTACTCTCCGCGGATAAACATGGTCATTAACATGGTGCTACCCTGTGCCCGTTTTAATGGTATTTTACGCTGTCTGCTGAAGCAACGAAGGCTGGGCGCAGTGATGAGCCCTTGGTCTAAGCCAGCGTGGCAATTCCTGTGCTTGAGTCCTGCTAGACTGACACTGCACTGAGGAGGTGCTGGTAGACATTTCGTTTTCTAAACCACTTCCGCCAAGGGAAATCCATTTTTCTTTTCTAGGTCCCAGTGGTTTTCCTTCATCTTTTCTACTGGAAAATCTCCCAAGAATCCACCAGTATTTTGCTCAAGAAAGCGCCTGCGAGCGGTATCTGCTGTAGCACTGGACAACAGGGAAGCCTCCTGCCCAGCTTCCCAAATTTCTGCTGCCCCAGCCTCACATTTTCAGGAGAGACAGCCTCACATGCCAGGTCCATCAGAGGGGCTGCCACTATTCACTGCTGAATTTGAATTAACAAAAGGCTTTTTCTATTCATTGTTATTCAACGACTTTGGAATTTTCAAGAATAGAACAAATTGTAATGACCAAATTTCTGCATTCACGACAAACTAGCACCAACAAAGGGGATAATTAGTCAGATGAATTAGTCTGGGGAGAGGGAGCCAATCTGGGAAGCGCGTGTTTAACAGAGCAATCACAGAGCTCTAGAGATGGGCTTGCCGGTGGGTTTTCCAGGGACCCGGGAAATTATTGAAGCAGCCAGACCAGCAAACAGCTGCAGTAACAAAAGCACAAACCAGATGCCAGGCCTATGCGCTCAGGAGAAAATACGAATGAGGATCTGACGCTGAACCAGGCACGGGGCGCTGACGTCAACAGCGTTGCACCAGGAATGCGCTTGGCCCCTGCGCAAACCCAGCTCCACCAGAATTCCCCCTGCAAATTCCCCGCAACTGCCATCCAAACCCTCTGCCCTTTGGAGACACTGGACCCCTCTCGTGTTTGTCTGTCGAGAGTACAAGGGGGCAAAAGCCTGTTTTCCACTTTGCGTCCCGCTGCGCAGAGTACGGCGTCTGTAGCAATTAAACCCAACCGGCTTAGGCTGCCCTGAACCCAGCAACCGAGCAAAACCCAGCCTGGAACGAGGCGAGGCGCCGCTGGTTTGGGGTTTCATTACAAACTGCAGTGAAGGCCAGGTCTGCTCAAGTTCACAAATGCTTTGTCAAACTGGGTTATGCTTTGATCAAGTCTGACTGTTTTGAGAGGAAAAAATGTGCAGAGCGGAGAGATCCGGAGCTGGGTTTTTTCTCAGAGGACTTTGTGTGGGAGAACTCGGTAAATATCCAGGCAGCTCAGGCAGCCAGAGGTGTTGGGAATTTCGCTCCCATTTCCATGGGTGGGCTGGGTTGTGAGGCAGGCTCTGACCTGGGATTTCAGGTCACAGTTCAGACAGGCACCTGAAAGTCTTGATCTTGATAAGAATGAGCAAGGAGGACCTGCCCAAAGCCCCTTTCCAGATACAGTTGCGTCAGAGCGATAACGAAGCCAAACGAAGCCCTGGATGACGGTTTGAACTTGGCAAGTTCAGCCCCATCTCTGGGACCTGCCTGGGCCAGGGCACTCGCGCCGTAAGGGCAACATTTCCTCTAAGGATTTTTAGTTTTCTGTGGCCTGGTAAATATTATAGAAGGCGGTGCACTGTGCACAGTTTCACAGCTCTGTGTTAGATCCCCAAAGGCACCAGCCACAGACGAACAAACATTTTTCAAACCTACGGCAACAACAAACCCCTGACCTGAGCTTTTTGCGTTTTCACGGGAGGTCTGAGCCAGCGGAAGTTCTGACAGGAGGCGGCAGCTTTATGCCCGTCCCCCGTAGTGCAGCACGCCGAGTCACAGGGGACGCTTCCTCTGCAAAGACCCTGTTTCGATGGGTGCATGGCATGTCTGGCCCTGCGGAGCGTATCGCAGTATAAACAGAGAGCAGATGGAGCCCGAGTAGCCCATGAGACTATTCCAGCTGTGAGTCTACAGAGAGCCAAAGAGGAAGCAGAGCCAGCTGCTGTCCCCAGGGGACCTGCCAAAGCCCCAGGCATCACCCACAGACCTGGGAAGAGGAGCTCCGCTGGCTGTGCTCACCCCACTTGTCATCCCTCATTCACTTTGTGCTAAACCGGGTGGGAAAAATTTTCCCTTTTCTAGTTTATTCTTCATGACCCAGCCTGTTCCACTTCTGGTCTCCTTCCCTTCTCCTCCACTCTGGATTTCACCTGTGTGTTGCTACTGCCTCACAGAAAACACCAATCAGTGCTTGTAAGTAGCTGGGATGACGTGCAAGGGCAATTCTTACTCATCACCCATGTGCCTCAGCTTAAGAATCAAAACTATTCTATGGCAAATAACAATCTGAGAGGTCCTATGGGTTACATAGGCTGCCAGAGAGAACAGCCACACAGATTATGCAATCAGGTGAAACTAGTGCTTGCAAAAGGAAAAGCTACTGCAGGCCTTCCAAGTGCAC
This sequence comes from Strix uralensis, assembly GCF_047716275.1. Classification (NCBI taxonomy): domain Eukaryota; kingdom Metazoa; phylum Chordata; class Aves; order Strigiformes; family Strigidae; genus Strix; species Strix uralensis. Next base: position 3,259,193 of record NC_134000.1, read on the forward strand.
TAGTTTCAAGGGGTTCGTCCTCACTCCCAGAGGATTAGCTATTATGAGGATTAAAAGCTACAGAAAGGACATAAGGAAAGTGGAAAACGAAAAAGCGGCGCAGGCATATTCTTGACCTACTCTATTATCTAATTGCTTTGACAATTAGAACATCAAAGCCTCTGATAATAATTTGATAGTTTTTTATTATTATTATATGCTTTCTCAAAATATTTGAATATATATGCTATCATTTTCACCCACAGTTTCAGGGGATACAGGAAAAGAAGAGTCTCCATACAGAGTTATATCACAGCTAGCATGGAAAAAAAAATCTCTGCAGCGTGGGAAGACTGAACTGAATTTTTTAAAAAAAAAAAAAAGTTACTGACTCAAGAAAAAGGGGCTGAACTGCTTTTGCCACGAGAAAAGGAACAGAGAAAAGGGGATAAAGGAAGGAAAGGAAGTAGGACAGAGCTCGCTGGGGAACACAGGAGCCAACCTGCCTTGCCAGTGCTCTGGCGCAAGTGCAGTGGGGTCCAGCACCCGATTTGCTGTCCCCAGGTGTCTCTTGCCCTAGATCTGGCGCAGTCAAACCTTCCTCAGCGAATCCCAAAAAAGTCAAATCTGCGGTAGTGGGGGGAGAGACGTTATTCTGCAAAAGATTTTTTTTGACAGAATTTGAGAAAATACATCATGCCCTAAAGGAGAGAAGGGACAGCCTTCTGGTTAAGATCTGTGGGTGATGTTCTCTGGGATACTCTTGTTCAGTTATGGGCAGCACGTTACCAGTAAGACATTGTCAAAGTGGGAATTCAGAGAATAGAAACAAACGGGAGAGAGAGGACTGAGCTAGACTGTCAGAACTGAGCTTTCTCTGCCATTTGACTGAGAGACAAAACAGATATGCTAGTAAGTCTGCAAGTATGGCAAAAATAAGCAGAAGATTTTTTTATGCATGTGAAAAGGACTTAACTAGAAAGAAAAAAAAAAAGGCGTGACTAAAGAAAAATCATGTAATACAGTAGGTCTGAAAGCTTCAGTACAAGAGTATTTTTCAAGTTAGACTGGCCAAGATATTAAGAAATTCTGCAGAGGGATGGGGTTTGTTTTAGCAGAAGGAGGGACAGGAGGGAAAAGGAATGATCTGTGACTCTGGGAAATAGCAGAGATCTGTTTTGTGGGCTGTGAGGAAAGGGCGTCAGGTCCTTGGTTCATTTCAAAGACCTAAATGCTTTTTCTGGAGTACTAGCTCTGATGTGCTGGGGAAGTTACTCCATTTCTTGAGCGAGGATTTATCAGGCAAGAAAATGTAAAGAACATCACTGCATCCAACTCTCTGCTCTCCAAAAAACTGCATGTTTCCCCAAGAGACCTGGCATTTCTTCATGGCCCACTGGATCGCACCTCTCCGCCCCACTCCATGCCAGCCCATCTGCTCCAGCCTGGACATCACAGAAGTTATTAAACCACTCAAGTGCTTAAGTAACATAAAAGTACACATGACAGAGGAAAGGTTGTGCGAAGGCAGCTTTCATCACCAGCCCTGTTTACCTGTCCAGCACTTCTTCCCCTAATTGAATCCTGACCTAAAACAACCTGTGTTTTTTTAAAAACCTTCCACCCAAGTAATCCTGCTGATTTCAGCACGCAGGAAGAAAGTACTCAACGTAAGAAACAGTAATGAAATCAGGCCCTAAAAGTTTATATTAAACTATGGAAAATTGCACTAGTGACTCATTCTGCCTGGTGACTCCTCGTTTGGGACACTGAGAAGTACAACTCTGCTTGGAGATGACCTTTGTGCATGAGGAGGAAGGATGTACAACACCATCTCTCAGATGAGAAGAGAGAAAACCTGCGATGCACGTTGATGTCATGGGACAGTGAAGTGCAGGAGGTCTGACTTCTTCCCAGGCTCTGTCCAGATTTCAGTCTCTGTGAAATCTTTGAAACCCACCAGATTGGTAACATCCCAAAAGCAAACCTGTGTGTCTATCCAAACAGCTGAGCACTTCAGTCCATCTGCTCAGGTTTTAGCAGTCCGGAGCTCCCTGGCAGCACAACATTAGGTAGAAGAGGATTGATGGGCGCCTCCAGCGCAGTACTTTAAATCATAGGCATAGAAAAAGAGGATTCATACCAAACAAAAAAAAAAAATAAAAAAATAACAAAAAGTGGGGAAAAGCCTGGGAAGCCCTTCTGAACCCACGAAGCAAACAAACATACTTAAGCCTTTGCAGCACGCCTCTGAGCAGGGCTGTGTGCTTAGGTTTCCTGGCAGCAGGGTCCTGTGCTGAACAGTGCCTCCCAGCAGCGGTCGGGAAAGCAGAAGAAGGGACGGGAGGGAAAAGGATCTGAAATCTGAAGGCAGGCAGGTAGGCAGGGCACCATTCATCTGAAGGCGGGCGGGCAGGGTGGCAGGTCACCCAGCCCTGCTAGGGCGGCTGGGGACAGGGCACACGGTGACAGCCACTCTGCAGAGCGGGCAGGGAGCTCCCAAGCACCGTAAGGCACCGCAGTGGGAGTGGGAGATGGGAAGAAGTAAAGCGCTTTGCCGGCTTCCACCAGAAGGGAATAAAAATGAGAAAATGAAAGCCTTAATTGCAGAGTAGAGACACATCATCCCCTCCGCTCTACTCCCCTGTAGGGATGCGCCGCGCAGATGTCTCTGGCTGGGGTGGTTGCCAGCAGGGCTTTGCAGAGGCTTTGTCTCTGGGTGGGGACTGTGCACTGGCAAAGAAATTACGGCTTTTATGTCCTTGGTAACTGCAATTGCGGCTGCAGCTTTATGTTCCTGCATTGCTAGAAGACAGCGTGTTCCTTTGTCCCCCCATTTAGCCTTCGTAAGGAGGATAGGGGCATTATCACGGGCCAAATAACAGATGAGGAGAGAAAAGACTGATGAGTAAAAGCACAGATTTGACATTGGATGCGGAGGTGAAGGTATCCCCATAACACACAGGCATCATGCTTGTCAGGCAGAGTTGCTGGGACACAAGAGCCAGAGGCAGCCGCTGCAGGGAGAGGAAAGTAACTGAGGCCACAGCATCACCACATCCTTCCCTGGACACTTTCTTTGGTGCCTGGAGGAAGGTCACTGTCATGACAGCAGGAACCCCGATCCTCGATACTGTTCAAACAAGACAGATAACTTGAAGGAAGCAGCACCTCAGTGGCCCCAGGGTGCGTGAGCTGGGTGGTTCAGCTGTCGGAGGATAGAGAGGAAGGTGCCCGAAGGACAGATGATATTGTGAAAGTCACCCCTTTGCCTGAGGACAGCCCTGAACCTATGAACCGCTCGCCTCCTGCTTTGCAGGGTGGCTTTTTCACTGGGAAGCAAACAGGCAGGTGTGACTCACCCTCTCAAACTCCAGCTAGCCCTTGGGGTCAGTGGGTGCCCCCCTATCGCTCCCCCCAGGCCAGTGCTTCCCTCAGCCTGAGCCCATTTTGCACGGCTGTCTGCTCCAAGGAGGGAGATAGTGCTGCCATACTTTCACTGCCTTGCCTTTAGCATGAGAGGAGGTAGGCTGAGGCACTAATTAATTAATTCTGTTCTGTCATGGAACAGGAAAAAAAAAAAAAAGAGGAGGTGTTGTTGCGGGTCCCCCTGAAGCTGACATATTTTGGAATCTCTGGCAAATTGAAAACATTTGGCTTCAGATTATGTGAAATGCTTTATTAGGTGGAAAACAAATAATTTCCCTTGGGGGGCATTTTCTACAAAAGCCAAAGGAATCAGGCAAAATGGCTGGATTCCCAAGGGAGGGGAGACTGTTCCCAGGGCTGCAGGAGAGAGGTGGTGCTGCGCAGGCTGCACTAAGCAGCTGGCCGTGGAGCCACCATTTCCTCTGACCTCAGGAGATATTGGAAATGAAGTAGAGCAGCTTCAGCGGGGAGGGTTAGAGGCCCTATTACCCAGGGCAGAGTAGCCCCGGTACTGGTTCTTCATCATGTACAAGTTCTTCATCATCCCAAGTTCAAACCTCATGTATGTGAACCAGAACATGTACTTCTCTCTGCTTACACCCTGGTTGCCCTTCCCATCAGAGAGTCCCGACACCAAACCATTGGATACGCTACGCACGTCTTTCGGGCTTCTCATGTGAAGCCATCCCACCCATCCACAGCTATCACAACATGTAACAGAGACAGCATCGCACAACAGCTTGGTGACCGAAGCATCTGGGCGTCAGTCTTTGCAGAAGGAGGCTTGGACGTGGATCTCACACACCAAAGGGTCTTCTGCTTCATGACTGGGCTGGAAATCCCAACAGTAACTGGTAGCCAGTTCCTCTTAGGATCCTCTTAGGATCTGAAACATCTTGTTACAGAAACATCAAAAAATAGGTCGGTCTACATTTCAGCCATAGATAGCTGAAGCAATCTGCTTATTTTTACCTAAACTAATGAATCATTTTGAGCAATCAGGTACTGCAAGCTTTGGCAGCAAAAGAAAAAAATCTCCTATGACGGAGCAAAAAAGGAACATGCACATGTTTCTGGTTTTAATTTCTCTCATAGCTTTGCATTAACTATTCTTTCCTTTAGTCAGTGACCAAGGCAAACACACATTTTGTTGACCACGTGCAACTTTGTCAGCAACCTTTGAACACGGCAAATCAACTGTGTGTCAGACCCCTAAGTTGCGTGGTACCAGGCAGATGTGCAACGCTCCCAGAGAGATGGGAGCAAAGCTCCTCTGTTCCACTGATACGTGGGACCAATGAGGGTGCTGTGGATACTGGAGGGAAAGCCAGCCAGATCTTGCATAAACAGCATCAAGGTCCTTTTGTGTCAGCAGTCAGCGCCTCAAAAAATTACCTCATGACAAGGCTTTCGGGGAGAGAACAATTCTGCACAGCTTTCTAACTTCCTTGACGTAAGTGCTTGCAACACACACTTACTGAACACACTCTCCTTCAGGGCCAATTTATGCTTGTTTTAATAGTCTTTCCAAAATATCTTACTGGGGTCATGGGAAGTGCTATGCAGCCAAGTCAAGTGACAAGCATCAGCATGTTGTCAGTATATGAAAGCAAAAACAAACCTTTTTTGAAGGAATTAGAGCATCTAATGACCGAGCTAATCTGAAACACTTCCAGAAAAAACTGCAGCTGGTAAAGGAGAGGGGAGTAACTGGAGGTAAAAACCTCTCCTAGGTGGAACTCCTCAGCACCACAGATGCAAAGCCAAGCATAGCAGAGACAGCAATGTAATCTGCCATAAGAATGTGTTATTCCCAGACTAGACCAGCTAGTCCATCATTCCTAGTACAGCCTCAGCTAAAGCTGACTCCCTGTGTTGCCTCTGCCATCTGTGTACTCAGAACAGGTGGATTTATTGTACTTCCAAACCAGTAACGACTGAGTGCGTCACAAGCTGTACTGTATTCTCACCCTTGTGAGACAGAAAGGTACTACCGCCCCCGCTTTGAAAATGAGGATCCAAGAATAGGTGAAATAAAAGCGTTTGACCAAATTTGCACATAAAACTGATGGCAGAGCAGCTGACTCAGACCCAGCTGGCCTGTCCTCGGGGCAGGACTTTAATCCTTAACACCTTCCTCCCAGCTTGACCCGAGATTTGATCTAGAAGGTAAATACTGATGGATGTGGGTGACTTTTGCATTTATCTTGCAGGACTGTAGTTCTTAGAATTCACCTCATTAAGATCTCAGTCTTTGTTTACTTATGGGCAGCAAAATTGCTGCACAGAGAAACTAAGCAACCCACAGCTAGTATAATTTCTATGTCCTGTGAAGCCACTTGGAAATGAAGGTGGTAGGTATGTCATGGCTTTAGAGTCATAATATTTCAGCTTTGATTTCAGTCTGCAATGGGATAAAGCTGCATAGAGTTGGGTCATAGGATCTCTTTAGGCAATCGTCAAACTTCCCTAGAGGTTTCAGTTCTCTGGTGTGGGGTTTTTTTAAGCACTAAATATACCTGTGACCAAATTCCCAAGAAAGTAACATCTCCTGACTGTAGAAAATACTAATATTTTTTTTGTTGCTGTTGAGCTTCAGACTCATTCTGTAGAGACAGAACACAGCAATGTCTTATCAGAGCCTGTAAAACAATTTTCTTTCTTGCAAAGAGTTTTAGAAATGGCCAAACACATTCTGCACTTAGTCTCCACTGAATGAGCCTCCAGAGCCCGTGGGCAAGCAAACCTCAGTATACATCGTATTTTATACAGCAATAAAGCAACTGCTATCTAGGAGTGGAGTGGTTGTCACAACGTCCCCAGCCATATCTGCTCAAAATCTCGGTAACAATAAGGTGGAAGTCAGACTCAAACTAGCTAAATAATAGGATTCCCCTTCTGTAGAAATTCTCAATAGCTTGAAACATAATTTCAAACAGGCATAAAAAAAGGTTTGCAAGTCTCCTATGAAACAGAAATCCTGTAAAATTTATTTTCAGAAGCACTGATACATGGTGTTTCCAAAATATCAGAAGTAGCCCAGGACTTCTGTAGCTATTGAGTAAAATTACCATAGTTGGGGTTTTTCTCCCAGTAGCAGTGCTGCTCAACACTGAGTAGGAAAAGCAAATTTATTTGGGAGTGAGCAACAAAACTGAAGAGTCACATCAGCTTCATTCAAGAGCCAAGTTTCCAGGTTGTACGGGACAAGTGAAGTCCCGTCTTGGCCAGCCAGAGGATGCCAGGACTGTGACTACAGAGCAGTAGTTCAGAGGCAAACCTTGGAAGCTGTGTTTCTGTGCAGCACCGAGATCAAACTTACGATACAACAGGGGAGTTATCCAGCAGAAGACTGACAATTAAAGTTTGTCAAACCACATATGTTTCCATGAAATATTTCTGCTTCAACACATACACATTTTCTAAGTGCTTCATCTTTGTTGAAACATTCCTAACAAGCTGTATTCAGTTCTGCTTGCTCCCAAAATTACAATTTCTTCTCATACAGGCTACATGAGAGCTGTCATTAGAACCTTATCAATGCAGATCCTTTGAGCATGCAGATGGTCAGTCTAATTCTGTCACATCAGCTGGAGCAAATCGTGCACACGTGCTGCCTTAACCAATTTGTCATAGTACTTGGAAACACATTGGGCCACACTAAATAGACAGCATGGGCCAGCTCGGCGACTGCTCCTTGGGTACTGCAGAGTCATAATCTAGCATAGGTAGATGCTTTTCAGAGGGGAGCCACAGAGATCAACTTTGTTTTGGAAACAAGCACCTGGACAGTCCGGGACAGCTAAGAAAGAAAAACACATCCCAATTAACCACTAATGACTGACTTTCTTTTGTGTCAAACAGACTGCTGAACAAAGCAAACCTGGAGCTTGGAGTATTTAAACAAAAACACGAAGCAGTGCATTGAGAGACTATAAAAGGAATCTCATTTCTGCATCCTTTTACACTACCACCTAGGAACACACAGCACTTGGTACAGCCACAGTATCGGGGCCGTTGAGCTCTCACACTGTGATAGGCATCCTGAGAGGCATAAGATGCTCTGCAAATGATTAAATTCTCTATTAACTTATAACAGAAAATACAGTCACCTTGGTTCCCACAGTCAAAGAGGTCACAACAGTGCGTGAAGACCATCTGGTCCCCGCTGTCACCATAGTCATTGCCAAATCATTGCTGGCAATCGGGAATGCTGGTACCCTGAGTAAAGCCAGAAACAGCAGGACAAAGTGATAGGGCCTGCTAGATACGTGACTACGTCTTCACATATGGTCTGAGAGCAGCTATGAGCACAGCCTGCTCGATGACCTGCCCCCTCACAGAAAGCCCCCAGCCTGACTGCAGAGTGGCCTAAAACATGTGCCCAGGCATGTGACATCCCAGGACATGGTCTCCAGACCCACTCTGAGGTCTTGAAAGAGTCCTCCAGATGTGGTGGCACCTCCGCCTCTGAGTGCTCTTTGGAGCAGGGATTGTTTCTTGCTATTGGCTTGTATCAGGCTTGAAGCCTGATGTCACTGTCACGGGGGTGACTTCTGGACCAAAGAGGCCTGGATTAGCTGTGCTAGATGCGTTTAAGTAGATGTGTAAATGCACTGAAAACATTACCACGGCTCATTACTGACCAGGGAACGGCAGGCTTTACTGACCTGTGCTCATCTGTACAATCCCTGTATCAGGCACCTCACTTCATCCCTCAGAAGGATTTCATCCACCATGAGAGATTTTCTCTTCCGCAAGTTCAAACTTAGAGAGTTAAAATAAAAAGGGCCTCTGCCCCAGCTGCACAAATAAGAATATTTCCAGGCAGAACAAGACTGAAATGGAGGTTAGATAAGCAAGGCCTTGGCAGCAGGAAAAACAAACAAAGCCAGTCCCTGCTACGCCCACTGAGAAGCAGCTTGTTTTGCCATCAGCAGTTTGTCACACAAGACCCGCAAAGACTCACAGGCAAGCAAGACCAACTCAACAAGGTTTCTGTGAGCCCAGCCAGGAGGAGAAATGGCTCCTGGCTAGCATTATCCCAAGCTGGGTGTTCCCCGTGTTGTGAGAGGAGCGCGAGGCTGCGGCTCAGTAGCACACCGGCAGGGAGATGTTGCTGCCCCTGGGCAGAAGGCTCACCTGGAGGTTCCTGTACGCCCCGAGAACAGGGATGTTCAGAACAGCCCCGTGCTGCTGACAGTGTCAGCGTGGCTGTGCTGAGCCCAGCTGCACCCCCAGCCACCTCTGCCCCCTGGGACACCTTGGCCTTTTGTGCTGCGGGGAGGCTGGCTGACGAACAGCTTCTCGACTGAAGGGATGATTCAGACACAGCTCTGTTGAAAGGAAACTCTCGTGCTGCGATGGCAGCACAGAACACAGCATCTCTTTTTGCTGCTCAAGTCTCCTTTCCCCTCCCGCACCCCCCTCAGCTCTCTCCCTCTAATTTTATTCCCAGAACCCAAAGATTGCTTTTAACAAAGACGGTTGAGTCATTTCCCAGCCCCGATGTGCCATCTACCAAATGCTTCAGCTGACTGATGTCTTAAGAAAGAATCCAGCCTGTTCCCTTGCTGCACTTCTTAAAGCCGCTGAAATGGAGCAATTATCCCCAATTTCAGTGACAAAGAACGAGAAGTCCTATCATTATCACAGCTTCCCCTTGGAAAGGCAGTGGGTGAGAAGAGGAAATACATGAGCAGTGTCACAACAATAACAGGCTGATGCATGCCGTGAACTGAACCAGCTGTGAGTCTGCACCACGAAGGTGTCTCTTCACGTGTGGAAAGAACAAAGCCCGTGTGAGCTTCACCTGGGCGTTACGGGAAGGCACTGCTGTTTGATGGCAGGCCCAAGGGAGCAGGTGTGCCCCTTTAAAGGACCCTTTCCCAGATGCTGCCACTGCACCCGGGATCCAACACTCTACAGGGACATGAGACAAGAGCCACGCCACGCAGCCTGGGCTCAGCAGAGCGTGGCATATCCAGGACCTTCTCGACAGACAAGGCAGCTCCATGGGGAGGTGCTTAATAGAGCATTATTCCACCTTTGGAGTTTCAACCCAACACTTGCCTCTACAGGGGCAAAACGCTGTCAGACAGCTGCCAGGTAACCTTCGTATGAGGCTACAGAGCATTTCTCCATGGCTTCACGTCCACCACAGGAGAACATGCGTGCCTTTGGCTTTTATTCCCTTCCATGCATAGTCCCATAGGGATGCTGAAGGTCAACAGAGGAATGGCCGTGCTTGTGATCCCCAGGCAACAGGGGCATCTGTTGTGGATGTTGGCAAGGAAGTGTAGGTAGCACCTTGCTGAGCACTTGGCTATCTCAAGCGACCAAAGCCATACAGTGCACCCCTCCCTCCCCCCACTCCTGACATCCACCCCCACAACTCTCCCACTCTTTCTCAGTCATCAGTTTCTCAGGCACATAACTGATAGGCCACTGCCTGGATCAGAGGGTGCCTGGCGTGCTCCAGTGTGTCTGTGTTCTCACATGCCCCACAGCAATGATGGGTCCCTTCATGGGAACAAGGAGGGGAGGCAGCAGTCACAGTGGCTGCCAGTAGCACGGCTCTCCCCCTGCTCTCTACTCCACACGGGACTCATGTGCAGCAGCTTGGAAACCTCCAGCTTTTTTCAGGCGTAATGTGAGGCCAACAGATGAAGAAAGGACAAGTAGAAGAGACAGGGAAGCAGACAAGTCAAAACTCTCAAACCTGAGCTTCTTTGCATGTCCCTTTGTGCCTGAATGCATAACTAATATTTAGAAGAACTTGGATGTTTTCACAGGTTTCAACAAGCAACATGGGAAATCTTTCACCGACCTGACCTGTCCCTCTGCAGGAGGGGTGTACCGCTCCAGCTTTTCCCTTCCTACTTTCCCACCCATTTTCACTGCCCTCATATTCTGCTACTCCCCACCCTCCTCCTCTTTTCATGGTACGTATCTCCTCCAACTCATCACATGGACTTTTGAAACATAGGGACCAGTTACGGCCGAGTCAAGCACTCTCCATCTCATGGCTAAGGCTCTCCCTGCTCCTCTCTCACAAACTCATCAAAGCCCCTTTCCCCACTGACTGCTGCCTCCAGCCCCCACTCCAGCCAGCATGGACACGTTACACACCAGTACAGCCACCATCAGTCACTGCTCCTCACCCTTTGCCATTTTAGGCTCAAACTAACACAATACAACCATGCAAGTCCCAGGCGTACCCTCCTGCTCCCCTCTCATTAGCTTCTGTGATTTGCTAAAGCCTGATCCTGAAAGTCAAAGAACAGACAGACCTCAGCTCTCCCAATCGTCCCCCTGCACCCAGCCTTCAAACTGCTAACTGGGTCCGAATGAAACAAACTGATGAGCAACTTCGGGCTTGAGCCTGCCCTTTTACTGACTCGACACTCTGCAGTGCTGAAATAAAAGTGTAAATGAGAGCAGAATAAAGGTACAGACCTACACTTAGGTATCTGGAAAGCTGTATACTATTTGTACTTTTGGCAGGCGACTTTATAGAGAAGTCAGCGCGTGCTCATGTGTATGGGTTTGAGCGTAGCCTGTATCCCTTGGATAAAACCCATGCACACCTTCCCAGCCACAAAAGACAGTCCCAGAGAGCAGCTATTTCAGGCATTTTGTGCCTTTTAGCAATATGAATGCCCTTAGATGAAAGTCACCATCGCTCTGTGTCAGAGTCACTGATCCAGCCTTGCCAAACCACAGCAAAGTTTTCTGTAAAGATGAACGCTTCACTCCCCAGAGCAACGCCCTGCCTCAGACACCAGTGCCTGTCAACTCATTTCTCTGTTTTCATCCGAAAGAAGGAATAACAAGTGAAAACCACAAGCCAGGGTGGCCTGGGAAAATTTTGACAGCCTGACAAAGGAAAGCAGAGGAAGTATCTACTTGTTTATACATTTTCAGATCTTCAAATAACGATTTCTCTGAAAAAACATCGTGACTTCCTCTAACCAGATGAAGAAAAGAAGATGTCAGCTTGTATCTCATCAGATTTTCTGGTGTAAAAGCTAAGCCAGGTATTTAGATGGATGATGCCATTCAGTGACAGTAATGTCCCTTTTGCGAAGCACAACCTGCATTTAAACACACAGACTGAACTAAACCCACCAAAAGAACAGAGCGTACAGAAACTACAAGCCACCCACTCAATCTCGCAGATGCGAAACAACTGAACCCACAAAGAGGAAAACAAACAGGGAAGGCAGCCGGTGCACGACACCTGGCTCGGGCGGCAGCGGATGTGTCACAGAGGTGGGCGAAAGGCTGCACAAACATAGTCCTGGGCACATGGTCCCCTGTGCCGCCTCGGAGGCCCCTCGGGGAGATGCCAGGGGTCCCTGTTGCCTCCTGCCTCTGCCGTGCTTCTCTTCTCTAGCATCAGAGCACATTTCTCAGGAGGAAGCACGCTTGCAGAGCTGCAGTGCCTCCAGACTCCCTCGTCCAGTGAACGCACACTTGGCCCCTGTTAATTTAGGCACTTCAGGAAGAGCAGCAAGATCTGGAAAATCGAAGGGAAAGCTTAGACAGGAATAAGACAGAAGATCTCAATAAAGGGTACAACAACAGGATTACGTGCAGTTGGCAGAGGACACAGCAAAGGAATTTCCCTCAGGTATTAAACCAAAACCCACATCCTGATGAGGGTGGTCAAGCAGTGCAACAGGCACCTGGAGAGGCTGTGAAATTGCCATTCACAGGGATATTCAGTAATGGACCAGCTATGACCCGAGCAACCCAGTGTGGCTTTGAAGTTGGTCCTGCTTTGAGTGGATGGAAAGAACAGGTGATCTTCAGAGATGTCTTCCAACCTAAATAAGATTCTACAATGGTGTTTGATCACTAGTTACCATTAAGTATTGGAATAAAACAGGAGCCTGAGAATGGCTATTTACAGTATTTAGGAAAGAAACTGTGATCAGGGTTAAGAAATCAAAAGCTGGAAGATTTGGAAATATTCCGTTATTAAAATAAACATGATCAAACAGGTTTGATTGAAATCACAGGCCAGTTGCATGCCTGGCATTCCTAGTATTGCTGGACGCATCCAGGATGGGAAAGGCAGACTGGGGAGAAATGGAGCAGCACCTTCCTCCACCTTCAAGAGATGACTTTCCTTCCTAGCGTCCTGCTGCGCGTTGCAGCGGCGAGGGCAAGGACCCGCTCTGGGAGGAGGCAGGAGTGACCTCTCCTGGAGACTGCCAGCCCAGTAGTCCTGCTCCAGGGCCGGCAGGAGCCCAGCCACAGGCTCTGGTTGCCTCCGTTTGGCCAGAGCGTGTGAAAGAGGCTCCTGGCAAATCTCTGCAGGCACTGCAGTGTCAGCCACATCCCCCAAGAAACACACCTCACAGCAAACACCCTCCGTAACGCTTTCAGCCTGACTTCTTCTGCAAACACATCTTCAGCCAAGACGTCTTCTGCAAGCATGCTTGTTTTGTATTTGGCAGCAGCAGGATTACCTGATAATGAAGTGCTCTCTATTTCATCCATAAATATGGAATTCTTTAAGCAGATGTTGGTACAAAAGATATATAAATCTGCAGGGCCTATTCCAGTTAACCTCGCATTGAGTGAAATGCAGAAAGGTGACTGTAAAGAACAGTGACAATTATTAAAAGTGGTAACCTAATTAGTCACATAATTATATAATTACAGAAAAATTGGGGTTGTCAGGGACCTCTGAAAGTCATTTCATGCAAGCTCCTGTCCAAAAGAGGTGTGATTAGGTGGTCAGGTTGCTCAGGGGCTTCTCCAGTTCCATTTTTAGTATCTGCAGACATGGAGATTCCCCCTTCTCTCTAGGAAACGTGCATACCTTCTTATTAAAACATACTTTGGTGAGATCACTCATGTAGATAACTGTATCTGTATGGTTACATCAGGAGGCGTTTTACAGCCTCATTTGGCATGCTCGTGTGAAAACAACAGTCTGAAAAATTAGTATTGCTCATAGGAAGCAGTTAGCATTAAGAATGAAACAAAAATGTTGGGCTTGGAAAGCCAAGGAGCATGCTCAGCTGTACAGGCCCACCTAGGAGGGTGTCCAGCATGACAGGTTCATTTGTGCAATATGGTGGTTAATACATCCAGATTGGGATCAGTCATATGGGACGAAAGGATGGTGACGGCTACGTGTGTACAGTGGAAGCCAGTCTCTTGTGAAGCAGCATCTCCGTAAAGGATGATTACAAATCTGAGTCTAACCAGGGGTCATGGTACGTAGTCAGTTAAACACGATCCCTTAACGTGATACTGTTGCTAGGACAAATGTGATTCTTGGACAAACAAGCAGGAGAGTATCACATAATAGCAGAAAGGTGGCATTACCTCAGTATACAGTGCTGTTGAAACAGCAGCAGGAACTACGACGCTACATTGAAAGAGAAATGTGCGGGTGTATGTCAGTGTTCACAGTTTAAAAACAACACAAGAGTTGTCAAGAGTTCAGGAAAGAGCTTCAAGAAAGATTCAGCATCTGGAAAACATACTTCTAGCAAGAAACTTAAGAAGGTCAATCCAAGTTTATCCAACAGAAGGTCAAAAGATGACTTGAACACTGTCTATAATTACCAGCACAAGAAGAAATGATTAATATTAGGGCTCTTTAATCAGGCAGAGAGGAAAAAAAAAAAAAAAAGGAATATAATTGGATGCCATGGTTGGAAACAGAAGCCAAGCAAATTCAGATGAACTAGGGGGACCACTATTTAACAAAACCCATTAACCATTAGAATAATTTACCTAGGGATGGAGTAGAGCTTTCACAATTTGATGTCTTGAACCGAAGACTAAACAGCCTATTTTCAAAGACACATTGTATCTCAAGAAATGTTGAAGCAAAAATTGTCGGGTGAGATTCATTGTCAGAACAGATAATCATAAAGTTCCCTCTGGTCTTAAAAATGTGAAAAGTGCCCAGGAAGAATGGCGAAGAGCTCTGAAAGTGCTGAAAGACATCAGAGTAAATTCGGCTATGTTACAGAAGAGATTTTAATTTCTATTAGAAGTCACAAAAGAAAGTGAAATCTTATTTTTAAAAAGCACAATTTCTTCAATAAAGATGAAAAATCCAGTGAGAAAATCCTTCATGTAGCTGCCAACAAATGAGGAGAAAACAAGAAAGCCGACACAGAGCAGTAGTCCTCTTCTGCACAACTTGAGTGTACATCCAAAATGAAGTAAATCCAGATTAATTTTGGTGCCACTGAGAGCAGCATCTGGCCTCTCCTTTCAAACAAATAAGGCAGACTTTTGTACCCTCATAAAATCAAACACAGAAAACAAAGAAAGGTGTAAAAATTGCGATCTAGAGATTGCTACATGTCTTTGGGTATGCTCTGCCCAGCTTTTGAGAGCTGGCCTTGCGCCTCGTGTTTTTGCATCTTTGCAGAGGCTTTGTGGGTGCGGAATACCACCAAACCAGCCACTTTGTGCTGGTGCCAGTGATAACTCACAGTTGCAGGCTGCGAGGGAGAGTCAAGTGGGCTGGCAGAGAAATGGCTGGGAAGCGTGCTGTTTTGATGTGAAACCAGATGGTGTTTCGGTGGTGTTTTGCTTTGAGATTTCTGGGTTCACTCAAATCTAGGAAACTCAGGAGGAGGGAAACCATAAGCAGATGAAAACATACCCAAATAACAAACAAACAGTTTGCACAAGCCCCCCTAACACAGTCCAGGAGAAATGCGCCCTCACGCCTGCCCGCCGGAGCCGTGCTGGGACCCAGAGCGGAGGAGCCATGCCGTGAGCGAGGACACGCAGACAGTGGGAGATTTACAAACCCAGCTCCTCGGACACATGGGAAAGGAAACAGGAACTCCAAACAGAATAATGCTTTACAGAAGATGTTTTTTTCTAAAATAAATCCCAAACAACCACCAGCTGGTTCTCATTTCAGCCTGCAGATGAATAGATTTTGAGCAGAAAAGCAGCAACAGATGCCTCGATGCTGCTCTGCAGGAAGCAGAGAGGTGACCATCCACACCGGACTCACCCCTGGGACTTTCAACCCAGGAGGTTGCACCCTGTCAAGCTGGCCTGGGTCAGGGGAGCTGCACCCTGCTGATGCCTGTTTCTGCTTCTTTCCCAGCCCCTGGGTGCACCCCTGGGAGGTGTAGGACATGGGTGAGCTGTGGGAGCTGAAAGAAAAGGCTGTCCCTTCCTTTCACACCCTCGAAGATGTGAGGGTAAGGGCTGAGGGAGGCACAAGAAGAGGGCTGGCTTGGGACAGCCACAAGAAGCAAGACTTTCGCAGGTCCCCTGCAGAAGGGAGGACAGGGCCTGTGCTGGGCTCTCAGTGGTCTTTTGAGGACAGAAAGCAAAGCTGTCTGCCAACTCCATATAGTTTTTCACAACTTACACATAAGGGAAAATGGCTGAGGGCCATAGGTTCTCAGGAAGCATGTCACCTTCCTCCACGTGCAACCAATCTCCACATACACCTTCCTCCATGTGCTAAAACCCCCTTATCTCAGCAAAGAGAGGGAGTGTCCCCTGAGACCAGCTCTGCACAGGCCCTGCTATACTCACTCTGAGACCCTCTCCGCTTGGGCTTCAAAGATTTTTGAATCATGAGGGTTCGAGTTACATCAAGTGACAATGACACACAGGAGCCCTGGACACAGTCCAGCCATCCAAAGATGAACACCCCCTCCCCAGGATTTACCTCCTCTCCAGCCACCATCCTCAGCCACGGGGGTCTGCCCAACGGAGCACCGGCAGCCTGGGCAGCTTCAGCCAGAACGCCGGTGGTGGGAAGGCAAGTAGGTAGTGACTTGGCTTTGCAAGATGGCTGCACATCTCCTGCATGCCCAGGGACCACCCCTGTGCCAGGAAGGGGGCCTGGAGCTACTTTCACAGGGTGCATATAAGGCTTCTCCAAGGGGGTGTATATAAGGAAGCTGCAGCGGCTAATTATTTGCAGCAGGACCTTAAGTTCCTTCAGCCCTTGAGGAGAAGGCAACGGGTGGGTTGAGGTTGGGAAGGTGCACGTGTGTGTGTGCTACAGAGGTAAACTCATCCTTTCTGAAGTCTAGCCTGCCATTCCTGCTTCATGGGACTCTTCCTGGGGGAGCTGGCTCTAGGGGTGCTGCAGGGTGGTTTGATACCCACCGGAGCTGGGGTCAAACAAGGAGAAGCAACGCGGGTAGGGACTAGCACAGTGAGTTCGTGGCAATCACCGTCTCTCATGTGGGCAGGCTCCTGTGTGCTTTCGGGCCCTTCCCACCCATACTACAGTCAGCATCCTTTAGTGGTAAGCTTAGATCATAAGCTTCCTGGGATGGATGCCACGTGAATTTGTATATAAAACAGAGAGAGAGAACATAGATGCTTTATATAAACAGATACCAGAGTAAGGAACTCTACCACGGTTAACATATCCACAGGTCAACTAGAGTCCTTGTTATGATTGCAAATGATTTCTCAAGTACGGTTCTTCACATCAAGGAATGTGCTTTTTAAATATCTGTAATGTACCGTGCACAAACACATCACTATGTAAACAGTACACACACCCCCCCACCTCCATACTCCTGTATTACATGGTTACATTTACCTCGTGCTCTCTCCTGGTCAAAAATCTTCTAAAGCCTGCACACTTTTCAGCCATCCTTTCCAAGAGCAGCCTGGACTTGCTAGTTGATGGCACATCAGCTTGTTGTGACAGATCAAGAGGATTGATTAGCTTTTTATGATGCTGGAAAAGCAGGTTATGGTTTCTTTGGGACTAAATAGTCCCATTTCTCTGACTGTTCCTGCCACCGAACAGCTACCTGGCACAGAAAGCTGACAACCCTGGTGAGGGAGAGGGCCAAAGAGGAGCACGGGAGGAGCAGGCAGTAATTCTTGCACTTGTTTAGAGCTGGACTAAAAATAGAGATTCTTGAACCTGTTTCACTGTAAAAAGCCTACATAAGTCAGACAAGTTTTACCAGTAAATTGCAGCTATAAAGGAAAAACCCCACAGCCTTAAAAGGTCTCTTGAAGCCCATCCAAAACAGTGTTCTGTCCAAGTGCCCTTTATGACAGGGCGGAGGAGGAGAGGGTGGGAAAGCAGATGCTAAGGGCAGCTCTGGCCTGCGGGGGGAAAGAGCAGAGTTTGCCCCCTGCCCCTGAGCTGTGCCTACCGCCGGGACAGCATGTTCGAGCGCTCTGGGCTCAGGGCAAGAGGCAGTCCTTTGCTTACTCATTTCTGTACCGCCACCCCCAGTACATGCACACACCACATACTGCCTCTGCCCTGGGAATTGGCTTCCACCAAGGGAATTGCGGGAAATGATGATGAGGGATCTTTGCTTGCCAGACTGCAATGCTAGTCTTTTAGGAAAAGTTCTGCCCCTGGTTTTATGCAAGTGTCCAAAGACAAAACCAAACCTTAAGTGCATTTGAATAAAAACCCCAAACGAAACCAATACAGCTCCCAGATACAGAGACATCATTCCTCTGGTTGCTCAGGTAAGAACTCCCCTTTGTTTCTACAACCCTGTGGGTGTAAGGAGTTGATATTCTCCATCAGTCTCCTGCCTTCAAACCTTATTTCTGGTTTTCTCTCCCTTTATTCCTTAAGCCCCTGCTTGCTTCCTCCTTCCTTCTCACAGTCTGCTCTCATCTCTGCAGAAGATGCTGTAGTCAAGGGTGAACTCTGGCCAAGCTCATACCCTTCTCATTTGGCCTATAAAGAGTTTCCCCACAAATACTCGGTTTTATTTCACCAACTCCCACTTTTAGACGTGCAGAGATGCAAATCTCCTTTAACTCCAAATGTTAAATTCACTACATAAATTCAATGTCTTAAATGTCCCCATCACAAGGTGAGGAGCAGCACCTGTCCCTGAAAATACAGGTGAGAGAATACAGCTGAGCCAAGATGAACAAGATGGGTTTATTCTCCAGTCAAAAGCACTGCGGCACTTTTAGTAGTCGTGAGGGTGCCCAAGCTTTACTACATAATATACATATCAAAACTGACCTCCACGGCAAACCTGCATCAGAGTAAATCCATTTCTGTAGTGAGGAGGAATAGCTGTGACAAGGCAGTGGGCACTTCAGGCTGTGAATGCAGGAGTGCATGGGTGAAAGGGCGTCCCTGTGACTCAGACCTGTTGCTAGGACATTAAATGGCCTTTCCAGCCTTCCCTGCAACCATTTGGACTGCTCCCCGGCACTCTTGGCACCAGCTCTACCTGAGACAGAGATGCTTTCACCTCCATTCCCCCCAGGGATATTTATTGGACTAGTAACTCAGCAGCAGCTTCCCCAAGGTTCCAGCTGGCACAACAGGCAAGGCACCAAGGCAGGAAGCAGCCAAGAGAGTGGGGCAGTGAGCCGGGAGCGGCTGTCCCCTCTGTGGGACTGTAGGTACCCTGCTTGCTCTCGGCAGCCTGGGCCCTGCCGTGCAGTGCCTGGAGGTGTGCGAGGGAAAATGCTGCTGGGGTTCCCCACCCAGGACTGCAGCATCATCACAGAGCCACCTGCATTTACAGGAGGCAGATCTGATTTTTCCATTAAAGATCCACCTAGAAATAATGGGGGAAGCCCAGCCAGGGAAAACAAGCATGGTGACATTCAGCAGACCAAAACGCTTCCACCTTCATGATAAATGAATTAGTCTGGGGGCAACGAGCAGAAGCATCCCAGTTCGTTGCAGCAGAGTGAGTCATCCCACACACTTCCCACAGTGAGGGTTAAAGACTCGACAGCCAAACGTATCTGTGGAAACAGAGAGTGAAGCAGAATTGACAGGAGCTGGTAGGTAGGGGCTGCCGTTTGATTTTTGCTGGGACCCTTGTGCAAACAAGTTAAAGGAGATGTATTTCACTGGAAAAGTGTAACAGCCCTACTGGCGTTGAGGGGATGTGACACAACCAGTAAGTCACGTTTACCGGCATTTTTCAGACAACAAATGCACAGGCCACACGACCCTGACAGTGCACTGACGGAGACCAACAAAAGCCACCAGGACGGTCTAGTCAGCCTTCAAACTTGTGGCAATGTGTGCTACCTGCTCACCTCCAGCTGACTCTCCTTTCCTCTCACAAAGCCAATGAAATCAAATAGGGAGAATAAGATTGGCTAATATTCCTTAAAAGCTTGTTTCCATCTACGCGTTAACATACGCGATCAGTTCTGTTACTACCAGGCTTTACCCTTTTAAGTGATAAAGAAACCAGAGCTTTACCGTCATTGTGTCATTTCCCATGTCACCCTGAAATGTTTATTGTGACTGGCAGAACACATGAATTTTACACATCGGAAAATACATAATTAGGTCTCAGGTGGCAGGAGAGAGAGAAAAATGAATGGGTACCATTGTATTCTTGGTGAAGTGCAACAATTTCCCTCAGCGTAGCAAAGAATTTATCATTATTATGCTGATGTTTGGCCAGGATCATGGATCCCAAACTGCCTCAGGTATCACACACTCACCAGGCCTTCGGCATAGTGCTTGCTTGTGAACCCCTTCTGATCCGCATTTCAGATTCCTGCTTTTGAACACAAGAGATACCAATAGATCAAGAGTGGGTCAAGTGGTCTTCAAAGTCACGCTGACAAATGCTGGAGGACAGCAAGACATCATGAATGTAGCAATATTTTCCTAAATTTCTCCTGTGTCAGCCTCTATCAGGCTCCAAGATCTCTCGTGCTACCCTCCATCCTTCTGTCGGCTCTTTCTCCCTTGCCTGTCACCCCTTGCCCAGGTAAATCAGGCAGTAGGCCACCACACGTATTATTCCTAAGATATTTTAAAATTTATTTAGCACTGGTGAAAGATGACAGCCGCAGAGCCTGAGACAGAGCGCTGAGATAGAGCTGTAGGGCAAGCTGCCCAGATACTGTCCATTATCAAAACGCCTTTAGGGAAAGGGGAAATTTAATCTTCATAGACTGCTCCATGTTTGCTTCCCTGGGAATGCCAATTAGTGTTCCATGTGGCATTTTCTAAAATATAACTTTATGAACTTGGCGAAGATCGTGAACTCACCGGGGACTACCGAGTGGCCATGAGATGACTGTCAGGGAGGAATTTTGGACACAATTAGTTGGGGTCATGTTCTAAGCAGCGACTCGGAAACAAGTGGCTCGCTAACCTTTTTGCCAACCTTGCTTCTTGCCTCCTAATGATTGCTAAATTGAATCTGAAAACATCCACACTGATGACAGGAACAAGAGCTTTGATTCCTGGGAACAAGTGTTGATGACAGGGGAATCTCTGGTTTTAGCAAAGCACTGGTTCCTGGACTCTGCTGCATCAGATGACTGATTCCTTATTATGTCCCCAAAATCCCCTGGGCCGGGGAACACGCAGTAGAAGCACATCCAGTTATTTTTCAGAGACTTTGCCCTCTGGGCTGCCAAAGATCTGAAGGAACTGGCGACCAGCCCACTCTTATTCTGATAAATGCTATTTGCAACTAAAAATGGATTAAAACAGCCTCTGAAAGCTTGTCTGAAGGGGAACAAGCAGTCTTCTTCAGAGATGTCATTAGCAGGAAGATGTGGAGAGGGCTATTCTGAGGGCTGCTTATTTTTGGGTTTCACCCCACTTTGTTATTTGCCCTGACCAAAGCAGAATAAAGAGACTATAATTAGCACTTGGGGCACTGTCGATGGGAGCAGCAAACAGGCCCTGGCCAAAACCCAGACTCAAGGGTCCTCTGGTTCTTCATCCATTCCCCTCCCCACAATATGGACCTAGGGAACCTGGGCTTGGGCCACTGTGTCCATCCAGAGAGCATGGATTCTCTGCTGACCACAAAAAGGCAACATCAGGAGCCAGGCACTGGCCATCATTTTTGCCCATGTGATCCTGCTTTTGGTCTTTTGGAAATCCCAATCTTCCCTTCACAGCTAGCTGGAAGTGAGGGAGATGCCAGAGTTTTAAGGATTAACAGAGGGAAAGTGCCAATTTCCTGCTACCGCTTTTAATCCCTAAATAGCCATATGCAATTAAATGGTTGAACTGGGAGGGAGAGGTGAGCTGAAGCTGCTAGGAGGCAGGTGCAGAGTGAAAAAAAAACAGAGGCTGTGGTCTTAGAAGACAAGCTGGGTGGCAGTGGTAGGGCAGATTTCCAAAAGTTCATCCTGCTGCTGCAGGACAGCGGCTGACAACAGCGGTGGGAGTTTTGCCACGCGCTGCACTGGGAGCAGAGCGAGTCTCTGTGCCCAATGTCCACCCCACACCCCAAATGCCAGAGTTTTTGCTGTCGCCAGGGTTAGCTGTCACAGCTCAGCTCCTCAGATGGGACAACCCCCCCAGATCCCAGATAGGCCTAAAAAAGAGGAAGATGGGGATCCTGCCTTCGTCTGCTGAGATGGTTGGTCTGTACCCCCACCCTGTCACCACCACGAGTCTCCCCAGCCCATAGACCAGGTGTTCATCACAATCTCAACAAACTGCTCATTAACCCTCCCCACCTCCGGGGGCTTAGGTTAGTGTACCTTGTCAGAGGTCACAGCCTTGTTGCACAGAGCAATATTCGGGCTTCACAGTGAGGTGGGGTACAGGCTGTTTCTTAGAATCATCTCAGAGTTTTGTACTAAGAAATTCCCAGCTGCCGCAGGGACATAGGACACCAGGGATGCTCTTGACCTCTCATGCCGTGTTCCTGTGACACCTCAGAGTTGTTGCAGCTTTTGGCCCTCTTTGCTATGGGTCTGAAGTTGGTTTGAAATAAAAGCACTGTGGGCAGAAGGTGCTCCCTGATCTGTGGTGGGAAGGATGCAGGGCGCAGGAGGGAAATTCTCATTTGTCCTTCCAGATGTTAGAGTCCCCGACTCAGTGGCAAGCCTTCTTTAAGGTGCACTATGACTCAAGAGCTTTGCTGTCTTTCCCAGTTTTCTACAGTCTCCAGTCTCTTTCTAGGCTACGTGGGACTGTAACAAGCCTACATGACCAGCCTCTTCTTCTCCTGGTTGATACTCGGGTAATCAGCAAGCCATGAAGAGAAATTTCAGTTATTGCTGATACTAATACTGCACCTAAGGTGGCAAGCTTACTACTGCTTGATAACAACAACCTCCTGCCTCTGTGTAAATATATTTTTGCATTAAGACTCCTACTTTACACACTCACTGGTTAAAAAGAGATTCATATTACAAATAAGGAATTAACAAATTATACCTGTGTATGTAATGAATCATAAATGAATGTACAGTATTTTCCCTTGAAAGCATCACGGGTTGCTGTAAGGAACTTGTAACACATTAGAAGTTCATTTCACACATCATCATAATCCTTACCTTTCTCCTCCAGATATTTGCTGAAACGATCCTGTGCACAGCCCTTTTGATAGAGATTTGCAGCTTGTGGATCTCTGCACCGGAGTTCACGCTCCTCTGCTCCATTGGCTGATCTGCTGGGATCCTTCCAAACAGGCTTTCTGAACTGAAATCTCCCTCCTTTTCTTTTTTTCTTCACAGGCAGGTGAGCAGTAAAATGATATATTGATATGCCCTCAATATTGATATATTGATATACCCCCTCAAAGTCCAGGGGGTCATGGCCCAGATCAAAAGCAGATGTAACATCCAGTTTCCCTGCTTAGAAATCCATGTAAACCCCTGCATAAAGAATAAGAAATACAAAATGCCATTAGTTCTCTATGGCCTTTCAGTTAACTGGAATAAACTTACAAAGAGACATGGTTCATAAGGTGGGTAAATATAAAGGATTGTTTCAAAACCTGATTGACACCCATTGTCATAAATATTGATGATACGCTGCAATGTGTCTTCCAAAGGGGCTGAAATCAAAAGTTTTTCATCTGACAGAAGGTATTTCCTCCCTCAGATGTTTCACACCCCTGGAGACTGCTTCAGTGTTGACCTAGAGATTTCTCCCTTGGCACTATTACTGCTGTCACGCTCTTGTATCACACATCCACAACCATTTTTCTGGTTGTGAACAAGCTGCAGCGTTTTTAACAACTGCTCTGTGGTACATCATCCTCATCGACACTGCTGTTGACTCCTAAAGTTGGCGTGTGACTGTGGACCTGGGCAGCTCTCAGAATTGCCCACAAACTTACTTTCTTAAGGGATGCTCCCACGGCCGTTGGATCTGCTGGGGCTGTGTGATTTCCACGTACATTTTCTGCCTCTGGGGGAGACACTTGCTGCTGATTCTCCTTACTGTTTAGCTGAAAAAAAAGTGGCACTGAGGTTTCACATCACCAGTAAAAAACATTGTGTTGCAACTGGCACTAAAAATAGCTGAAGTCATGTAAATAAGAACCGTAGTAACAGGCAGACTAAAATTGTATTGTGGCACCTGATTTTCATGATGGAGCTTCTAGGAGAAACTTTTCAAGGAGAAGATTATCATACATTAAAAAAAAAAACAACAAACCAACAACAAATAACCCTCACAAGCTTCCACTGACACAGATTAGTCACCCCTCCAGCCTGCAGACAATCAGCCACCACCGTGAGAAAAAAGCTGCGGTGTTTCTCTTTCAGTGAGGCCTCTGTGTTCCCTAATTGACTTATTCTGATACGAAGCTGCTAGGAAGTCATGATCATTTTTTAATTGTTGATGCATTTCCCCTCTTTTTTCCCAGCCTACCGAGAATACTGGAATCCCATTTTCAAGCTTTTTCTTTCCATAGACAGGAAGTGTGGAAAGTGTTATAAAAGCAAAAGCAGAGATTTTTGCCAGACCAGAGGCTTCCAGGAGCCAAGACAGTAAGAAAAGAATCCTCAAATAGCAGAAGATTTACAGTCAAATTGCAAGAGCTGGGACTCAGAGCTGAGTTACAGTGATGTGAGTTACCATGAGTGACCGGCCATGCGTAGGGTTATGGCAAGGCAAACGAGCTGAAGATGGAAGAGGGTGAGATGATCGTCCTGGGCTGCAGCACGGACACGCAGACAGCTGCCCCGCTGCAACCTGCAATGGCATGGCAAAGCGATGGGGCAGGGGAGCTCTTCACAACCCGGAGCCCTTCAAAGCAAATCCTCCCTCATGGATGTCTTTGTCTCTGAGGGCTAGAGCGAGTGACAGAAGCAGAGAGACAACTGCGTGGCACCGCTGAGCCTTCCCAGCGTGGGCTGGGTGTGTGCCCCTTGAACCAGTGTCCCAGGAGCCAGGGGAAAGAGTTGTCGCTGCAAGAGGAGGAGTCACAGCGCCCAGGGTTCACTCTCGCTGCCCTCTCACATGTCCCCTCCATCCCCTTCCCATGCCACCTACAGCCAAGCCCTCTTTTTATCCTTATCTGTTTCCTCTACAAAAATATTCCCTCTCCAGCTTTAGGTCAGCCACCTCCTCTCCCCCTGCAGCCAGGTTTAACAGCAGCAGTGACACACCAGCTGTACCGAAAACGCCTCCAGAGGCAGCCTGGCTTCAGGAAGATGGAAAGCCAATTCAGAAAGCAAATTCCCCAAAATCCCCCTGGCCCACAGCCCAGAAGCAGCACTTCATTCGTTACTGCCATGGTGGCTCTCTGAGAACATTTGAGGCGTGACAGGAGCCATCGCGCAGCGCCAAACACATCATGTACTGGCACAAGATAAATGAGCTGCTCTTCCCCTGCAATCCCCAACTCTACCAGCTAGAAGAGAAACCAAAGCTCAGCCCTAGAGAGGACAAAACTCTATCTACCTGGTACCACAGGAGAGCCTTTCGGTGGTGGGACAAGTGTCCCACATCGCCCAACTCATCCCGACACTCCCTGCCTGCACCCGCAGCTGGCTCTGGTGCAGGTGAGCTGCTGGGCTTTCATTCTACAGGGCGGTTGACTCTAAATGCTAAAAATTATCCTGGAGATTTCCTCACCTGAAAGTCAAAGGGACATTTTAGCAGAAGTGCCCACCTCAGCTTGTGGTCGTAGCAGGGCCTGGTGCTGGGGATGTCCCATAGCACTGTTTTCTCCCCAGTCCCCCCAGTCTGATCCTGGGGCTCTCTCACCTCACGGGGCCTTTTGCAGCAACGAGACAGGACTAGAAATTGGTGGTAAGAAATGCACAGCAAGGGAAATATTTTGAGACAGGCTAAAAATAGAGCTCTGACCCTGCTCATTTATATATAGCGAGGTCTATACGTGCGCTTGCTGGCAGTAAGTCAGCGTAGGGGCAAAGATGTCCCTGCGACGTGTGCAGGGAGGGAAAAGCTGAAAGAGCAAAATTTCTGGGTGCGGCTGCCAGGCAGCCTCGGAACAGCAGCTCCCAAGGACAGCGAGGCAGCAAACACGGCTGCGCCACGGGCACAGAGCACAAAGTCACAGCACACACGGCTCACACCTCAACAGCCCTGCAGGTACCTTCTTCTCCAGGACATCAGATGGGGCCGCATTAAGGTGCACGACAGGAGATGAATCCACAACATGGGGGAGCGACACCAACTCAGGGCTGCAGCTGAGGGGGTGACTTTGGCCAGGACTTGGGGCATCCTCAGGGGTCCCTTGAGAACAGTTGCAGAGTGAGAAAGAAGGCATGGTGCTGTGCAGCAAAAATGTGGAAGCTGTAGGCCTTGCCACTAGGGTACAAACTCCAAGCGCAAGACTTGTGGCTCGTGGCTAACAGCTGGGCTGCACAAAAACAAACCCTTTCCTTTCACCCCGCTGTCCCCAAACACTCACACTCCAGTCTGACACTTTATCCAACCCCCTGTTGCTTGGGATTTTATCATAATCTCTCAAGACACGTTTATCACTATCTTTAAATCCCAGCCTTTGGCTTTGCACAAGACTCTCAGTTTCTGCTCAGGAAAGAAAACGTGTTTCTAGTCCTCCTGTGCACAGAAAAGTGCTTGAGACTGCTGACCTGGTTGTACCCGACAGGATACAAGCTGTATCTGGAAGAAAGGAAAAGGAACCAAAATGCATTCTTTGTTTAGTCTCAAAACTTTTATCGCACATGTCATGTTTTTCACAGCCTGGAGTCATGGCTGAGCAGGCAGGGGTAAGTGGGGCAGATTGCCTCCAAGTGCTCTATGCAGAAGTGAACCGGGTGTCTGATCCTGTTACATCAGGATACTGCTCTCCTGAGCCCGCATATAAAGAGTAATCCTCTCTCTTCCCTTAGGCCTCTTGAGCACTCCGTGTGCCCATGGTATTAAACACACCAGAAGAATTGCTTTTAAAAACCAACAGGATTACAAATCTCAAAGAGCTGTTCAAAGCCCTCCCTCGATACCACGCTGCCCAGAAGGTGTGTACCAGAGACCGCCGTTGGCTGAGACCAGGCCTGGTCTCACAAGCACCTCCTGAGATGCTTGTGAGCTCCGAGTTCTGGAGCTGTTCTTGAAATCCTCTCCCTTCTCTGCGATGCTTTGAGCAGCCGTGAAAGGCTTAAATACTTGCACACTGCGCTGCCCCACCACCAGCTCCCCACGTGCTTCTGCTGCGCTGAGTCGTGGTCGCGGTGAGCAGCGAGCAGAGCTCACTCACAAGTAGCCCCGTTGCATGGCAGTGCCGAGCTCCTCGGTGTCTTCCCACCCACGGACAGGCATGGCCTAGAATTAGGTTCCCAGGGCTTACCTTACAATCTGGTTGTTAGGTTGTTAAGAGAGCAGCAGAGCAAGCTGGAAGTCAGCTGAAGTAGCAGGAGCGGCCAAGGAGAAGGGCTCAGGTAACAGCTCTCGGCGAAGAGCAGCAAGTCTCTCTCCTCAGGACCATGAAGCTTGAGACCCTGCCTAGGGTGACAAAACCAGCCCCAGAGCTGCAGCCAGGGGTTTTGCAGTCGCCTCTGGCTGTGCTGCCCTCCAGGACATGGGGGAATCGGTTTTATTCCCAGAGCCACGTCAGGTGGAGTAAGGACTGAACACAAGTCTTCATTTCTGTCCCTCCAAAGGTTAATGCTCTATCTGCCTGACTGGCGGATGAAATAACACACAAATGCCATTGTTTGTTGACATTTATCTGAGGTCTAGTCTAGGAGACCTGGTCCGAGGGCAGTTACGGGTTCAGGCCAGTTCTTGCTGAGACTTCAGCCAGTGCTGTGGGCAGACAACCAGATATTGCCATGGATAGCTGAGCATCTATGGGTTTAAACTGGAGTGACTGTGACACTTAAACATTAGGTACAGATTCCTAAAGACGTGGTGGGTCCCATTTTGGATTTAGGCCTTTAGGACTAGGAAGTGCTGACTTTGGGGTGGATGTTCAGCCTTAGCTTTTCCCTCTGAGCTCTGGCAGTACAACAGATTCAATATCTGGTATTGACATGACTAACTCCACTGCCTGCACTAAGCAGATCTTGAATGTAAAATGCATAAATAAAATAAAAAGGAAAATGTATTTAAAAAGAAATACATAAATAGAATGACTATAGATCGATAATAAATAATTAATTATATTACTAAATCACAGCTCCCGGACCCAGCTGGTTCTGGGATCCTGTTTTCTGAGGCTATGCCCTAAATAATAAACCTGCCCAGCGCTGAGCAAGCTGGAGGGTCCTGCAGCTGCAGCGTGGCTCCAGCACAGCCCTGCCAGTTAGTCCAGGGAAAGAAAGAGCCACTCTCCTTTGACCACAGTAACCCCAAGAGACCTGTGGGGCCCCCAGGGCCATGCTGAAAGCTTCTGGCGCTCTGCACAGCACAACTGCTGCACCCCCATGTACCCCATGTTCGTGTGTAGGGGAGCTTGCCAGGATAATACAGAATAGATCTCTAGTGCACAGAACAATTCCCCTTTCTTGGTTATACAGTCAAGGTCCACTGATCCAGAGAGATGACTTTCTCACCTGAAGGTTGTACTGGTCCATAGATAGATCCATCCTGTCTGGGCTTAGACCCCCTGTCACACCAGTCCAGAGCAAAGCTCTTCTGCTGCAAGCTGGTCCCCCATGAAGAGTGGGACGTGCTTCAAAATACGTTGCCTCCTTGCTAAATATCAGCATCTCCTGGGAGTTGCTTCCTACAACTGGCTTCCTACTCAGAAGAAAAACCCTGGATCAGACTTGAGGAAGAAGAATTACACCCAGCCCCAGCCTGCTCCCCCAGGTTCATGCCCTGCAGACAGGACACCAAGGTGTATCAAGTGCGCACATTGGCCAGGCACAAGGCTCTTGGGAAGGGAAGTACGGAGGGGGAGCTGTTCAAGAAAAAAAACATTAACCACATCCCTCATCACCAAATCTTCTCTGTTGACACCCCTGTTAGAAGCAGAAGCAAGGCCCCAGTGAGAAGCAGCAGCCTTAGGTCTGCCATGCAGCGCCCTGGCTGTACTTTGCACTTCAGAAGCCAGTATTTGGTTTTACTGCTAAAGATACAAAGATATGTGGGTTCCGACTGCATGAAGAGCATCTTCTCTGCACTGATCAATAATCAGTAGCGAGCAGAAATCCCCCTTCTAAAAGCCTTTTTGGATCCCTGTCTGCTGGAACCTGATATGTGAGGAGCTGAGGGTTTATGAATTTGCTCTCCAGGGAACATTGCGCAGAGGGAGAGCTGCCGGCTGTTAAACAACACAGCCAGGTCGCTGGGACACACAGAAAGGATTAACAGGCACTATTTATCTTTTGGATTTTATTTGCCGTCTCCTTGTCCCAGGACAGCCTAACTGCAAAGGAAGCCTGACCTCAGCTCAGATATGGCCCCGCAGAAAGCGTGGGGAGCTCAAAGCAGATCTTGAAGCAGGCTCAGTGGTGTGACCGAGGGTGAAAGACGTAACAGAAGAGACTTTTTCACCCACCACGCTGCCCACGTGCACAGCAAGACTCCTGTGGCCCAACCTGCCCTTCCTAGTTCTTCCATGGCCTGATGCTACCAGGCATCGGGCATTTTTTCACAGTGTCATTTGTGTTTTCCCTAGGATCCAGAGAGGTGCCAGCCTCCACAGCTTGCCACGGGCTAACATTGCTGGGTATCAAGTGTCAACCAAGATTCCCATAGTGCCCAAGCCTTTGTAACATTCACCCCTGTTTTCCTCTAATCTTACACCATTTTTTCTGCCTCATTTAGCCTTCTTGCTGGGAGACAGAAAGGAAAAGACAGTTCTGATAACCTTAATATTTCCTCCAGCAAGAATCCTTCTCAAAATGGTCAAGATCTTTGGGAATAAATAGCACTTACCTCACCTGGCCCTTCCAGCCTTAAGTATTTGAGCACCAACAGGCAGTACCCCAAAATACCATAAGGCAACGCTGCTGTTGTTTCATGGGAGAGAAGCAGAGCAGTACACAGGTGATTATGCTACAAACAATACATTTGAGATTCCTGTTCTTTATTTTCCAACTCAAGAGCCTTAAATGCATTTACTCACATCTCCAATTTTCCTCCAAGGAGTAGGAGGGCCACAAACAGCCGCCTGCACACTCAGCCTTGTCCTGGACTTGCTTGTCATTCCCCTGCTCCAGCATATATGTGAAGTTTGAGAAGCCCAGAGTGAAACCTTGGCTCACAGTCATGCTGTGACAGTGGCTCTGCGAGCCAAGAGGAGCCCTAACCTCCTGCCTCAGCCTCGTTTGGCACAACCACGATAAACTCCCTTCTCCCCCAGCCTGGAGAGGTATTAAACCGAAGCCTTAGGCTAAGTCCTTGTGAGACTGCAGATGAAACACGGTGAGCGTGATCCAAGAACATCATTTGAGGGCTATTAGTGGGGTTACTATGGCTTTCAGTTTTAAGGACAGCAAGTGCTTGAGTTGTGGGTTATTCACAGGCCCCTCCTCAGCAAGGCAAGGGCTGGTTTTGACTTGTCAGAAGTGCCTCTCGGTGCCACTGCCATTAACGGCAACCACCTTGTCCCTCTGGTTGTCACTTCGTCACTGCTGGCCAGCCAATACCCTATGCTAACTGCCACCTACTAGCGGATGCATATAGAGCATTCAGAGACCAAGAAACCAGAGGGTATTTTCCACCCACTTGTTAGCCACCAAAGTGTCATAAAGTCCCACCTCTAAAATCCTGGTGCCATTTTACAGAATCACAGAATCATCTGGGTTGGAAAAGACCTTGAAGATCATCCAGTCCAAACATGAACCTCACACTGACCAGTTCCCAACTCCACCAGATCCCTCAGCACTATGTCGACCCGACTCTTAATCCCCTCCAGGGATGAGGACTCCACCTGGGCAGCCCATTCCAACACCCAACAACCTCTTCTGTAAAGAAATCCTTCCTAAGAGCCAGTCTGACCCTGCCCTGGCGCAGCTTGAGGCCATTCCCTCTTGTCCTATTGCTCATTACTTGGTTCAAGAGACTCATCCCCCCTCTCTGCACCCTCCTTTCAGGGAGTTGTAGAGGGCGATGATGTCTCCCCTCAGCCTCCTCTTCTCCAGACTAAACAACTTCAGTTTGAGGTCTGCCTTCGATACACGGGCCATCCCCAAGAGCCTTGCCCACTCCTGCATTTCAGCCAGTGCCAGGGACTGCCGCTTCCTCCACACAGAGAGGTTTTCAGTGTGATGTATAACACAGGTGTGTGAGGCGCATCAGAGCTTGCACGTGCCTTCATGGGTGCCGCTTAGGGCACTCTTACAGACTTACATACAGAAATGCGTGGAAATCTGTGTGCAGGGCACACACTAAGCTCAGGCATCTCTTGACGGCACGCAGAGTTGTGTGTGTGGTTCGGGTAAATATTGATGCAACAGTTTTCTCCACAGTTCGGTCTGGCCACAGCAGCCCCAGACTACAAGGAGTCTTTGTGTTTGGCTGGCAGCTCTCGCTGCGGTGGGGGCCAGCTGAATCAGCTCCAGCAGCACAGCCACCCAGCAGCAAAGCTGGGCTGGAGGCAGCCCTCGGCCTCTGCAGCTTCTCTCATGGCACCGCTTGTCCTGCTCCTCTTTTACTGCACGCCTAGGACAGTCGGATTCTTTGAAAGACCAACCCTATGCCGTGAGGACACATTTTACATTCCGTATACACGTGTAGTGCCAAGGTAAACACAGCTGTGGGGTTGTGTTTGGTGCACTCAAGCAGGAGGTGCATGTGATGTGCAGGGTTTGTGTTTAGCGCATGCATCTGTAAATTGCGGATAAAACCAGAGCGCTTTGTGTAACCACAGGTAGGTTGTATCCCGTGTTTTACAAGGTGTGTGTTTGTCTGGGTGTTTGGGTGTGTTTGCAGGTGGCTGGAGGATCTCCAAGGAGCTGTAAGGCACTGAGAGCAGCTGGGGCTGGGACTGTATTAACCACGCTAGATGAGCAACACAAAAGGTCAGAGCTCTTCCTGAGGTTTAATCAGGTTAAAGCATCCCCAAAGGCAGGCCAGGGCTGAGGCACGCTGGGCTTAGATGTCTGCGCTGGAAGACTTTAAACAGAGCTGTGGCTCCACAGCTCGTGAGAGAGCAACGTGCACCCTCAGGACAGGCGAGTGCCTGGACCGCGGGCTGCTCCCGCGCTCACACACAGCCACCCGCAAGCAGTTGGGTCCTCCTGCCTTTTGCCGACAACAGGGGAGCCCTAACGCTTCCCTATTATAGCAGCATTAAATAAAAAGTCTTAACAACGTTTTTTTAAAGTCTGAAGGCTCTGACAGAGGCGCTTGAGCGGTTTTTACAGGCGCAATTGAAAAGGTTACCTCAGCCCGCTGCCTCTGCTGATGTGCGGCAGCACGCGTTTTCTTCCAGCCCTCCTCTGCCTTCGCACCCGGCAATGCTTGCTGGGCCTGAAATCAGGGGCAACTCTTAGAGTTGGACAGAAAAAGAGGCAAAAGCAATCTCCTCACAAAAACGGCCCTCTCTCTGGTGAAAGAAACAAAAGCAGAGCGTTTTGAAAATTTGACTTTAGCTGTCATTTGGGCATCTCCCGCTGCCCTTCCACCTGAGTCCCCCCAAAACAGCCCACAGCCGTCCCCGCCTCGCCAGCGCCCTTCCTGGCAGCACAGCTCCAGGGTGAGGAGGGAGATGCCCTCGCCCACCCCAGCCTCAGGCTGCTGAGCTGTGCCTCCCACGAGGCATTGCTGCAGGACAGGCGAAATTAGATTTTTTCCAGTTTTAATCCAAAGCAAGTATTTAAGCTGGGCAAAGAAAAATCAACACAGTGGAAAAAATAAACAAGCAATTTCCTGGCCAAAAAAAAAAAACCCACAACACTTTGACAGGAAATATTTACTTATTAATATTTTAAATTAATTATTCTATGTGCTGTGGCAGTCGGAGATAGGAGGAGAGATCTCCGGAATGCATCAAGCATGATGCAGGGTTTTTCGCAGGCACAACATGAAGCATGTGGAAGGCCTGATTCTGGCTGAACCTGCGTCAGGGGAACTATGAAACGAGGCTGGGGATGAGGAGAGAAGCCTCAGCCCTCCCCAGGGCACAGGCATCCCCTCACCCAGGCTGCCTACATGGTGCTCCCACCTTGTTAGGTATGATGGAAGCTGTTGGCCAAAGCATGCAGTGGCTGGGACAGAGCTGTGAGAGCTGCCTTCGGATCAGTGCCACCAACGAGCAGAGGGAGATGGTAAAAATAACACTTACTTTGAGAACCGTGATGTACTTCCAAGCTGCTAAGGCCGAGTCTGACATGCTGTCCCACTTGAGCACACATCAGGCAGAGAGAGAGAGATAGCAAAATGGAAAATGTGAATCAGCTGGGGTTACGGAGACAAGCAGTCGCTGAGCTGTAAATCAGAGTCGTGAGTGCAGGGAAGACTGGGGAGTCGCAGACAAGCAGTGCAAACATTAAGTAGAATTATAGCTTTCCGTGAAGTTTGTTCGCTTCGGGATGATGGCAAGGAAGGGCAGAACACCATGGGATGGATGGGGCGTGCGGCGGTGGGAAGAGGTGGTGCTCTGCTCCGCAGGCTCGATGCTGCTTCCTCAGGGCAGGTTTTGTTCAGCTGGGAACACTAACAAACCAGAGCTTCACGAAACAAAATGTACTTGGGGAAGGCTGAGCTAAACATTATGTCAGCCGTATTTATATTTTGAGGAACACAGCCGAAAGAGGTAGCTTTCTGTGGGCTGGATGACATATACCCCTTTAACAACCCAAACCCGGTGTTTCACAGGGACACAATGGCAGGAGGTGTGAGAAAATAGCCCCCAAAGGTTCTGTGTCCTGCTCTCCTTTCCACACAGCCCTGCCAACATGCAGGGAACGAACAGGAGCAGCCTGGGAGGAGCTTGGCACGTAGCCCCTGGTCCGCAGTGAGCCCAGCGAAGCCCAGAGGAGCCAGCCCACTGCAGTCTGGCCTGGTGGGTTTTCCTTATGCCCCTCAGGTCCAGCATGGTCTTGAGACGTTCACAGAGCACACGGCAGCATGTTGCAGGCTTCAGGCCACAGAAGGATGGGCAGGATCCAGAGGGAACCCAAGAGTCAGCGGATGGGCAAGGGAGCCCTGATATTTCATTGCTTTAAGAGCATTCGGGGTTTTTTTAAAATCTGAACAGTATTTTTTAAAAAAAAAAGCCTAAAGGGTCTGTCAGAGGAGCACAAACAGTTCTTGCAGGAAAGCCAGCAAGACCTCCTGGCCCCAGGGGTTTCCATCGGGAATCCTGTCCCTGCCCCTGCCCGTCGTGCACCGGGGGACCACTGCGATGGCAGCAGCCTTCCTCTTCAGCCTGCCTCCCACTCAGACAGTCCCGGTCCTCCGAGACTGCGAGTCTCTGCTAATGCACGAGGAAACGGCAGGCGCGGGTCTCCTGGGAAAGCTGAGCAAGGAGGGGACTCGGAAAGCCCTGAGCAGGAAGGCCCAAGAGCCCTCAGCAGCATTAGGACCCTCTCCAGGGTCTCGCTGGCCAGGTCAAGGCCAGCAGATAAGCAGCAGGAAACACGTCAAGCTGAGCTACGAGGGTCAGCCAAGACCTTGCACACACATGTATGAGTTTGTTTGTGTAGGAAGCAGGGGCATCACATGGTGACAAGAACTTTCAGCCCATTGTACGTGAGCTAGGAACATACTCGATAAAAATAGACACCGCACATTTGATAACAGCAGGGAGAAGCACAATCCTGGCGTTTCACATACAATCCCAGTCTACCTGTTATTACTGTCTGGGTTCCAGCGATGAACCCTGAGCCAAATTCTGGGGTGATTTATTCCTCACTCAGTATAATTCCATTTATTGAGTGGAGTTACTTAGTCATTGCAAAATTTGGCCCAGTTCATTTTATTTGGACATTTATTTTATTTTTCTAATCACGAGCCCTGAAATGTTAACCCTACAGCCTATGAAAATAACCATTTTCTCTAGCAGGACCAACATGGCATTGGGAAAGGAACTCGACTTCTGCTTTATTTAGATATGTTCTGGAGGTGGTGCTGATGCTTGCTTTAAGATCTGTCTCCAAGTGCCTACGCGGGAATTAAGCACAGGGTAGGAGATAAAACTCGTGTCCATAGGGACATGGACATGGGAGGACAAGGACAGAAATCTTCGCTTTCTGCTTATAAAGCTGAATTTCCAAGCACTTGAAAGCAACCAAACCAGTCAGCACACACACACGAAGGCGTGCCCTGAGCATGCCACCGCTGCGGGGCAGAGAGGGGCTGCACAGGGACACCGTGATGGTGCTCTGCCAGCTGGGTGGCTCAGTGCCACAAGCCTTGGTGGGGGGCCTGCCTGGCTCCTAACAAAACTTTCCCCCCCATCTTGGGCTTAACACAGCACGTGCGGAGGAAACACCAAGGCCTTGAACACCTCCCTCCGTGGCAGGTATCAATAATCACAGAATCATCTAAGCTGGAAAAGACCTTGAAAATCATCATCATCATCATCATGCTCTTGGAGGGACCACACCAGTGCTTGCCAGAGACCTGGGGCCGTGTGGGGAAGGGGCTGTTGCTCCACCACGGCCATGAGGGATGTCCCCGGCCAAGACCTGCCCACCGGCTGCCCAGGGAGCGTTGGCCGGGGACCAGCACCCCTGACCTGGCCTTGCTCTGCCCGGACAGGCAGCTGCGGGGTCACACCCGGCACGGACTGGGCGGCTGGAGCAGCTCTGGCAGCCACAACGTCCTCTGACAGTGAATTGTGTGATTCTGTTATTTGTTGCACAAGAAAAGTATTTCCTTTCGTTTGTCCTGAACCTGCTGTCCAATAACTTATACACTGCTCCAGCTCTTGTATTGTCAGAAATAATTAAGGTCATCGCTGATCCTCACAAACTATTCATGGATTCCTGCATCTCCCTCCTATCTCCTTTTTTTTTTTTTTTTCAAACCAAAAGGTCCTACTCTATTAAATTTCTGTTCAACTGCAGGAAATATAGGTATCTCTTTTGAATTTTTTTTAAAAATAACTAGACCTGAACAGAATATTCAAGATAGCAGAGCACTGTCATTTTAGACAGTTGCCACGTTAGGATTTTTGCTTTGCTCTTAATTTCTTTCCTAGAAAAGAAATAAGGTAAGAACGTTTCTTATAACTTAATCATTCCTGAGTAGCAAGTTGACTTAAGACTATCCCCGACGACTCCTGCATCTCTTTCACCACCAATAAGTGCTGCTCTGGAGAACTTTGTATGGAATATATAGCCAAGTATACGTACTTTGCAGGTTGCAGGGAATAGACTTCGCTTTTCCGACATTGCCCTCCTTGAGTGTTCACTTTAGTCTCTGTTCAGACAGAGGGCCAAAGAATTTCTAGCAAGCTTCTTTCTTTCAATGTGTTTGCAAAAGTTTATAGCAGAAGCTTCTAGCCTTTTACAAGCCATTCTTCAAGATCTTTTTTTAAGCACGTCTTATTATGATTTCACATTTAACATCCCAGTATTTATGATCCTTTCTGTTTTCCCCCTTTGGACATGACTTATGCTTTTTGCAGGATATCTTTTTACTTCTAATAATATTCTTTAATCTACTATTTAACTATGCTAGCTATTTTTATTCTTTTTGAAAAGTCTTTCTGGTAGTTAAATTTATCACAGACTCCCAATATCCAGAGCGTAGATATCTGCAAGCCTTTTTTGCTCTTTTGACTTTTTAATTTTCATCCTTGAAGCTAAGGCTCTACTGTAAAGGATGGGGGGAGGAAGTTTCACCCTACAGAGCTATGAAATTTGAATGCTTGATTATCTCTGTTTC
Organism: Strix uralensis; assembly: GCF_047716275.1. Lineage (NCBI taxonomy): Eukaryota > Metazoa > Chordata > Aves > Strigiformes > Strigidae > Strix > Strix uralensis. Next base: position 3,295,533 of record NC_134000.1, read on the forward strand.
AAAGTGCTCCTCATTGCATCTGTATAGTCCTTGAGCTAAATCAAGAGCTCCCCGAGGCTTGGAGGTGCTCAGGCGAGGAAGCACTGCTTATGGTACCAAAATGTAGCATCACCATCATGCTCTTTTGTAGTATTTACCCGGTCTGCATGAGGTTAGGTGAAATTTCTCATTATTGTTTTATTGGCTACCTTTGTACGCTCTCTTTCTATCAGAACAGCCCATCCATTGCAGCATCCCCTCTGGGTCCTCAGTTTTGCCACCTTAGTCATATCCTGATCCTGTGGAGGTATGACATCTCTGCCTGTAAGGACTCTGTGGTACTTGCTGGCACTGTTTACTTAGCTTTCTTTCACATAAAGCCGTGTTTTCTTTCACATAAAACGTTGCTGCTCTCCTGGTTGACCTACTCAGCCATACATACTTGGATGTCCTACTGGTTAGCTCCTTTCTACTAAGCCCCTGAAGAGACCACGTTTTGGCGCAGATACGATGCCGCCCTCTTCTCTCGGATGCTCACACGAAGCCCTCATTCCTCCCTGACCCAGACTCACATTCACGCTGACAAAATAAGCCCATTTCTCATCTAGAAACACCACAGGAATCTTGCATAGCAGAAGGAGGAGAGCCACCAGGCTCAGGTCCCTGAGCAAGGGGATGGGACACCTGAGAAGGCCGTATGCAAGCCTGGTAATGTGTAAATACCATTCACCAGCCTTCTCAGCATGAAATCCTAGCACAGTTCACCAGCAAGTGGCAGAAAACTTTTTCCTCCCCAGTTCTCCACAGTATCTGGTGAGCAGCAGGAAGTGTGTGTGTGTGTATTGTCCCCAAAGGGCAGGTGCCTCCAGTCAGCCCCAAGGGGTGACATGGGGAGTCTGGACCAGAGGGACTCAGGTTCTGCACAGGACTCTCTGGCAAAGCAAAGCCTCCTTCCTTGACACAGGTGATCTCAGCATGCGGCTGTGTTTTATAAACCCATGACATCACATTGCTGCGTGTTTGTCCTCTGAATAAATCCATGTCTTCTCCGTTCACCAACCAAACGCATCCCCCGTGGCTGGAAAGCAACAGACCTCCATCTGCAGGGATTAATGAACCAAGCCTCATCAATTCCCACCTCTCCCATGGGGAAACAGAGTCCAGAGAGAAGCAGCTTGCTCAGGGCCACGCAGTGCACCAACAGGAGGATGGGGAACGGCACTCTCTCCCCTAACTCTCCATCTCTCCCGGAGAGCTCGAGAACATTTTCTGCCCCCAAACAAGCAGTAAACCCTGGGACACCCCACTGCCAGCACCCGTGCTCTGAGCCCCAGAGCACCTTCATGACTATAGCTAAGCATGAATCTCAGCAATCCTGCCACCTCCGCTGCTTTGCCTGCTTGCTTGCTTCATCTGTATGGTAAAAAAAATACATAAGGACATTTTATCCAGGAGTAAACACACACATAAACAGTCATAAAATTAATAACCGAGGTCCTAAAGCTGGTGGATTGGTTATTTTGGGTCGATTTTCTGGGAAAAGGAGGAGTTGGCTGATAACTCTCACATGTATTTTGGGAAACAAACAAAAATGTCACATAAAAATGTGAATATGCTTCAGAACTAGAAAAAGCAGGCAAAACTTCATTTCATTTCATTGGATCCCAAGGGTGCGTAAGCTCAGGGGTGCTGCTAATGGAAGTTGATTACAAACAGGCTCTTGTTTGCCTTCTTAGGCAGGCAGGCCACAGCCAGTTTCTCTCTGAGGTTGGGTATTTTTGTCTTCTTTCTTTCTGTCCTTCCTGCCTCTCCCCGCACCATTTGGTTCTGCTCCAGCAGCTCCATTCCCAAAGAACTCTGCTCTAGCTGCCTCTCTGCAGTGACACTGCTGTATCCTTCCAGGTTTTGGTGCTTCTGCATCTTCCCCCCCCTTCAAAACCCACCCAACCAGCCTGCCTCCAGAGCAGAGTGCCTTGGAGCTGCGCAGGTCACCGTGACACCACATCCCTCCTCCGCGAACCCCTCTGCATGCCTTCCCAACCAATAAATGCCAGCCACATGCGGTCGAAATGCATCCAACTCAGCTGAACAGCAAATGTTTAACAGTAAGCGATAACCTGTGTTTCTGATGCTGCTTTCCTCTGTTTGCTTTTACATATGGAACAGTGGAAAAACCATGTTACTTCGCTGAATTTCCCCTGAAAGATTCAAGCCAGCAGCGTGCAGGCTCCCTCAGACATTATTGGTTGTTGTGAAAAGAGACTGAAATGGATCTTTAACGATCACGGTCAGGACCTCCAAATACTTCTCAAAGGGAAAACACTGACTTGCCAAAACCCAAGATTAAAAGTAACAAGCGCATAAACATCCTTCACATGGTTTTGTATTAGCCAAGAGCCATTTCACAAGCAAGCTGTGTTCTCTCCCTCCCTCTTTCCTTTCTCGCCAGTCCCCTTCCCTCCTGCCCAAGAAAGGTCATTTTCTTCACAGGGAAGTTAAAAAAAAAAAAATCTTCCACAACAACAGGGTTTTAAATGAAGCCAAGGAAGAAAACTTCCCTTTCACCAGTTCCTAATAAATAACTTCAACCTCTTCAATGCAAATATTTCCAAACAAAGAATCTCTGTTCAAGACAGAGTCGTAAATTATCATGGTAGATCTTGGTTTGTTTGAAATCGGACCCAGGCGAACCTTGGTTTGGTTTCAAAGAGTCTTCTGCAGTCTCATATCAGTATGGACTCACGGAGGAGCCAAAGGAAAGCCCCATCCCCTCTCGCTCGCGCTCCCCCAGCCTCTCCCCATTGCCGCTGCCGGCTCCCGCTCCGTCTGGCAGCAGGGAACAGATGTCCCAGCCAGGCGGGTGCACAGCACCCACACTGCTTCCAAAGCACAAGGGTGGTGAAAACTTGTGTAAGGTTGTGCAAAGCCTCAGAGTACCCTGGGCATGACGGAGCAGGAGAGCAATGGCTCGGACGTTTCAAGCCAGTCCAGAAACGTGCTCAGCAACATCAGCAAATGGCATGAATGTTCAAGGAGCAAATCCAGATCAACTCCAGAGTACAGCTGGACCAAAGCCAGTCTGACACCAGCCAAAATCAGGATCTGACCCTATGCTATTCATAACATACCACGACATATGCTAACACAGTAGTCATAAGAGCATAATTACCAAGTTCACACACTTAATAGCCTTAAGCTGATGCTCTGGCATGAGAAATGGTTCCATGACTCCAACACCGCAGTTACTGGTTATGCAGGAAGTATTTCCTTCTCCCCTGGTACCAATTAAACTAATTTCACTGTCAATTAAATATCTGGAGGTGCTTTGCTCCACAGTCAAGAGCTGGGCTGCTCTGTTAGCAGCACTCACTCTGGGCTAGGCAGACCAGGCACAGGGACACACACGCGCGTACGTGTGATGAGATGCTGTTTGGGAATTAATTCATTCCCACAATTAATCAATGCCCCCAAGTTCAGCCACCTGGCTTCAGGTGGCTACTCAAGTGGAAGTGAAAGACCGCGTACTACTTCTTGATAAAGCCCGCAGGGTTGAGCTGGCAACCTCCCCGTACTGTGCAGTGGCCTCTGACTTCAGGAGACAGTGAGCTCCCCTTGCTTGTGGTGTTCCTGATTATTTTCTGCTCGGAATGTGATCTTCCATCTTTACAGCTTAAAAAGTACCCCTCAAGTTAGGAGCCAGGCTTGCTGAATCACTGCACACAGCTTGCATGCTCTATTTAAGGTGGCTGTGAGAAGCTAAACCGCAAATCCAGGGCACTGGTGCATCACTGCCCAGGCAGCCTGAGCTCTGCTCAGGGACTTCAGGCTATCTGCCCCTCCCCAAGGTTTTTTACCCCCCACAGAAATCCCAGCCCCACGTACAAAAGACAGCTCAGGCTCAGCCATGCCACGGGAGCTGCGGGTCAAACAAGGCTAGGTGCAGGCTGGGGAACCATGCTGCACGGGGGGCAACGGACGCTGAGGTCCACACACGCTGCCCGAGAGCTACAGCCCCGCGGCGGGCAGCCAGCAAACCGCCGGCACTGCTAACATTAGAAAAACCACAGCAAACCAAATTTGCTAGAGCTCGCCCAGCGGCCCTTGTTGCACGGCAATTTGTTCGCTGTCAGCCTGACAATTAAATAGATGCCTCCATTTGTGGTTTGTCACAGGCTCTGCTCTTACTTTGCAGGTTAGATAAGGACGGTCGTGGGGTGTTTCTTACCCCGGGCAGTGCCCCGCAGTCTTGTCCACTTGCAGGATCAGACCCAGAGCACTGGTAAGGGTCAGGAGACATGTCGTCATTAACCAGCTCCTAGAGCAAACGCAGTCTTGGGATCCCAGCACAGAAACCTGCAGGAATTACCTGCAGGAATCTCATATTTGCTCCGCTCTGAAGTGTCCCCGGTGAGTCACTGGAAACCCAGAGATGAGAGAAGTCATCCAACAGCAGAAATGGTGCACACACGGCTAGGAGAGGAGACTGTCCTCCACCCCTTGGGGTGGACACTAAACTGCAACCAGAAAGTCTCCATGAATTACTGAGTCAAATTTAACTAAAATGTTTGGGGGGAAAAAAACAGAAAAAGTTTGTCCACAGGATGCACAGGAAGGATTTTTTTTTTTCCCTGAGGCCGGAGAGCAATGATGCTGCACTGTACAGACCCCCTCTACGCTTGTCAGCATAAGGTGCAGAGGTACAGATCCACCACACCAGCATGAGTAGCTTTACACTAACGCAGCGTTTCAACACAAGCAAAAGGGAAAAATGCTGATGAGCTTGAAGGGGACTGGACACAAACCAAGAAGAGAATGAAAGAATTGCTTTCAAGTTCAAGCTTTTACTCACCCCACCAGGCGCTCCTCCTGCTGCAGAGGACAGGAAGATTTACGCATGAAGCGATAGAACAAAACTCAGGTCCCATTAAAGACAGATTCTGCTATGTGATTTCCTGCAATTTGAAGAAATAGGGCTGAAGGCAGCCCTGGGGTGCTCAGTCTCCCCTCTGCCCTGAGGCCCATCCTGCAGTGCCATGAGCGTTTGACTCCCAGCTCCTTCCTGTGCAGACACAAAATGCTCGTGCCTATTCCCTGCCATGCTGAGCATCACCGTAAGTGGCATCTGCTGGATGCTTTTAAGCTGTGAATTACTGAGGGGAAATGTACAGCCCACATCTCAAGCCTGGGTAGTAGGTGACAGACTCAAAACCCTTTGATATAGTCATTACCCTCAGTAAAGTGAATTTAATAGGTCTTCCTGCAATCCTCAAAGGACAGATAGCCATGATGTTAAAAACCATCGCAGGAGAAACCTTCAAAATTAGCAGCGCAGGAAGACTGGAAGGGAGGTTTATTTTTGCAGCTGCATTCAGGAGGGCCTTTCCAGGACAGAGCTAAAACACCCTGGCTTTTCACCCTTTTGCCCCTGATCGAAACTGTTTGGAAGAGAAATGCTAGCCTATCTTTAGACTGGCATCTCCCATGTTATTTGCTTTGAGATGGAGCAGAAAAATGTTAACAAAGACCAGTTGAAAAGAAACTTATTTATTCAGCCTAACCACTGGAATATGGCTTTTTCTCAAATATTATTCTACAACAGATTCTCAAACCCTCTTTGCGTTAACATCCACGCCTGTCTCTCAAAACAGCAAAGGGAATGTGGCTATTTTCCCCTTTCCAGGAGGCGAGTCCCTGATGCTGGGCTGCTGGCTGGCACAGCCCAGCCTGCGGTGCCTCCTGCACAGCTGCACACTGAAGCGGGGATGGGAAGGGCGGCTGTAAATGGCCTGCGATTAATCCCAGCTGCTGCACAGAAACCGTGAGCGGGGAAGAGGATCGTGCGCTCACAGCCTCTTGAAGCTACCACACGCTTTGTGTGTCATCACAGGGATTGTACCGGAGCTGAATGCAAGACTGAAAAGTAGTCTGAAACCCGCAGTGTGGGGAGGATGCTGTACAACCCCTGGAAATCTTATGGAGCTCGTTAGCCCGCTGTGTACATTACACAACATTTAGGCACACAGCTATAGAGTTCCCACAGATGTTTCAAACCCTTTCACAAACCCAAACCTCCCAGAATTGTAACAGCCTTAGGAACTGGTTGAGGAAAATTAGCCCCGCTGCTGGTAACTGTTTCTTACCGAGTCCTGTTTTCCTGGCTGGAAGCTGCTCTGGAGGTCAAGTTGCTTTGCTTTGTAGGTAGATGTTGTGTGTTTATGTACCGCGCCTGAACAGAAAGCGGCCGTCGGGGTCTAACGGCAAAGGGGGACAAGCTGTTTCACAGACTGCATGCAGGGGGGCGGTTTAAATGCTTGTTTTACAAGGAGGTCAGGGCAGAGCCCAGACCTGTTTCCTTACCTGCTGAATGGCCCGTGCACCCCTCCCCTGGCGCTGGCACTCAGCTGGCTCTCCTACTGCAAGGGAGTTTTGAAAACTCTTCCTGTATTTATGAAAGTTGGCAGAGGACCTGTCCAAAAGCAAACTCCCCCCATCCCTGGTTTTCCTCAGCTTTAAGCTAGAGAGCCAAGCTTCAGTTGTGCCCAAAGCCACCACCAGGCTCCTCAGGCTGGTCATCTGCTGTGCTCCAGCGCCTGGAGGGTAGGGGTCCGTGGCTGCCAGCCCTAACTAGGCACCATCTGCATCACGTCCAGCCCTTCCCTCTGTCCCAGCCCTCACCTCCCCCGATAAGCCCACTGCATGCTCTTTGTCCCCGTTTTATCAGGATGATTGCACTGCAAGCTGGGACATAAGAAAAAGCTGTAACCCCCCAGAGAATCTTGCCACAGAAATGTTAAGAGGCTACAGCTCACTACCAGCTAATACCTAGTAACGGGGAAGTTTCAACTGCCGGAGGTTTGCCTGGAAGGAAGATGCTCCCATGGGATCACACTATTAGCACAGGATTCCCAGTCCAGGAATTTGCTTTTCATTCTATAGAGCACTTCAGATGCTCCTCGGCACATACAGTGCAGAGAGAGAAAATCTTACAAAAATCTTACGTGCACCTGCACGCACACACACACAGAAGCCCGTGGAGCTTCACTCCTATGGCACTTTTCAGCTCCAGAAAAGCATGTCTGCATAGTACCACTTGCTCTAGTAAATAAAACTGCAATTCTATCCAACTACGAAACACGTCTGCTGCCTTAAACAACTCACGGGTCAGAAGGGGAAGGGGAGAAGAAACAAAAACAACTTGGATGAGAACAGAAAGTATATACGCACTTTTGTGAACGCACGAGGCTTGCCCAGTCGCATGAAGGTTCTCGGACACAACCGGTTATAAACGCTCCGTAAACATCAATGCGGGTTAACACAAGGATCTCAAAGAAGCAAAGAAACTTGCCTAAAATCAGTCTAACGTGGCTCTTGTCCCATTAGCTTGTACCTGACAGTACAGACTGCAAAACCACTCTGAACAGTATCCTCGAGGAAAACATTACTGCTTCTGCACCAGCTGCCAACAGCCTTTGAATCCCTTTAGCCCTCAACAGGGTAAAGGAAGCTGAAAGAGGACAGTTACAGCCCTGAAATAAGGACAGTCCAGTATGTACTGTGCAAATATATCAGATTTTATTACTCTTTTATGGAAATAATAACAGACATTCAGGTAGAAACATATTAAATAAATGCAGTCAACGGTTTAAATGCAAAAATAAATATAAAGTCCAGCAGCTCAATGCATCTAAAACAGCTCATTTCTTCTAACGAATAGAAAAGATTTTTTTTTTTTGTCTTTTTCGTCTTTTAAACGGAGAGAGTTTCATACAATCAAATAGAAACGAAGGTACAAGCGCTTTCTTAGAAAACATCCCGCCCCGGGTGCTCCTCGGCCAGCGGCGGGGCGGCTCCCTGCAGCCCAGTCCGTGGTGCCACCGGGCCAGCAGCCGGGCCAGCAGCCGGGCCAGCAGCCGGGCCAGCAGCCCTCAGAGGGCCGAGTCCGAGTCGCTGGAGTCGAGGCTGTTGCGGAGGCGGCAGCTGCCGAGGCGGTCCCGCTGCAGGCTGAGGTTCTGGGTGCTCCGCCGCAGGCACTCCAGCGACTGCAGGAAGGACTTCCTGGCCTTCTCCTCCTCCATGGGGGACACCCCCTCCTCCTCCACCTCCTGGATCTCGTCGAAAGTCACCGGCTGCGTCTTGAAGCGGGACTGCCGCGGCCGGCGCAGCTTGCCCTTGGGCGGCTTGGCGGGGCGGGCGGGCGGGGGGAACTCCTCGGCCACGCACACGAAGTGGGGCATCACGGCCTGGTAGCTGGAGCAGACGCCCAGCAGCTCGGCCGGTTTGGCGGCCATCCTGCCGCCCCCGGGGCCGCCCGCCGCGGGGGCTGGCGGAGCGGGGCGCGGAGCTTCCGCCGTACCGGGCGCCCGGGCTCCGGTGGGCAGCGGCGGCCGCGTAACGACGAGCCCCGCGGAGAACGGCGGGGCGGGGCGGAGCGGAGCGGTGCGATGCTCTGCGGAGCGGGGCGATGCGATGCGATGTTCCGCGGAGCGGGGCGATGTTCGGCGGAGCGGCTGCCGTGCGGAGAGGTGCGGAGACCACAAGAACCCAACCGCTGCTGCTGCCGCCGCCGGCGCCTCGGCGCCGTTATATATCCCGGCGCTGCCCCCGCGGGAGCATGCTCAGACGGCAGCGGAGCCCACTTGCAGCCCGCCGGGCGCTTCCCTTCCGCCTGACGTCCCGACCGGCCCCGCTGCCGCCGCCCCCAGACCCCCCCCGGGAGCGGGGGGCAGGGCCCGGGGCGGGGGAGCCCCCGCCGCTCCTGCGGAGGCTTCGCGCTCGGGCCCGCCGCCCCTTCCCGGCCTCTCTCGCCGCCCGCCGGTCCCCAGGCTCCGCTCCCCGGTCCCCTCTCCCTCCCCGGTCCCCTCTCCCCCCCCGGGTCCCCTCTCCACTCCCGGGTCTCTCCTCCCCCCGTCCCCTCTACTCCGGGTCCCCTCTCCCCCCCGGATCCCTTCTCGCCCAAGTCCCCTCTCCCCCGGTCCCCTCAACTCCGGGTCCCCTCTCCCCTCCCGGGTCCCTTCTCCCCGGGTCCCCTCTCGACCCCCGGGTCTCTCCTCCCCCCCGTCCCCTCTACTCCGGGTCCCTTCTCCCCCGAGTCCCCTCTCCTCCCTGGCTCCCCTCTTCCCCGCCGGGTCCCCTCTCCCCCCCGGGTCCCTCGTCCCCCGGTCCCCTTGCCCCGGGCCACCCCTTTCCCGGTGGAGCATCAGGCAGGTCCCTGAGGCCTCGCTCCACCCCAGAGAGCTGCAGCATAGTCCAGATTTCTACATCTCACCTCACAGCTTTTTTTTTTTTTTTTTTTTTTTAATCAATACCATGAGTCCTATGGCTGTAAAAGAACACGAACAGGTTTGCCCGGATCGCTACCGTCAGAGTAACACACACAGGGTTAAAGGAAACCCCGAGGCAAGCCCAAATCTGAACACCCTCATGCTGCAGTGACCCCGACTGAAACTACAGCCTGGGATAGTCCCAGGCAAGAAACCATCAGCCACAGGAGGGTTAAGCAGGACTCAAGGCACTGGGATGTCGTTCCCAGTTCCACCACCTCTAATGTCATTTAAACACCTGCTTCGGTGTGACTCCATTTTTTCCTCCTTTTAGAAGGGATCCTAAAATTCTCCATTCCCCTGTGGGCTCTGTCATACTTCTTTGGTACGACGCAGGATCGGATCCTCAGACAAAAAGGGCGTACAAGTATTACTGAGCTGAAACAAAAGCGTGCAAATTAGTGACGGCTGGGACCACGCTTTGAAGCTGTGCGTGCCAAGGAAGCTCAGTGATGGAAAAACCCAACAGCGTAAGAAAAACATACGATAGGAATAGGAAAGGAGCTAGAAAGAAGCAGAGTAGAAAAGCAGGAGGGAGGAAGAGCCTGAAATGGTTAGTCTGTCCCCTTTTCAGGGCTAATGTTAGACTGTTCCCATAAAGACATTCTCCAGCACAGCTTCACCCACTCGAGGATATTTTTGAAGCTTGGTTAGGAACCGGGAAGGAAGCAGAGGCTTAGCAACGGCATCGGGAATCCTGGTCTGTGCTAGTGAGGGGACAGTGACAGCGCGCGCAGGGCCCCGAGGCTTGCCGAGCAGTCGGTGCCCCCGGCTCGGTGTGCCCAGAGGTTCCCGGGGCACCTCCAGCATGGGCAAACTAGCCCGCAGGAAGATCTGCGCTTGCCCCAGCAGCCCTGGGTCCCGTGCCCAAGCTAGTTGATTGCATTGCGCCATAAAACGTGTTCTTCATGCAGAGGTGGGTAAGTGCTCTGAAAAAACCCATCCAGCACACACGTCCTGTGCCACAGCCCAGCACGCAGAAAGGGACTCGGGTTTGCGAAGGTCACCACCAGAAAGTCTCAGCTTTGCCTTTGGGGCAGACTTGGGAGTGGTCCCTCCTCCTTTCAAACTGCCCCGGGACCCGCGCTGGGACCAAACCATTGCAATTACAGCCCTGTCTCAGACGGGATAAAACAAAACAAGAATACGGCTTTGGGAGAGAGGGGACCAGAGGCACTTGCTAGCGTGTGTCCAGACTGCTTCGCCTCTTGCCAGCATAAAAAAACCATTAAGAGCCTTGGCTTTATGAAGCACCTGGCTGCAATCTCTCGGCTCCTTGGCTCCTCAAGGCAGCTTTAGGGCCAGGTTCAGCTTGAAGCCTTTTTATTGGGAGATACAATTAGCTTAATAAGGGAACAATTTTCTGTTTGGTCAAATTGAATCATTCCAGCTTGGAGAAGGCTGTTTTTTGCTGTTGATTTTAATGGCTAAATTTAGCCCATACAGCCCTTAATGCAGTACGATGACTTTCTCTCCAAGAGCCCCTATTTACAACAGTTTTTATTCCTGACAACCCGATTCTGCAGCACAGGGAGGGCCATACTGTGTTTCCCAAGCACAGCCCTCCGAGACGAGGAGCCTGCAGAGCAGTTCGGAGGGCTCCTGGGGCTGAGCTTGGCTATCCTGCAGAAACAAGCTGTGGGATGACACAGGAGCCTTGTTCTGGCAGTGGAAAAAAGCATCTCACATTCATATGAAGCAAGGTAAATTGAATCTGCTTTAGCATAAGAGATTCTGCCAAAAAAAAGGCTGTTTGACTTGATATCTGAAATTCAACACATGCATCCCCAGTCCAGACTGCCTGTCTGGTTTCATACGGAAAGTTCAGTATGAGAGCAAAGTAGTTTCACTTCAGGTAGAGCAAACTTTTAACTCCCTCTGAGTATAAAATGCTCTGGGAAATTTCAGAGCTGAGTTGGAGCAACATCACCATGGTAATAACCAGGCCTTAAGATTTTATTTGAGACAATTCAGAAAAAAATATCCTGTGACATAATCCCCCAAGTTAGGCCTGCAATGCGCTAATGTAAAAACTATATTTACTCCAGTGGTTTAAATCATCACTTTAATCTCGGCTGCTCCCGGTACTGAAATGTGACCTCATGGTATAGATTACAGAAACTCTCTGCCGCGTGGATCATCAGAGCGGATTTCTTCCCTGCATAGTACAGGGCTGAAGTCACGCTGTACGCCAGGGCGCTGCACAGGGGCCGGGGGGAACATGTGCCCTGGGCTGGGAACGTTTCAAACGCTGCATGTTTTACATAAAATATCCACTCGACAGCTCTGGGGCCTTGGGAAGTTAAAACGCCGGTTGCACAGGAGGAGAAACGACTAACGCTGCTTAAACAGCACCGTGGAAATTAGTTATGTCATCGGGTCACTCGTTTAACAATGCGATTATAGGAAATACACGCATAGCCTATTAATTATTACTCCTTGCTGGCTACCAGATTGAATGCCACGGAAGGGAAAGAGCAAGAAGAAGAGGGGGAGAGGGAGATTCGCCTCTTCCTGGAGAAAAAGAAACTTGCACAGAAACAACCTGTAGTCAGGCAATGCAAGTGTGGATGCCCTCAACACCTCGAAATGGAGTGGGACAAGCTGCTTCCCAGCAGGTGGGTTTCAGATCTCCTCTCAAAACACGCTCGAGAGTAAAACCTGCCTCTCGCTGTCCTGCCAGGCAGCATTTTGTACTGTCAGCCACCGCGCGGCACCTTGGTGTGCGCATCTCTACTCAGCAGCCTGCTCTGTGAACTCATTTCCATGAGGAAATGGGAAGGAGTTGCGGTTCCTTCCCTGCTATAGTTCACACCCTGAATTTTTAAAAATAATACTAAAAACATTCAGCTAACTGCAGCCTAACAGATACCAGCTTACAAATAGGAAAGGATAAAATAAATAAACAGGCAGTCGATACAAACTGCTTCTGAAAGCAGGAGGTAAGCCTCTCATCTCTTCCTCTGCATGCACGTGATTCAAACCTGAAACTACTTTTCTGATGGGGGAACCGAAGTTACTCAACAAGGCCCAACTGAAACCCACTCTGAGTCTGCTGCCTGGAAAAAAGCAAACTGTTGTTTCTTTCTTGCTGCCAGAACAAATTAGCAGCACCACCGAGTGTAGCTTAACTCGGCGGCCAAGCCTCTCTCGAGCCCACGTCAGTGCGTTTACACCAGGGAATTGTTTGGCTAATTACTTGCAAGGGCTATGTGCTCAAGGTTGCCATATCCCTTTCCTTATGTATTTGGCTGGATATCCTTTATTTTCCTTTCCAGTGTTTCTAGTCAGGACTTCAGCAGCCTTTTAACATTTTTTTCCTTTTAAAAAAAATAAATAGAAGCAAAGCCAGCCCCAGCAGCTGACAGCCTGAGGGTAATCATACATTAAGGATCACACACCCGCACGCTCACAGTCAGGCAGCCAACAGAGCAACGCGTCGCCAGCATTTCAAATGCTTGACATGTCTGTTGAAATATTTTCCTCAAGACAGATCCCTCACGTTCCCTGGGCCACACCGAGGGGCATCCTACCTGGCAGCACTTGGGGGGCAGCCGCAGGGAGCTCGGCAGCACAGGTGAGGAATAAGCACTTCTCCCCTCCGCAGCCAGCAGGTACTGGGAAGGGTTTAGCTGCAGGACTGGAAATCTCCGTAGGCAAGAGATGGGGCTTGTTCTGCAGCACACCCCGACTCCCGTCTCCTGCGGGCCAGGGCTCCCCCTTCATGCCCTGAGCACCACAATTTTTGTCCCCTGCAGCAGGAGCAGAGGGAGAAGCCTTAGGCAATAAGGTGTGAGGAAACTCCCCTGCGGCACTGACCGTATCTTGGAGGGCAGATACATTCAGCGAGGCACCAGCGAGTGGCACCGGGAGGCCCAGGCCTCTGCTGGGGTGTTTGCAGGCTGCTAATGAAAAATTATTTCTACAAGCCCCTTCCACGAGGAAGCTCTTGCTGATGTACCAGGGTCTTGCTAGGATGGGCAAGTGTCCTGGGTTTGTGTGGTGGGGTTTTTGGTAGCAGGGGAGGGGGCTACAGCAGCGGCCCCTGTGAGAAGCTTCTCAAAAGCTCCCCTGGCTCCAAGTCAGACCCACCTCTGGCCAAGGACAGACCAGTTAGCACTGGTGGCTGTGCCTTGGCGATAATGTATTTAAGAAGGGGAATCTGGGAGGAGGAATGGGAGTTGGGAGGAGGAGTTACGAGGTGTGAACACCGAGGTCAGTGGAAGGAAGGAGGAGGAAAGGGGGGAAGGCGCGTGGGAGCAGGGAGCCCCCCTTTATCCTGTGGTGAGAGGGCAGGGCCGCCCCCTCCCACCCATGGAGGTCACCAGGGGAGCAGAGATTTGCTGGCAGCCTGTGGACAACCCCACACCGGAGCAGGCGGCTGCGCCAGGCTGGGACTTTGTAGGAAGAAGCAGCCCCCGCTGTTGGAGTTCGGCGTTGGGAGGACTGCGACACGTGGAGGTGACCCATGCCAGAGCATCTCCAGAAGAACGCATCCCGTGGGGAGGACTCACGATGGAGAAAGTTCGTGGAGGACTGTCTCCCGTGAGAGGGATGCCACGGGGAGCAGGGGGCAGAAGGCAGAAGAGTGCTTCCCCCCTACCTCAGAGGAAGACGCTGTGGACTGACCGCAACCCCCATCCCCTGCCCCTGCCCTGCCGGGGAAGGAGGTAAAGGTATCAGGAACAAAAGCTGGGCCCCCGGGAAGAAAACAGGGGTGGAGGGAGGTGTTTTGAGATAAGGTAATGCTTCTCATTGTCCCGTTCTGTCTGTTCAGTGTTGGGTTTGTTAGTGTTTGAATTAAAGCACGTTCTTGTTTTTCTTCCCCTAACAAGTCTGCCTTTTTTGCCTGTGACAGTTTTAATGCGTGAGAAAACCCCTCCCTGTTCTCATCCATTCCTGAGCCTTTTTGTTTAATCTTTTCTCCTTCCCAGTGCTGGCTGGGAAGGAGTGAGCCAAGGGCTGTGTGGTGCTCAGTTGCCCAGGACAGCAAGTTCTTTGAGGGATGCCTCAAACTGGATGTGTTCGGTGCAGGAATTCGAGGTGCATGGAAGGATTTTTACATCCCCCTGGCAATCTGCCACAGAAATGGTGCCACCTTGCCACTTACTGAGGTTTTACGATACTTCTAGAAAAAAGAACTTTTTAAGAGAAAAAGTTTGTCTCATTTTTATGGATAACTTGGCTATTTTGGCTGAAAAAATTCTTTCCAAGTCAACCTAAAGTGGTAAGTATGGGAAATTACGCCGAGTTGTTGATTCCCAACTTCTTTTTACAGACAGCATCATCCCACGATCCTCCCTTCCTCAGCCCGTCCCTGAAACCTGGCTCCCCTTCTTCCCTGTCCTCCACCTGCAGCTCCTGCTCCTTCTTCCCCAGTCACAGCCGCTCCAGTTTTAGCCAGACCCCTGCGAGCCCAGGCCCACCAGCCCAGCAAGTGCCGTGGTGCTCACCGCGCCCGATGGCACCTCTCAGTGGCTGGGGACTGGCCTGGAAGAGAAGGTATTCCACTACGCGGTGTTAGCCAAACAAAGCCTGAGCATTGTTACTTTCATTAACTATATGATCTATACATATATTTATAAATCATCTCAGGGGTGCGGTCACAGGCCGAGGACACTGGAGACATAAACACGCCGTGGATTTTCACTGTGATGTAAATCACCGAAACCCACATTTCAGCTTCCCAGCGAGGTGTGTGAGAAGAGTGCTGTTTTAACTTGGCCAAGGGCAGGCAGGTCAGGCTTGGGCCGCTTTAAAATGAAGGCTGTAAAGATCAAAGTCAGGTTTGGTAGGGAGGATGGGTTGAAATGAGGAACCCTCAGAAGCAGAGGAGCCAGCTGAAGGCAGAGGCGTGGTGAAGGCTGCGACAGGAGGGAGCAGGAGGAACAGTGGGGCCATGCGGGCCGGCCGAGAGCAGAACCAAGGCTGGAGTAAGAAGAGTGAGGGACAGAGTCTGGGTCGGTGACAAGGGTGGAAAACCCAGCAAGGGGCTGCAGGGCACGCTGCCTGCGGGGCACACGGCATTAGCTCTCTTCAAACCTCGCTTCTCTCTGCCAGCCTGACAAGCTCTGGGAGCGGACCGTTCCCTTCCAGCCTGCACGGCGAGGAGGTACCCAAGGCATGACTGTAGGTCGTGACAAACACCCATGAATACCCGTGAGGTACAACACAGTTAACAGAAAGGATGTGTACTCAAAGCTCCTACCTCCTCAAATACCTCACTTTCCATCTTGCCTGACTTTTTGCGAGCTGCAGTAAATCCCATAAAGCTTCTGCTCACTGCCATTAGGACAAAGTATTGACTAAAATGTATGAATGTATTAACAGTCCTCACAGAAATATTTTATTTTATTCTCTGTATCAAATCGTTTTAATTGTAAAGTGATAGCTGAAGTGAGAAGACAGCGTTTCAGTAGCACGTCAGGATAACAGCGTTTGGCTGTCATCACACCACTAACAATAAATGTAGTAACAAAAGCCGTTGTTTTCAGAGAGAGCTGCAAAATGTTCCCTGACGAAAACTGCTATATTGAATTTCCCTTGTTTGGCCTGAGGGGCGTCAGAAGGGATGTCAGCTTTTCCCAGCTCTGTTACTGACGTCTTGGGACACGGCGATACGAGGAGACAAGATAAAAGTGCAGTTTAGACAACTGGAGACCAGTGATTGCAGAAAACCCAGCTGTTTAAAGAATGAAACTGTGCTTTTAACAAATTAAGAGACTTGACTCTTAAGAGAATATTCCTGCTGGTACAAGTTGCTGCCACTTGGAGTAAAATTAACCTCTAACCTCCCATGGCTTTAACTGTCGAGGTATTAGTATGTTCAGTTGTTACTGTGATCCTATCCACTAAGCAGCGCAGAAATCAGGAGTTCTAGTTCAACAATACTTTTTGTAATTAATAAAACACATCCTGGCGCAGGTTCAAAAGCTTGAAAAAATGTTTTGTGCCCCACAAAATAAATTTAAAAAAAAATTTTGGGAAAAAAACCCCTCTTTGCGTGTACAGGGGAGCACTTTGTGGATGAAAGGCAGGAATTTCTGTCCCTCCATATGGCCCGTGTCGAGCTGGTGGCCGAGGCGGTGCCGATGGCCACGCGTGCTGTGCAGCCTCCCAGGCAACGCTCCAGCTGTGGGAGCAGAAACGCTGTTGGCAGGGGAGCGAGGAGAGGATTCCCCCGCTCCTCCTCGGGGAGGCCCAGCGTAACCCATAGCCCTCTGGGCATAGGATGCTCGTCTTGGTTTTCCTCCCGTGCCCAACTGATTTTTGCAAGAGCTGGAGAAATTGAATTATTTCAGAGACTTTTCCTATCCTCTCTCAGATTTGGACAAAACTGATCACAAACCTCAAAACTAGCAAGGGAGGGCTGACTAGCAGGCAGCACGGCCACAAAGGCTCTGGCTGCTTTGGAAGTCGGGCAAGAGGGAAACCTTTCCTACGGGAGTCGAGATTAAAAATCTTAAATCAGTGCCACAAATAGAATCTTAGCACTGCTGAAGGATTTTATTTTCCACTTCCTTCTGCAGCTAAAAACACTGCAAAGCATCCAAGTATTTCAGCAGAATAAATTTCCTTTTTTCCTCTTTTTAAGCCTATTTGCAGAAATAACTGTAGTCTAGGGATTAAAACAGAAGTTTCTTGACAATTAACTATCAGACTTAAGTAACCAAATCCTGCAGACTGGTTTTTACTCAATCTCTAAACCTTTTTGGGGACTTGAGACAAAAATTACTACAACCACATCAGTAAGTAATAGGTGAGTGACCCCAGTTCCAGGAACTGAAGCCCTGTCTGCTGAGGGGATCCAGTGTGGCACTAATGCTGACAAGCAGAAAGAAAAACAAGCGTAAGCCCACCCCTGTCAGATGAAAGCCCAAAGCCGAGGAATGATCTTTGTAACACCAGGAAGAAGTTTTTCTAAGATAAAATAGAGCCACTTTGGTCTCTGCAAGGGAAGCGAAGCCAGGAGTTAACTGATGAGGTGGCCAAAAGAAAGATTGATCAGTGCAGAATACAGGGACGTTACAGAGAAGCAGCCGATGCTCAGGCCGTTTTATTCTACCTGTGTCCTGCGTCCCGCCAGCAGTGTCTTGCTCCATCGCTGCCCCTGCCCCGAGGCCTGGGAGGATTTCTTCATGCTGGCTTGTCAGCCCGTCCCAGGGAAGCAACCTCTTCTCTGGCACAAGCTGCGACGGCTTCACCGCCGCTGGGGAAGTGCAGATATTGGCAAATTTTGCCTTACACGCAGCGTCAGACACCTTCCTAGTGCCATGCCCGCTGCCCCCCCTCCCCTGCGCAGGGGTGGGTGTCGGTGCCACGTCCCGGCTGGCTGCGTAACCCAGGGAGCCTGCAGCCCCCCACCGCTTCCCAACAGAAACCACCACCTGGCAATTTTAAATCCCTCTTCCATCGCTCCCACTTGCTTTTCCCAAAGAATGGAGGAGGCTGCATCTTGTGGTCCCCCTCCTTTCCAAGCCCCCCCGGCTATTTCGAGCTGAAGGCATGCCATGCCAGTGGGGCAGGCTGCCTCCCCCTTGGCACAGTGCAGAAACCCAGCACGGATCTGCCTCCAGTAAGCAGGACGCAGGGAGCGGGGGGATACTGGGAACCAGGGAAGTTCTGCAGCCTTACAAACCCGGCCCCAAGCTGGGACTGTGGGTTGTGTATCTGAGCCACTACACCCGCTGGCAAGTCACAGAATCACAGAATCATCAAGGCTGGAAAAGCCCTTGAACCTCCTCCAGTCCAACCATTAACCTCACACTGACCGTTCCCATCTTGCTGAGGGAATGGCCCTCTGGGAAGGGCCAGCGCTCCTATAGCCAACAGCTGCTGAGCCCCTATAGAACCCTCACAAGTTGCTCTCTGGCATGCCAAGAAGAGGAGATGATACCTGCAAGATCTCAGCAGAAGTTAGGCGCAGGGAGGACAGGCCACTGAGCTCCAGTTTAAACAAATAGCCCCAGTTGCTATGGAAACCTCAAGGATGGAAAAGAAGCACTTTGAAAACAAAACACAGTGAGGCAGATTTCATATCCACTCTGAAAAGGTTTATGACCAGAAAAGGCAAAGTGGGTGTTAAATGCTTTTTAGCTAAGTCAATAGTAGCAGTGCTTGGAAAGGAGGCATTATGGATTCGCAGCTCCTACCATACCTCTTCTCTCACAAACCCCAGGAGAACAGTCTTCTGTGCTTTGCCAATATTACAGTATGAAAATTCTGGTTTCTTAACCTCTTCCTGGCACCCCATCTCCTTCTACATTACTACTGTAGCTATAAATTACTATATGTAGCTATACTAAGCCCATCAGTCACAACAAGTAGAAAATACATAGCTAGAATTAATCTGACACGGGAGGAATAAGATTATCTACAGCTTTAAAGCTAATAAAAACTGAAAATCCTGACTAGGGTTTTCTTCCCCTTAAAAAAAAATGAAAGAAATACAGCAGAGGAATGAAGGAACTTTGCCATGGATTTTAAATGGCGTGTGCTCAGATCGACCTGGTGTGGCCCAACAGCACAGTGTTCAATCCTGTCTCGTCAGGAGTTTGTGCTTGAATATTCAGGCGTTCTGTGATTAAACGCTCATTGCAAGTAGCATGGAGACAGAGTGATTCCTGGCACTAGTATGGTTAACTAATAATGTTATTGTTTATATAGGTGTTAAATAAATGAATGGTTACATATTGTTGATGGAACCAGTCGCCCTTTTGTTCAGGACAGCTCCATCCTGCGTGTTCCCTCAGGGTGGCAGGCCACCATCCATCCTCACCAAAGACAGCTTCCATTCATCTGCTCCTTAGCACCAAGCCTGGTGGTGGTTATTTTGGAAAAGGTGATGGTTATTTTGGAAAAGGGAATCTTAACAATCTGTTTGAAAGCCACAGACAATGAACGGTTTTGAGGAATGCAATTTTTCAGCTGTTCCAGGAAGAAACACACATACTCTGCTGAAAAATAACATTTCAGAATGAAGCAACGGGAAAAAAGTAAAGCCCCAGTTTATATCTTCTGCATAAAAACAATCGTCACACCTGCAGCAGGGAGCATACGAGAGGTAACTAGACATAAATGTGAACAAAGGACAACGGGAGCGAGAGGAGAAAGGAAAAGGCTACGAGAGGCAGTTTGGGAGACACAGGAAGAACACAGGGAATATGGAAACTAAAATTCAGAGTGCTCTGTAGGCAATGCAGCTCTCAGCACCTGCTCCGCCACCTCGTACGGACAGACTGCTCCATGCTTAGTCTGGTGGTAACAGCAGAACCAGGCAACACCCCACCCCCCATCCTCTCCATACCTTTGCTTTCAGATAAACAATATATTTTACTCTAAATTAATGTAATGTATTCTGAGTTTAAAGCTTTTTCAAAAAGCTTTTTGGCTGGGAATATTGTACTGTCAAAACAGTGCTAGGAAGGCAAAGCCTTGTAACTGGAAAAGAAATCTTTTGGGTAGCATTATTAGAAATACATTTTTTAAACCCATATAACTAGGGGAAAGGTTCCTCCAGCTATCTTTAAGTTAAAGAATGGACCCTAACTACATATTTACCATTCTGAATACGTTACCCTCTGCACCTGACTCCAACAGCAGAAACAGCTGAACAGTAGCACTAGAAATTTTCCAGTTGCCCTGGTCTCCACTGAAAAAAACCCTTTAGGTGCCATAAGACCACCACCAGGTTCAAGACTTCTCAAACCTCACTTTTGCACACATCCAGTTTGAGAACTCTAAGAGTGCTTGCAGCATTCAGGAACAAATATCTACCTACAGGAAAAATGTCCCTGCGGGAAGATCTCCTGAGGAGATGTGGGCTGGAATCTCCTCTGCTCTAAGCCATTTCCTGCTGTCCCGGCAGGCAGGAGGTTGCAATCCGCTGCCACCTGGCTAGGTGACATTTTTGGGAGGAGGTGGGGGTAGGAAGGAAGGACCCACAAGTTCCCAGCTGACAAAGAAACTTGACCTCTATTGCCAACTGTTCCCCTTGCAGCCAGGGCACTTGGGACAGGGGGAGGAACGATGCCACGTGCCTTCTCCCCACTGTCAACCAGATTTGGATATAAGCAGCAGCACAGTTGACACATGGGAGAGAGCAGAACATAGTAGACACCAGCAACAAAAGGGTATCACCCCAAGAGAGCTCCGTCGGATACAGCATTTCTCTTACAAATCATTTTATTGTTGGGAAGGAAATCTTGGTTTTCTCCCGGATCAAAGGAAGTAAAGAAACTAAACCACAATTTGCTACCATTATAAATTAAAACTGAGAAAGGAAGTGAAAAACTGTTCTTCCATAACAGTATCAGCCTCCAGGGCCCCACCATCAGTTACGTGCCACAGCTTCACTGAATTCAAATGACTTGCAATTTCCGTAGGCTGAGATTTGGGGGTTTAAAAGTTTCTGTCTAGTCCCCATCTCCTACTCTCTCCTGACACTCCTGTCCCACCCGAAATCACTGGAAGCTACAGCTTCGTTGTGCTAAAACCAAAAAAGAAATCAAGAGTTTATTAGCAAATTCCAAAAGTCATGTTTTTCATCTCTTTGTGTCTATTTTCCTGCCTATGACACAGACGTAACGGTTTCAAGCCAGCAGGGATGGAGGACTGATAATACTCAAGCAATGGGCAGCTTTGACCTGGCTGATAAGGCTCGTGGCTAAGGCGTCTCTGTTGCCTGCCTTGTCTGTCTTCTCGGCACGGATAAACAGTCAGGATAAAGTCTGACCGCAGAGTGCGTAGCAGAAGTGAGCCTTGACCCTCTGTTCTACTAGACATTAGTATAATTCAAGTAGTTATATAAACAATGAAACTGATTGCTTCATTGGAAAAGACTTTGCAACCTACAAATGAAAAGCAACGCACTACCCCTTGGTGAAATGAGTAATACTCGGAGATCATCATGAAGTGCAGCTTTCTCCTTTCTGCACACACAGCACACACACAGCTGGCTTTACATAAAAGAATCCTGTCTTGTCATTACTTAGAACACCGATCACTACTTGGGGGGAAAGCGGAGACAAGAAAAACAACTGCTCACTGAATCTTTCTGCTCCAGTCGGTACCTCTCAGATCTTCCATGTGCCTTGTGTTCTTTTAAGAATGAGCACGGTTTTTTCACAAACTTAAAGCCTGTGATTTAGTATCATCCAATAGTGTATCATTTCTGAAAACAGAACAGCATTGTCCACGTAACACAGGCAGTTTCTGATTGTCAAAGATCTTCATAATATCGATTCGTTTCCCCACCAGATATTTCACAGAACTCTGTTCCTTTAAGGCTTCCTTTAAATCTGTAGCAATTCACAGGCTCTGGATCTGCTGTGGGTTTATATCCCGCAATGCCCAAAGCACCTCTTCACTTCCAAACTCCATCAGGTTCTGGATAAATGATCCTAAAGGTCAAGTTTATCCGTGCATCTCTAGAATGATATTCCTTAGGCACTCGATGCTGTAAGTGGCATTAGAAGGAAAAAAACCAAAACAAAACAAAACATGAGCTTGCGTATTTAAAATACAGGCAATCAAACAATGTAAAAAAACTTAATTTGCTGTGATGGCTTTTTATTAGCATTTCTAAACATTTAGGTAAGGCAAAAAATTCGTGTTCAGACTGTTCAGGGCCACTGAAAACAAAAGACCTTTTGTAGATTACTGTAGGCTTGTTAAATTAAGTTGCAACTTTTTTATATTCCAAGTTCCTAAATTGATTTTGCTCTTTCAGCTCCAGGTTGCAGCTTTCATTGCTGAACTTTAATGCTGGAACATCTGAGCTGATTCCTATTACATCACTTAGCACTTGAAAGAAAACCCATTGTTTCTGTGGGTGCTTTGAAATTCTGCAGCAGAAAGCAATATTAATGCGCTGGGAAACAACTCTATCACTGCAAGCAGAATGTGCCCTACCTTTATGGGAGTGCCTCCTGCATATTGTACTGCAAGGAAAGCACACAAACGGTGTCGAGGAGTTCTTACCTGCCAGTCCTCCTGGGTAGCTCCTTCCATCAGCAGCAGAGTCCCGTGATCAAGTGGGATCCTTAGTCTTTCCACGTAAGTGTAGTCTCCATTCTCTTCCTAAAAAGAAACGTTAGACACTGAAGAAGCAGGCACGTGCATTTGGTAGAAAACCAGTCCTCTTAAAAAGCTGTGAGGGCAGAGGGGGAAAGTTAAGCTCTTACAAGATCAAGAAGTCTAACTAAACTTCTCTCATTACCGTATTTCATAAAGAGCTCAGGAGCCGAACATTTTAAGGATGGAAGAAGCTATTACATCTCACTGCCTGTATGACACAGGTAAAGCTCAGCAAGTTTCTACATCTAGTGCAAAATTCTGGAGCGAGGCTGTGAACCTTTTGGCATCATCCACTCCTGAAATAAACACTTCTGCCTGGAGACATCCTGCAATAGCCACCCTGATTCCAACAGTTCATCAAAAATACACATCTTCCTTCTATTCTGAATTTGTCTGGTTTTGCACATTACATGTTGGTATATATTATCTGCTAGATGAAGAACTTTTCCTATCCAAAAAAAAAAAATCGCCTCTTCCGATAGTACCTTGTAAAACAAGTTGTCTTAAACTTTATCATTACTAAGCAGAACAGACTGCTAAACTAGAAGACAAATAATTTGTGAACTTTTGTTAGGCCTTCAGATTACGTACAACTTTTTTCACGCACGAATACAGCAAACAGACATAGTAACACCACAGTATTAGTCTCACACATCAGTGGGAATAGCACCTCTCCATTGCTTTGCACTATCCCTTCCAATCTGAAATCAGAATAAGACAGTGCTAAGTCAAATTGCTCAGGGAAGTTTATCACGCCAACACAGTTCTCATTGTCAGTCATGACGGTAACATCCTCATGAAATCACACGATGAGTGACATGAGCTATCTTCCAGAATGCCATGTGGGCAGGTATTCTAATGCTCTATGTAGTCCTTTCATATTTTTTGATTTTAGCCTTCAAGAGCTGCAGGAAAAAATTGCTGCAAACCTTGAACAACTTCCATTGAACATCTTGCCTTCACGTTGGCACTTTGATTATTTTGTTTGAAATGTGAGTAGGAAAACCAGGATGTCCCCCAAATACAGAATGGCAGTATATATTTTGTGGTTTATAGCTCTCTATTGCCAACTTTGCAAGCTGGCTGGGAAGAATGGAAAGCAACTCTCTGAAATGAGGAATTCGGGGAAGTTTCAGATAGGAAGTCACCTACAAAATACGGGGATTACTTTAGAGAGAGGGGGAGTTGGAGACATATTTTAATTGGTGTTGAAAGGGAGGGGACTTAAGAGGTCTTTTATTTTTAAGTTATAGAAAGCCATAGATAGCTTGAAAGTGTTAAGTGAATAATAAATGTCCTCCACTGGGAAAAGACTATGACAGGTTCTCAGTCTCTGCATTGTACAAGTACAGGGTTAACCTTGTTCTGAGTGTATGGCATATAACAAACAGATAGCCTGAATGCGTGCTTCTTATTGTACCACTGCCTCTAGAAGCAGAGATACTGGCTTTTATCCAAAGAGATCACCAAATCAGTTATTTGTTGATGAAAGAAAAGCCAGAGATCACAATCACTACAAAGAGATGAGAAAAAAATAATAAGGCCAGGTCTGAGCTTCTAAAGCATGACAGTGTTCTTGTACGGGACCTTAGACAGTTGTTGAACAAATGCTTCAGATTTTCTATTTTTTAATTAGTTAGGCAGTATCTTCTCTTCCAGTGTTTTATAATGCTTACTGGACTCCTAAAAATCACACTTACTGAATGTTTAGGAGGAGGCAAAGCTCAGTTATTTCAGACCCAGCTGAAGGGAGCAGTTACTCCAGACTCAACAAAACCTGCTACTACCAGAGCCACATTTGTCTCGTAAAATGAAACTGTACCTTGGAGGGGGAAGGAAAAAAAAAATAAAGAAGGAGATGAGCAGTCACAATTTATGTCACTTGTAAGAAGCAGATCACAAAGAAGCTGGAAACAATACAGGACAACTGAGGCTGGGAAAATGGAATTATCACACTAAGATTTAACCCATCTTGAGGTGCAGGTAGAGTGACAAAAGTCCCACATTTCTGAAACACAAGTTACAAGATCTTCAGGAACACCAATAGGGCTCTGCACAGACCAACAGAAGAAAACATTAACAGGTCATAAAAAGGCAAACTAGTCTTCTGAGAGACATTAAAAAGACCCAGTAGCTCTCATCCCACACATTTTAATGCTTTTACAAAACCCCTCACATTTTCAAAAATGTTAACAAACTTCCTTAAAGCTTAATTGTGCAGTGGCCCAACTTGATGCAGGTTTGTCTTTTTTAAAGTTCATGGCTTGCTGAAAAACTCAAAATAATGAGGTAAAGTATCGACTACTGGGAAAATTATGTCCTGGACTTAAAGTTCAATTTTCCAAAGAACAACTGGGAGTGTGTGTATGTGTATAAAAAAGACGCACAGAAAGAAGATCGCAAATCCTCTAAAAGGCAAAAGAGCTTGGTTGGGATCAAATCCATTCGTGATAATAAAAAGCATCACTTACTGTAACTGACTACTTGTGTGCACCATTGCCACTTTCTGTCCCTGCCTGGGACTAGAAGTCACAGTGTGACAGAACAAGGCTGCTGCTGCAGCTGGCAGCACTGGCTGGCAATTCTGGATTTGTGCGTTTCTTGGGGATACCGAAGGGCCCAAGGCACTCAGAATCACCTGTAATATGTATTCTTTGTAAGGACAATGCAAAACATATTTTTAAGCTTCTAGAATTATTAGCCATTTATCTTGCTCTGTTAAAAGTACTGTGGAATGCCAAAAATGTTCTCTTAAACTTCAGAAGAAACAAGATAAAATTTCAAAAACAGGTATTATAAACACGACTGCTGATGAAAAGCAGAGAAATACCATTGCACGGCTGTCTTCTATTTCACAGGATTACATCATTTCACTTTGTGGATGGACAACAGCTCACTTATTTTTATCTCTTGCTCATCTTGATTAAAAAGGAATTATTCCAAGATAAATGATTTAGGAGAAAACACCCTCTTGGCTTAGAAAACCCAGTATGTAAAAGCAGCAGTTACTTTTTGTTTTACATGGGACATCTCTGAGCTTAGTTTTACTCAGAAAAAGAGATTTTTATGTCAGTTGGTTTTGCAGAGCCAGCAAAGTTAGACAAGAAGTTTTTGCTGTCTTACATGTCGTTACCAACACTGTCCACCAAATCTCGTTTCACAACTTTTATCTCTAGAGCTGATGTTAGACATACAGAAAACTCAGTAGGGTTTCAGAGGTCAAGAAGTTTAAGAAGGAAATTCATTCTTGACATCTAAGGAGGAAAAGACTTTTTTTAAATACTGTTAACAAACATGGGAAGAAACGCACCAGGTATCCTTTATAGGGTCACTTGGTAACTCTATATGTATGACAAAACCAGCTGCTTCCAAGAACAGGTCTAGTAAAGCAAATGCTCTGCTTCTTAGTACATTAGAATTTTTATAACCTTGAGTTGCACATTTAATACAAGCTCTACACTGTCCAAGTACGCTGCCTAAAACCTTTTTTATCCTTCATTCAAGTAACTACAGTTAATAAGTAAGGAAAGTTCAGCATGAGTTGATGGGAAGCTGTGAATATAAAATCTGTAAGTATTCCTGGACTTCATCAAGGTTTTTTTCTTAAAACGGTATCAAAATCAAAAAGGTAAGAAAGAGATCTAGTATGTATCAAGGTATTTTTCTTAAAACGGTATCAAAATCAAAAAGGTAAGAAAGAGAAAAGATCTAGTATATATAAATCACCTCAGTTTGTTTCTTAAGCCTCAGGCAAGTTTATTGAGATAGGAGTAGGAAATGGGTTCTGGATAGTGTGGAAGCATCTTCTATTATAAGGAAAAGTGAATGGAAACATCCTGTAGAAGAACGTATAAATAATAACGCAGTTATACAAGCACATGATGCAAAATTGTTTTCAAAGGCTAAAGTCAGCTGCCTTCATGGAGAATGCTGGCTTCTAGTCTTCTGCTTTACCTATTTATCTATTTATCTTTACAAAACTTCTAATTTGGGATTTTTCAGACTTCCATCTTGCTTGTATCCCTCTTTTCCAGTTTACTCTTCTACCAGCAGCTGTGGAAACACCCTCCTCCACAACAAAGCTGTCTCATCTATCAATACTTTTTTACCTGTTTATTCTTACTATCTTTGACAAAATCCTCACTGCAGCTCTTTTACTGATTCAGTGAGACTGAGTATCAGTTATATTGCCCTTTCCACACGTAATCCACTTGCCCGCCTACACAGGACTATCTTTAAACTCCCTCAGCCTTTCTGCAGCTGACCTAGCAGACTGCAAAGCGAGGCAGCTCTAAAGCACTCGCATCTTCCCCTCTGCTTGTCTACAGCTGCTCAAGTCCTGCCATTACTGGTGGACAACACCTCCTCCTCTGCAGCCACCGCTGTCTGCAAGTCTCCTTCACGCAAGTCTGAACGTTCAATCCTCCTCGTTCTGATCCAAGCCTCTGTTTCTACTCTGCTCCATATATTCCCATACTCGTATGCAGTTAGGCCTGTTAGGACACGAAGGGTTATTTTTCTGCTTTTTACAAAAAGTACTAGGTGATCTTGAACTTCTGCTAGAACTGCTACTCAAGGACAGAAGGAAAGGACTGTGTTTTAGTGTTTCGTTTGAAGGACAGACCCATCCAAAGGCAGATTCTGAGAACACCCGAACATCCTGCTATTATCTAACAGGCGTGTGAAGCTCCCTCCCCTCCTCAGCACCCCTCGGTTTCCTTGGTTACAGATGGAAGAGCAGCAACCTGGCAGACAGCTTTCCAACTCTCTCCAACTCCTTCCACAGCTCACACGGCAGTTCCTTGGGCAACTACACCCCGCCGGTCCCCATGGCACCCAGGGCTCTGCTACGGAGCACCTCCCAGCGGGACGTGGGAGCTTAGGGGGATGTTAAATCACCCTCCACCCCTGAACTAGCATTTCACACTCAGCTTCCAGAAAGACTTAACCGGGTAACCTGGCATCAGCTGAGTTGAGCAGTAATAAGCAGTAGTAAAAATGGTAGCGAGACTGTATCAGAAAGACCCATCTAACACAGCAAAATCAGTTCCTCTAGAGAAGGACGATTAAGTCAAAAATCAAGCGGGACAGGGGCCTCGAGGCTGTGTGGAGAACAGGAGGAGGTCACGGTGGTGCAGCGGTGACAGTTACGCTGTGGGCAAGCGTGAGAGGACTTGTTGACTAAACCAATAAATTGTGTGTGAATTGTGTATGAATCACAGCTCTAAAACAAAGCATTCGCCTCTTGGTTTCGGTGTAGGAAGGAGCTACAATGATGTGGGGGAACAAGAGGCAAGAAAAAGTTTAAGAAATTTACTGGAACTAGAAGTAGAAAATAAAAGAAACCAGATCACTCCACTGCAGACTTTGAACTACCAAGTAGGCATCCAAAAACCCCTAGAAACCATCTAAAGCAAAGGCAAAATATCAGCTACAACCACACAACTGGTCCAAATAAACAGAAAAGGCAGTATTTAGAAGAAAGAATGCTTAAAAAGAAAAATGCCAGCGGGCAAAGGAAAACAATTTCTGGCATCGTGTTAATTTCCATGAAAAGTCTCCTTAATTCCAGTGGGGAATTTACTCCTGAAATGTATTTGTAACTTTTTTACATGCACTGGGCTGAAATCTGAGTAAGAATGATTTCTACTTATCCACAAGGGATGCTTGTTAATTCAGATTCAAACAGGCTGTGCATGCCTCTACACTCCTTCACCATCTATTACATGATGAACACTTACTCATCCATTACAGTACTCACCAAAAAAGAAAAACAGCGGCCCGAACCTTTCCCTCCCCTCACCCTAGAACAATTTTCAGCAAAAAAACCACCACTTGCACCTAAACAACTTTTTTTTTTTTCCCCCAAGTTAAAATGCAGAGTGACAGAATGACCTGTATAAATGTCACCAAATTCCCACCAGACAAATGTCAAAATTCAGACAAACATGCACAAAAAAGCCAACCCACCAACATTACTGGTCTTCTTTGCAGTTAGAGAAATAGGATTTTATTCTCTAATAAGTTCATCCACATTTCAAGATACAATATGGAAAATATTTGTACAGATACTAACACGAACTGGTCTCTCATCTAGTATTCTCCAACAGCACTACAAGATGTTACCTGACCTGCAGTACACACTGTACCCACTACATGATTGCACACAGGCAACTGCTTTAGTCTTTTTTCCCAGTACCATTTATCCACAGCGAGCTCCTACCACAGTATTTCTCATCTTCTATTTTCATTACATCTTTCCATCTTTCATCTCAAAATACTTAAAAGCACTCACAAGAACAGAGGGCAATGAAGGCCTTTGAAACTCTAGAATCCGAAATACTAGAATGTTGGCCCTCAAAGGGGTTTAATTTTGGGAGGAAAAGGATTTACTTTCTCTACCTCCTCAGCGAAGACTAGCTCTGGAAAGCCCGATGTACTGATACTGGCAGATTACAAACCAGGGAGAGCCCGAATGCCTGTGATGACTGTTAATCCCTTTTCTCTAGACTACACTCCTCTTCCTGTAACTTGCTTTTGAACAAAGTAACGATCAAATACCTACAATCAACTTTAACTTGCTCTTAATGAAAGAGAGAATGCTACACGACAATAGAGTATGAAAATTACTTCTTTGGTGGTACAGCCTGAAGGGTTGTAATTTCCATCAGAGCCTCTTGTAACTCCCACTTGGCAAAGCACCTAGTGTCATAGGATGCTCTCAGAAAAACTGCAGGCTTTGGGAATGCGCAAAGAATACGTAATGTCTGCCATGTAATTATTAAGTACGAGTTCCCTTAGGCACACGATGCAGTTAATAGCAACTTATTCAAAGATCACTCTGCACATGGGGATCATACCTTAGAAACAGGTATGTCACGCTTGCAAAAGGAATACACTTCATAGGGAGCAAGACTCAGCTAGTCAGAAATACCAGGTCAGAGGCACTGAAGAAAAAAAATGAGGAGAGCTTGAGGGATACATCTATAGAAAATCATCCATCTCAGGAAGAAAAGGGAAGAAATCGTGCAGTACAGATCAAAGAAGGCGGCCAATTATGAACGGCACAGACTGAACTTCCCCCTTTGCTCATAGTGGGTGTCTTTTCAGAAAATAGAAAACAGAGCGAAAGACATCTTGCTTAAGAACTGGGTTTGATTTTTAAGAGGGAAACTGCAAAGTTTCTACTGAAATCTAAGTGGCTTGGATTCTGACCCACTGAAGGGGAACACATGCACTTCTAGAAAGGAATCCAAGCACCCTTTACAGTTTCCCAGAGGAACGAACTTTCCAGCTGACACTGTGTTACCATCACAGCATCGAAGACACGTACTCATGCTATGCCCACTCATGTAATGCACTGGTTACGCGATCTCATGCTCGGGCCCAGGATTAATTCACTTCAGACAACAAAGAATTTACAAATTGGAGAAGTGGTGAAAAATACAAGTTATTTATTTGTTTTCTGGTTCAAATTCTGACCTTTGCTGTTCACGACTAGGTGACCCAAGGTGACTCCTGATGAGCAGACTTCAGTACGTCAGCATACAGTTTTCTACTAGGCTGATAATCACCACCTTTGCTTTCTGCATTACTTATTTAGAATAAATACCAACATAAGCAGACAGCAAACTTCTTCCCAAAGTTCTTAAAGACTACCCATGCAGAAATCTGAAGCAGGATAGCCTAAAACGAGGCCTGTATTCTCAACACAGGAACGTGCAATTCCTTTACTTGGATAAACATGAATTGCAAAATTTAAGCTGGCTTGTAAACACAGCATTCCCAAGCACAGCGTTTTATCTAGAAAGAGAATTCACTACTGAATCACCAACTAATTCCTGAAAGGATGTTCCACACACGCCTCCTTATCAAAGTGAAGATCTCTGTTTAGTCTGTGAAGTATGATGTGACAGTTTGCTATTTGATGGAAAACAAATGAGCTCCTTCCCTCTGTTCACTGTCCCTCAATCCGAACACACACAAATCAAAATGCAAACATTATTAAGAGGATTTTTACTTACAAGAGGAGTCAGAGCTACTCTTCATCCTACGTACACTATGCATCACACAATGTTTGCCCAAGTTGAAGACAATGGTATCAACTCTTTGGTTCATTTACACAGTGAAAGTCCCCTTCCACCATCACTGATTTTATTTTAAATAATGGGAAAGGCCCTTATTTGGGCAGAAGAGTGCCCAGATTGCAATTTCACTGCTGCACTACACTGCTGCACATCATCAGAGCGGTCCCATTCTCATCCTCAAGACGTCACATTCCATGCAACAGATTTCTTGATCCCTACACTTATTCCACAGAAGTTTAAGAGTTGGGCTTTCATTTACTACTAAACACTTTCAGTAATGAAGTTTTCTAAACAGAGGGAAAATACCAAACACGTCAGTAACTATCGGACTCTCCCAGTGTGGTATGAACACTCACCGGGGAGGGTTTCTTCCTCATCTCAAAGGTCCGGGTAGCACCAAAGCTGAGCGAGGCAATGACGGGATTTTTTCCCAGCGATGGTTCATCGTCACTGTGCCAGTCTACGCTATCCTTCTCATTTCGGTAGAGGTTGCAGAGAAGAGAGTTGAAGGTGTAGCCAGTGAACTCTTCAATGCGCCCCTTCACCATGGTCAGCAGAGGATGCCACTGCAGTCAGCACAGCGGGAGCAGGGTAAATACAAGGAAAGCCGGCCAGAGCAGAGAGCATAAGGCACAAGGGGAAAACTACTAAGAAACAAAATATACTGCACTGTAATCACTGAAATCAAACGAATGCCTCTGAACCATTCTGATTATATTTTCAGTAAAGCCGAGGAATGGGCTTTCTGAGAAATAGGCGTATGTTACCTATCGGTCAATACTAAATCATCTCTTAAACGTGTGAAGCCAGTCTGTTTTTCATACTAATGTAGCCAGCCACCCCAATTAACTGAAAGTAAACTCACTGAGTGAAATCTGCTTGAACTGACCATAGATAAACACAGAGAGTTCTTAACTAAGACAAAAAGCGCGCAACTTCCCCCACGCATACCTGTCTCTGGCTAAGCTAGAGGAGTTTAACGCAGGGGTCTGATAACATCTGAATTACCTGGCCACTGCTGGTGGGCACAGTGCACCCAGAAAGCTGCAATCAGTGACTAAATGACACGCCCTCAACTGTCTGCAGCTGTTGACACAGAACAAGAGACAACGGCTGGCCTAACACCCTCACAGCGTGGGGGTCTCTCCCCGCTCTGTTAGTACAGCTTGTTGAGCACAACTCACCACCTCTTGGGGTTTTGACTTTGACACTGTAACTTCTCAGTGGTTCACAAAACCAGTGTCACAGGCTCTGAGTTTCATCCCTGCCTTTGCTAACATCTGGCCGAGCCCACGACCCACGGCAGCTCTGCACACTCCACTGCAACTCAGTCCAGTGAATCATTATTTAATATTATAAACTTACATCATGACTTTCATCTGTCAGAGTGCTTTTAAGTACTATGTAAGTATCTAAAAAAAAAAAAAAGCCAAAGCAATGTAGGCCAGAATTTTTGCTCATTATACAAGCAGAAACACAAATCAAGAGAGGATAAAGAACTAATTCCAAATCTCCCAGTGCATCACTGGCAGAAGAAGGAGCAGACAGGAGGAATTATCTCCTAGTATCCACCTCTAATAATCGAGCCTGCACCACCTTCTTTCCATGCTTACCCATATTTAAAGGGTTTTTAACCTATTGGCTACACTGCAGGGGTGTTAACATACCATCTTTCTCTATTAGGGGTATTTCTAGCCGAGTCATCCCTTCAATGACTAAGCATCACGTGAATAATTAATTATATATAAACATCGCTTGCAGCTATGGGACATGTAGGGAACTCAGTAATACCACCCAAAAAAAAGCTATAGCTTGTAACTGGGCTGCCTGAATGTGCAGTATGTGCAGGACATACAATGCAATGACAGAAGAGTCCAACAAGAATTACTGAAAGCACTTTTCAGTGACCAGCTAGGGCTGGATTCCTTCAATTCCTATCACAGAAGTATTTATTACTAAAAACGTTACCATATGGAGAATTTTACAATTGAGTGGCAACCCCACTACAAACCTGCAGAAGTAGCTGTTGAAACATTACTGTGTCACCAACTACATCACTGCTTACAAAGAAACATTTTTCTAACATCAAAATTCATTCAAGCATGAGCACTGGATTATAGGTAGCAGTGCTGCAATCGCACCCAGTCTTAACGAACAAAAAAGGAGGGGCACAAAGCTAATTACTCCTACAGAGCAGGCATTCAAGGCAGGTAATTGGTTTTGGCCAAGCTGTGCACTAAGTTACATTTTACTCGGGGTATTTTTGCGATATAAACCCTACTCTTCAGGTTAAGGACTGTGCTCTTTACACCATCCACTGCTTCTTCTAGGCTGCAGGAACTCCCACCCACAAAGCTGAGAGCAATGTCCAAGTGTCCGTGTGCAGGCTGTATCTGCCTACGGGCAGTTTCCAGCCGTGGTGGGGCTGGCTCCCAGATATGCAAGTTGGCCAGTGCATCTCACCTTTTGCTGGAGTTTCTTTCTCTCAGTAAGGAGAATTATTCAGGGATAAAAGATATGATCAGCACGCATGACTGCTTTAGGCCTTGTACCTCTTGGATGAGAGGAGCAAGCCAGTGGCCCAATGAGTGCTAACCCTGAACTTAACCCAAACTGAACTGAAACTGTGAATTCAGGGTGTACAGGCTCTGTCCAACCTCTGAGCAGCAGTGGCTTCCACAACAGGCAATTCTGAACTGGATTTACATCATCAGTGTGGAGCAGAATGATTTTGCAGGGGCACTTCCAATCCCTAAAGCCATTCAGCTTCCAGAAAAGTCCATTTAAAATAACATTCCACGAATGAGTGAAGAAAAAAAGTCTGGTTTTCCACCACAAACTCCACAGGTAATGGAAATTTTGAACTATGGTATTTTTGAGACTACAAAATCTTCACAACTCATCATGTTAAATGCCGCCTTTCCACTTTTCCCAAACTGAGCTTTGCTAGGAGGTACCCGCCTCCGGCAGCAGTTCTGGCACCTGGGACACTTTTCTCTCATGCTATCCAGCCTTCAACAGCCACAATTAATTCATGGTTCAGAACACTGCAGCCTACTGCCATGGAAATGTCAAACAAAGCAATACCGAGAGACAGGACAACAGGCTGGAAGACACAGAGAGAGAGAGAGTGAACACGAACAAAATGTCAACAAGTCACTCAGAAGGTTTTTTAACCCTTCCAAAATAGCGTGGGAAATTCCATCATACAATCTGGAGTTGCTGGGCAGGCAGGTTGTGTGTGAGAATTCCATAGCATCCACACAGGAATCAGCAATATGCAAAAACTCTCATTTAAGCAGTGCTGAATCTAAGTGCTTCTGAAAGTAACTATTTCAGAAATTGATATTGCTGTATCTTTACAACAAAAAACTCAGTATGACTGTGTACACTACAATCTCCCATATAAAGATGCACAGAATAAGTCACACAGAACAATTCAGGGTTTTGTCCAAAGCTACAGTGACCCAAAAGCAGAACTTTAAACTCCGAAGTGATCATTTCCTTTTGCCAACGTTTAGCAACTAAATCATACTCCTCTCAATCCACTCATAATGCTTCTTTTATGAAGTTGTCCACACTCACTAGAATCCACTGCTGATCACAAATGAAATGCTGATAGATACTCTAGATAAAAATAGAGGATAGAGGGAATCTTTGTCTCTCAATCTCTGCAAAGGATTTCTCTGTAGATGATCGTAAAAGAAAACTGTAAGCGTGTACATACATTTGGGTTTGGCTGCATTGTTATCCTGGAGTACGTGTAAGGAAGTTCCCCGTACCAGGAGGTAAGCCTTGGCTCCTCAAAAGATACTTCTAAAAAAAGAAAAACAGGAAGACTTTCTCAGTCGCCTTATCAAAGGGCTTGGAAATGGAAAGGTGATGCAATTCTGTCAAGAAACTTGATCAAAAAGGGACAGTCCACTCACCTAAAGTTAAATAGCAGCCCCTTAAAATCCTCAGCCTTACCTAATGAACTCAAGTGAAGGAAGGAGATTATTCCAAAGCAGGCCTGTCTCCACAAGGGGAATTACCTTACCAAAATCTTGGAACCACATTAACTTTCTCATCCCTATGCCAGACAGGGACAAGTTAAAGATAGCAAAATTAAACTGAAATTTTACTGATAGTTCTGGCTTGTTTTATATTCTCCTGGTTCCAGTGCCCAAGGCGCTGATGTAAGTTGCAAGACGTATCCGCTGGAAAGGATGAAGCGGAAAGGACTGCAGCATCAAAGGGACACTACAGAAGCAGAATGTAGCAAGGCTGGACGAGCAATATTTTGTCAAATATGTGTGTGCTTTGCGCTGCAACACAAACATCAAGTTAAAAGTACTTTCAACTTCTGAACAGACTATCTTGGTAGCTATTTCTCATGCCTGACAGATAACATTCTCCATTATATGGTACCTTCACTGCAAGCCAATAAACACAAATGTTGAAGACATTTTCCAGCCCTGTCCAGTAACTACTCCGATATATTATCTTACATCCGTTCCTGACTGAAGAGAAATTTAGCTAAACAGGTGCCCCTTAGCGAACAAACCCAGAATAGCAGTCTCTTCACTTACCACATATTGGAACTAACAAGCAAAGACAAGGGAAAAGAAACATGCTCTGCTGGGATTTTCAGTGAGAGAGGCAAAAAATATTCCTGGTGACAGAAACGTCAAAGAACAGAGTTTTTGCAGCATCGCTGGGAGACAGTATGAAGGGATGGAAGCACAGACTTAATCTAAAAAAAAAGAGGGGGAAAACGAACTGGAGATGACAGGGGAAGCAGCTAAGTGCAAAGATTTTTAAGACAGGCAGTTTTAATTTGGAAAGATCTCATTTCATTGGCAACAGGAACATGGTGATAGAGATTGAAACATAAGCAGCAGTACTCTTCAGATAGGCATGGAAAGCTTGGAAAGAATTGTGAAGGAGTGCTAATATGCAAAATGAAAAACCACGATTAACAATACATGGATTTTGGTATGGAAATGAGCTGGGAATGACCTGAAAAGTTGGTCTACACACTCCTTACCCTGTCTGATGTGAGTTCGCTGACCCCAGGGTATGTCTTGGAGGAGTTGTTCAAACATCCAGTCTGCTTGTTCTGAGTCAATAAAGCCAGGAATCAAATGAATCCTAAGTAAGAAAAAGATAAAGAAAAGATGGAAGGAACACCCACTTCTATATATGCTTTGACAAAATACTCTGATTTCCAGGATTCCCAAAGGAGCTAAGAATGGCTGTAATGCATCAGACCAAAAGTCAAAGCCCAGTATCCTATTTCTGACCACACAAAAGCAGGTGGGAAGGAAGGAACAGAAGGCAGCAGGAGCTCCTGGTGAGTCTTCCCCTCACCAAACACATCCAACTGCTTTTTAAAACCTATAAAAACGTATGACATAACAATATCCTACGAGTCCCACAATCAGCCATACACTGTGTGAAAAACGGCATCCTTCTGCTTGTTATTAACTTCACATCTGATAAATCACATAGCCCTGATTACGGTACTACAATCAACATAAGTAAATAATTGCCCTTTATTCACCGCCATGCCATTCAGAATTTGATAGCCCTTTATCACTACTGCCATTCTATCCTCTCTTTTCCAAGCACAAGAGCCCTAGAGCGTTTAACCTCTCCTATTTTTACATTTTCATATGTACAATTTATATTTTGACTGTACTAACAGCAGCCTTCAGAAATTCCAGCCACTCTGGTGGGCTGCAGAGTAGGAATGCTCTTCACAAGAGTTTACTCTCGCAAGTATTCAATGCTTCAAAGACATGACAGTAAGAATATATAGTAAAGGTACTAAAAGAGAGGCAAAATCTGATTATTAACTTTTTAGAAGTGTATATATTCCAGCAACATATTGTGAAAACAAACTCAAAAAAATGACAGAATAACCCAGCTGGCTGTGTATCTTTTCTCCTTCCAGCTGGTGAAAGCTTTTACTTTTCAAACTGGTATAAAAATTTATTTGCAGTTTTAGAAGAAACCAAGATGAAAGCTTGGAAATAAATGCACAAGGAGTTACTATGTCCTTGGCATTTTTCCCACTATTAATAAAATCTATGAAATTCAGAAGAAAAGGATTAAAACTGATATTCCAGCTAAGACAGCAAAGTAAAATAAAATGCGTTTTAGTTAGTAGGAATCACAGAACAAGTAGGTTTTGTTTTGAAGTGTCCTGAAGCTGAAATAATTAAGGCACAGCAAGTAAGCAAAAGGGACAACCCTAAAGTTACCAAATCTGCCTGAAGTTAAATGCTTTTGTTAAATTAATTTAAAACGAGTCCAATTTACAGCTAAAAGGTTTTGGCAGCTCCTAACTATACAACGCAGACATCACACACGTGCTGACACTGGAATACTGATCCCAATTTCCAGCAGCAACTTACTCTGGATTGTGAAACAAAGGGACATAGCTCCTTCTCCTTGCTCCAGCCAAGAACACCAGATGCAGTATGCAGATGGTAAGAGGTTCATTTTTCTTCTCTTCAGTGCTGCTCAGACCTGTGTAAGTCTCTGCTACCTGACACTCAAAAGTATCTCCAGAAGTTCTCGAAACAGAAGATACACAGGAAGGGCAACATGCACCTGCTAGACCCAAAGCACTCTGCAGAAACCCACCTTCAGAAAGCTGAGTATCACTGTGTTGTTCAGCAACAGCAAATAACAAGTTTCATCCACTTACCTAGAAATGCCGGTCGGTGCTTTGCTGAGCTCATACACACCAGGCTTGCTGAGGATGTAGAAAGGAAAGAGCCATCAGCTGGACAAACAACAAGAAATTATCTTATGCTGAGCAGCAGGGACTAGACTTGCTCTAAGCCTGGACTAGGGAAAGTTTTCTTTAAAAGAAAAAATAGAAAAAGGTAAGGAATAACGCTCTGGAGATGTCAGAGTAAGGCAGCAAGGGGTGCTGCAGAAGCAAATGAGTTTGTGTGTACTTCCTGCCTCTCATTTCACCAAAGGCTCAATCCACAGTTTTAGGGCTCCAGAGATAAGTAAAAAAGGGATGTCACAGGAAATCTAAAGGAGACAACCATACAAGGCTGCACCCTGATCGCTATGTTTGCATTTATAGGCACACTGAATAAGAAAATTCTACAGAGAGAACTAAACTGAACCAAATTTAATTTTCAAACTCCGTAACCTCACCATGCATCATCACACCTCGCCACGCTTCATGCCAAAGTTATTCTGAGACAATCCCCGTTTCAACGCAAAGGGGAAGCGATCTATGAGTATCTAGCTTCACTACTTTTTGAAGGAAGTGCTGCTCGAGCTGCCATACCAGCTATATTCCTGGGTAACAGTGAGGAATTTCCAGCATAGTTCACTCAGGGACTGTTCTAGGAATACGTACATTGCTCACCAAAGGAGACACACCTGCAGTTCTGCTGATCCACAGTGTCCAACTGTCCGTTCTTCCTGGCTTTTACAGCTACACCAAAGCTATAAAAACTAGTTAACATGACTTGGACTCTCCTGATTATAAATTCAGTTCAGGATAAAAGGGCTGAAAGTCCACATTTTCTACTGACATTTCTTCCAAAGGCCTTGGCAGTTTTAAGTGGAGAAGGAACTCTTTTTCAGGAGATTCCCACTGACCAGCAAGACAGACAAACCGCACAGAGGACGGTGAAGTCAGCAGTATACTCACTCTATCACACCTGCCTCGGGAACTCTGCGCTCCACCTGGAAGGTAACAAGACAATACATGGGAAATGTTAAAACGTTTAAGTACCTGGCATGCTCTAGCCAAACAGAACTGATTGCCATCTCTGTTGACCCTATACAGCCGCATACTGATATGTCAGTGGGAAAAACATACCTCTGGAACATTGGTAAGCAGTAACAACCCACCCAGCCTCTCCGCGCCCCAGAAACTCTCAAACGCAGCTGCCACTGCAAGGCGGTTTTTAACAATCAACTGCCCCCTAAAGGACATTCATTTCTAAATTATTTGGATTATTACAATACTTGCGATTTATCAACTGCAACCAAAAAAAATTCTTATCCTTACGTTTGGAAGTGAAAATCTACAGCAACTATAGCAGGGATGAACAAATCCCAGGCCCCAGAAGATGAGCAAAACACAAGGCAGACCAGACATAGCAGGAGCTGACACTTTAAAGTTGTCTGCACAGCTTGAGATAGCTGGTTTGTGTTAAAACAAAACCCAAACACAGTAGTTTAATCCAGCCTGGATTATCATGCTGGTTGTCTCAGGGATTTACGCTTCTCTTCTCTGAGTTTAGTGGAGGGCTGAGATGCAAGGAGGTACGGAGTTGAACAAGCAAGAGGGTCAAAATATAGTACTATATAGACACCAGGGCTCTGCCACAGAGACAAGGGAATCTTCCCAGACCATCTCCAATCCTTCCAAGCCAAGAAGACAGCCTTTCAAACACTTCTGGCTTAGAAAGAAGCGTTCAAGAATTTTTTTCCCAAGCAAGGAACTGCCCTCCCACTGCACAGAGCACAATATCCTTCATCTGCTGATGGGGCATGAAGCAAAGTCTGTAAAACAAACCCCATGCTCTTCCCCTGTAACAAGTAAGACAGATATCCCAACTGAGGGAAAAAACAAGAGCTCAAATCATGCTTAGGACACTGCATCTTTCTAAATATTTAGGAGAACATATTCTTTTGGCTCTCTGAAAAAAAAGTAGTTATGAACAGGTACGTAGTGAATACTCAAAGCTGAACAGAGGGACTGTAACTTTCTGCTTGCTGTATACGCAAGACAGTTGCAAACTCGGCTTGGTAAAGACCAAAGTTCAGCTCCGCTGAGTTCTTAATTTGTTTTTAAACATGAGACTCAATCTCAAAGTCTGATCATTTTTATCATTTGAATAATAATAAAATATGAGCTTCTGCTAGTTACCATGTAATTTTTACCTCTGATGGCTTTTCAAAGACAAATTGCTTTTGAGTGTGAGGCGGATCCTTCCTCACCCATGCTGGTCTGGTGCCTGCTGGTGCAGGGTTGCTGGCCACAGGTGCCTTAGGTGCTAAAGCAAAAAGAGAAAACAAAACAAAAGGATCCCATGAAATGGAATTTCATCATACAAAAAACAGAGTTTGGAAGAACTTATAGAACTGTTCTTTGAAGTACTCTCCTCTGCTTGGCAGAAATGTCGGGGAACAGCCAAACCTACATTACATAAGAGTTAAAATTGCACAGAAACTGGAAATTTTTTATCTATGTTTGTTATTCATAGTCAAACAAAATTAAAAACATCCTTTTATCTGAAAGGATGATGTCTAGAACCTTTCAATTCTACCACAAACACCTATCACATGCCAGCAGAAACTTTCCCAACCAGCTAAACTGTTTCCCTCTGCAATTTTTTTTAGGAAACAACAAGATATTTTTCTGAGAAAAAATACTTTTATTAAAACAAGATTTTGAAACTAGGGAAAAAGTATGGAAGAGCAACTCAGGCATATCGTTTCATGTGTTTTATTTACACATGCAAACAGGCTTAAAAACGGGCCTGAAACAAAGACAAAGTCTTCACTGTGGATAATTCAAAAGTTGGGAAAAATCATTTTTTAACATCACCTTAGGAATAGATGGTAAGAAACATACTTGTGGCAGAGAATTTACAGGCTGCATGCCCAAGTCAAAATCACTGGCTAATTTTTTTCAGGATTAAAAAAAATCAGCTTGCCTAGGCCGCTCGGTCTGCAGAGAAACGGGGGCTTTACTGGGTATTGTAATCAGGCAAGTGGAACGTGGCGTTTTGACCATGTTCACAAAACTGACCAGTCCTTGGAAGAGTGGAAACCCGCACAGCGCTCCCTTGCCTCTGCGCTCTCAGGTTTAAATGTCTCATACAAACCAGTGATGTCAGCTGCAGCCTTTTCAACTAGCACCCTTTATTTAGTGGGGAAAAGATAGAGGAAGACGCATAATAAGTTTTATGAATAAAAAGTGACTAATAGTTATTACAGAAGTTCGCTCCACCAAATTCTATTTGTTGCATTCGGTTTGACCAGAGATGGGACGCGTGCGCTTGCTTACAGAACCACAGAATCATCGAGGCTGGAAAAGCCCTTGAAGCTCCTCCAGTCCAACCATGAACCTCACCCTGACCGTTCCCAACTCCACCAGATCCCTCAGCGCTGGCTCAACCCGACTCTTCAACCCCTCCAGGGATGGGGACTCCCCCCCTGCCCTGGGCAGCCCATTCCAACGCCCAACAACCCCTTCTGCAAAGAAATCCTTCCTAAGAGCCAGTCTGACCCTGCCCTGGCGCAGCTTGAGGCCATTCCCTCTTGTCCTGGCGCTGGGTCCTTGGCTCAAGAGACTCCTCCCCCCTCTCTGCACCCTCCTTTCAGGGAGTTGTAGAGGACCAGGAGGTCTCCCCTCAGCCTCCTCTTCTCCAGACTAAACCCCCCCAGTTCCCTCAGCCGCTCCCCATCAGACCTGTGCTCCAGACCCTGCACCAGCTCCGTTGCCCTTCTCTGGACACGCTCGAGTCATTCAATGGCCTTTTTGGAGTGAGGGGCCCAAAACTGAACACACTCATCGAGGAGCGGCCTCAAGCGTGCTGTGCATTAGAAATACATCGATACGCAGCTCAACCCGTGTTCCGCATCCAAAATTGCTACAGCAGACCTCGGACATACTTTTTACCAACAAACTGGGTTCGAACACCCGAATTTTAGTCACTTAGAGACAGCGGGCCGCCGGCCCAGGCCCCAGCTCGGTGTGACCCAGCGCGGTGAGGGGAAGCAGCCGGAGCCGCACCCACAGCAGGGGGGGCTGGAGACCCGCCCTGGCCCGGCCAAGCCCAGACTCCCCACCGCGCGTCCAGAGCCTCTCAAAGCGTTCCCGAGGAGTTTTCGGCCCAGCCCGCGTCGCCCAGGACAGCGGTTCTCTCCCTCCGTCCCGTCTCTAAGGCAAAAGGGCCCAGCGCTCCCCTCCCGGGGCGGCTCCGCACCACCGCGGGCCTGGCGGCGGCCGCCGCGCCAGCGCCTCGGCCCGGGCAGACGGGCCCTGACACCCGCCCGCTCCCGGCCCTGCCAGTGCGGCGGCAGCGGGGGGCCGGGCCGAGCCGAGCCGGGCCGGGCCCCTGCCCGCCACAGCCCAGGGGCCGCCGCCGCGCCCGCGGGCCTCGCCTGCGAGCCGGGCCTTGCCCGTGAACCGGGCCTTGCCTGCGAGCCGTCCCGCCGGGCCGCCGGCCCAGCCGCCCTGGACGCGGGATCGCTGCCGCCGCTCCGTCATGCCGCCGCCTCAGCGCCGCCGGGGCAGGGCCCGGCCCGGGGCAGGCGCGTCCCGGTGCCCCGCCCGGCCGCCTCCGCCGCAGCCCGCGCCGGGGGTTCCGCCCCGCTCCGCGGGCCCCAGAGCCCCGCCCGCAGCGGCGCTGCCTCCCGCGCCGGAGGCACCACCGGCCCACGCGCAGGTTTCAGTGAACAGTTAAAATCAAAGGTTTTCTGTCAAAAGTGTCCCAAGGAAGCTGCTTCTAACTACCTGTGCGAATGACACATCTAGTTCCCCATGTGTGGGCATTGTGGAGAGGTTGGTGCTGGTCTCTGCTCCCAGGGAATTAGTGACAGAACAAGAGGGATCAGCTTTAAACTGCAACAGGGGAGGGTCAGACTGGACAGGAGGAAAAAATGTTTCCCAGAAAGAGTTTGTCAGAGAGTGGAATAGGCTGCCCAGGGAGGGGGTGGAGTCCCCCTCCCTGGGTGTGTTTAAGGGTCGTTTGGATGAGCTGGGGGGGGATGTGGGGTAGGGGAGAACTTGTAGAGTCGGGCTGATGGTTGGACTCGGTGATCCCGAGGGGCTTTTCCAACCTGGATGGTTCTGTGAAAGAAGCGGTATAGATTTGTAAAGTTACAACTAATGAGGGAAACCAGAATTAGCTCAGCCCTGCTGCTGGCTCAGGCACGGGTCACGGCAGCAGCCCTTGGGGGTGCTGGGTCACAGACATTAGGGCTGATGCTGAGCTGAGCCAGGCCAAGCCCAGCAGAGCCGAGCCCAGCAGAGCCAGTTCTCCTGCCCACAGCCCTGTGCCACTCGCGGGTGAGGCAGGCGGCTGAAGGGGCAGCGGGCCCTGGCCTCACCCCCCTCCCGGGGTTACCTTCACCGGGAGCATCCCCGGTTGTGGGAGCGGGTCTGTGCACGGCTCCCCACAAGAGGGGCAGACGCGTTACTCAACTCCTACCCTGTTTTTCCCAGTCAGACAAGGGAGTGAAAACTCGCTCCAGCTCTTGCGCTGCACCTGTGACAAAAACACCTTCAGAGCAGCCGCAGAGAGACTGCAACAGCACCGTAAGAAAACCCCTCCTGTTTTCTATCGCATGCCCAGGGTGTTACCTTAAATTCGGTCTCAAAAGACTTAGTTCAAAGTTTTAGAAGGCGGGCATGCTTTATTGCAGCGCTGGGTGCACGGGGGATCGTTCCACCTAACGTGCGTGTCGAAAGACAAAAGCACACTTATTATATACAATAAAAGAAATCAATATTCATGTAATTCCTAAAAAGTACACACCTATTTCCAGAGGATCTAATACCTATGTTAATACATTGCCCAAGTGTACTAAAATTTGGGGAAGGGTCTCTGAGGGGCTTCCGTGGGGGTTTTCCGTGGTCTGTGCTGGTCCCTAGTGGTTGTTGAAGAGGTGTCTCAGTGTCCTTTCCGTGAACTCTGAGGGTTTTTTCATATAAGGCCTCGCCTTGGCTCATTGCTCTGTAAAGTTTCTCAGCTTTCTTATCTTTGACTACCACAGGTGTCTGTTGGTTTCTCTGCCCTCCCCAGGATGTGCCCATCACAGTTGCAAAAATTATGTCCTTGGGTGCGTTCTCATCTGAGGCCCCCTACAGCAATGAGCACCAACTGCTTGCAGGCATCCAGGATGCTACTGAATACATGTTCTCTCAATCACTGAGGTAAGCAGACATTCAAAACGAAAGTCAAGGCAATTTGGGTTAAAAAGTGATTCCCTGCTGCAGTTTGGAAAATAAAAGACCTGAGAGGAAGCAGGAGAGCGGGAACCCAAACTGCAGCTTGCCAGGGTGGGGGCAAAGCGACCACTGCCTTGCTGGGGCACCCTGGCTTCGGTGCCAGTCGGACATGCACGCTGTTCCCCTCAGGCATTAACTTTCCAAACACCTTCCACAGCTAGAAAACTGTTATTTGGAAATAACTATTTCTTATTAATAGCTTAATAGTTCTAATTAACAGTTTATTTTGTGTTCCAGTGATTTTAAAAGATCAGCACTGTAAAATAGGTAACCGCCAGGAAG
This sequence comes from Strix uralensis, assembly GCF_047716275.1. Lineage (NCBI taxonomy): Eukaryota > Metazoa > Chordata > Aves > Strigiformes > Strigidae > Strix > Strix uralensis. Next base: position 3,339,266 of record NC_134000.1, read on the forward strand.
ACAGATTAATAAAAGCTCTGGTTTCGGCATGTAAAAGTACAGTAATTTTCACTGCATTATTATACATGATAAAGGACAATGAGCATTTGAATGTACAGGCAGACATTTTAAGGGAAAACCCAACACATTAGAAATTCAGAGTAAATTTCATTTTATTTGTTTTACAAAGTCAAAAACATACAGCGTGTTTAGTCCAATGCTTCCACATCAGATCCAGAGCAAACCAAGTCTTGTGCTCTTACAGAACTAATACCACTGACTTCACCATCCCTGTTCCAAAAAATTAAGAAAACTATGGGATAGGATCTGCGTCTCAGATTTGATCAGCACCATTGCATCGGTATTCAGGTTTTTTCAATGTACAGAAATGTTAGCCCCAAATCATGTCTCAGTACAACATAATTTACTTCAAAATCAGAGCTTGAAATTATTCTTTCAAGGACAGAAAACAACCTCCACTCTTCAACCATAGGAAGTCACCACAGAAAACACTGGTAGCTGCTTGCAATTTGATTTGCCTTTTAAGTTTCAGTACATTTTAGGTTTATAAAAAGGAATGTTAGAGACCAAAATCTTTATTTAAAGAGTAGGTGAACACAGACGACAGCAGTGCAGATTTCTCATATTCTCTGATCCCTCTCTCCTGGAGCTGGGTAACTCCAGCCTCACTGGAGCACTCCGTGTTGGAACAAATCAATTTAAATTAGAAATGTTCTTCATTTAAAGAAGTTTACTGGTTCTCATTTTTAAAGTGGTCTCAACTATTCAGGATTCACATTTCAAAGGGCCTCACCAAAAAGACAGACTGATACATACTTGAAAAAGAATTTAACCATCACTGCTAACAAGGAGAGTAACTAATTTCAAGCTCTGCATTTAAAGTGCCCATAATCTTTTACATAGCAACCAGCACGTAACACATAACTTGTGACATTTATCTACATTGTGTTATCACCACCTATTACAAAAAGCAGGCACTGAACTTTTAAAAATGTTATTACAAATTGTAAAGATTACATATTACTGAAAAGTGAGAATCCATATCCAAGAACCAAGGATTTAAATACCTTTCGCAATGTTATTTTATGTATCTATTTATAGATGAACAATTACACTTATTTTGGTTTTAGGCTTGTTACCCTCAAGTTCGTAACCGAAAATCATGCTGGACTGTGTAAGCAGGGGAGCACCCACGAGCTGGCTGACAATGCAGAATCCTTGCAAGTACCCAAAACCTGAGCTGGGAAAAAGTTCCACTCTGTCAAGAGTGCTGGGTTACCTTTTGAAATAAATACGCTCCCTTCCCACTCCTGCCCACCTGTCCAGGAATACGCGAGAACTACATTTTCTTCTGCTCTTCACCATGTGCACAACACGCAGATGTGATGGACACCACCTAACCAAGCTGCTCCTCAACAGCGCCGTGTCTGATTGAGTCCATGTAAGTGTTTCTTACAGCACAGTGCAATTTTAGTCAAAAGCGCTTCCCCCCTCATAATATCTACGAACAAATAAAGCCTATTATTAAATCAATATTAGAAGTCAAGTCTTGTTTCACCCATATTCTCAAAACAAGACTGGTTTGCTTGTTAGAAAGTTACACCTACGACTGAAGACGTTTAAAACATTAGGTCTACTCGGAGCTGCAGCGTGGGTACGGAACCTGCAGGAGTCCCAGGCTTCCGAGATCGAGTTGCCCCCAACTTACTTCTTCTTCATTTTTTTCAGATAACGAGCCCGTATTTCTTTGTTGTAGTTCATGATGAAACTAATGGCAGTAGATGTAGGTAGAAGAGAGAACATCCATCCCTAAAAAAAAAAGAGGGGGAGGGAAGTCTCAGCTTTTTATAGCCTGTACTAAGTGAAATCTAACAGTTACCAGCACACACAAGTAATACCAAGTTATGATTAGAAGTTAAAGAACAAAAATATTTAACATTCAAAATTATTCTTTACTCTTCTTCCACAATAAACACATAGACAGGACATTCCTGATCCTTACGTTTTCCAAGGTGACTTACTATGAGCGCGTGGGGTAGGTACCCGTTGGTCCGGGACTGCAGGCCCACCGTGCCCAAGGCAGCTCTGACATACGTTTCAGGAGTGGGTTTATCAAAGGTCGGCGTGCGGATTTTGGACGATTTTGTTACCACGTAATACGGTAGAACGCTCTGCATGTAGGAAAGATCATGTTAAGCAAAGAACGCTTTCAGATTCACTTACAGATCCATCAAGGAACTAAAATCATTGCAATTAGATAACCCATATACTGAATTCTGGCTTAAGCTAGCCTTCTTTTCAATTCTAAGATCACAATGTACAATATCAAAGCCATTTTTAATCAGATATCTTGTGAGGCACATTTGGAATGTGAATGATAGTTCATTGGTCTGTTGACAGTCAGCATCCCCAGCCGGGGCCCTAGAAAACACACTGTTGCAAGCATATGGTTGAAAAGCCTTTCTTACAATTTGTCTTCGAAGTACAAAACTTCATTCCAGTTGTTTAACAGAAAATGCTGTAGTGTTGCTTCTCTGTAGTAACCCCCCAATGTTTGCTTGGGAAGGAGGTGCAGAACCCAAGACAGGGATTTTATAGTTGAGTAACAGCTCCTCAGTTTGGCACCTGTACAGAGAGAAACACGAGGGCAGGAGGAAGGAGGAGAAGAGGGAACACCAGGAGACTTGGAACATGGAGCTTTTAACTCCGCAGGAGGGCTCAGAGGAAGGAGGTGGTGTCGGTACCACAGTGGAAGATCTCAAGGACAGAAGAAAGGATGAAGAAAGGGAGCACAACTAATGGGCTTTTATAGCAATGTTTGGAAGAAACAAAAAAAGTGATGGTGGGTCTCAGAACTACCCAGCCCTGGCATAATGGAAGAGGTACGAGGAGCAGCATGGGTATATTGTTGATAGAGGGACACAGGTACCAGAGGTGGGACAAGATAGGCCTGGGGGATCCAAAACCACATTCCACCTATCCCCAGCTCACGCTACAGGAGAAGGAAAGGGTGTATACGTGTACACTAGGAAGCAACCCTCTTTCCTCATAGTCATGGCTTCGGCATTGCTTTCAACTTGTCCTCGATCTAGGCCTCTGAAAAAAATAATCAAAACACCCCTGGGCTGTAGCCACTGAATCAGTTATTAAACACACCAGATCTCACAAGCTTCAAAACCTGAGCAACACTTCGACAAGGACCTCCCAAGACACTGTCTGGGGCTGCACTATTCCGTACGCTCTCACGGACCGTTGAGCCATGCTGTAGCTGTGCACATTTCAGCAGGAATTGGACCCCACAAACAGGAAGCATTGCTATGTCTGCTCATCCCTCCAGAACATTAAAACCACACACTTCTCTCTATAAACAGGATTTGCAATAATAGACAGCATGAGTCCACTTTCAAGGGACTTTCAAGTTTTGGGTCCAGAATGTGAACCCCATTTTTCAGATTATATTTCTAAATTGAATCTCTAGTTTCGTGTTTTAAAAAAAGAAAACAATTCTATGCTTCTTAATCATCACTAAATTATATCTGCCACCAGAGTGCCATGATAGTTATGATTTATTTTCTGTCTTCCTCTGCTCAAAACACTTTGTAGGTGAACTGCACTACCCAGTTAGGCCACTGGATAGCATGAAGGGGCAAACAATTGTGCATGAGGATGCTTGAAAAAGCAAGCTTACAGCAGCACTACTGGTTAGCTATCGATCCATAGACTTCAAGGCACACAGACGCATGGATTACACAACATTTTTTTTCCCTCCCAAATGCTCTCCAGAAAACAGAGACGGGTATTTAATTTCAGAGACATTAGATTTACCATCTTCCTATTAACTGTGCCATATTTTAACAGCTATGAAGAGATGAAGAGACCTGCTGAATCCATTAAGTTAGTTTTCCCCCTTCTTCCTCCCCACAAGGAGGCTCAGACATTCATGAACCCTATCTAAAACCGGCATGACAGATTTCAAAGAAATAAAGTCACTGCTTAATGCCTTTTAGCATTTTGCATTCAGGCAGATATAACCCACACTACCTGGACAAGTAACTGTATAGAAAATTCCTTGTGCTTATCCAGGGACAGCCTAGCCTGCTCTCCCATTTCAAAAGACGCCTTAGAAGTAGCTTGTGCCAATACAACGGCTCTTGCTCGCTTAAAACATTTGCTACTGCTTACAGCTCTGATGCTTATTAAAATTGCCCGGCACTCAGAGTTGGGGTCGTGAATGTTGTAGAGATGTAAGAAGTCAGATCTCAAGTCCTGAACAGAAGCCTCTACTAATTATGCTACAGTCACATGAAAATAAGCCCCCAAAAGTCAGAACAGCTTGTTTATACAACTTTATCACTTATTTCACCTTACTACTAAAAATGGCCTGAACTCTCAGGTGTTCCCAAGGAAGTTTCTTTCCATTTCTTTGTGGGGAAAAGGAGGGCAGAGACATAAAGGGGAAATGGAAGAGTTGCAGCAACCAAAGCTGACCTGTACAGAAAGCTAAAAAGCAAAGTTAAAAGCTTTGGAGGAAGGAAGGCAATGCCATTAGCCATTAACGTGGTGCCAGCACACTTTCGTGAATACCTGGGTTTGTTCAGTGTGGTGAAAAAGAGGCTGGTGGTGACCTGCCTAACATTATTTCAAGGACAGTTATGAAGATGAGAGCCAAACTCCTCTCAGTAGTGCCAGTTCGAATAACAAGAGGTGAAACTGTCCATTTTGGCTGTGGACTGTCAGACTGGACACTAGAGAGAAAGTCTCTTGCTAGGTGAGCAGTACAACACTCCAACTGGCTGTCCAGAGAGATCACAGCACCCCTGCCATTGAAGGTTTTCAAGGTTTGGCTGGATAAAGCCATGACTAGCCCATGACCGAGTGTTAGCAGTAATCCCACTGCTATAATATCCTATTACTGTGCTGCTTCTGTAAAATTAAGTAGGCCTGTCAGCCAGAAAGAGTATATTTTTAGTGTAAGGATGGCTACATTGCAGTAAAAGCACTATACAGTATCAGAGCTTCCACAGAGAAGGCTATCCACTTGCACAAAACCGATATGCCTTAGGTTGAACTTCAGAAATTGGTAAAATCCCTCCCCCACTTTGTTTCTGCTTTTCATCCAGTGGCGCTCTGCAGGTCCCAGCATGGTTAAAGTTAACTGTTTTAAATGGTGATCTCAGCTGGAAGTGCAAGTCTGGAATTAAAAGCGCTAACTTCTGAAGGTCACAGAGATGAACTTCAGAGAATCCAAGGGGGATGCAGTCTTCCTAAGGGCTCGAAGGAGATACGTCAGCTACTCTTCACAGGAAGGTACTTGTAATATTCATTAGTGGTTTATAGTGACTTAGGCTGGAACAAGATGACAAGGACATGGACTGCAATAAAATTAGCATAACAAATTGAAGCTGTGACAGCTATTGGTCATCAGGCCCACATAACTCAGATGGCAATTCACTGTCTACATTTAGGGGCAAAACCGCAGTGCTGTCAGGAATTCAGCACCCTTAGCCAACGTGGGAGTTACAAAAAGACAGCTTACCACCACCTGTGAAGTTTTGTACAGGAAAACATAACTGTTGTTAAAGAAAGCCAGATTTAACTCTTCGTTTGTTTACGATAAAAACGTAAGACAGGTGTAATAAGTAATGAAAAACTCAGTGTTTGCGACCAAAGCTGGAAATTTCAGCTATGTTTTGGAAGCAAACACTAGGGGAGTATGTGAGAAGTGATATTAAAGCAAAATCCCATGAAGCTGTGAGAGACTGGCTTGGTTTGTTTTTATGCCCCATCAAAAATAATTAAAACTATGGAAAGTAAACAAATGGGGGGGGCGGGGGGGGGAACCAGGACTCATTAGTAAAGTGGAAACCCAGCACTAAAGAAAATTAAATCAGTCCATTACATACAAAGGGTCTTGGAGGGGCTTTTGTTTCCTCTTGCTCCTATGCCTACACGAGCAGCTGATTCACTGACGCTGCAGGGACTGCTACTATTCTGGTCTTTTGAGCAGTTACCCACTGAATCTCTGTACAGATGCACTCCAAAAGTGCATTCCAGTAGATGAAGTTGTATAAAGATGTATTCTACAGAGTTGCACACAGTTTTATAGAATATTTTGTACTTAAAGGTTCAATTACCATCATCAGCTAAAAAAAAAACCACCCTAAACCAACACACACAAAACCAAACCATGGGTTTTTTTGCTTCAAGAGGCATTGTTTCAGAGTCACTTAGGAAGGCTGCTAATGGGATCAAAGGAAACCCTTATCCTTAATCTGTATCACATATTCATGAATAAGAGAATATGTTGATTCCCTTTTGTTACGCAGACACCAACGTTGCTGTGGTAACCACACTTAGATGAAACAAACTCTACTCACCTGCACAAAGATGCCCTTGCTCTTGTATTCTGCATGGAGGCCTTGGGAGAAGAAATCGATAAAAGCCTAGAGAGAAAAGAAGGGAAACATGCAGCATGCTGCACGTTAAAATGGAAACCAGAGTTTGCAGGTTTTTGCAAGCATATCTGAAGCACTATTTAGAGTTCCTGTTTTCAAAGTGAAAAACGTTACGTTTGCAAAGAAACTCTGCATGTTAGAGCAATGCCATCTGAATAGCAACGCTACGCTTACGAAGTATTTTTTCAGAAGTGAAGCTCAGTCTAAACAAATAAACCCCTTTTTAATCTAGAAGGAAAAGGAACTAGTTTTGTTACATAAAGCCTAGGTAAAAGAAAATACAACTTTGTAGATTCACTACTTATGTCATCATCTTAAACTTTTTTTTTTAAAAAAGAGTGATTTAATTAGGTTTCTCTCATGAATGGTTTTTAAAACATCACATTTAAATACTTTGTCTTCCACCTTTACACTTTTAAGAAATGCCACCCTATGGTGATACTTCTTCCTAGTCCTGAAGTCCACCTCCACAGATTCTCTTCCAAATTTCTGGAAGTTTTAGAAGTTACAAGACTAAAGAAAGAAGTGAAAGGGCTTAAAAGGTGGATGCTAGTACCTGTCTTCAAGATGTCCTCACATCTGATACAGCCGCCTCCATGACCATGCCAAGAAAGTACTGCCCTGATAACCTAAGGCTACTCAGTAGTTCAAACCAGCACAGATTCCCCCTCCCCAAGTTCTTCTAAACCACTTTTCCACTTCTCCCTCCTGCAGTTCAGTGAGACAAAATATCAGGTTCTGCTACGGTTTCTTGTTTGAGTGAAACGATACAGCCAAGTAGGATGAATGGAATACCTTCAACTGAAGGAACTAAACTATCTTATCCATGCTTGAAGCTAAAATAAATACTAAATACATTAATTCAAGTATTTAAGAAGCAGTTGCTTCAGACCGGTTTCAAAACAGACAGCAAAGCTCTAGTATTGCACCTGCCTTACAGTCTTCCTTTAGTCACCATGTCACCAGTGGATTAATACAAGCCCTAACTGAAACCAGCACTTCAAGTTTGCAGTGCCCAGTGTTTTTCTTATCAAGGTCATCCCACTGAACTCAGCCTATACAAGCAGCAACAGAAACACTCCCACACTACTGGGCTATTTCTATACACGCTCTTCTGAGCATACACAAGATCTGAAAGAAAACCAGATTTTGCTGTGTAGCAGGTAGGTCTCTTTATTCTTCAAGTTGCATGTACAAGCTAGAAGGAGGCTCATTAAACCAAAAAAGCTTATCTTCTGTCCAACTGTTCTTTCCTTCTCCCTTTCCCCCAAATGTAGTGAAATTCAGTACTCAACGAGAACGAGACTCTGAAAGTCTGGTCTAGCAGCAGTGATTCAAGTGAGCTGGCCGTTCGATTGCAACAATAAGTCACTCGCACAGACATGCGAATAGCTCGGTGCAGTCCCTGAACACAGCTGCCAAAGAAACTCTGTGCAGTTATCACACCTACATCAATATTAAAAATAAAATTTAAAAACTATAGTTTTAATCAAAGTGCTTTGATCATTCAAATTTCTAACTATTTTTACATTGCAAGGGTCCTGAAATCAGTTACTGCTCCAAATATGCAGAGACAGTATAAAAAAGACTGTCACCTCTGCTGGTTGCAAAGACCTTGCAATAAAGAGAATGTTCATGTCACGTAAGAAGAAAAAGCAACTTCTGGTATTCAAATAAGCTTTGGAGTTTTTCTTCTTCAATTTATTTCAAGACAAGTTGGGTTTTCTACTTCCAGATGCTCAAGCCCATCAACAACCTTTAACTTAAAACAGTTTTAAGAATGTTCTCTAAGTAAACATCCCCTGAATAAGCAGGTAAGCATTGCATGCAAGAAAATTTATTCTCCTTGGATATTCGGTATCAAACCCAAACACTAAAGACATGGAGGGGGTGTGTGTGGAATAAATGCATTTCTCATTAGTATTAACACAGGTAGAGAGGTAAACCTGTCAAAAAATAGGACTCTGATTCCTTTAAAAGTGTCTCGTTTCATTGTAGAATAGGGAATTCTCTACTGGAAGGTTAAAGACTTGGACTGTGTCTGTTCCTGACAATTAGCCAAAACCATTGACTTAGACCTGAAGGATACTACACTTTAAACCCCCTCTATATAGATGAGGAAAAAAACCCTAGAAATTGCAGCTCCAGTCTTTCTATAGCTACATTAGAGAGTCACTTTCATGCTTACTAATCTTGCTGTGGTATAAGATGAGCAGTGCTGAGAACAGGCAGATTACTTAACCTGTAATTGAGTTTCTTAGGGGGAAGGGAAGAAATATTTGAGATTCTCATTGAAAAAAGCCTAACCAAAGCAGTGTAAGGCATATTATCACTAAAATCAGAAGCTCAATTCTTTCCATAAAGCTGAAGGCACTGTCACAATGAAAGTGACCTTTTGTATTAAAACAAAGAACTGTGCTCTCAGGAAACAGCTATTTCAAAGAGCAAATTTTATCAGCTAAAACTAATTCAGGCTTTCATGATTTCTAAACTTAAATATCCCGTCCTTTAGTATGAATAAAACAGTGTGCATCCATTCCTTTCTGGAAATATGAAGATGTTACTGAGAGTCTAGAGGAAACATAGGTCTGTTCTGACACGAATGACACTACTGAAAGTGTCTTCATACTGTCAAGGTTCTGCTTAGACTCTGAAATCCTTTAAGTATTTAAGGTAATTACCAAGTGTGCCTGGAAGAAGCTGTAGTGCCATACTTTAACACCAGCGTGAATGTCTCTTGCATTTAGTTTTATCACGTATACTTCGGTTCCATACTGTGTACTCATATTCTGTTTTTACAGTGTTAACTGGACATCTCTTAGGGGAACATTTTAGAAGCCCCTACAGATGTCTTTGTAAAAAAAAAAAAAGCTGCAGAAAGACAAAACTGTCCCAGTGACACAAAGAGAAACCAGAGCAGATAAATTTAACATGAAATGTAGATCTAGAGTAGTAACTTATGAACTGGTAAAATAAACCAGCCTATTGTGGAAGACAACTTTCACTAAAATGAGTGTTTGGCTCAGTGGGGAGCTTCTTGATGAACTAAAAATGAGCATAGGAGAGACAGAAAAGGAGAAGTAACAAAAGAGAAACATAAAACATTATCGGGTACTTAAGAATAAAATCCAAGCTAGGAAAAGACTAGCAAAGGACATGAAGGGTAGCAGTAAAGGATCCCTACAAGTACACTAGTTCCAAGAGGAATTTCAGAGAAATAGGGGTCTGTTGATGGATGAGGGAGACAACCTAGAGATAAAGGCTAGAAAATGGTTAAGGTATTCAACACTTCTCTTGCCTTTGCACAGCTAAAGCCTGCTCACATGCCTCTGCATACACCAGTTTTGCTTAACAAAAGGGAAGGCAGAGACAGCAACAATTTAGGGACTACTCGGGGATGCTGAATGTATTCAAATCCATGGAGCCACCATGGATTCACTCAAGAGTGCTGAAGGAACTAGTCCGTATGTACACAAATCTGCTGCCTACAATATCTGAAAAACTGTGGAAACTAGAGGACGTCTCTGACAACTGGAAGAGGGCTAAGGTATCCCTCCTTTGAAAAGGCAAGAATGATCCCGTCAGCTTTAACTCAGTTTGTGGAAAGCTCACGGAGCCCTCCTCTTGGAATTCATTTCCAAGCACATAAAGGACAAGAAGATACATCAGAAACAGTCAACGCAGATTTACTAACAGCAAATTGCTTTCTACAATGGAGTGGACTAGCTTTGTAGATGAGGGAAACAGATTTTCAATCTATATAAACTATATATGTGTGTGTGTGTATATATAGATATATTTTCACTTCAGTAAAGCTTTTGACACCATCTTCTGCAGCATTCTCATTTGGAAGTCGAGCAGATATGTGCTGAAACGACAAACTGCTGGCCAGACTGAAAATTGGCTGGACCACCAGGCTCAAAGGGCCATGATTAATAGCTTGACATCTGGCTGATAACAAGCAGAGAACCCTACAGATCAATACCGAGGCCCATGTTCTTCAGTATCTCCTATCAGCAACCTAGATGATGACACAGAGCACACCCTCAGCAAATTTGCAGATGACAGCATTAAGATGAAGTGGCTGACACGACATAGCTTCAGTCCAGAGAGACCCTGATAAACTTGATTATTGTTAAACATCATGAGATTTCTCAACTGGCACAGAGTGAAGTGCAAATATCTGCATACAGAGTGGGATAATGCCATGCCTTAATTTTGGTTGAGTAGCAGCCCTGCTGCAAAGAACCTGGAATGGTGGCTGCCAGGGAGAAGATAAGCCAATAATCCACTCACTGCAAGAACATCAAACGACAAACGACATACTGGGCTACGTTAGCAGGATGTACGGTCAGCAGATCAAGGGAAGTTCACTGTTTGGTAATGACAAGGCCCTGGAGCTCTACCCTTTCTCTTACCTGAACTGCTAAACTTAACACAACTAGTAAAAAGGGAGGACAAATGTTTGCTTCCAGCAAGCACCAGAAGAGTCCTTCTTAAATAAATATATATACATATATATTAAAGATATATATCTTCAGTAAAATTAGGGAAACAAAAGTTTCAAAGTCAAAATAAGAAAGCGTGTTAAACTCAGTCAATGTCCTTTCTCATCCTCACACTAAGCTTGCTTGGTACACTAGCATCTTTTTCCATGTAAAAGTAGAATGCATGATGAAATATATAAAATAGTTGTTTCCATGCCAGTAAACACTTGCACTCATTTTTCTCTTGACCTTCCAGCTTCCACTGTTGGAAAAATTTAAGTTAGAAACTCAGTACTTTTAGTTCATAAAAGCACCACTAGATGGACACCAAAACATTTAGTCCTGTAGCGTTGGCTTAGGTTTGACACCTGATTTCAGTGTGGAGAACACTTACCTTGGTTGCGGAGTAAAGAGTCAGCAATGCAGTTGGATACATCCCAGTAGCTGAGGAGATGTTCAGGACTGCCCCTTTGGATCTGAAAGGCAGCGAAGGTATATCATAATGAAATAAAGGAAACATCTTTCATGTTGCAAGCCTAAAGAAAGCCTTTAGGATGTAACTGAGATTAAGATCTGTTTAAAAACCCCAAGCAAATCCTAAATTTCACTTTACTAATATGACTTTAAGCACAATGTAAGTATTCCAGCAGATGGTATAAATCAGGAACCAAGGTCAACACAGCAAGAGAATCAAGCTCCATACATACACACACACACACACGGCTAAAGTATGCAAAATTGATTGAGTGAAGCTGGCACAAGTCCAAAAGGCAACTTCGAAATCTCAGGCTAAGGTGGCAGAAATGGCAACACAAATCTGTTGTATAGTTTACACTTTGATAATCCCTTTCATCTTCTAAATGTTACTTCATGATGGATCTTCAAGATAGGAAGTATCTGCATCTACTGCTCAAATACAGAAATATTTTAATATAGTATGGAAGATACTCAGTGGATGACTACAGAAAATAAGAGTTGTTTTACAGCTGTACTACAGTAACACTGAAGGTATTCCACAGTAACATTTCAGTAAGGGTACCAGTCTGAAATGAGCTACCACCTGCGCTGCCAAGCACTCCTAAAGCATGTGCAGCTAGGACAGAAAGTAAGACTCCTGGATTTTCCAACCCACTGACTGATTTTGAGCGTGTCTATTTCTGAGACTCGTTTTACCTACGGAACCAGACATATTATTTAGTGCTAGGTAGAAAGAAGAATTAGTTTTAAAAGCTTCAGGCAAATTAGTGCAAGTACGCTGTTAGAAGGTGCTACCAGACAGTCCAGCACAGTGAGAGACACATCTCTGCTGCTTCTTACCCTGTAGTAAATAAATTCAAGCGAGTTCACCTGAACATACTAAGCATGCCGACGTTTAGTGCAGTGAGAACATTAACACAGGTAGGCATCGTGCAGCTCAACTCCTGCAGATTCACATATGAGTTTCTCATCGTATTTGTTCATCTAGGTATACCCTATGCTGCTGCTGCCACAATGATTCAAGTAACCATCTTAAAAACCAACAGCTGAGTTTAAGTGACCATTAAAAATTAAAACAATGTAACTCTTTGAAAACCGTGACAATAGATTCAAACCAACATGGCTTCTGCCATGATAAAAGTGTGAATTGAATCTGTGATTGATTCACCTCTAGAAATGAGATGGCTAACGTGACAGAAAAGAATCATTTCAGTCATTCAGGATTTCAAACACCTTTGCCAAAGTTCGCAGTATTTTTCAGGCGTTATCTGCAAGACTTGGTCGGTGAAATAAAGTAGCAACGTGGATCAAACATGTAGCATATGTAGCATGGAAAAAATAAGATCACAAATTAATAATGAATTTTCACGACAGCAAAAGGTTAACAGTGGATGCCAGAAGATTTTCGTATCAAGACAGGTGGTGCTTGTGATATTTATTCATGAGCTCAAATGGGGATTAACAGTGAAATGAGTATTCATGCAGTTTTTAAGAGATTACCAGATTGGAGAATACTATAAGGAACTTTTTAAAGAGCTCAGATTGCTATGTGAACAGACTACAGAATGGCAGATGAAAAAAATCAATATTAACAAACCCAACAATGCGTACTAAAGAAAATAATGTCAATTAATCGCAAACCTTGCAGGACTGTAAATCAACTATCCACTCCCTGGAAAACCTGAACAAAGTCAACAAGGAATTCTCTCTTGTGCAGCAGTCACCAAAACCAGCCAGAGAGCAGGATGGTGGGAACAGCAGGGACAGATCCACCACCACTGAAATCTTGTATTACAGTCTACAGAACACTTTCATCCCTCCAAATATAGGACAGAAATATTAAGAACCCGATGATTTAAGAAAGGAGAAAAGAGGAAAAAAACCCCAATACATCGATGAGGTGGAAAGATTTGTCCAATTTAGCTATTTAAGAGACTATTAAAAGCAACCATGATAAAAGTATATAGACTAATGAATGACAAAGATCAAGACCTTGATTTATCCTCTCAGAATACAAAAGAACGATGAGATTTATTTAAATGAAAGGCTGAAATTTAGATCTGATAAAAGGAAGTGCTCTTCTCATATCCAGACTACGGGAGTACTTGCCATAAAACTTAATTGAGGACAAAAGCTTAACAGGATTCAAAAAAGGGTAAGCATTTATATAGATAAACACAAGCCTCGTGCTTCTGAAACCAACTGAAGCTTTAGAAGAGAGGCTGGCATTCAGGTTGTAAAGCACAGGTCTCGCAGCACCTGGCTAGACTACAGCTTTCCAGCAGGAGTAGTGACCATCATCTAAGTGCAGTGAATTAACGGTCCGACCCAGTGAAGAACACCCCTGTGTTTCCCCTCTTGGAAACACAACAAATTAATAGCTGCCCCTTGCAGAATCTCCATGTATTGGGCTCTCTGAAGGAGTCAATGCCACTGTGGGGTTTGTTTTTTCTTTATAAAGAAAACAGTCCTAGCCATAAAAGCTCAAAACTTTAAAAGTCCAGATAAAAGGAAACTGAGAAGCATGCCTGTAGGAGGAACACTTCTGATTACTCCAATAACAATTTTGCTTCTAGAGGAACTGCAGAAGAAATGTTTTTAGGGAGGGATCTGAAGAACCACGCAAGCACTGGTGCAGCAAAAAGAAATTTTGGCTCCATCCAACTCAACTGTGTGGTTAACGAAAAAAAAAAAAAAAAGTTGGTTGAGATGAAGAGTACCAGGTCCACACCCTCACACCTCCCCATCATTCTACCTTAAGTGGTCCAGCGCCGGGAAGGCTATATTTAGCCATCTCCCTGTTGCTGTGGCAACCAGCGCCTGCTCCAGCTGCACGCCAAGTGGAAAGAGCAAGCTTCCTCTGTAATGTAATTATGCACTTGCTACTTCCCTGGCAATAAATACCATAGTTTGATATTTGTCTAGAAACAGTCAACTGATTTTTGTTGTTGTTGGGTGTTTTTTGCTCCCAAAGACATCAAGCTTCGATTTTCAGTTCTATAAGCCTCCCACCTTAGACAGTAGCCTGAAAATTTACAGAGGAACTGCTCATTTAAGTGTAATAGGAAGCTGCAGATTATAAATTGTCACTTTAAGCGTTCAGAGCGCAGGAGAGGAGCCACAGCAGAGAATCTAAACGCCATTACCAGAAGTGGCATTCATCTAATGCTGCTATGTTTATTATAAATAAAAAGTAACAGACACACCAAGATGCAGTTGTGTTTTCTCCTTACAGACCTGGATGCAAAGCATGTAAAGTCTGCTCTATTTCTTCATTTGTCTTGTAATATATTGCCATAAAACCAACATTCAAATACATAAAAGCATGCACTATAGCTAGCTGCAAGATGCTATAGCATGCTACGTCACGTCTATCTACTCAACGTGCTATCTGCCTTGAACAAGTGAGGAATAATGATGGCATTCCTAGTCTGGCTTTATTCTTAGAGCCTGGAGCCCTTTTTCCTAACCCACAGTCCCATGCACGAAATTTATGGCTGGCCCAGGGAGCAGCTGAGTACAGCTACTATTCATCCATGCGCTTGGATTCACTGGACATCCCTGTCCTCCTGTGGTTACAGACTCTTAGAGGTGTTAATGGCCTGTGAGCTATGACTATGCAGGAGTTGGCAGCTGCAGACATTGCTTCTGTGCACTGTAAACCCAACTGACTTCACAGAACCAAACAAAATGGAAGCTTTTTCAAATATTTTTCCCTGGGACAGAAACCAAGGCCTTCATTTAAATGGAGCAGTCATTTGAAGTGGCTCTTCACACACAGGAAAAGTTCAAGATGTGTACTTTTTTTTTTTTTAAAGGACTATTAACCTTTTACTTCCAAGCTTCATCTTGAACATTTACCCTTGAGATTCCTGAGGTAATCATGCAGTTAGGAAAAGTGAAAAGAAACACGCATGGTGTGCTCAAGGGTAGTTAGAACCAGAAGTCAGCAGGATCCTGGTTTGCTGCCTTTCATTCAAATCATCTTACCCAGGTTAATACGTAACAGAAAAACATACACAGGTTATTCTGTAAGTAGAGTATACATCATTCTGTCCTGAGAAGCTGGAGAGATCAATCAACTCTGCCAAATGGATAACTACGACATTTCTTCAGATGAAGAAGAAACTGAGGCAAGAAATTGTTAAGCTTCAAAGTTCCAAAAATTTGTAACAAAACAACATTAAACCCTTCAAAAGCAGAATGGCTTTGGTCATGTTGGCATCTTCAGAGGGTGGTGGTTTCACAAAAGGCAGGTCCCTTTATCTATCAATAATAGTACATGGGCAAGGAGTAACTTTTGACTTACAAACCCCGAGTAGCTACCACCACTGTACTATAATCCTCATCCTCGACTTTGTTGGAAAATATTACACTGCCACCCCAGTAGCCAGGAAGAAACTTTGTTTTAGCTGGGAAACATTTACCCTGCATCTGTGCAACACTTGAAAAATTGAATCCCGATCTGCAGTGAAGACCCCAGGTAGTGGGATGATACAGGAAACATCAATTTTTTTCTTAATCTTTGTCAGATTTGGAGGTTTGCCCCGTATATGTGCTCCTCCTAGAGTATTCACGTGGAGGCAATACCACGGTGACTGCCACGCATGGTTCTACACAGCTTTCCTCAGTATTGCCGGCGTGGCTCAGACCTGACCTAGGGGAGCCCCCAGCAAGCTGGGGTTAGCACCACAACAGAGACAGCAAACAGCCTGGGACAGTCAACATCAGCTAGAAAACAGCCTGGAGGGGCTACAGGGAAATTGCACACCTTCTAGTTTCACCTGGGAGCTAGCCAGGAAGTCAGTACACGTCCTCCACGGCAACAGTGGTGTGCATTAACTCTTATTTTAAAGAGCTGGTCTCCAATTCTAGTTTTCCAAATGATCACAGACTTTCCTCAATATACCTCCTACTGTATAATGAGAACATATTCTTTGCATCCATTTTACTTACAATGACTTAGAGAAATAGCCTTAAGAAGGTTATTCCCAGGAACTGTAACCACCCCCTCAGAATAGCAGGTTGTTGAGTTAGTGCTGATGAGTCAGACGGGCTTTTTAATTCTGTTCTAAAAGGAATCACCACAACAGTGGAGAAGGGAGAGGAAAAATAAAAAGGGAATCGAGTGGAAAAGGCTTCCACCGTCTGATGATTCATGCACCATCAGCGTGACTCACCCAGCATTACTCTGCCATTAAAACATGGAGACCAGGCTGATTAGTCACAGTAATGAATTTTTCAAGAAAGGATTCTCCCCTATAAATAATGATGACTTTGTCTGGATAGTGTTAGTGTGACTCACCTTTCCAGCATGCCGGGCAGCACCAATCGTGTCATCTGCAAAAAGAAAACATTCGTGATGGCTGAGAATGCAGACACCAGACAGCCAGAGACCGAGGGAAGCCTCCCTTCCTCCCAGAAGCAGCTGCCGCCCCCTCCACCCCAACCAAGGCTCGGGGAAGCAGAGACCATACTTTGCGTAGGCAGTTTATTTTTATTCTACCTGGATAACTTGGCTCTGTCAAGTAGTGTGTGCACTGAATGTGGTGAACCCATCCAGCTAGTAGAATAAGTACAATAAGAGTAAATTAAAAAAAAAAAAGTCTTCACCGCTCTGCAGCATCCATGGCCTCTAAAGAACATGAAAACACCAGGCTACTACAGTACATGTATGATCTTTCTCCCCCCCACAAAAAGCATCTGTCTTCCTCAAGACTGACTAAATTTACCACCTGTGCCAAGACTCAAGACAATATCCAAATTATTTTAGCTAGACTTACTGAACTGCTGATTTCAGGTTAAAAATAAATTGTGGAGCAGCAAGAGCACTGGACAGAACTAGTAAAGATAAGTTTCCTACATTATATTACCTACAGAAAACATATAAGACCTCAAAACATTTTTTGCTGATTACACAGATGTTTTCACACTGAAGAACCTCCATGCCCATGAGGAAGGTAAGTCTGGCAAACCTCCTCCCTGCTCTGGAAGCTCCTGCCTTCATTAGGACTCGGAGCAGTCTGTTTACAACCTGGTTGAAGGTATCTCCAGAGCAGTAATCCTAAAACAAGCTTCCCAGTTGCAGACAGAGCAGCTCTGACATGGAAAACAAACCAAGCATTGAACCAAACTTTGATGCATTTTTAATTAGTGTGAAATAGTTAATTTTCCTACTACTAATTACTACCACCCTAAAATATGATTTAAATCCAAAATTTCTGCCTTTAAGAAATAATGTCATTAAAGTTCAGCTTGTGTCAAATACTCCCCCACCCCCAACCAACCCTGTTAATAAATGTCACAGCACTGACACCAAAGACAGATCAGACAAGAAATAGAAATTGTCACCACTTTTCACATCTTTAAAAGGTATTCCAACAAAGTTCTTGAGGACACAGTGAGGACGGGGTAATAAAATACTAATGGCACCAAAATATAATGGTACTCCCACCGATACCTAATTACCTTGATAGCTTAAAACATGAAACATTTGAGTAGTATGGGAGGAAAAACACACACACACACAAAAGAAATCAGCATATACAGGAGCACAAAGCATCTGTAAGCACTTTTATTACAAAGAAATGAATCTTACTGTAGCGAGCTATTCATATTACTATCACCACTGCATTAGCCCTTACATATGACTGAGTCTGGGTTTGGGTTTTTTGTTTGTTTTTATTTTTAAATTATAAAACATACCCTTTCAGGAATAAAGGAGAAAAATCACAAAAGAAAACAAAATTTCAGTTGATTGCAGTTGACGCAAAGAAAATGGTGGAGAAGGGCTGTGTTTTGTATTTTACTGGCATTTCTCACTTAGACTAGATTCTGCTATCAGCCATGCTGCATGACAGCTTTGATAAGGGACTGTACAGGTCGGAGTTGAACAGACCTTACTTTCATGAAGTCAGCTGTTGACATAGTTAACTTTCAGCACTGCCCCAGAACTCAAACTAGGTATTCCGAGTTGGTAAACATTACCAAGCTAAACAGATCTGATGCAACTTCAAAAAACCCTCTAACATTAAGTCTAAGTATACATGAGCTTTTTCATACACTAATGCTTCAAAAGAGATGTGGAAAAAACTATTTATTTCAATGTTAAAGGATAAAGAATGATTTGGGCTAATTTTAAGACCAGTTCAAGACTGGCAGATCTTTTCTCTGGTAGAAGCTTTATGATCCCTCGACAAGAAGTGGCATACTGTTTCTTGCCTCTCAGGGCAGTGTAATGCTGCATATCATCTCCAGAGATTGACACACAGACGTGGGCTGAAATTGCCTACCCTTAGGCAACCCGTAAACGGTCTGAAAAACCAGTACAGGATCTCCCACTGTAATGCAGAGGGACCCCACGCTTGAACCTCTCTCATAAATCCACACAAGTGCATTCATGGTCTAAAACCAAATTGCAACCCACCAAGTATCTCTAACAGCGTTATCACGAACCTGCTGGTTATTATTGATACCCATGCAAGAGCACAGAAAACCATGCTACAATAATTGTTTGACTTATATAAATTAAAAAGCTATGGAGCCACTGACAGATGAGATATAACAATAGGTACACAATTCAGGTAGAAATCAAGAAGTCTCTCACCACCAGCTGTGTTAAACAGTCTGTTTCTAAAGTTCAGCTGGACAGGCAATCAATATTTTTTTCTCCCTCCACAGAAAAACACCGATGGCAAAACTGGATTTCGTACTCAACTTCACTTCCATTTTTTACCATTAAAATTAATGTCTTGAAGGAATTTCAAAAATCTGTGAAATTGGACAAAACTGTTTTTCCTGTCTGTGTTTTTACATCTTGTGATGTGTGAAAAGAGCTATATGAATATTCAGTATCTTTATGTACAGACAAAATACTGTTTTTTTAAAAGAATAAAATAACAGAAGGTGGCTCTCTGAGTCAGTCTCACCTCACCCAGCCAAGTCCCCAGTCAGACTGTTCCAGCAGTGCAAGAGCACTATTGGAAAAATGCTGGCAGAGCATTCTGCAGCCGTATTCAGGTCTGGCAAATTTACACATTGCACACACACGTAAAATATTCCCAGCATTAATTCAAATAAACCAATCTATAGCAGAAATGCAGTTTTGCCACTAAGAACAACGTCCATACGTGCTTGCATGATCTTTATCCAAAATAGCCAAACTGATTAACACTCTTGTCTTCAAGAGCTATAACCTCAGACATGCCAGTATGAGACAGGCAGTTCAACAACAAACGTCTAGAATTGAAGAAATAGCTCCCAGATAAGGAATCCCAATTTTAGCTAGGTCTTATTTAGAGACAGCCAGTTCTGTAACGGGGTGTATTTCAAAAATGCCAAAGCATTGAAGTCTGAGTCTACAGGAATTAGCATGTAGGATGCCAGAGAACTCTACGGTAGTGTTTGTTTCTCTGAAGGCGATCTAAAAAAGTTAGAAGAAAGTGTCAGGAAGCCTAAAGGAGAGGCTGCGAACTACCCTAAGAAGAGAGCTGTCAGTTGGTGGTTACTGAACTCACTTGGGCTTCCCTCACGTCACCGCTTTTCTGAATGAATACTACTTTCCACAGAGATACCAGCGCTGCAGTTGAAAACGTGAATGTTCCCAAGACTCTGAAGGCTCAGGTCGTTTCAGACAAGTAGGCAGACACTAGGCTATGTGAAAACCGCCAGCTCGTCCAAAGCAAACTGCTTTTTCTTTCTCAAAGCTTGCGTTAGAGCAGAGCAAGAACGTGTGTGTGTGTGTGTGCGCACATCTGAGAAATTTGCTCAGGACAGTCTCCTTGACATCAGAAGTTGTTAATTTTTTATGTTTTATATAGTCTGGCACACAACCATGAAGCAGTAGTTGTTGAGGGCTTTTGGCTTGTTTGTTTTTCAATGATTTCACATACACACATAATGCTACCACATAGTTTGTGGCACAGTTCCTTCGGTTTGGAGGGCTGCATTATTTTGAAATCAACTTCTTTCACACCTAGCCCTCAAGCTCCTAAGCTGCAGGATGCTCACAGCAAATGGCTAACTTAAGGTAAAGATTAATTACAGACCGTTTCACTGATCTTTTACAGGCAGCTATCATTTCTTGATGGCCGTTTACCTGCAACTGCATTTGCTATGTGTCTGGCAAGCACTGGTTGTGTTGACCAGTCTTCCTCACCAGACCTGTCTTCTACGTTCTCATTTGGAAAAAGGAACGCCACATCACTTTGAGTCTAAAGAAGCAGAGATTCCTACTTGCAGATACAAAAATGCACAGCCATATGGCTAGATTTATGTTTTAAACCAGGTGCTACACTTAAAAGCTCCTATTAGAGGACTAACAAATAGTTAAAAGTTATAATCATGTATTTCCAGAGGTTTTTCTTCAGAAAAAAAAATAAATCTGCCATTCTTAGATCACAGAGTTGTAGTCTTTTCTCACTCTGACCCATGCAATAGCTAAGGAGCAGAGCTTAGGGAAAGAATAATAATTTGTAAAGTTTTGAATACCTTTCAAGTGATACTCACTCAGACTGCTAAAATACAGTAGGAAAAGCTGAGGTAAATATTCAAAGTCATCCTTCAGATCTTATGGGCCACACAATTGTTATACAAAGCCAGAAATCTAATGCCACAGTTGTGTATTTAGAGACAAATCATTCTATGGTATGATGTTATGACTGCAAGTCCACTTCCAAAAGGTGTAATAATCTGTAATTAAGCCTATGCAAGTACAGCAAAGGATGAAGACAGAGAACTTGGACAACTTTTCAGCTTTGTTATGCAGCTAAGACGCTTCCTTCAGACCTCATTCACGAATCTGGGGTGAAACGATAACAACTCAAAGCAACATAACTTTTTAAAGATCAGCAATTCCCTGTGGTGCACCCACTCACGTACAAAACCATCATTGCTACCGTAAGACAATTCTGAGTGCCTGGGCAGAGGATTCACACAAGTTGACAGATGCATTAGCTGTTTAACAAATAGTTAACTGACACCGTGCCTGTGCAACACTCACCCACAGACCTCACACTGGAAGCACTAAGGAACTGTACTCATGCCCTCATGCCTCGTGAAACCTATTCTCAGCATTTACTATTAAGTTTTTTTAATATGTCTCTTTTGAAACAATAATTTCTTAAATGCAACTCATACCCCAAGCTGAACAAGAACAATTTATATTTGTAAAAACTGACAAGCTAACCTGATGTCGATTCAACAGAAAAATCCCACAGTAACCCACACGGCAAGGTCAGTAACCAGAAAGGGGCAGGGGACAGGCAAATGGAACTACGACCACAACACGCTGCAAGCCCTGTTTATGTCAGTGACTTTTCTTTGAGCAACAGTTTTAGAAGAGAAGGTTTTCCCTATTTAGAGCCACAAACTTTCAGCATCCACCTTACAAGGGAAAACCCTCTCAAAACAAGCATCTTTCCCCTCCCCACCCTTTACGTAGGAAAAAGACTACTCAAATAATAAGGCTGAACTTCCTCTTTTCCAGATGTGGAATACGTATTTCTCTCAACCCCACATCTATAAAAAGCCACAGAAGTCCAGGACTTCCTAAATTTCCCCAAAGTTACTTGTACTTTGAAGAAGAATCCCCAGTGTTTCCCTGACTATTGCTGAAATGTATTTATCACAGCTACATCTCCCTTGTTCCGGCTTCCTCTGTACCATTCTCTCAGGTTCAAAGTCAGCGAGGGGGAAACTGCAGCATTTAATTTCTCCCTCTGGACCATCTGAATGATATTCATGACCACCTTCACTGAACACTTGCTCCTTTTCCAAGCATTGGCAACTGTCCCCCTGTTATAAACTTATATCATGTACTTGGCTAAATCGTCATCTCCGCTTTGATTAGGACTTTGAATATAAATGTGAAGAAACCTATTGACTATAGACTGGAATATACACACACACAGAATCATCTCACAAGGCAGTGTTGCCACCTCCCTCAGAATTAAGTTCCACTTACTGTGATCATCTCCAATACACAGCAAATACAAAAATTCACATGGGGTTCTAGCAGGGCATGAGCAACTATCATCTGAGTTCTGCTAAGGGACCTTTAGAGACAGGTATGAGGCTGCACTCGCCCATGTGAACATTCATGGGGGAGAGAGATGTCGTCTCCTACTGTCTTTCAGGATGACTGCTCCCCACGCTTTCCTTCTTTGTACGCTCAGGTCTGCAAAATAATATTTCCCCTTTTTCTCAAATACACTAGCTGCTTCTCCTGCTTTCAATTTTACATCGGTTATGGGGTTTGTTGTTGTTTGTTTTTTGGGTTTTTTTCCCTAAGCTCACAGTTTCAGACTTTGTAGGTAGAGTTGCTCCCTTGTCCTGCCTGGGATTCACAACCTGGTATAATTCCCCTCTCGCTCCTCTTCCATTAAGAGGGCAGCTGACACCCAATCTCTCAGTTCAACACGAAGTATTTATGTATTTTGAAGTCTTAAGCAAATGATAAGCTTCTCTAATATGGTGATGATAAAAAACCTCGATCTTGCAGGCCTATTATCCCTTTGTATTTGACACTTGGTATAAAACATAAGTAAGGTGATCAAGGCGAAGATTAGCACAGACACCAAGGCATGTACATATATGTCATTTAGTCTCCCCCTTCCTCTGTTAATGCCAATTTCCAGCCAAAGCCTGGCCTGCAAACCTAAAATTTACAATCCCCCACAACATAATAGCTTGCAAACCAATTCAGCTCCTTGCTTAATCAACCGCTAAGCCAGCACTCCCTCAACTATTTAGTCCTACTCATTTTTCAAGAGAACACAAGTTTATGTCTCACTCCCAACGCAGTGAGCATATTGCCATGCTGCAAACAGAAATAACATACTTACTGTTCCTCACACAAAGTATCTCTTGCAGCTTCCAGAGGAGAAAGAAGGGCTCCCTGAAGTATGTCAAACTATTCTCTGCGCTCATTACCTACCTGTTTTTTTCCACTGGACAGCAAGTCTAGCATCCTTGGCTTTCAGCACATTATCAGCCAAATCAAGTTTAATTGTTTTTCCAGGTGAAATCAAAGGCTGTAGCATACGAAGGTGAATTGATACAAGCAGATGCAGTTGATACAGAGGAACTATAGATGAAAACTATACAGAGCAACTCTAATTTTGGCTCTTCAACACTTGCTGGTTCAGGGAAAAAAAACAGGGCTTTTGACCTGATATTTTATTCAATGTCAGAAATATGTTTGAGTTTGTGTCTCAAAATGAGATATCAAAAATTATAACACAAACCCATGTTACCTGAACTGCCACCAACAATCGGTAAAGTTCTGCTTTTTAAGTCCCTCCAGAAACTTGAGATGAGATTATGACAGGAATCATGAAACTTCACGTGCTACCCCATCTTCTTCATTTATCTGTCAACTCAAGCCTTGTATAAGGCTGTATTAAGTCTCAAGCTTTCCTAATACCACATACAAAACTTCTTCGTTCTATTTATGGCATCATCAAGACACAAGGCACTTCTTGTTTTGTATGTTATATGAAGATCGGAGTAACTCCTGCACTGCACATCACCATAAAAATGTGACATTTCCCAGAGAGCTTAAAAAGAATGTACTGCGCTTGGGGGAGCAGGCTGGTGTTGGGTCAGGTTTTTTAACCAGTATTTTACAAGATGCAAGATTTCCAACACGTTTTACATAGTTTTACGTAGCTTGTCTTCAGTGGTGTACAGGGCGCTTTGAGATCACAGTAACCACAACACTTTGTGCCAGATGGATTGAGCCCTAAAATTGCACCACTGTGGGGCTGCACCACAATCACAGGGGTGACACAGCCCAGCAGCGCTCTGAGGACACGACGGGGGCAGGCAGCATGGAATAGGATTTGGGAAAGACACATGTTTAAAAGCTTTGACAGGAAACAAGTTCTCAGTCATTAGGGAAAATTTCACAGCACCAGATCCTTTACAGCTATGAAAAGTATTAAACAGTAGGACCAACTAGGCTGATAATTTATCCTGTAAGGCGAAGACGGGGCCTTACCTCTCAGTGCACCCCTCCTTACATGCTGCATATCCCCCTAGGAAATCCAGTGAGCTGCCCAACAATGAAAAAGATGGGTCAAAAGGTAAGGGAGGACCACTACCCTTCAAAAATGCCTACACGTGTGGCACCAAAACAGACCTTAACATTTCTGCAGAATCAAACTGTGCTGAGTATCTTACCTTTCCCACTTCAAGCTTAAGGAGTGTTTCAGCCAGAACTGTGGAGGTATTTGACATGCCAACAGAGGTGTTGCTGATGGCATGTGGCAGAGGTTACTGAGATGACAGGGAATATCATTACCTTTTAAGTCCAAAAGGCAAGGAAGTGGATGGCAATGCTCCAGAATAGAACAGTAGGCAGGTTATGAGACACCTGATGAGGATCTGGAGATACTGTGAGAAGAGCCTGAATGGGCACTAGCAAAATCTGCTCTGTCTCTCCTGTACCTCCACCTTTTTAGCAGACCTTCCTCTCCTTGCTTAAGAACTCGGTGCTCTCTTCCATCCCAAACGTCACATTTTTAATCAGGCAAGAAGGGAGACTTTTTTAAAAAAAAAACCAAAAAAACAAACACTTACACCCCTGGGTAAGAGATGGTATCAACCTAAAATACTGAACTAAATATTCACAGGATTACAACCCAAAAATCTGAGTGAAAGAACATACAGATTTTTCCTAGAATTATTTTTTCCTACCATGATTCTCTAGTTCTATGGGTTCTCCTGAAAAAATTACTTACAGATGGTACATATCTCTAATGTGCTCCTCTCCCCAAAACAGTAAGCATCTGGCATGCCTACTGTTTAATTACACAACAGGCTCAGGCAGGAGGAAACATTTTCAAGCCTGGAAGCTTACGCTCAAACTCTGATTATACACCCAGTAGCACGAGCTGTTCACGGTCAAGAAAAAAAGTTTCCAAACAGAAGGAAAAACATTATTAACACACAGCAAGTAGATGTTCAGTATGTTTTTATATGTGTGAAGACAACCACGTTAGAATGTGAAGAGGCTGACAGGATGCAAATTTTATAAAAAAGTGTGTGACAATTTTGCTAAATTGTTGACCACCACTGATGATAAACACGATGACTGAAGCCACAAAACAGCACTAGTTTATTCTGGAAACCAATATAATCTGGCTGCATCTCTGGAATTTGAGGTGTATACAGAGTTAAATTGGGCCTCAATTCTACCCTACCACCTTCAAAAATACAGACTGAAGTAGTTCATCTGTAACTTTTCTATTCTAACAAAATGCTCCCAGGAAGACTGACACCCCAAATTCTTTAATCACTGAATAGTGCACTCCCTCTGCTGGCACAGCACAGATGTCACAC
The DNA here is from genome assembly GCF_047716275.1 of Strix uralensis. Lineage (NCBI taxonomy): Eukaryota > Metazoa > Chordata > Aves > Strigiformes > Strigidae > Strix > Strix uralensis. Next base: position 3,365,028 of record NC_134000.1, read on the forward strand.
CTTAGTAGAGACACTCTGATCACACTGATCTCTAACTAAGAGGTCTATGCACAACACTTCTTTAGATTTACACCTGGGCTAGCAGCTCTGTTAACGTTAAAAAAAGTCTGCTAAATTACTTCCATAAGAGCACACTTTCAAAGGTGCCCATTAATAACTGAATTCTCTGATGAAATCTTACAGGAGTGCAACAAGACACCATGGGCCACAATCTTTCTTGGTCAACTAAAAGTCTGTACTCGTCAGGCTAGCAGTCATTTTCAAGGTGGAAAGTTTCTGAAGACTCACTGTTGTAGCATTTCTAACTTTGCAACAAGTAGTTCTAAGATGTCAAATGAAACACACATGGAAATGAGTTAGCAGCAGCAAGCTGACATTAACAATCCCATTCAGTCATGCAACGGTCGCATTTTCACTCCTTGCCTATGTTTTAATAAGCTGTGAAAATCTTACAGAAGCATTGTTTTAAGAGGTCCCGTGCCTCCTCACATGGAAACAAAATAGTTCAGACTCCCCAAGAGCACTGTATTAGAAGAATTTAGTACTTGACTTGATCAGAACAGTTGCAAGGAAGTCAAATCTTTTGAGCCAGCCTTGAAACATTGAATATTTTGGCTTGGAGGCAAAAGGTTAATCCTCAGCTAATGGAGATGCAAGTTTTGTAATGCAGAAAAGGAGAAAGTTAAGGTTTAGCAGTGAATACTCACAAGGAGTTTCTTTGGCACTTGTTGGTAATACACTAATTGACTCTCCATGTCATGTAAGCAGCTGCTACTCCCCCTGCCCCTTTTAAGCCTTGAAATACTAGGATGAAAATCTGATTTTTGAATGGACCTCATGTTAATAAACAAGGGAACAGTCATATGGTTTTGGCCTGAAGTCAGGTTGATTTCTTCTCAGTAAAAGCTTCAGTGTAAATATCAAAAAGGGAAGGTAACCTTACTTCAAAACTTAATGCACACTTCCGTGAATTTGGTTTTCCTTCTTGCTCATAAATTTCACATTAAATATTGAAGCGCCTTCTCACTACAGTGTACAAAAACCTGAGGTGTGCAGAGATAAGGGTTGCCCACTCCAAGAAACACTGAGAAGAATGAGTGATTTACAAGGACGAGAACAACAAGCATGAAGAAGCATTAAGTGTTGTTTTGTGTACACAGCTTGCTCTGTCAGACAGCTAATAGGTATCTTTGCAACAAATGGTATTTCACACAACAATCAGAACAGTCTGATACAACAATCATAACCTCTACGTTACTCTAAGCCAAAAAATTAACTGTGGTCCAACAAGTGAAAGTAATTGCTCCAGACAACTGAAGCAATTTTAATTGTTTAGTGGTTTTGAATTAAGACATCAAGAACAAGTGTTGGTAACAGGGCACCTACCTTACAAACAGACATGATGTTAATGTTGACCATTTTGTCGATTCTCTGCAAGAAAACAAAGTTTTAGGGTTTGTTCTGGTTTAAGTTATTTGATCAATATTCACACACCCTCTGGGTTTAAGTGCCGGGATAAATTAAACCTTACACTTACACATCCACCTTTAGTCCTTGCCTTCCTGCTTAAGCATCGGGAACAGTGACAGACTTTCAAAGTCAAGTCTGTGAACTGCTCTTGGTCAAGTTTTATCTCTGATTAGGGCCTCATACTAATAAAGAACAACACAGAGTATCACACTGACACTGTATTTCCTAACACTATTTGCAATATTTATGAACTTTAATAAATTATGATATTTTAGACATGTTCATAAATTAATGCCTGTATTTTGCTCTTCACCATTTCATGAGCGTTTTAGTGACTTAATGTTTATTCGTCAGATTAAAAAAAAAAAAAAGGACTTTTTTGCTAAATATTACGAACCTTATTTGAAGGTGAACCAAAAGCCAGATACATTTATCAATACTTAGGCAGAAAACACAAAACCACAGTGAGCTACAGGGGTTTTGGAAACAAAATCACGCACCAGTGAAATTGTTCATAATCAGAGTTTTCAATGTACCCAGTGCAACCAAGACATTGGACATTACGAACTGCCTAAACTGGTCATGTTTAAGTTTTATAACAGCGTTAGGGGAATATGCAGCTTCTCTTCACGAAGTTGCTTGCTCCCCTTTCCTTCAGTCACTTAAGAACCCTCCCCAAGCCAAAGCAGTTGATGAACAACAGCCTGATGAGACCACGGACAGGAGTGGAATTCAGGTACTGACCCCAGAGCATCTGCCTGAAATAGAAATACAAAATGAAGCAGCAGGGAAGAGGATGTAAAAAACACACCAGAAAAAACTGAGACTGCCATCATCTGAATTGTGCTATGTTGCGTATGTAAAGCTCTCAGCTTTTGGAACCCTTAATTCTAACCAGAAAACCTTATTGTGGGAGTACTTTAACCAAACCTAAACACTTTTGCCATTTCCATTAAGCATTTAGTGCCAACAATGAGAACACTAGAAGGTACCACAAAAGCACTTACCTCATCCAGGTCTGGAACGTCAAGAAAATATTCAGGATAAACATAAGATATTCCCACGTTGTTGACTGAAACAAAAGCATGAAGTTTGGATTAGATTACTTGGATGCTATCTGATTTATCACGGTCTGATGAATGACAATTTTCAAGAAATACTCTTCAAATGTTGCATTTAAAACATTCTAACCCCTTTAGCCAAGTTTCTTTAACTGTAAATATACTTGTACACACACAAGTGGAATGTGAGAGTGAACACAAGCCATTTTAAATGTGTAAATAGTTAATTCTCCAGTTGTATGTAAGCTGGCATGTTGAGCACACCGAGCCCATCTCCCAGCGCTTCTCCGGGCGCAGGGGAAGAACGCTTCGGCCTCTCTCAGAACGCTTCGGACTCTCTCAGAACGCTTCGGCCTCTCTCAGAACGCTTCGGCCTCTCTCAGGACGTCAGCGCGCACCCCGCCAGCAGACGAGCGGCATCGCCGCCACACCGACCTCTGCAGAAACAGAGTTTCACGCTGACGAAAAGGTCTCGAGACGTTAAGTGGAACTGTTTAACTTTTTTTTTTTTTTTTTAAATAAAGAAATAAAAAGTGAAGTAAGATATTTAAAGGAAAAAAAAAAAATCTTCTGGCAAGTCTCTCCAGTAATTCTCCAGCCCGTCACTCCCCTCCTGAGGGCTGCAGATCACCAGTTGCTTCGGGACACGCACCGCCACCCTCCTCAGCCCCGGGTTCCCGCCGAGGAAAGCAACAAGCACCGCCGGCTGCCGCTCGGCTCCGGCCCGGCCCGCCGAGGGGAACTGAGGGGAACGGCCCGGCCCGGAGGAGCTGAGGGGAGATGGGGGAGCGGCCCGGAGGAGCTGAGGGGAGCGGAGAGGCCCGACCCGGAGGAGCGGAGAGGCGCGGCCCGGAGGAGCTGAGGGGAGCGGAGAGGCGCGGCCCGGAGGAGCTGAGGGGAGCGGCCCGGCGCGGCCCCGGGGAGCTGAGGGGAGCGTCGCGGCGGTCGGTAGGTGGCAGCAGGAGCCCGGGCGGCGGCGGCGGGCGCAGCGGTCGGGCGGGAGCGAGGCGGCCCCGGCGGCAGGCAGCGGCCTGCGCGCCCGGGCGGGCGGCTCTGCCCGCGGGCAGGGGCTGGGCGGCCTCGCTGCGCTGCCGGGGGCGCCTGACAGGGAGCTTCTCCCCGTCACCCCCACACCTGCGACCCCTCTCCCCGTTGGCAACGTTTAAAATTAACCGAGAGAACGTATTAATTACCTGAACCTCTTTTTTTTTTTTTTTTTTTAAAAAAAAACCACACTTCAGACTGGCACCGTTTTATTTTTGGAGATGAAACCAAACCCTTTCTCAAATCCCCACACAAGTAGGGGAAACTTCTAATACCGTTAGGAAACAATGATGCTCTGCAAGCTTGGTTGCCTCAAACTTAATAAAGCATATTGATATGGAGACCAAAAAAAAAAAAAAAAGCAAGCAAAATGGGATCTCCATTTCCTAAGTATCTGTTGTTCATCTTACGCAAGTGAATCGTGTGACATTTGGTTGCTGTGGCAACATTTTACATTTATATAGTGCCTTACACCCCAGAGAATCCCAAAGTGCTGTGGATGCTCAACCGCACTGCACACCTCTGGGGCGGGGGGGTAAGAAACACCATCAAAAGGTACTGATGCCTTTTTTTTAAAAAAAAAAAAAGAAAAAAACAAACACAAAAACCCCACCCCAAAATAGCCCCTACACCAGTGCCAAAAGCGATCATTTTAACATCCAACCTGAAAGATATTAAGTAGCAACAGGGATGCAGGAGATGGCAGGAAAGGGGCAGGACAGATTCTGGCAAAGCGCACAAACTTCATTCAGAGATTCCCTTGAATAATAGCTCTTTTAGTCCAGAGCTTTGTGTATTTATGGAAACCCTTAGTTCATTAGTCATGTTTGTGTGTTTCAAATTTTTAACTTTTAGATAACCTTTAAAAAACACAGGAACCGAGGGGAACAGGGAGTTGGCAAATTCCCAGTGGACATTTGCTATATTTAGGAGAAAAGTTTTAAAAAGGAAGAAGGTCCAATCTTGCTATTGCCAGAGTGAGCCAGATTTTTTCCTTCCTTTCATCCTAAAATAAACTATTTTTCAGTTCATCTCTCTGGAGAGGATTTTGGCTATGAACTGTGGCAGGGTTTTGGGACTAACCTTGGTTATTCTCTCCAAATTTAGAATATTTATGTGATTCATGCTACAGAAACAGTCACACAAAATTCACACCCCTTACTGCAGACTGGGTCCCAGATATGTACCCTTCCACTTTTAGCAATCATTTTCTACCAGATCATACTTTGCTGCTGTTTGGAACAGAACATTAAAAACTAGTTTTTAGTTTGTACATGCATATTTTACCTAGAGAAATCTGGATAACAACTGGGTAAGATACTGTCCAGCTCAAACTCCTTTCAAGAATCACAGCGATTTAAAAACAGCAAAAGGAAGATTTCCCACCTCTGCTTGTTTAACATATTGCTGTAGCTAGCACATGTTCGAAGTCACTGACAGACGCTGTTTTGAACACACAGCAAAACATTATGCAAACTCTTTTAGCCTTCGTACGTGGGTGAGAAGAAGCTTCCAAATAAGAAGTTTACAAGGATCTCAATCTGTAAGTACTTTAGTTAGACTCTGTGCGACTGTATAATCAGAAGCTCGATCCTGAGCAATATACATGGCGACTCCTGTGTCTCTGAGTATAAGGTTAAAAAATAATCAGCATCGATCACTGGCAACTATGTTGTGCTACCAACGCTTCTCATACTTACTGTTCCAGATGAGACCCAAAACAAGAAAATATTCTGGAACCTGAAAACTCATCCCTTATGGCTATTCTCATTAAATCCATGTTTCCCCTCACAGACATCAAAAACGTAGCTCAGCAAAAACTATATTCCCGATTGCAACAAATGCTACTGAATTTAAAATATAAGGCACTAAAGCATAAAATTAATTGCCATTAAAAAAATTTAAGATAAAGTCTTTCTGGAGTGGCCATCATCTCTGTTGAAAAATTACATTGGCAAGTGGTTTGTATTAATACAGCTATATCTGGGGAAAAGGAAAAAAACCTACGTATCACGTAATCTGATGATCTCAAGCATCTCTACTAAAACTGCTAGTGATTAGTTAGAAGAGAGATTTCTGTAAACCTGCACTGGCAATGGCTGCAAGAAAAAAAGCAAAGGATCTCAGCTAAAGAATACGCAACTCTAGAGCATTTAGTTGCTATTTTTACCATGGTTTTAGTCAAGGTGCTCACACAAATAAAAGCAAGAACCGGGTTCTGTCTGAGGAATGTGCTTGTTTTCCTGTAATAAGCTTACACAAAATTTGAGACATGTTCACTGCTTTAGTGCCCACTTGGAGCAAGACTAAAGAGTCAGATTTTCATGATTTTGTGCATCACCATAACCTTATCACAGCCTAAGAAATAATAAAAGACCCTCCCCGTGTGGATATGTACCTCCCACAGTAAAAGGTTTGCTTGTGTTTTCAGACATTTAAGTGATACACTGTCCTGCAGCAATTGCTACGTGACAGGCAGCTTGCAAGCCTTACGTTCCCTGAGTTGATTTTGACAGGACAGATGAGAACAGACGTTAATTTTAATCTTCAAAGTTTCTTTGGAACTTATTTCCTTCAGAAACAAGAAACAAGGCATCCAGGGCTTTGTCACAACTACTCTTTACACAAAACGTTGTTGGCAGTTGCAGTTACTCCAATGGATTTGAATTTTTATAGCAATTAAATATTGGATGGCATGAGTTGTATGTGCTTGAATCTGCCAGAAGTATTAGGGAACAGTTGGGGCTTTATCCTTTAATGTTAGTTTTTAATTGAGTTTTTATATACACTATCTTCTTGGGCATTATTTGCAGAGATCGTACAACAAGATTCATCAGCAAAGTTCGTACAGTGAATACACATATCATCATGTGTATAACAAATTTATTTTGAAACATGTTTTTTAAAAAAACAGTTCTAGCTCCAATTACTGCAATTCAGGTTAGCAAAATGAATTTGGTAGTGACAAATACTTTATCGGATGACATATACCAGTAGATGTCCGAGCCACGGGACTTTATAAAATTTCATGCCTATGTTTAACCATCAGAGGTTCTTATCCCCGTATTGACTAACCGTAGAAATACAGGATATGCACGGGTGTGTGTGCTTCAAAGGGAAGAACCAGAAAACTGATAAGCAACTGCCTTTACCCCACTGTTCAGAAAAGACCCAGGTAAACTCCTGTTATGTTTAAACTCTTCTTAGCTTGTGCTAAACACCTTGAAATCCCCTCAGTTCTACATTTGACAAAGTAACTGCATGGATCACCTTGTCTTTTCAAGGACTACCACACCACCTACACACTCCTGCAGTATCACAGACCACACTTGGGCATATTGTGTTGTTCAGCAAAAGAACCACAGCTTACCAACATCACCAGAACACACTTAAAACTTTTGAAGGGGAGCCAGTTACTCGATGCTATATTGTAATGATTAAATTTCAACAGCTCTATAATTAAAAGTTAATGGTTCTCCCATGGGGCTCTACTGCTAAGCTGAGTCCTAAGGATCTGGAGCTTGCTTAGTTTCTAAGATGGCATTAGGTCAAGTGCACGCAGTCGTAAGCTATAGAGCTTTTAGCAATCTTGGAATAACGCATCGAAAACATTCAATAAGCATCACAGTTCCTAGAACGTAGGCACACGTGCAAGTACCATCTCGTGTGGCGTATGAATGGGAAGCTAAAAAACGTACCGAGCATGCAGCAACACAGCTTTAGTCAGGCAAATATTAACTTTTGTGAATTGGTTTCGATAAACTTCAATATGGGAAAAAGTTAGTAGGCATGTCAGGACGAAACACCACTATGAAAGATTTAGAAAGATCAGATACAAACCTAGAACACCGATCTCCAGGCCTTCCAATCCCGCTTTGATTCTACTGTAAATATCTTCTCTCTCTCCAAAGTCTGCCACAATGACTTTTGTTTCTACTTTGTACTTATCGTCTAGAAAAAAAAAAGTTTTTAAAAGTTTAAGGTTGAAATCATTGAATTACCATTCAGGTATTAAGAACATACCAGTTATTATGGTTTTACAAAACACTGTTTAGGTAGCTAATGTTACAAATTAACATTTTCATCTCTGCAATAGGAATCCTTGAATTTTAACATAACCTGCACAAGAAGTTTGTGACATCAAGCTACTTCTGGCGAGAACAAATTCTCAAGTGATTCAGCACATTTTGTTTGTAAGGGACAACAAACATGGCAAAGAAACAAATTATACAGGTTTGTACAGAATCAAAAAAAAAAAAAAATGCAGAAATTGGAAAAAGCACGTACAAAACAGTGTTCAAGTGCAACTTGACCAGAATGCTTTCTTCCAACTTAAGCCAAATGGTAGACGAGTGGCTTCAGATCAAGCAAAACAATTGTTTATTGTCCTCCGTTTCCATTCTTACTTCTGGTGCCATAAAACTTTCTGAATATTTAGCATTTTGAACATAAATCAAAAAGGGAACAGGTGGGTGAACAAAAAGAGCAGAACTTCAAGTTTAATCGTTCCAAAACCATTCTGATATGCTGTCATCTCCATCCTTAACAGAACAGGGAAAAAACACATAGCCAACTGCATTTTGAAATGGAAGAAAGCAAGTATTAAAAATACTTCATGTAAAAAGCAATTCTGCTTCCATCAAGCTAAATTAATTACGCTGAATTAAAATCAGTACAATGTCCTCTCAGACTTCAAGAGAGCAGAACAGCAGCTTAACATCGCAGCATCTCTGTGTTTTGCTCCACCTGACTCCCACCCTCGTTCCTCAAGGCACCTGTATACAGCTTGAGAAGGATTTTGCAGCACTTTGCCCCCAGAGCCATTCATAAAAGCAGTGCCATGTTAAAGGAAAAGAATCATTCACAAAAAGATTAGAAGCAGCCAGATTCCCATGATGCTCCTGCCCATTCAAGGGGAAGCCGCGACTCCCATGATCCTGCTGTCCATTCATGCAGAATCATGAATCTACTGAACTCGCTGGTTTGCTGGCTGCCTCCCCTCCCCCCCCCAGTATCCCTAATGGCAGATGAAATTATTTCTCCTCCTTTTCCCCTCTCCCCACCCTCAGCCTCTTCATCTCCCCTGAACAGCTGCATTGTTTAAAAATCCCCTGAGAGATGTTGCTATGTCAAATGACGACGTAAATAGCATTAAGCCCCTACTGCAGCAGCAGTCTTGTGATCGCATCAGAAGAAAATCAAGTTCAACGTTGGGGGGGGGGGGTAGAAACACGTCTATTTTTGAACACAGCTGTTCTAATATCTAGCATACACATTTGAGTTCTTACAGGACACTGAATTAAAGGCAGCGTTAGAACATCTAATACGTGCAAGTGGACTGGGCAAGCAAAGCCCAAGTCGCACACTTCTCCACACGTGCCATTTTTAACTGTTTTCTGGCATCTGCAGCTGTCTTCCCTGCCACTCAGATGCCTCACGAAATGCGAGTTGTTTAAAGGACCCAAACACCATCCTCACAGATTTGCTCAGTTGGTACTGGCCCTTTTATACTAAACACTCTTCCTTAGGATTGTTACCCATCATCTATCATTAGGATTGTTACCGATCTCTGAAATCACTACAGGGATACTGAAAGGACAAGGTAAGAAAAAAAATAAAAATCTGAAGATCTAATACTATAAACAGCTTATTGCTGCTATAGCTGAACAGCAATAACAGCTATAAATTTGATCTAGCACATTCCAATCAAACCTGTTGTTATCTCGAACCCTTCGACCCCCACGACGGGGCTGACAAGGACTGTTGTGGTTTAACCCCAGCCAGCAACTAAGCCCCAAACAGCCGCTCGCTCACTCCCCCGCAGTGGGATCGGGGAGAGAATCAGAAAAGTGAGAATACTCGTGGGTTGAGATAAAGACAGTTTAGTAGGTAAAGCAAAAGCTGCACACGCAAGCAAAGCAAACCAAGGAATTCATTCACCACTTCCCATGGGCAGGCAGGTGCTCAGCCACCCACAGGACAGCAGGGCTCCATCACACATAATGGTGACTCGGGAAGACAAACGTCATCACTCTGAACGTCCCCCTCTTCCTCCTTCTTCCCCAGCTCTATACGCTGAGCATGACACCATATGGTCTGGGACATCCCTTGGGTCAGTTGGGGTCAGTCCTGGCTGTGTCCCCTCCCAGCTCCTTGTGCACCCCCAGCTTGCTCACTGGTGAGGTGGGCTGAGGAGCAGGAAAGGCCTTGGCTCAGTGATAACAAAACCACCAGCCTTCAGGTATCCTGTACCTCCCGTGTACCCCGTGCTCTGTCCCAGAACCCGCGATAGGTGGGATGATCCACTACATCAGAGAAAAGACTAGTAGATACACCTGACAAAATGGTTCCATGTCAAATGACAATGCAAATAGCATTAAGTCACTCTGTAAGTTTGTCCTAGAGTCAGACCACGAGGTGCAGAGGAGAACAGATGTGCTCTGCTCTGTATGAACAATGGAAAAGGGAATTTCCTTGATCTTGAGAAGGATTAAGATGTTCCTGAATAGATGGGCTAGAAGAGAGAGTAGTGCACATCCTTGTTTTATCTGCCAGAAAGACCCAAGAGGTGGTGTAATAGAGAAAGAAGCAGGCAGGCTATGTCCTAATCCAGGATATCTAGCAGTGGCTGGGCTATTGCTGTCCAAGAAGAGAAAACCTGAAATTCCTTCATGGAGCTTTGAGCTTGAAGACCGTGAGGTACTTGGGAGCCACAGGGAGCGGAAGAAGGGTATCAAGCCAGTTTTTGTAGTCAGCAGCTAGAGGATCTGAAAGAGCTGATATTATCTGCCAGCGTGTCCAGCATTCCTGATGATATATTGAAAAGTGAATCTGATGTTTCGTCTTTGGAACTGGTACTTCAAATGCTTCTTAGCAGGGAGACTGGATATTACACCACCACGTTGTCAACAGTTGTGCAGCAGTCAGTCATCACCTACACATAAGGTCTCAAAGATGGGAAAGGAAGTTCAGCAGACCTCCTTCACACTTCTCAACTTTGACACACCTGTGTTTTAATCATCTCATTTATTAAAAAACTCAGGTGAGATCAGTATTGACCCTACAAATAGCTTCTAACCTTAGGAAACGTATCCAGTGTCTTGCTACGCAAAGAAAACACTGATCTAAATGATCTGGCAAACCAGGGCACACATTTGCTACTAAAAAGATTCACGTGCAAAATAACACCACATTACCTAGAACACCAGAAAAAAGGATTACACTGAAATTAGAAAAGGGGGATGGCAGGGGGGAAGTTAGAAACTGCAGTGAGCTACATCCTAAATAAAGACTAATAAAGGATTGGAAAGTGGCTAGGAGATAAGCATCTTCAATTTTTTTTTCTTTTTTGAAGCTTGCAAATAATTCAAAGCAGTAGGCCCTCTAAACTGAAATCTTGGCTGACAGGCTAAGAAAATGCTAAGAAAGTGAAGTTTTCAGACACAGATAAAATGGGCTTGAAAGAAGGATCCCCTGGAGGAGTAACCCTGTGTACTCAGGTGCGAAGGAAGCAAACGGACTCCAGCCTGGTGGTCAGGAGAAGCCACTCAGTTTACCTGACAGAAGCGGTGTCAGTGTTAAAGGGGTCTGTGGTACAAAGTCTTGCTGGGAAACAGGAAAACTAGAAGATCACCATCCTTAATAAAATAACATCAGTACTTGCACCACCTGTTCCAAGGCGGTCAGCTACAGCAGCTTGAATTTGCACCAAATATGTTGAAACAAATCCAGTCAATTTTGCAACAGAGAGCTTCAGGATACGAGGCCCATATCACAAGCAAGTACAGGGAACAGTTATTTCAAGCTCAGGGAAAGTACATTAAAAACATCTTTCTAGAACTGAAGCATCTCATCACTTTACCTTCAAAGTCTCATATAAATATTGGCATCACAGTGATGTGGTATAAAGCATCTGCTTGCAAAACCATAGAAGAAGTCTCACTTGGTCTTTAGCTTCAGAATGGCCAGAGATGCAAGCGAAGCAGTAGAAAAATAACTCTCCATTCTTCATCATATAGGAAAGGAAAAATTTGTTTAAGTAAGGAGATTCAGCTACATCCACAAATAAAGATGTCATCTTCCCAGTATCACTGCAGCAGCAAAACTCACCCTAATCCAGTACCCAGTCTCCAGAAAGAGTTTGTAACCTTTCAGTAAAGGGTAAGAAGCCCAGAGATGAAAGCAAAACATGCAAACCTCCTGCTTTTTAGTACTGTAGCTACACAGGGCAGAAATGAAGAATTTAAGACTACAGAGTGGCTGCAGATAGCTCTACAAGTCTTTGGGTTTCTTTAAGGCACAGTCATCCATTTTGGGAAGGACGTATTCAATCTGGTACTTTCAGAGTTCACAGAAGTAGCACACCAAGTGTCATGTATGGATGGAATCTCTTTACCAGAAGGACCAATAACTTTCAGACTGGTGACAGCAGATCATTATTACACACTGATACTATTCACCATATAGAAGCATGTTAAAATCAACTGGGTATAACAAGAGCTAGCTTTTTCTGATCATTTTGTAGGGACTTAAGAATGCAAGGAACGAGCTTTGCCTTCCAGCAGAAGAGAGACCAGCTGTTAATTACAGCTTTAAGTTACTCAGTGAAGTCCAAGATATTGAGAAAGACAGGTAAAATGAGGTACAAACCTCCTCCTATCAGTCACAGTGAAATACAGAATTACCACGAAAGCATATGGATACTTATGAGCAAAAAGAACAGAAACCCTGGAGAACCTGCAATATTCTTCAGGAATCAGATCCCAGTAACACAGGTAACAGATGGAGAAAAGGCAATCTAGAGCAAAACCTCTGGACTCTTTTGCCACATGCATTTTATTTATGTTTCAATTACCAGGTCCATAGACAAACTGAATACCTAAAGGGCTAGCCTTTCTGAAGGGCTGTGTCAGTCCTTGTCCCAGATGATGGATCACGCTTCTCATTTCTGTCAGTGAGGAAACAAGAGAAACCAGGGCCTGGAGAGCAGCACAGGAGGAGAGGGAGGGTTAGTGCTGCACCCTCATCCAGAGGGATGCTGCACGGCACAGACCCCCTGCCAGGGAACACCAGCGTTCAGATATGCAGCGACAGATACAGCAGGATTTTTATTACGATATGTAAATTATAGACATTTCTATAAAACTCTGAAGCAGAGTACTGGTAATCTAAGGAATAACAAAAGTTGAAGTTGTAGCTAAAAGAAAGCTCTGTTTGCACAAGAAGTCCCAGGCAGGGATGCTATACTGTAGCAGTTTCCGCACAGCACAATGAGATGCCTGCCTACAATTGAACACAACTTGCTACGTTTCAACAGATTTTTTCAAAAGCACGTGTGTATGCTTTTAAAGCACTACTGAATAGGTTCAGATTCCTTTCATTCAACGACACATGCAACAGTGCCAGGGAACCCCTTACATACTGCACTAGTTGCATGTGTAATTTCATAGATACAGCCTCCTTAAAAACAGGGAATATTTTAAAAATCTAATCACATAGATGTACAGAGTGGGTAAAAAAAAAAATGCCAGACCTTATTTCAAATGTTACAATTCTCTTAAACATTCTCTTAAATGTACACACAATTAAGTTTCAATATACACAAGTCAATTCCTCACTTCTCGGCTTTCAAAGGTGACAGAGCAGCAGATGGATCTCTCAGCCAGTCCACAAACCCTTGAGCCACAGGGGGCATTTAAGTTTTTAATGTGTATAAGCAGTACTGTTACTACAAAACATCGGAAGAAAACACGCTTTATTAATACTTGCCTGCATTTGCTCCTCTCTGACTCCCATTATGTCAAAATATATTACAGCTTCTAAGATACACTTATCAAGTCAGAAAAACATTCTCAGCACACACAGGATCAATCAATAAGCCCATTCACCCAAATATTATGCTCAACGTTGTAAGCTTTCCTAAATCAAGCTTGTCCTAATTACAACGCTAACTAAAAACACAAAATCAAGCAGCCTGTAAGAACAGCTGCAGAGGCTGACAGCCAGGGGGGCTGCACAGTCTAGCGTCGCACTGTTTCCAAATGTCGACGTTATTCCAGGCAGGAGGACGAGCCCGGCTCTGACCTGGCCACGCACACCCCCTCGCTCCAGCACGCCGCAACGGGGCTCGGCCTTGGAGACCCCGACAGACATCACACGTGCGACCGTCCTCGTGCAGGTCCGGGGCCCTGCTTACAGAGGATAGCATCGTTTTGCCCTTGTGTGGTTTTCCTCATCACTACCTCAAAATATCCACAAAGAGTCCGTTAGGACGCAATCCCCAGCTGTTTGCGAGATAAGTGCACCGTGAGGTGTGGGACGGTTAGTGTTGTGTGATGGGCAGCATCTCCAATTCCTGTTCCTGCTCTCCTCTTTCCCCAGTGCTATTTTCAACTCCCTCCAAGGCTTTTTTTTGATATTCATTGGTGGTACTGGTTTTTACACAGCATGAAGAAAGCTATTTTTAATTTACTAACTCATTTTAGGAAGGGCATATGGACTATTTCCAATACTTCCTGTAACATTTAGTCTCCCTTAATATTATTGCCTGTGACAAAGTGTACACTTGATATGTATATACACGTAAACATGAATTTTTCATCACTTTTTACAAATAAAAGTCTAGATTCTCCAGCCTCATAATTATTAAAACAGTAATGATTTAAAAACCACACACTTTTTTTTTTTTTAGATTTAAGTTCAACAGAGTGAATTCCAGAATGACCAGAACTACTTAGAAAGAAGAATTTAAGAGTCACTTACTGCGACTCAAAGGTATCATAGTATGGATTTAAAAAAAAATGTGCCTTTACTCTCAAGTCATTTTCAAGACATTGAAGTCAGTGACTTTATGTGAATTAAAACAAAAAGTGAAACAAGGTTCTAGGCTAATTCAGCATTATTTTTTATGTCCCTGACAGTTTCATCTGCATTCAGCATCCACACAGAAGTGTAGTCAAAAGACAGACACTTAAAAACACAGTTTTCAGGGTTCTCCAAAGTGTCACTTGTAAGGGAAAATACATTGTTATTAGTGCACATCTAATGCACAAAGTAATATAGTACTGGAAGTGTTGCACGTGCTGAAGGAGTTACACAGCAAGTGTACTTGTACCCATTAGTTACGCCATTTAAAAATTTGTTTATTTTTCATATTCATAGATTTTTTCTAATTTGTTGTTAAAAACAGATCCAGTGAGTTTTCTTTCTCCGTGAAGAGCTACTAACTAGAATTATTTTTTATAATTATTTTTATAATTATTTTCTTCACAACATACTCCTGAAAAAAACTTAAAAGCGATTATCACCATTTCCTCAGCAAAGAAGTCTATCGGGGATTTTTACAGCTTTGACAGATAAAAAGGGCTTGGTGTAATGGAACTCAACCTGCTAAAAAAGTGACAAGAGACTAAAATATACACTCACAGAACGAAGTTATAGAAGGAGGACAGCACTGTTTGCATCATCCAGCCCTCTCCTTGTGCCAGAGAGAGACTGCTCCCTGTAGAGTCTCTTAAAAGGCCTAATTTTAAGTCTCTCAGCAATAAAGCTTTCACCAATTGCCTTAAACCAGATTTGTAAAACAGACTTTCACTCAGTGAAAACAATCCTATACTCATTTTTCATGTAATATTCAGTTTATTTTACACTGAAAGTGATAAGCAATACATTGCAGCTTTTGTGTTAACAGAAGGTGTTTAATGGCCCTGAGACCAGCACAAGGGCTCCTGGCTTTGGCATCCACAAAAGCTGATGTTACAAAGAAGTTGTTAGCGCAGAGAGGCAGTAAGTCTCTGTGTGTTAAAGAAAATGCGACCTATTCCCCCACCCAACCACTGCCAGGCAGAGGAAGCAATGACCCTGAACGTTTGCAGGGACGACCAATTCCTGGGTCTTCTGTCCAGGTTGCCAAAGTACTAAGTCATCTGATCCAATTACCCAGCGTGTAAAACATTAAGACTCAAGACCCCATTAGGTCCCAGAGTTGTCCTGAACCTACAGTCACAATCTACAGAGTATCTGAGGTGTGGAAGAGGCTACTTCTGCTATATTCAGAAAAGGAAAGCCAAAGCACCTCATTCACGTTTTAATGACCTTTACACATTTCTTCTCCTGGACTTTATGGGTTTACAGACTATCAACACAAACCCAACAAATACTGCATAGAAGCACTCTGGCAGCGAGGTTCGCAGCAAGCATGCTTCCAATTGTTCTTTCTGGAAGAGGCTAATTCAGTCTTGCCAGGTGTGAAAAAGCACCCTCTGCTAGAACTTGCCAGATTACTTGCTGCTATGTGTAACCCATGACACCAACTGCTAAACTTTCTTAAACTGGTTTTCATCCTTAAAAGCAACTATGACAATGTGGTCTGTTACTCTGTGTGCTGACAGCTGATATGTAAACAAAGTCCTTTTACAAGCATGTCACTAGTCACCTACAGAACGTCCTACTGGTGGCTCGTCCTACCTTGCTGCTCCTTCAAAGGTCTCCTAAAGGGTGAAGTAGCCCTAGGACTGCATCCTGTAGCTTCCAGGACATCTGTCAAGTGTTTCTCTCTAAGCATTCTGCTCAGTTTCTTCAAATTAATCCAGGAAAAATTTGACTGAGAAAATGCAAAAGAAGATGACAAAAAAGAGGGACTAAGGGTGGGGGGGAACCCCAAACCACAGAAGCAGAATGCTTCTTAAAGAAAAAAGAGAAAAAAACATTTGAAAATAAGCTCCCTTTGCAATAGCTCTACGGCTTTTACATGTTCTGTTGATTGTGTTCGGGGTTCATCTACTTCATTTACTGACAAAGTAATAAAAATTAATTTGGCTTGAATCCTCTGTCAGCTCTCTACAGTGTCTGACAACTGCCCCTTTAGTAAGTGGCTGACATAATTCAAGGCAAAACCACAGGAACTTTCTTCGCTTCATCCGAGGGAAACCTTCTCCAGAAATGAAAACTGAGAGCTCATTTTGAATCACAGATCCTTATGCTACAACTTTATGTGAAAGGTGACTTCAGCGCATCAAAACAAGTCCAAAATAGTTGAAGCCGTTTTGTCAAGTCCAAGAAATATATGGGGATTTCAAGTATGTCAAGCTGAACCTGGCTCAGATGATGGAAGGCTGCAAACACATTAATTTACCTTGAAATAGATCACAAAAGGTCACAATAACTGCTGGATTCAGTTAAGTCTTCAGGTTAAACTCAGGAAAGTGAACCTTGTCATTTCTGTGCAACGAAGTAAGAAGATGATGTCCCCTATCTCACCGACTTTGTCTGCATTTCAGCCTCCTCTATTAAATGCAAATATTCTCACCTGCCAACTCCAAGATGCGAGGAGGATTTACCAGCGCGTGTGAGGCAGGAAATGCAAATAACAGGGCAGAGATTAAGGGGCAAAGTGCTTCAAGGTAAGTGTGGCTGAGCATCTGCAGGGGACAGATCTGGCCATTTGTAGCAGCAGGTCACAGTAACAGCTGGGGCATGAGCACAGTGGTCAGCATCAGTCCTGCTTCGGAACGCTCCCCGCTATCTTGCTACCACGGAAGCAGAAGAAAGCTGTAAAACCCACCTGCTTAGGAAATGGAGAAGGAACATTTCTGGTTTGGGCACCACATCCCATTCCTTTCTTGTACTGACAAATCACGCCAGAGTAGTGAGAACACGATAGATCCCAAGTCTAAACACGAAAGCTATCAGTTTATGATGTACCTGAAATCTTACGGTTAGAGAGCAGCTCAAGAGGAAACTACCACGGCCAAGCAACATCAGGACCACCACACGCTGAGCTCAGGAAACTTATTGGAAGCAATCAGTCAGCTACACAGATTATAATCGCAAAAACCTGTACTTTCTTAAAGAAAGACATGTAACAATCAAAGTTTTGGACACTGGTTCTTAAACAGGATTAAAGGCTTAAAAGACAATGTACGGCAGTTAAACAACCGCTTGTGAGAATGCGTTGGAAAAAAATTTCAGTCCAAACAATTTCTTAGGAGCTAATATTATCACCTGGGTGTATGTAACACTAGCAACCACCACCTTCAAAGCAGCAAATTGGAATTTACTTTAAAAAAAAAGTTTTGAATTATATAGTAACAGATAACAAACTCAAAATCTCCCATGTTGCATTTATATGCACTTACTACATGTAAGTAGATACTTACACTTGCAAGTAGGAACACTACTTAGCTACAACTGGGGTTTTTCTGGCTCCCACCACTCATGCACAACTCCACCACCTGCCCTGTAAAGCCATCAGCTAATAATGTACAATACCAAATTCTTCTTCTGACAATTTCCCTACAGACAAGCTCTCTTTAAAGTGTTTTCCCTGCTTGACTGCTTTTCACTACAATCTTCATATTGCAGCCCTTAGGTGATGAGTTTTTACAGCAAAGTTCTTCTCAAGTCTCCTCAGAACACACCTATTGGCAGCAGTGCAATAACTGAAGCTTTTCTGCTTGCAAATCCAGGCCTCTTGAACCACCTGCTGGCACAGAGCACCCGAGATGTCTGGGACCGTGCTCATGACTAAATACAGCAAATCAGGGAACAGTCTCATTAAATGGCGTTTAAATAACTGTCTCCATTCACAGAGAAGTTTTCTTTCTGCTCCTCCCTGAACTTTTAAAAGTGTTTAATGATGAAATACAACAGACACCCTAGTAGTCAGTGTCTGTGCATGAAAACTTTATTAACAGATCACATACGTGTCCATAAAACCTCTATAACTCCATGCAAAGGTGGTCTGTGACCACTGAAGAGAAAATTCAGCATTTCTTCAGTCTGTGACCTAAGAGCTATTCCTTAGGGAACACAAAGCAAAATTTCCCTTTTGTGGCAAATCCTACAACACTGAAGTATTCTGAAAAAAAAAAAATCAGCTTTACAACATGCTTGAAGACACATTGGAAAGTGTTCTGAAGTCTTTAACTACTTGTAATTAATCTGCTAATTTTCATTGCTCAAACTGCGACACAAGTTCAGAACGTCTGGCCTTCCTGTAACACCAGGACAGGCAGTTTAAGGCGCACACACACACACAGACGTATCAGATCTAGGTCACCTGGCGTTTAACATTCCGAAAGACCTATCAGTACTTCCCTTATGACGGTGGTTATGCAACTTGCATTTTGTCCATAGCTATCACTCAGTGTAAGTGGATCCTAAGAGCACAAGAAAGGATTCTTCTGAAATAGAAGGAACACACCTGATCCTCAAAAGCCCTCTGGGCTCTGAGTCCATGAGCTGGACTCTGATCAGTGAAAATGAGGAAGGAACAGAAAACATGCCTGGCTCACACAGTTCAAAGAACTGGAATTAGTTAAACACCTATTCTTCCTTAAAGTGATTAAGGGTCATTAGTCAACAGGAGCAAGCTCGCGTCAATTTGAGGAACAACTGTGGGACCACCCTAAAGAAGTTTAAAGCTACCTTAGGAGCCTGCAAGGGAAACACCCAAGTAGTTACAGCCTCAGCTCTAAAAAAGAGTCACCCACGTTGTATATGACATCATCTGAACAGACTGCAGAGACCACATGAGCCTGAATACAAGAAAATTCTGTCCAGCTAAAACCTAGCAGGATCTGAAAGCACAACTCAGGCTTGCTTGATTATGCAGACTATCCTAATCCTTCAGCATATGCCACAATGAACAAGGTATACATTTCAGTAGCTCAGTGTTGTCAAAAGAAATGTTCTGAAAACCCAGCGTGAGTCATCTCATTTCAGAATGGTTTAGGAAAGAAAGCAGAAAAATGTTTGGGTGAGGCCTAACTGTAATTATGTATTACAGACTGCTCTACATAGGTACACGTACCCATTTTTTTAATCTGAAAAACTCCCCCAGCAGCTATCACGGAAGTGCTGAAAGCTCAAAGCAGTAGATTTATCTGTCTTGTCAGCATCATGCTCAATTTCTAAGGAGGAAGAAATTTCCAGACCGTTACAGAAAGGGCTATGCCCACTTTCAGGAAGCTTGTCACTTCCTGCTGAAGTGTTTGTTTCCAGAACAAGATATTTGTAGATACTTCTATCAGTTACCCTTTTACTCAGCCAGACAACTTTACACAGCGCTGTACGGACCGTGACTGCATATGCCCACACACAGAGCAAACCACCATCCAGCTGCTGCAGTGAACCACCAACTTCTTCATGTATTTGCCGTAAGCCTCAGTACTCAGGCAGGTTACCCAAGCAGTGGCACCTTCATCGTTCCATTTACACTGTGACTCTGTCAACTAGAGCATCGCAGGTATCTGCAGACACTGCAGTGACACCCTGAAATACAGGATGCTAACGAACAAACCAGCAGAAGATTGGACTTGATGCCACCTCCGCCCTGAGGAGGACTGCTCTCAACCACCTAAATATCCATGTAAAAAGGAAGGCTTTTCTGTCTAGAAAAGTTTCATCTTACATTGGACACTAAAAATCAGAAACAGTGGCGTTTATATCAACAAAACTGTAAGCCCTCTATCTTCCAGTAAACCAGTTACCATAAAGCAAGCTGAAGTCCTTGAGTCTTTCAGTCGTCCTTACAGTCACTAAGCAGCCCCTTACAACTTTGTATAGGACAGTTTGTTGAAGCTTGACTTCTGCTTTACAGTATAAAGCGGTACCACTAACAAATTTATTGGAAGTTTTAACAGACACAAGCCAAAATAATACATTTACGACCTCTGAAAAGAGAACAGCTCTTACAATTATCTGCATTATGTACACAAACCATTTTAGGAAAGTCTAAGCAAAACAAGAGAGGGTAAACCAGAAGCATAATCTTAGAGGTTTCTTTACCCAACATCAATATGCTGAGAAACCTGCTTTACAGTACACAACTCCCATCCCACCTATCAAAAACCTCGACCCACAAGGCTACATTTCTCACTTTATCTTGACATACTCTGTATAAACTAATAACCTTGCACGAAATCTGCCTTAATAAAAGAGAGATAGATTACAAGAGGAATTCTTGTGTGTTATGGTTATACTTTGCTCTGATTGCAAAATCATTTGTCGGCATGAGACTTGAGGAAGCTTTCTGCTAACCGATCCCATACGAATATCCATTTTACATCTGTGATTGGAATACTCAAGCTGCTCCCTTGTTTTTGCATTACAGCCATTTACTACACACTTACGGAAGAGACAATCCCTAAAACAGGTTCTTAAACACATTCACTCATTCCCTATATTCCTAATACAATGAGTAATTTCAACAACTTTGAGTTACAAAGAAACCACCCTTATGGCTGCAGCCCAGGAAATCAAACTTGCTTCAAACTGAGCAAATATTCAGACGAAGTAATGGCTACATGGTTTTTTGCCTTATGATTTTAGACAGCTACTATAGGGATAGGTGGTATTTCAGACTGACCTGGTAAGCTGTTCTTATGTAAGACTAACAGTTTTAGAAGTACTTATTCCAGAATTAAGCCTTATTGTTCTCGGAAGTTAAATATGAACACCTGTAAAATTAATCGGCAAGGCCTTTACAACTTACATCTGTAACATCTGTGCTGTGCACAAGAGCAAACCTTTTTCGAAATCAGAGCTGTATATATTAGCATGTATGAAATTCATGTACAATTGCATTTATTTATAAGCATGCCTATGAAGTTTAGGGAAGAAGTTTTCAACTCACTTATTTCACTAGCAACATGGTCCAGCTTTTCTTTTGACCTACTGATGAGAGCCACCTTCATTCCACGTCTTGCTAACTGCAACAGAACAGGAGACATAAGAACAGTCATAAATTGCTTCAAAGTTTGTATCCTAATTAAAGAAATTTGTCACAACATCACAACAATATATGACCAACAAGTTTGAAAAAATTACTATTTTAAATAGAGACATTAAGGGGAAAACCAAGACAAAAACACTTCCATGCTACTACTTCTTACTTGATTCCCTTCTCACCAAATTCATTATCTTCTCAGTCATCCAATACAGGTGTATAGGCACATTTATAAAAGAGAAAGCCAACAGTAGATATTTTATAGAACTTTCACAACACCTCTGCAAGTCAGAGCAAAGATGTTATTACCTGTAATTAAGCTTAACATGCAAGTTAAGAAATCCATGGTCACTTGAACGCCTGTGTTGCAAAACTACTCCAGCACTCAATACCTCCTTCCTCTAGTCAGGCTCCACTCTTACCTTGTACTAATCACAGGTATAAAGGTTCATTTACAGCTGCAGTTCTTTTAGGGAAGCTATCTGTGTAACTTAAGCTGTGGCCAGAGCACATCCTGGTCATCAAGTCAGACCTATTGCTGCAAGTTTGAAACGTGATCTAACAACGCAATTTAAAAGTGTCTGCAGAAAGACAGCTACGTATCTGAATTACTCTGCAATGAAAACAATGTTGGTGACTATTACCCTCTTCCAGTGAAAACTAAAAACAATATATCCACAGTTCATAGTGACACTGCCTTTCAGACACTTAACACCTGCATATAGAACACAGGTAAGTTCTCACTGCTCCAGTACAACTCCTTCACTGCCTTAGGAAGCAGATGAGAATGGGTCTTCAAGAAAATCTAAAAAAACCCCCAAAAAAACCCAAACAAAAAAAACCAAAACAAAACTAACACCAGAGCATAGTAGTACAGCAACAACCTAAAGTGACTTAATCTCATCTACCTTTCTAGTAGAAGCATGCAAACCAAGAAGCTTCTTTCAAAGAGAAGTATGACAAAGTTTGTCAGTGAACACTGTACTTCATATCATAGACTGGTTTGGGTTGGGAGGGACCTTAAAGCTCATCCAGTTCCACCCCCCTGCCATGGGCAGGGACACCTTCCACTAGCCCAGGTTGCCCAAAGCCCCGTCCAACCTGGCCTTGAACCCTTCCAGGGAGGGGGCAGCCACAGCTTCTCTGGGCAACCTGTGCCAGTGTCTCACCACCCTCACAGGGAAGAATTTCTTCTTTATAGCTAATCTGAATCTACCCCCTTTCAGTTTAAAGCTGTTACCCCTCATCTTATCCCTATACCCCCTGATCAAGAGTTCCTCCCCAGCTTTCCTGTAGCCCCCTTTAAGTACTGGAAGACCGCCACAAGGTCTCCCCGGAGCCTTCTCTTCTCCAGGCTGAACACCCCAACTCTCTCAGCCTGTCCTCACAGGGGGGTGCTCCAGCCCCCCAAGCATCTTCGTGGCCTCCTCTGGACCTGCTCAAGCAGGTCCATGTCCTTCTGATGTTGGTGCCCCCAGAGCTGGACACAGCACTGCAGGGGGGGTCTCATGAGAGTGGAGTAGAGGAGGAGAATCCCCTCCCTCGCCCTGCTGCCCACACTGCTCTGGATGCAGCCCAGCACACAGTTGGCTTTCTGGGCTGAGAGTGCACATTGCTGGCTCACAGTCAGTTTTCCATCCACCAATACCCCCAAGTCCTTCTCCCCAGGGCTGCTCTCAATCCACTCATCACCCAGCCTGTATTTGTGCTTGGGATTGCCCCAACCCATGTGCAGGACCTTGCACTTGGCCTTGTTGAACTTCATGAGGTTTGCACGTTCCCACCTCTCCAGCCTGTCCAGGTCCCTCTGGATGGCACATCCCTTCCCTCAGCGTGTCAGTGGTGATTCTGTGACTCTAAGTGTCTCAGCCTCTGACACCAAGGACAATCTGACAGTAATCTACTCAGCCTGAAACAGCTGTGGTCCCATGAGACAAAAAAGCCCCAGAGATGTTCCTCATAGGTGCAAGCTCCAGACTGTTGACTGCTGAAAGAAAGCAAACTGCATGTCATCATCTCTGGGCTCTCAGATTGCTTAAGCAGGCACCCGAGCTTTATGGAAAAGTATCCAGCTGTACTTCTGTCAAAAGCCGAGGAAGAAAAGCCATGCCAATGCACTCAGTGGAACCTCAGCACATTTAGAGAACTTTCACCGCAAGAGCAAGCTTGAGAAAAACTGCTGCTATGTTCACACTAAAGGGACACACTCCAAGAAGCGCATCTGAGATCTGGAAATGGAAACCCATTTGCAAGAGGAGTTCTCTGAGCACAGAGCACATAAAATGGCCAAGGAAAGAGCCTGTAACTAGGAACAAGTACCACTAAGAGAAATAATCAAACTTGGAAAAGATACAGTGCTCAACAGCAAGTTCAGTTTGAGTCTGATGCGACCAGACCAGTTCCTGCTGAGCACTTTGACTTCACTGGTAAAGGCCGAGTGGGTTGAAAGGAACCGCAACAGTCCAAAGAGCAATAATGATCCTCCGAGATCTCAGTAACTAATCACATTTTTATGTAACAAGGAATACTCGCTTGCTTTGTAGATAACCTGCCATTATACGTAGATCTCTGGCCAGTGTCCCTAGGGTCCTGAAAAGGTTTAATGAGGAGATCTTAAAACTGATCACAAAAACTCACCCAGAGTAGGAAACACCGGGAAGATGGTCTTGTAGCCCAAGGACTGATGCAAGCAAGAGTCACCATTCTAATGGAGCTGGTGGATGTACTTGACTTTCTGGGCTGTGAGCACACATTGCTGGCTCACAGTTTTCCATCCACTAAAACCCCCGAGTCCTCCTCCTTGGGGCTGCTCTCAGTTCACTCATCCCCCAGCCTGTATCTGTGCTTGGGTTTGCCCCGTCCCACGTGCAGGACCTTGCACTTGGCCTTGTTGAACTTCAGGAGGTTCATGAAGTGAGGTGTCCGATTTCTTTAAATGCCACGTTAATAACTACCACGTTTTCCGCTTTGGTAACCAACCACAGCTGCTGTTAAAGCCCTTTCTCTCCAGGATTGAAAGGAATGTCATGAACAGCCCATCAAAGCAGAGTTAAAGCTCTTGTTAGAGTAGGTATAGCAAGAGGATCTAAAAAAGCAACACTAAGTAGATGTACATAGCAGAGTACTGCAGAGTACACAATGGGATCACAACCTTTAGTTTATCACTAGCATACAAGTACATCTAAGATTAAATTTAAACTCATGATTTGCAAAAACAAACAGTAGACAGCAAGAGAGGGGCAACAAATAGTGACTCCTGACCATAGCCTTTAAAAAAGAAAAAAGAAAAAGGTGTGCTGCTTTGGAATCAAACAGTGGGCTAGCACTACCTGGACAGAGAAGAAAACTTGTGTTTACTGTGGCACTACTTTTTGTGAAGGGATGCTCTAGCGACAAAAAGGGTATCAGTGCTGAGCAAAGGAACGAAAAGCGTAAAAACGGCTCTTTGCTTGGAAAAGAACTAACCAACAGAGCAGAGTATAACCAGAGAATTCACAAACTCGTAACATTCTTCCATCACTTAGTGGTGACCACGTCAAACTTTCAAAGAGGCGAAAACACGCTGTTACATTTCTCACAAACTCCTCCAAGGAGAAGGAAGTCGTCTGCATGATTGTAATCACGGCCATCAGTGACCAAGCAGCTATGCCAGTGGCACCTGAGGTAACCTGAAGGGAATTCCTAGTAGAAAGTTATGAAGACATCTCTAGAGTTAACTGAAAGATCGAGAAGGCTTTTCACGTATTCCACATTTCACCCTGCATCCACACTTGACTTCATCAAGTATTCCTCATCCGCCTGAACTGTCAAAGGGGAGATTTGTGTTTTATTCTAAACAAATAAGTAAGTAACAATAATAAATACAACTCATGAAAAATATGTTTTATTCTATAGCCCAAGAATGAACATTTGTAGCCTTTGGAGTGCTTTTGGGGTGCTCTGTGCCTACAGCAACTATAGCAAAGAAGCTGAAACAGCTCTCGTTTCCCAGCAGGATCTCATGCTTGTCATCAGCTTTCCTAATGGGGGTTTGAAGTCTGCCAGCAGCACACATTCGTGTTTGAAGGCAGCCTGGCTCTTAGACACACCAGCAGAACATAAAGCAAGCTGTAGTTTCATTCACTTGATAACCTAACATACAGATCCTCAAACTAATCTCCCATGATGTTCAGGGGGTGTCTCCCACACCAGAGGACTTCCCCCTGATAGTGCTATGCCCTGGGCACAGTGGCCTCCTGTTTGCTCCACACAGTTAAATTTAAGTGTTGCATCATTTGCTTCAGTGCCATGTAACTGGGATATTTTGGCAAGTATGAGCTGTCAGCTCTATGCCAGAAACGGGTGCTGTTGGCACCAGGCTTAATTTCTTTTGCAGCCAGCTCCCCTTTCTTGACCCAGCAGAAGGAGGTCCTACTTTCTGCAAAGTAGAAAGGAATTTGGGGGCCAGGGGTGCAGGTGGCAGGGCACACAGGGCTGAAGGGAAATCTGAAGGATGAGGACTACCCATGAAGAGGAATGTTACTTTCCCTGTGGACTCTGAAGAATAAAAAATTCAAGAAAAAGGGACTCTTCTCACACAAAGTCATGCTGCTGTTCCAGAGAACACAAAAATGAGTACAGACAGGCTCGCTTTGATACTGCTGCTGGAGTTGAAAGTTATTTTTGCTATAAATTGTTGTAGTCAGCACTATTTGTCATGATGTTCTCTGGGCTTAGAGGCTAAATTGCCCCATACTAACAGGCACTTTCTGCCTTAAGCAATACATTCCAGTACCATATTTGGAGCCCACATATCCATCAAGAGCAAAAGTACAGTGAAAGAGGTAGAGGCAAAACCCAGCTTCAGAGGCTTCATGAACTATAGGGAATAACTGGAACATACTGCATGCAACTAGAAATGCCATTTAGTCAGTGCCTGGAAATACCAAAAGGAAATACCAAGGGCTGAGAAAGTTAAGATAATTGTGACAACTATAAAAAAGTTAAAAATAAAAAATGAAGGACAAGGTAAGGGCTGAGAACAGAATTCACAAATAAAGGAAACTAACAAAAAGGGATACAACTTTTGGCTGGTCACCAGAGGGAGGCAAGGCAGGAGACCTCTTCCTCCACAGATACCTATGTTAAGATAAGGTGAGGAGGTATGACCTGACAGAGTGCAGACAGCATGACATCTTGCCAAGGATCGAGATACACTTCCAAGTGATCAGAATTCTTACCTCTTCTGCATAGGCTTTTCCAATCCCATCAGTAGCTCCTGTGACCACTGGAAGAAAAAGACAGATATACATTAGTTGCTTCACAGAAATAACTGCAACGGGTGTTCATTAGTAGGCTATTAAAGCACTCATTCCAGCCAAGAGACACATCAAACAACAAGGTAGAGAACTTGCACTAAAACCTTTCCATGTGTAAGAAAGTAGAGGAGGAGATGGAGTGAGGAGCCTAACAGTTGTTTCAAGAGTCAGGTTCAGCACCCCTCCTCACGCCAGCCCTCTGGCCCACTACATTTCTTCAGAAGCTTTGCAGACTAAGAGACATTTCCAAGTCATTTAACAAAAAAACCAAACCCACAACTCAGTTATGACTATTAAACAAGCTCTCAAATTAGTTTTAAGTACACAGTAAAATAAAAAGTATATTAAAACCTGTGAGCAGCCAATAAAACAAACATTTTAGGACAAAGACAACAGGTCTCTGTCAGTGACTCTCCAGCAGATTTCAGATCCCTGTGACCACTGTGCCTACTAGCAGCAAGCATGAGCGACCAACGCAGCCATCAGTTGCAAGCTGGGCTTCTAGAGCTTAAACTTTGTCACTCGTGGGTGACTGGGATCTGTGTCAAGCCTCAAGTCTTTCTAGGATTCCTTCCACATGCTGAGGAGCTCCAAGTGACTCAACATGCCATTAGATTGACAGATTATTCCAGGGCTCTCACCACACCAGTAGCTCATCATCTCAGTTTGCTCACTAAATAGCAATTCCTCCATGCAGAATCTGCTTTTCCAACTACTTTTGAAGCAAGCACATTCAGCACCACTTCCTTTTTCTCTCAAGCTCTTCCTTCTCGTCAAAACCAATGCCTACACCTCAACATCCTTATCCATTTAGCTCTCCACTCATTCATCTGTGCCTGCTCCCACTCTCCAAGAGGTTACAGAATATACTGGAATTTTCTGTTTGTCCTCATGTCAGTTCAGAACAGCTTGGTTTGTGCTTCACTGTTTATCCCTGAATGTAGGTATGGCCAAATCACTGGGCTTGTTTAATGTTTCAGAAAACTGAACTGAGAGTGATGGTTCAACTCTCAGGTCAACCACTACCCGAGTGAAACTCCCAGCAGACGGAGGTGTTGTCCAGCACTGGGACTCAGCAATAACTTCCCTTCAGGGCACCAGAAGGAGACGTGTTTGCAGATGATTTGATTAGTCACTGCTTGCAGATCACCCATAACAGTTGTCATGCAAACAGCAGCCAGAATATTTCTGTTTGAGTAATAACAGCTAGGAAATGCTGTAACCATTTCAGTTTCTGTGCCTGCTAGCTATAAATAAGTGGACGTAATAACAAGTGATGAAGCCGCCAGCGAAGATCCTATTTGAGCTTGAAGGGCTGGCCAACAGTGCAGTAAGAGGCTAAAAAAAAAGATCCAGTCATGCCCCTGACTCAAGCTGCATTTACAGATGACCACAGATGAAGGCACACACACATAGACTGATCCCTTCCTTGGTTTCAAGGTTCATTTGCAAGATGCCACAGCTCCAGCGTGATAAGGGTATGGCAGGACTATACTGTTAGCATGCTAACACATGCTGCACACACCGGATGCTCCAGCTAGTAAATGGAGTTCTACCTGCTGCACTGTCAGCCCCAGTGAATTTCATTGGGAAAACCAAGTGTCTGCATCACACGGTTTTGCCACTTCCTACCCAGCCACGATGTTTTGTTACAGAAACAAATCCACATATAGAAAGGTCGAGCAAGGGTCCAAATGATCAAAAAAGCAGACCTTGGGGAAGAAAACAAGAATACATTCCCAGGAGTCCACCCGCCTGCAACCAAACTTGTACCAATGTTGTTGCCCATTTAGCCAGCCAGCATTACTGCAGGATGGCACCATCCCCTTAGTTCAAGGACTAATAAGCTTCAGTTTCAACCTTGCTGATCTTGGGTCGCATGCTATGCGTTATCACACAACTCATTATTGCTTCAGCAAAACAATGAAGAGCACAGCGAAAACCTGTGCCGGTACCACTCTTACAACAGTAGTTGGACATGTTCGAAGCTGACCCAACCTGGAAAACATTCAACTTCAGTGACTTCGTGAAAGGGGTTGTTTCCTTCATTATAGTGAGGTACCTAAAGAACAGCCATTCACTACAACACTTACAGATCGTTTCTCCTCCTTCAAACTCAAAAGTCATGGACTTAATGGTTTTATGCCCAGATAACAAGCTCAGCATTTTAAAATACTGTTTTCTGATGCTGCGAGTTGTTCAGCTTCTAGCATCTACAGCTGA
This sequence comes from Strix uralensis, assembly GCF_047716275.1. Classification (NCBI taxonomy): domain Eukaryota; kingdom Metazoa; phylum Chordata; class Aves; order Strigiformes; family Strigidae; genus Strix; species Strix uralensis. Next base: position 3,393,851 of record NC_134000.1, read on the forward strand.
GAGTGCATGCTCCATGAGGCAGGGACTCCAAAAAGTGTCTGTAGCACTTTAAAGGGTTAGTCAAGTGCAAGTACAATTTCAGTCAAGGATATTTACCTCACTTATTGAATCCATTGCTTAGGTAAATCGCAATAGAATCAGCTGGAGCATGAGACTTAAGAAGCTGAAGATCAGAGATTTCTAACCGAACTATGAGTAACAGGATAGTTCCTCCCTTTTTTTAGGCCCTACTTCAAATTAACCTCTGGATTACAGATTATTTTAAAGTACCCTCCAGAACAGAACTTGAGAAATTTAAACAATTTTGATATAGATAAATGATGAAAAACATTACAAAATCCCACCAGGAAAAAAAAAAAGTGCTTAAGCCATCACCTACATAACCAGGCACCTAGCTGATACACATTACTGTTTTGCTTCTGCTGCAGGTAAAGGCATAGGCATCAGAATAAAGCATGGAGCTAGTTTTTTCTTAGCAGTAAGGGAAGTTCTCTTCTCACAAGAAGGCACTAATACATCATTTTATTAGTGGCTCCACTTTGAGAAGGATAACTTTGTCTCCTTTTCCACGCTGCCACACTAACTTGAAGAACAAAACCAATATAAGGACTGTTTTCCAATGTATAACTTAAATCCCACCTTTTTTCAGGCCACACTTCTCTTCCTAAGGTCCTTCAAGAGAAGCCACCTGGTTCAGTTCTCACCCATTCTAAGCAAATGGATTTCCCATCAACAGCTGCATTGGTGCAGAGGCCATCGAGGTCAGCACCGGAGGACTGCGATGGGAAACACGCACTAATACAGACCCGTCCTGCTGCTGACCAGTAGCGCCCAGTTCATCCCATCTATGGGATCCTAGTGAGCAGTTTGGTGGGTCAGGAAGGCTGCCCAGACAGATACCTGCCAGAGCAGAGAGCAATACTTAGACCCTATGTTGTCAAAGCAAGGAAAAGAGGTGGAGTAAAGGCAACTGGTTGGACCAATGTCACAGAAGTCAAGATTCACCCACCTTATCTTCTTCCATGTTTGGATTGCCTGAAGTGTGTATGCTACGGGGAGGGGGAGAGTGATAAAAAAGAGGCTTTGGTAAGACCTGTGCATTAGCAAGGCACTTACAATTTTTGTATTGATTACATTCATCTCTAGCTTCCGCTCTGGAGCCAAGTGTTGCAGTTCTAACCACCCCAAAGCTGTGCCAGTTTAACTGAATTTTTACTATCAAATTGATGTGCTGAAGCTAGTTTAACTTCAAGTGTGGATCAAGCTTTTAAATTCTGTTTCTTCTACAGACTGCCTTCCAACAAAAGTTACAAACTGCCTGCAGTTGGCAGAGCTTAAAGAAGGCAAAGCAAGTAGGGTAGGAATAAGTTATTGTCTGTACAAGAAAACTGCACCAGCTCGTAAGTGTGATTATACACATTTACTCAGTAGTCAGACTAACTGTAGTAGCTTCCCACTTCAGCCATCTGCCGTCTCCAGAAGAGAAGCGAGAAGAGTGCCCAGGCGGCTCGTGTGTGAGCCCACCCAATAAAAGTTTGCCTGAATGGAAGCTTACATTGAAGAACTGGCTGATTTCAGGCAAAGAAGTCAACACCCATCTTTCCCTGACTTTTGGGGCTGTAGAGGAAAAGGGGAAGAAAAATAAGGAAAGGTATCCAGTAACATGATGTACTCTGAAAACAGCTCATTCTTAATAAATCAATACATGCACGTGCATTGGGCTGGAGATGTTCTACCCCAGGAAGCTAACACTAGCCAGAGTTCAGCAGCTCACAACGCAATAAGGCCGCACGCAGAACAGATTCCCATCTCAAGTCATGCTTTTTTGAAACTAGCACATATATATATATCAGTACAGAGCTGACACGTGCAAGACTACAGTTCTGAAAAACCTGCCCAAAGACTCCTGTCCTGAGTCGCAGAGTCCACACAGGCTGGCTCTCGTGAGTTCAGCACACTGATAGGAACACCTTTTGCTCTTCCATGTAATGACACTTTCTCAACTACGCAAAACTGGCATAATGATTGTTGCAATGGGTTAAAGATGTGTGCGAGGGTTTTATCCTCTTGTCCCAGCTTCCAATTCAGTTGTGCATGAACAGTCTTGTATTCCAACTGGACCTACACTGTTCAAAATGGTAGACAAGAAGTGGGAAAGCTGGTAAGAGACTTAAAATCACCATCTATGCTAGCCACTAGTGTACACCACAGAAGTGACTTTGAACCCACCAACGCTTTGGATGCAGCCTTACTAAAGCGTAAGTGTGCAAAGAGAAACTTCCAATGTAGCATCAAGGTCTCTGAACAAAGAGCACAGCATGGGGCATCATCTGCTCACACCGCTGGAGGAGGTTATGCCATATGTAGGCTGCAGATATTTCAACTGCCATTGCACATATAGAAGTCATCTGCACAATAACTCAGATCAGCAGCTAAAATTTTAATTACAGTCCTATCCTTAACACATCATGCAATCATTTCCATGAATCCACCAAAATCTCCATCTTGACAGCATAGTGTCTTGGCCCTAAAGATTGTGCCAGAATTTTGCTTCCTATGTGGTGTGGGGAGGAAAGAAAAAAAACCCCAAACCCTAACCTTTTCAACTCCTGCTTTGAGCTCACTTATACATCACTGACCTCTTCCAATGATATCTTCAATTTAAGATACAGCTGCACAGCAATCCACCATAGCAGGTATACAGGAATCCACCATAGCCTCTACTACTGGACTAGTTATCTATAGACACAACTCACTAATTCTCTAACCCTTAATACCGCCTAGCCACTTCACCTCCTGATGTTTCACATGGTGTGTTTGACAGCTTTTGTCACATACACAACGGATAAGATGTAGTTCACAAGCACTGGCATCGTTTCCTGTCCAGTGCCAAACTTGAGGCAACCCTTGACAAACACAGGGCACAGGTAAATGAACTCAGCAGTCAGTGAGATGCGTGGTCTTGCACTAAAAGGGAACAGCTTTCCTGTTATTAAAAAAGCCACAGACCAAGCCTATGGAAGACACTGTGTAACCAATCAGTGACTTTAGGCTAGAAGATTAATAAGCCCAGTGGTATATGACTTTAGGGAATAAAAGTGTAGACTCTTCTCCAGGAGGCTTACAGAGGGGTAAATACACAAAATGCTTCTTACAGCACCTGTAATAGGTGCTATTACCCTTCAGAAATCCCACAGCCCATGGCTAAACATGCACAGGGTAAGGTACCATCAACGGTGAGGGGAGCTCACGTGTTCCTTCTGCTTGTAAGTAGTAACAGCTGCTGCCTTCCCAAATAAGAGGTCACCTAGAGAACATCCATCACCTCTTGAGGTATACTGGGTCAACATTCCCTGCTGTTAAAAAGGGGACCACCACTGTACAGCCAGGCAAAAGCAGCACCCAGCACTCCACAGCAGTCTGTTTTGTGTAAGAAGTGAATATTCAAGGCCCAGAAAACATTTTTATCTGCTTCTTATGCAGCCAGGACATCTTAAAACAAAAGCAAAGAATGGTGCAGTAAAGCATGAGGTAGGCATGTAGAAATCATCTCATCTCACGACGGGAGCAAGGACCAGCGTTGACACAGGGAGAGGGAGCAACAGCAAGCATAGAAAATTCTACTGCAGTTCTGCAGAGCAATCATGCTGAAACGAGATTATAGATTCGTGACTCCCCAATTCAAGGTTAGACTACAGTGAAGACAAAGCTTAAAGAGATCAAGCCTGTCTTCAGATACAAACGTGTTTTCCACGGCAAAATAAGCTTCTGAGATGCCTAATGGAGATAAAGCATGGAATACTTTTATCCATGTTGCTGCTAGCAAACAGCACCAGACACACTCCTCACGCTGCTTTGACTACCTGCACAAGGAAGCTAACAACTATTATGCATGTTCTCTACTAGCTTCTTCAAACTACAAATTCATTTCAGTTCAGCCATCTTCCTGTTTTCATTAAGAAAAGCAGGAGTTTTTAGGCAGTCTTTCAAAGTACTGCAGATGCACTCAGGCATGTCATTACCTAGGAGGGAGAAGTCAAGCCACTAACAATGCTATTCCCCCTAGAAAGATGTGGGTCCCGCAGTTTGGGAGTATCTATACTCTTCCTGCCAAAAAATTAAGCTAACAACCAGATCTCAAGGAGGGCAGCTCAGTTACATTTCTGATCCCTTGAGAGGTATTCAAATTTGTTGTCAAAATGGCCACTGCAGAGCCAGTCTCTCAGCTACATCCTCCATTCACACAGAAGAGCCATCCCTGTCCTGCACGACCGAATCCAGATACGAGTGAGGGTCTGTCACCACACGGTACCCAGCTGTAGCAGACATCAACAGAAAGGATAAACGAGGAACCTAGTGTGCCTTGTTAAAGCCATACAGTTGAGAGAAACTTCATAGCACAGCTAACCTTAGCATAGGTTTAAAGTACAACACATAAATAACTGAAGACTCGAGATTCTTCTGCTACGAAACACAGAGGCTATATTAAGAATATGACAGCTCCTGGGGAAAACAAAAGCTGTCAAGGGGAGAAAAGACTATCCCTCCTTGGCATCAAGTAGTGCTTCATTTATTACAGATTTATATAAATCACTGGCATTTGACCAATACCAAGCTTCTAGATTATCTCCAGCCAACAAAAGTACTTTAGTCTGTGCTTGTTAAAAATATTCTACTTTTTGTCCTCAGCTTGCCAGGAGCAGCTATTTTTAGTAAGAGCCCAATCAACCTTATCAAAATCAAGCATCAAAAATAGACTGGAGAAACACTGGAAGCAAATACTATTTTTAGCTGCTCTGTCTATCCCTGCCGTTACCCACAAATTCTGACTGCACAGACCATGCACGAGTGCTTAGTTATTCTAGGCAGATCCTCATCGTGACCCTTTTTTTTCCCTGAACACCTGAATGCAGAAAACACTCGATTGATTAAAGATTAATACAGCCGCAAACCATGACAGCTGCCTTTCGTCTGAGTGCTTTTGGGGAGGGGGAGAATATGGGATGACAGAGAGCTTGCATCAGTATTCCTCTTGGGGACCTATTACATGGAAAGAAAATTGCTATTTCAATTCCCTTTTGTTGCTAAAAATAGCAGCCCCAATTGATTCAAGCAAACAGGGCACCGGCTTAGCAATGCCAAATTTAGAAACCACTGAAGTCCCAAAGAGTGAACGCTAACGCAGTCTAACACATGCCAGCTCATATTTAACAAAGAACAAAGAAGATAAGCATGCCGGCTGCAAGTTAATAAGACAGCAGTAACTCCCTGCATTTTTATTAAATAAAAACAGAAAACTCAGTGCAAAAATAAGACAAACTTCACTTCTATTCTCAGTTTAACTTGCTGAAATAGAAAACCTCATCAGAAAGATCATCCGTACCCGAGCTGAAATCCTAGAAATTCCGTGTATTTTTCTTCATATAAAGGGTTTTTTCTGCACAAAGGAGCTAACACCTAATGGTCAGGCTTTGAAAAGACAGGCTACAGGAAAAGGTTCAATTCCCAGAACCAAACACTTACTTGGTAACAGCTTGTGTCTAGGAGCTAGGATTGTGGGTAGAAAAATATTCTATAAATACCGCAGCACTGACAAGTTCCCATTTCACCCAGAACTACAGCAAGAAAGGGTTTGGGGCAGTGCACTCTCAAGATTTCTTTAGACTTGAGAGCTAGAAGCAATCTAGAAATCCCAACAAGGAAACTATACAGAAGAGTTCATGAAAGTCACAGGCAACACGTACGCAATATCAGCTCCAACTGTCTCTGTGTGAACTCGCCCAATTCCAGGGTGGAAAATCTTTGCCATGAGGTCTTTTTCTCCCGTTAGCCGTGGGCTGCTGTGTTATGAGAGTCTGGGAGGAGAGGGGGAACTTTGTCGCCCCATCTCCTGCATTCAGAAGCCCCCACCCCATACTGTTACAAATTTAAGAACTTTGCTGCTTTCAAGGCTTTTGATCCAGAAAACGTCAGGTAAAGCCAAGACTGCCCTGAACTTAACTTCTGCAATAGCGAGGAAGTTGTTCAGAGCATCTGCTCAAGCCTGTTTAGGTGGAGTTAAGCTATAGCTGCCCTGTGCTCAGTAAGACACTACGGTAAGAGTTGCTGCATAGTATTAATATTAAGCAAAACCAAGCTCTCGTTTGTTCGTCACTGAAGTACGTGACAGATGCTGTCACTGCAAGAACGACCAGGCCAGGAAAGCACATGCATAGAGTTTGTTCAAATTGCCATTTCTGGTTCTTCCCTCCTCTAGGAGAGGGTGAATACAAGAGGAAAATTTTGAAGATCAGATAGCTTAGGACTGGCCCCATCTGAAGGCTTTCATTGTGTTTGCCGCTGGAAACATGCATTGACAAGTTGCTCTTCTGAGAGGGAACTAAGCAGCCAGGAGAAGGGCCTCTGCGTTTGGAGCCTGAACAGCTGAAAGAAGGCTCTACAAAAGAAGTCACTAGAAGAAATTTGAGATTTTTTTTTTTTTACCTCTTTCACTATATATTTGTAACAGGCAGAAAAATAAATTCAAGCCAGTGACATGGCAACAAAAACCCAACACCTGCAAATAGAAGAGGATAACAAGTGATCTTGGCAAGCTATGGGCATATTCAAGTCAAAGCTATGCAAGGTGTCAGAATAATCACAAGCACAGGAAAAAAGCAGAGATTGGGCTAAAATGCAGCGCTAGATCCATTTTTAATCAAAAGGCAAACCGTGCCAAACTTTTTAAAAGTGTAATCAGTTTAGACAAGAATAATGCTTCAGATCTACGAGGCAAAGAAAATCATTTTATATGATGACCATAAGAAACTGTGACTGTGAAGGTGACCGGGACCAAACAGAAGAATCTTAGAATATCATCAGGAGCTACCTGGGGAGGCATCAACAATGGTTCAGACTGAAAAAAAGGAACTTTATCAGGATAAAAACAGATTACTGCTTACACTCCTCAGGGACCGATCTCAACACAAATCCTGTTCAGTACCATTACTAGTGACCACCGCGCAAAGAGCTTCACAGACAACGCAGCTACTGAAAACCATCACAGCATCACACCACAAAGAATCAGACAGTTTTATAGACCACAGTAAAAAAACCATAATATTGCCAGATATTACATGGTGACGTGGTGGTACCAGATGTCAAGACGTACGCTTAAGACTAACTTTGCTTAGAGTTGAGGTGACCATCGCAAGCGATGCAAGAGAGGCACCTGGGGTGCAGTGGCTGAACATCAAACGGACTATAAACTGCCATTCTGATGCAGCTATAAAGACAACTTATATAATCTGATTGCATCCACCGAAGTGCTTCCCATAGCAATAGAAAGCAATAACACATTAAGTAATTTAAATGGGAACAGCTGCAAAAAAAGGGCTGCCAAGATGATTAAGAGTTACCTGTTCTTGGAGATGAGTTTAAAAGGGTTTTGTTTGCTCTTCGTAAGTTCATGTAGTGTAACCACCAGCAAATGAAAAGGTTCAGTTAACATTGGGAAGAAAATATAAGTTGGTCACAACTAAAACTGGAAATTAGGGTATCTCAAAGGAGGAAAAAAAAAAATTGTTTCTGACTCTGAAGAGCACAGAAAGGGTAAGGCACCTGACCTGCTGGAAGAGCTCTGAGATACAAGACAGCAGTGCAGGACAAGACAGATGCAACTCTGGAAACAGAACTACAAACTTGCAACAAGAATCTGTTCATTACTATCCATTTAATGGATTAGAGGGAAAATGGGAAACAAAATAAGTCTAATTTGTGGATTGTTTTTCATACATTCTATTAATTGCATGCTTCTAGGCTTCCTCAGGTTGTCAGAGGGTATCAGAGAAATTCTCCTTTTCTCCCCCCTCCCCATCTCAACACACAGTTTGACTTCCAGAGCGTGTCTGCTCAAGAGGCTAGTTGCAGCTAGAGATATGAGAAAGAAACGATAGAAGAGACAAATGCACAATGGCCCAAACAGAACAGAGACTCTGGTTTCATGACAAGGATCTGAACGGGGAAGGGGCTCCTTCTGGAACCCCTTATTGTGCTGGCAATGACTCAAATCATCTTACTTGAGCACCTCCATATTCATAGTGAAGACACCAGTCTCCAAAAACGTTTGGGGCGTGAAAAGAAGCAACAGCACCTTGTAACAGCTCTAAGATCAGACTGTGGGCATGAAATTCCACAATTTTTTGTTGTACACGTCAAGAGACCCCAGAACGCAGTGCGAAATACAACCTTTGCTCTACACCCTTGAAACACTGGTTGACCTTTCACAGCTTCATGACTAGGACCTGGACTATATACTTATACAAAACACAAAGTCTTGAAGAAGTCTTTAAATTAAGGTTTGGGTACATTTCAAGCACAATGCATCATTCAGTAGAAAAAAACCCCATGTAATTTAATGAAAACACCCTGTCATCATTCAACTACTCCCTCCATTTGCACATATCCAACCATCTATATCAGAAGCGAGGGAATAAAACATAGTGTAGACAAGCTCTCTCACAGGGGGACAGTTTAATCTCAAGAACTGACCTTCCAGCTCAGAACAGAGATCCAGCTGACCCAAGACTTGGTCTGTGGCAGTGGGCAGCAATAGGTACTGAGCAGCCAAGCCTATTGTGATACCTCTCCAGGATATTCCTCCTGTCCCCAGCTTGCAGCTCTGCGATTTGGTGGACTACAGCTGGTCATTTTGGACAGATTCATAGAGAAAAAGCTATTAAGATCTTTTACAGTAATTTTTTTCTAATCCATGTAAATCTTTAGCATCTAATACAGACTGTAACAGGAAGCTACACAGCCAAACCACATCCTGCATGGAACAGTATCATCTCCTCCTGTTCTTCTTGAAACTGAACTGCTAGTTTGGGATTTGGTGCTTTCTCCACCATCACGGTAAGCTGATCACTTTGCTTAATTTTCTCGCTGTCTTTAAATTGAAGTTGCGGATTTTCAAGTTATTTTATATATTTATTAAACAGGTAAATCTAAAGGATATAACAAAATTTATAAGATCAGACATCCAGGTAATCCTGATGGGAGCCTCTATCAGAATCTCTTTAGACTACAGGCTTGCAGATAGCAAATGAATTAAAAAATTAAGCACATTTAAAATACCAAAATAATCTAAATATATTCTATCTATTAGAAAAATCATGCTCCTTCCCTATCTCCAGAGTTAAAAGTCTTCATTTCGAATGTAAGTTAGAGTAGAAATTCAGTGCGTCAACAATACACCAAAAATAGGCAAATTGGGAAGCACAGAAAGACTAAGAAAACTGACCCTGTAGAAACTGATTTTTCTTCTTAGCTTCCAGCTCCAATGAACCCCAAGCTGCAGAACTGCTTGGACATTTCTTCACCACCCTTGTCAGCACCATGCCTTGTGCCAAAGATAATAAACATTTGCAGCATCTAAGTCTGCAACAAGGATCACTGTGCCCAAGATAAAACATTCTCTGGAAAAGACGGGTAGATGGTCTCTGAGAAGAAAGACAGCTACAGATACTCTCAGGGGTATCACAGAATCATGGAACAGTTTGGTTTGGAAGGGACCTTAAAGCTCATCCAGTTCCACCCCCCTGCCATGGGCAGGGACACCTTCCACTAGCCCAGGTTGCCCAAAGCCCCGTCCAACCTGGCCTTGAACCCTTCCAGGGAGGGGGCAGCCACAGCTTCTCTGGGCAACCTGTGCCAGGGCCTCACCACCCTCACAGGGAAGAATTTCTTCCTTAGATCTAATCTGAATCTACTGTCTTCCAGTTTAAAGCCATTACCCTATCGTCCTATCCCTACACTCCCTGATCAAGAGTCCCTCCCCACCTTTCCTGTAGCCCCCTTCATTGCTCTTACATTTGTGAATACCTACCATTACTTATCATAACACTTAAGTTTAGCCCTGGCCCAACAAGCCATCTTGGGTACTAGTGCTCCCAAGACTTCAAAAGTTTTTAAAATTATAAACAAATCCAAACTAATCAGGACAGAGTTGACTCAGACCTTCAACTACTGATAGAGAAACAAGTGAAAATGGTGCAAATAACTCTCAGTCCTCTGCCTCCCATCATTCAGGTAAAACCTAAGTAGGCAGCCAGAGCATTATGGGACCCATCGCCCTCCTAGGCAGGTGAGCTAACGCAGCTCCAGCAGCAAGCTGCTCCTGGTTGCCACCTCCCACAAGCAACAACTCTTCCCCAACATCAGCAGAAGCAGCTAAGAGTCACTCCAAAGCAAGCTCCTGTCACTGCTACAGCCAGATCCCCGTGTTCGGGTTGACAGGAAAAAGGAAGGGGCCAGCAGCAGTACCCACTGCCCTGGTGACAGACAGCAGTCCACGCCGAGCTCCCTGCCAACCTAGATGGCTCTTCAAGGACTCAAGGAGCAACTCCGCTTCAGGCTTTCCACACAGGGCAGCTGTACTATGGAGGTTCAGAAGTCCAGCACCCTAGAAAGCAACCGTACAATGTGGCACACTGCCATGAAGGGAAATTTGTGCTACACATTCACGCTTAGCGAGAGTTACTGCCTCACCATCCTAAAACCACATTGCTTGGAGCCCCTGCTGCCATGCACTAGCCACTTCTCAGTATCGCAGACCAGAAGAGATCTCCCCATTTCTATTTTTAGAAGTCAGCTGACCTATATAAATTTATTGCAGACATTTTCAACAGCTTCTCCTGGAAGTAATTTTACACCTGACGAGTACCCCAAAACCAATCGTGAAACTATTTCTCAATAGCACTTGCCACATCAGGGTACTGAGGGGGGGGAGCAGAGCGAGGGGGCAGTCGAGGCAATCGGTCCAGCACCAACCCCGTTTCGCCCCTTCCCATGCCTTCAGCTCTGTGCACCAGAACAGTTCACCCACTGCAGACAATAAGCAAAGCTGCGTAAGCAGCCAAGTACAGAAGATGAATGAACCGTGTGACGCTAAAGATCTGTGAATTGAAAAATCTAATGCATGAATTAAAATCCACACCCTTGTTCCCCCTCTCCCTTTCCCCCGAAAAAGAAAGGTATACAGCAGGACATAAAAGGAGAAGTAGAGAGAGAGGTGGAAAAAACGTGGTCTGACACATTTATAAAAACGGATGGCCTGTCACCCAGACGCTGATGAATATTTTTTACAGGATAAAAATGGCAACCTAGAGTCTAAAAATAAAATGCTGTGCTGCGGACCTGTCTGGTTCAGCAACACCACTGGAATACAAACACACTCCCTTGCTGGTACATCTTGACTAAGATTTCAGAATAAGAGAAGGGAAAAAACCCACTGTAGAATATACCTTCTATTTTCAAGGGAAAGGGTTTGGGGTTTTTTAATAAGAATTTAGATTAGCATTATACTTTGCTTGCATTGTATAATTGCAATTTAAAAAAAAAACACTCCTAAATTTTAAGTGATTGATGAGAATAGCAGACTACCTCATTCTGCACAAAGCAAATTCGTTTTCTTCCCTTCCCCTGACAATTACAATATAAGAACATATTTATCAGTGTCTTTAAATTGTAATTTCAGTAAGCTTAAAAATGTATTTTTAGAATCATGCTGCAGACAGAACTGTGGACACTGCTATTTCCAAACTCACCCCACCCCCAGAGACAGGAAATAAAACCTTTTACTTCATTCTGCCTCAAAATTTAGACCAAAAACCTGCTTAGCTGAGAAGCAAAAACGACTGAACATCATTCACAAGAAGCACTAATTTCTCAAGCCTATCCACACTGCAGACAGGCTGCCTTATGCAGTAAAGATGCTATTTTTGGCAAGTGATGCAATAGCTGCAAGGGCTCTCCCAGAACCTTTCAGTTAAGAGCCCAAGCCACATTAAAACGTGTTACAAGATACCCAACAACCCTGCATTGTTACCTGCCCGTTCTCTGCACCAGCGTGTTACCCACACAAGTCACCCTTTTTAAAGCTGCATCTTCCAAGAACAAGTTCGATTTTACACATGAAGAGGAAACATGTACGTATACATCCACCAGCAAACACACCTGCCCTGCGCTGTACATGACAAGACAGTTACACAACACTGTGTGGGGATTTTCTGACCTCTTGATATTCTACTGGAATATGAAGCAGCTCGGTTTCCTTGCTGGATTTTTGTGAAGACTTTGAAAAGCCCACAAAGCTAATACAACATCTAATCCTTCCCAAAGCTATTTCCATTCTTGCAGATCTTTTAAAAAGTTCTTGTGTCTAACTGACAACTGTTAAGACACATTTCTGCTATGTGACTGTTTCAACAGCTAAAATTTCTAAAAACGAGAAGAGTTCCAGAAATGCTAGGGCTTTTAAAAATTTTTGAAATAGAGTAGGGATTTTTTTCAGCCCTTTAGATTTTGCAACAGCCATGTGGAACTCCATGTAACAGATTCAAGCTTGCTGATTAAGTTTTCCACTGACCCCTTATAAACTCAAATTCCACCTCCCCCAAAATAACAGAGGTATTCCCGAAGTCCGAACTACCCAAGAAACTACTTTAGTCAGACTTCTGATCTCCAGGGGCCTATGAGGGAGGAAGACATGCAAGGCCCATAAAAAAAATACTGTTTTGAATGTGTGGTCACGGACACAATATATTAATAAGTCCATGAGCCCAATCTGCTGCTGTGCCGAGTTTGATTCCTTTGCTTAACACATGCAGGGTATATATAGCAGCTGCTACCTACTATTTCAGCCCATCCATTTATCAGTCATGGCCAGCATTTAGGCCTCAGGAGGAATTCCCCTGCGTGCATCATGTGTGTATAACAACTCACATTTGGCTTGGGGTGTGTTGTTTTTGTATTTCCAACCCTTTGCTCTCATGATCTATTTAAACTCTACATTAATATCCTGATTATGTTCCAGGCTTAGATTTTTCTTTTTTAAGCTGCCACAAACCAAAACCCAAGTTGAGCACAAGTCAATTCGCATCTGACTTCCCAGGCCACTTTGCACAGCCTGCAGTTAGCATGAGTAGCCTTTCTTTCAGGTTTTACACCTCAGCTCCTACGGTGGGTAACAGATTGGGAGAGAGCAGGTGTAAAGATGGATCTGAGCACAGCAAAAGCATTTGCTTTGTTTTAGGATATTTCCAAGATCTTCCCCTCTTCATGAGTTCTCATTATGTCATGTACCATGCAAGAAAGACAGAAGTAGAAAAGCTTGGCAACTTTTTTCTACCCGTTTGGTGCAGTCGAGTTCTGCCTCCCCTCCACCCACACAATACATTTACTCCCACTCCCTCCAACACAAGCATGGGGAAGCCAACGTAGATAGAATTTGTAACATCCGCAGGCTATCTGGGGAAAAAGGAACCCGTCTGCAAAGCAGCGAGACTTGGAGAGATCTCATTCAGGAGCTATATACAGAACAGGGAATTAAACTCAGAGATCCTGACTGCTCAGAAGTAGAACAGAAATTGAGGCAGGAAGACACCCAGTGATATTTTATTCATTTTGGCTAGAAGCAACATTAAAACAAGCTGTACACTGAGAAGTTAGCATTTGCTCTAGGGACACTGAGGTATGAAAATAAGGATTCTGCAGAATAGCTGAAGTGGCAACAAGACTTGTGCCCAAACCGTGTAACCTGCTCAGAAGTAGGGAAGTTCAAGTACAGAGACTTCCATACCTGAAGCCCCAAAACAGCACTACGGGGAGCATCACACAGGGAATTTTACAAGACCTTGTGAAGGTGGCAGGAGGATGACAACTGCGGAACGCAAGCTCGGGCCCTTTAATGTATATACAGCAGCTTCACTCCCGCGCCACAGGAGCGATGACAAGCCAGGAGACTGTGCCAGTCCCCAGAGTCAGTTCTGATGGTTTTACTGAGACCAGGAAAGAGCCCAGCAGCAACCTAAGATGCGTTGTGTTAGACACGGAGGCGAGAAACATTCACCGGTGTCATGAGAGCCTGAAAGAGCTGCTCCCATTCACCGCTCCTCACGTGAGGCTGCAGAACTATGGGGCTGCAGGACACGCACAATTTTAAGTGAGCAGGTCAAGCTGTCATACCCTTATTACATCTGTGTCTAGGATAAGGTCTAAGATAAGTGTGGACTGAAACTAACGTGACCACTACAGATTAAAGTCTCCAGCACTTAAATTAAGCAATAAAATCCAACGGTTTAGAACACTAATTAGCCGAGGTAGCTTCTTAAAGTAATCCACATTAAGTGAGAAGCGGTATCTTCTTGTTTAGAGATATCATTATGTCTTCTAGTAAAAGGTTATGCTTCTATTCCCACCAAATGGAAAGATCCAAAATTTCAGGTCACCCAAATGCACTCAGTTCCCAAGTGCAGAAGAAGGTGACCTAGACAGTTTAAACTGCCTGTTGCTACCCAGGGCAAACCAACATCAAACATAACTCTTCCTCCCATCCCCCTTGCTAGTTTGAAATGACGGATCTGTGCAATCTTGCTCAAACCAACTGCTAAAGTAGCACTTCTGGGGAGAAAAGAAAACTCCCCTCAGGGTGTCCCCTCTCGCAGGTTCAGGCATGATTGTGTGCACTCCAAGAGCCACGAGAAGCTGGTGAGCATGTTTACACTATGCTCGGAATGGCTCTAAACCCTTTATAACCTCTCACTCTAAATAAGACCGTTATTTCTGTTAAAAGCGGAGCCCTCTGTCATACTGGAAATAGCTTCTCATGTGTTGTCAGAGACAAAGATGGCTTTAGGAGTATATTTACTAGATAATATGCTGTTAAAAAGATGCAAAGACAAGCACAGATAAAAGCTGATGTAGCTGGCAAGTCTTTATTCAGCTGCCGAGATGTTACAAAGGCAACTCTTAAAAACACAGAGCAGTAGCACAAGAAGAATATATATTTCTAGAGTCTTTGGAAGTTGCCTAATTATGATGAGGAGCAATCTATTCAAATAGATGGTTCATACAAAAAAAAAAAAGACAAAGTCTAAAGTTGCTGAAAAGCCATTAAACTTATCTTCAAAAGATACCTTGCCTACCACAAGTGTGAAGTACTCTGCAATATTTTGTTTAAAGTCTGCATTTTACATTCCAGCCTAGGCACTGCAAACTGATACACAAGCGTAATTTCGTTTAAATTAGAAGTCATCTGATTATCTGGCTTTTGTGCACTGCAGTTCTCCAACAGAAGCTTAAACAAGCTCAAACCACACCTTTCGAAAAAGTCTTTCTTCTCCGCATTGTCAGGAAGATTGCTCAAGTGCTCAGCAGCACCCTCTAGCCCACAGACTTTAAGAACGAACAGAGAACCGACTCTTCAACTGAGCAAAACCTACCATTCATAAAAAGGGGGTCGCTTTGAGCCGAGAGACAACGACGCAGTGCTAGAAACCGATCAAATCTGAAGACTCTTCTGTATTTGTTGGCCCTAAAAGATATATGTTTACCTAAAATGAGAATATTTGGTAATTACTGTTCCACAGAGGTCCCTTCTGTCCCACGCTCTTAATTACATTTGTTTTAATTGAGTATTTCAATCCATCGGGGCAGGGGGGGATGAATGGTGTTAACACACCCAAGTTAACCACTTTGGAAGGTTAGAGCTGTCTCATGAGAAATGCCCTCGATAAATTCCCATCAAGCATTAGGGAGACTCTCAGGTTGGAGCGATTTAGAAATCCTCGACTGTTTTATTTGTCTCGGCACTGGTTTGCAATAGGTGAGGACTGAGGCTCAGGCACCACTGCCTTTCCCTTCCCGGTTCTAAATAAAGAAACAGCCACTGATGCCTTCTATATTTCACTCCGAGCCCTTGAAAACTTGCAGTATTTCCCCTGGTGGAAAACTCCCCACGATTTTCCGATGGAGAGTGAGTGTTTCAGCTACAACTGATTCGAGGCGCTGCCTTCTCCCCGGCAGAGCGAGCGCCCGTGGGCCCCTGGACCTGCCCGTGTCCCTGTCACGCGTGGCGGCTGCGGCCCCCACGGATGAACGTCCCTTCCCCCAACTCTTCATCAGCCTGGGGGGGGGAGAGCCCCTGCCGCGCCCCGGAGCCCCCTGGGCTGGGAGCGGGGGCAGCCCGCGGCCCGGGAAGCCCGGGAAGCCGGGAGGAGGGAGGCAGCGGCGGCCGGGCCGGGCTCGGAGGGCCCCGCCGCCTCCCTGCGGGGCCTGTGAACCTGCCCCGGGGGTTTCGTAAGCGGAGCGGAGGGAGCGCGTTATGTCACCGGTTAGGTAACGGGCGCGGGAGCCGCCGCAGTGACGGCACTCCTCCTCCTCCTCCTCCCCCCCCTCCCGGCGCGGCCGGGGCGGCTGAGGTGAGGCGGCGTTAACCCTTCGCGGGGGCGGCAGCGGCCTTCCCCCGCCGGGAGCGGATCCCCCGGGAGCGGGGCGGGCTTCCTCCCCACCGCCGCCCACCGGAGCCGCCGAGGGTGCGGGATGGGGCGGGGGGGGGGGGGGGCGGGTCCCGCCGGGAGGCGCGGCGGGAGGGGAGGGGGAGGCGGCGGCACCGGCTGTGACCGGCACTCTGAGGCGGCGGGGCCGGCAGGGGGCGCTGCGGCGCCGCGGAGGGGCGGGAACAGGGACACAGGGACACAGGGACACAGGGACACAGGGACACAGGGACACAGGGACACAGGGACACAGGGACACAGGGACACAGGGACACAGGTTTCCCCGCTCCCATGCTTGACGCCTCCGTCCCTCCCCGCCGGGGAAGGGGCAGGGAAGCAGCAGCTCAGCGCAGCGGCTTCGCCCGAGGCTTTTACCGTCGCGCTTTCACCCCAGTCCGTCCCCGTCACTGCGAGATCGATGCTCTGTCACTAAAGACACACGTGTGACAGGAGCCCCACTCCAGGCCAGCAGCGGGCACTTCCAGAGAGCCCGGCTCCCAGCAGGGCCAGCCCGGGGCTACCAGCCCGTTCCGCACAGCCCTGCCCGCAGGAGCGGTCAGAAGAACCGAGACAACCGAGCGTCTTTCCGCCTGCCCCACGAGGCCCCCCAGGTGGCTTCCACAGAGGGTCCAGCCCAGCGCTCACCCTTAACTTGATGCCGCCAGCCCCAGGTGCTCCCTGTCCCGTACCCACGGCAGCAGGGAGGGCCCCTGGGCCAGCCCTCACACCCCCCATGAGTTTCAGGTCCCACCGAGCCCGGCTCCGTCGGGGAGCGCTGGCACAGACCCAGCAGTATTCGCCATGCCCTCAACACCTGCCCTCCTCCCAGCAAGGTGGAGACCTCTGCAGATACTTACACCAAGAATGCAGCAACCGCCCCATCAAGACGCCCCACAGCCTCCGTCCGAGGTCTTCATCACAATCTCCCCAGTGCTCTTTCCATTTAGAGTCTTCCACTCAAACAAGTGCTGGAAGTCCTTGCTGGAAGGGGGAACAGCTCCCCCCCCTTTCACCGGCAGCCTGCTATATCCACTCAAGATGCGACTGCAGCCACATCCTTTCTCCCTAGTTCCAGTTTCAGCCGTCGGTTCCCAACCCCTCTTTTGCGTTGGCACTAGCACTTGTCCCACAGCACGGCAAGACAATGCAGGGAGCTAAGCCAGCAGCAGGCTACCGTGCTCTCCCCCACACCTGCCAAAAAGTAGATTTTAGCCAGCCATCATCCGGAACCAGTTCAGAACAAAATCAAGACCTAGCACACCAGGGAAAGGGAAGAGTGCATCAGCTTTGACAAATTAGCTGAACCAGCTGCTGGTGAACCTCCAATTTAGGAACAGGACCCGCCAGACTAGAGGTGGCCACCATAAGTTGTGGTAACACGCCCCAGAATCCCAGTGTGGCCCAGCCAGTAATACTGGGCAACCGTTCGCATTGTGGGAAGAAATATCCATGCAGGAATCCACTGGTAAGAAACCCGTGGATTGTTACATTGGAAGAAGATGTCATTGAGCTGGGAAGAGAAAACTCCCTATCTTTTAAAAATCTTGAACTCTGAGCATCTGAAGGTGAATTGATACTGGCAAGCACACTGCCATGAGGGTGCAAGGACTCTTCAGCTCGCTCCAAGCAAGCTGACCAGCCATGTCTCAGATACAAAGGAAGCTCAGAGGAATCTCCAGCAACACCCTTTGTCCAGAGATGTAGGGCTATAAAGGGAGAACAGCACCCAACTGCCTGGATGCTCTGGAAAGCAGCACCCTCTGGCTCCCTGTTTATGAACCTCCTGCCCCATCCCTCTTTTTCTATTTGCTGCTTTCCTCCCTTTTTGGCATCCCGTCCTTGCGGCTCTCCTATCCCAACTTCTCAAGGACTTACTTTTTGATTTAGAAAGGTTTACAGCTTCCACTAGAGGAACAAACAACAGAAAAGGTTTCCAGTAGTGCTCTCCCCCCTCCTCCCTGAGTGGGACTGGAGGCCTGCTATTGGACTTCTCTCTCTGGTCCAAGAGAAAACCCTCCCTTAAGAAGTCAGACACTAGGGAGAGCAAAGGAGGTTGTTCTTATCACCTCTGCTAGAGTGATCTTGGTACCTTTACTCCGCTGACCAGAACCAGCCTGCCATAACGGCTTTATTACCCCCAGGTCCTTCCAGCCTCTCCCTCAAGAGATCCCTCCAAAAAAAGCATAAAGTTCCCCCCCTGCCAACTGCAGCAACTCTGCTGCTCTCCTTCAGGTCCCCTAAACCTTTCTTTCAACATGGTCAGACAGCCAAGTGCCACCTCACCGAAGTACTGCTGTCCCACAAGCACCAGGCCATCATCACTGAGTTCAGGGCAGCTGGGGCCCAGCGCAGCCTGGTCAGGTCACTGTTCGAGGCAGAGCAGCCCAGCCCACCTGCAAACTAATGCACTACTGCCTTTAGGAACAGCATTCACGCTAAAAATGGCCATTGTAGCTAGAAGTAGCAGTTTGCATCAAAGGTACTAAGACACCTTAAGGAGAAAAAAAATCAAATTAAGAACTTGATCACTGCTCCAAGATTTAGGAATAAGGGCAAAACTTCAGACTGCAGAAAATCCACAGCTAGTACGCACTATGTGCGGGACAGGACCAAGCATTAAGTTACGATCAGCATCCCTTTCCTTAGATGCATGTCATACTACTAATTCCCCCCAAAGTAAGGCTTTAAAAATGAAAATATAACCCAACTTCTACAGTAAAGGCTATTTTAAAACAATATGCATTTGGAAAATACGATATATTCTTACTCAGATCGACTTTCTCCATTTGTAAAAAATTTGTGCCGAAAGAAAGTTTGAGAAGCAAAAATAAAAAAAGCAAAGCTGCAAGGAGACAAATTCTAGGTTAGTTTATAAGAGACATGGTTTCAATCCAAAGCTTACTAACAGTCACTGAAACAAGCTAGTCTATACTGGTACGTCACGCTAACATTTCTCTGAACAAATGCATTATTTTCATATGTTGGCAAGGCAATGTTTCATATCAGAAGTTTTACACTTTGATTTTATCCACAACCAGCAACAGCACAGAAGTGACAAATCCAGCTGGGATGAGATCCTACCACAATTCTGCATAGCTGGCAGCTTGAAAATCCACCTCTTTCTTTGTAAGCCAAGAAATTTTAGTCAAAATGACATCCAGACTAACAGATTCCCACCCCAACCCTCATTTTCAAATACTGTAAGCCATCAAGACTTTGGTTACCAGGATTAGAGTTTTATATAGCCAAATACAACTGGTCTGTCCCCAAGGCTAAAGCCACAGAAAGTTCTTTCTGAGTACTAAAACTACTGAGAGTGGTGAAAAGTTGTATTTCTGAAAATTACCTCCCTAACTAGCAAATCAATACAAGACCATTATCCTAGGCTTTGAAAAGGAAAGGAGCTTGTTAAAACCTGTTAGCAAGGACCTCCAAAACTGTACTCTGCAGCTCACAAACAAGCCTCTCAGCGTACCCCCAAGAGGACTGCATACATGGCACCCACCTTGACCCACACAGAACTGAGCACAACAAGACTTTGGAATAGCCCATCAAGATGGGGCCAAGTGACAACAGGCTCCTCCTGCAGTTTTAGCCTCAGTTTAAGCCAGTATAGCTGCAGGATCAATCACAGAATGGTTTGGGTTGGAAGGGACCTTAAAGACCATCCAGTTCCACCCCCCTGCCATGGGCAGGGACACCTTCCACTAGCCCAGGTTGCCCAAAGCCCCGTCCAACCTGGCCTTGAACCCTTCCAGGGAGGGGGTAGCCACAGCTTCTCTGGGCAACCTGTGCCAGGGCCTCACCCCCCTCACAGGGAAGAATTTCTTCCTTAGATCTAATCTGAATCTACTGTCTTCCAGTTTAAAGCCATTACCCTATCGTCCTATCCCGACACTCCCTGATCAAGAATCCCTCCCCACCTTTCCTGTAGCCCCCTTTAAGTCCTGGGAGGCCTCTCTAAGGTCTCCCTGGACCCTTCTCTTCTCCAGGATCTGAAGACAGAATTGGGACCACCGAGACAAGGAGACAGAGGCAAAGAGTATGTATTAGGACAGGTAAATTGCCTTTAAGCACAATTTTAAGTTGATCAGAACACACAACACTTTCTGCCACGCCAAACAAATACTGGGTTGGACAGCAAGACACATCTGAGAGCAGGAACAAACACCAAGAAACCCTAACTCTAATCCCTTGTTCAACTCCTGACAGGGTAGCAGCTTTTTCCAGCAGTGCAGCAATCCTTCAGTGTCCTATATCCTTCTCCTGGTTGGTTGCTGCTTCTCTCTCTAAGAGATCTGATGCGTGAGCTGTGCTGAATCACCTCTACTCAGTCACTACTCTGGAGACAGAAAGTTCCTGTGGCAGATGGGACTCAGACACCAGGAATACTGGGCATATATACCTCTTCAAGAAAAAAATATTTGTGAAAACCGTTAGTGAATAGTGAGTTTACAAACCAAATGCCTTTTCTGGCTGGGTAAGAACCCGGGGGAAGGAAGCACGGGGCCTGAAGTCCATGGGAAACAGGTCAACCAGAGGCTTCAGAAGAGATACGAGGGAAGAGTTTTGGAGGAACAGATTGGCTGGACACAGATGGGGAATGGGAAACTGAGACTTGCTGAAACAAGAATCCAGTGGTGAAGGGGAGTATGGAGAAGAGCAGCATGGAAGCATCAGCAAGTGTTGGTTGGGTAGCAGCAGTCACACTGTAGATAGTTCTCTGCCTTCTGCTTTCCATACCCACACACCCCCTTGCACATTTCCACAAACCTCTGCCTCTAAAAGTAGGGACTAGAGACTTTGGAAGGAGACAAGACTCTTTAGTCTCTGCACAACAGTTTCCTCCCCTCAACAACAAAAACCTTTGCCCCACTGAGCTTACCCCACATCTCCCATTCCCCTTCTCTCATTACAGCTTTTCTCCCTTTCTGCTTCAGTGGTAGTTTTCTAACATACATGAAAATCCTCTGGAAAAATCTTTGTGATTAACATCCTTAGAACGGAGCTCCTCAGCCCTGCTCCTCCGTGTCCAGCAAGTATAGAGCTCCTCAAGAAGTGTGGTGCAGCTGTCCCTCAGCTACTGGCATAACTGATGGAATACACCCTCCTGGGACACCACGGCTCACGACTACTTAAGAGGAGAAAATAGGAAGGAGGTAGAACAGAAGAAAAAAAACCCCAAGCAACCAAAACCAAATCCTGTACAGTCACGTAGACATTAAGTACTGCACATTCACAGACCATGCCTCAGCCCGAGCCACACAGCTGCCTGCCACCCTCTCTGGGACAAGCAACTGAGTCATGAGAGGAACACAAGAACGAACCCTCAGGAGAGAAAGCAGCAGGGAGTGTGCCACAAAAATAGAAAAATAAGTACAAGAAACAAAGGGACAGGCACCATTCTCCCTGAGGCTCAGCTTCTGGACATCTCACCTCCGGTTTTAAGAACTGCTACTCAAGAGGTTTACTTTCAAAACCTACGATCAAACCCCAGGATGTTAGGTGTCACCATCTGTTGCTGAGGGCAGGGGAGTAAATTAAAAGCTCAGTAGGAAATTTTGCATATAGCTCTTTTCCAGTGTTAGCTGGAGAAGCTTATATTGTGGATCAGGATTTCAGCTCTGCTAATGACTCACCCAGTGGGTGATGGTGTACTGCTCTAGACTTCAACTCCAGGAATCTGAGACGTTGCACAGATTTGAAAAAAAATACTACGTTAAGGTTAAATAATCAGGAGGCGAAAAATAGCAGATTTAAGGTAGAATCCTTTTGTGCGATTAAATGTACTACAGGTGAAGGAAGTCAAATAGCCCTAATTCTAGCATTTTCAGATATTAATGTACTCAATCTGAAAAGTGTTTTGCTCTGCCCTAGGAATCTAGGTTTCCTAAAGCCTATCAATAAGTGAGCAACAGAAGTCACCTGAAGTTACAAACGGCAACCCTAAATCTAATTAGGCAAGTGATGCAAGCCCAACACAACGTGAGATACTTTAGCCACTAGCTACGCTGTTTATCCCACATTTGTGTTCTCATACAAGCCTGAAGAATCACACCTGGCACTTTTGTTAGTAAGAAAATATCCTTCCTAATTATTCTAGCGTCCTTTCTATTGCAGAGGTGGCCATCCCAACCCTATGGCTTAGGAATGAAACTGTTCAGAAGACCAAGAACAACAACACGTTTCACCCACCTACCAAAAAAAAATTCCCAGGTGGTGAGCCACTGCAGTTTTCCCCAAACGCCACTCTCAGCTCTGCCCTCACACCCTCAGGACCTCCTGCTAGCTCGCTTGCTCCTTACACAGCAGTGCACTTACCCAACTGGCTCTAACCCCCAGCGCAGTTCCAGTTGGACTTCTTTGCTGGAGACACTTCTGCGCTCCTCGCTACTACACAAGGCCTCTCCTTGCTTTCACCCGGGTGCTGCACAGGTAACCTTCCAAAGGGGAGGGCACTACACTGGCCAAAAAAGCAATATAAAGAAACTGAAGCAAGATACTACTCTAGATTACATCCTTGCATAAATTCCCTAGTTTTAAGTAACCGGTTTCCATTACAAGTATTCCTACTTTAAAATACACAGAAAGTTGAGAGAATGAGCTAGCTTAAAATAACACAGCTACTCATTTGCCAGGCTAACAAATTTTCAAGCATTTTCCTCTCAGGCTGTTTATGAGAGATGGGTATTCCTTTCACCTTAATGTAAGTAACATCTGTCCTCCACCCATCACTAGCTTTTTTTTTTTTGGAGGTGGAGAGACCATACTACAGCATCTAACTCTCCTTCACATGCATATCTGTTCCTGAAGTTAAGCACGGCAAAGCCTCTTCACATTCCAATTCCAGCTCCCCAGTGACATCAGCTCTGTGTTACTGAACGGTTCCACCCAGAATTTCCCTTGAAAAATGAAAAGCATCTCTCAACAAAACAGGTGAATGGAAGCGTTCACACCAAATCAAACCAGAGCTGGAGATTATGAGCCTGGCAGTGCTGACAAGCCAGAAGCCCAACAGCAGGGACGCAACAGAACCAGAGACTCTGGACTTCTGGGCTCTCCCTCTCCCTTTCTGACCAGAGAGTGCAAGAAGGAGCACTTAACAAGTGTTCAGCAATTCTACTAAGCAGACATTTTAAACAGTCAGTAACATCACGTGCAAAGGAAAACACCTAAAAGAAGAAATCAAGAAGCAGAAAGACAGCAAAATTGTAGAAAACAGAGCAGAGTATGGTTCACTCCTTTATATTGTCCAGAGAGCAAAACTGATCTTAGGATATGGTAGTAGCAGTAGCCTACAAAAAATACTAGAGAACCTCCCTGGCTCACTAAGAGCTGCAAGGTCTCCAAAGGAGTGGCAGCCCACTGAAGTACAGTGCGAGCTGCTGAGCCCAGAGCAACAGGGCCAGAGATCCCACCTCTCCCAGGCTGCTGCAAGAGCAGCACTTGCTTAGTCCAACAAAGAGCAGGCTGGAGGGAGACACTGACAGCAGTCTTCTAAATTAGAAGCTATGAGTAGGACTGATGACTAAAGGAAGACAGCTAATTTTTTTTACCAGAGAAAATTTAGGATGGATACTGAGAAATGTTACATGGTGAATAGGAAAAGAAAAAGCCACACACGCGAGCACGGCACTTGTGGGAAGTTCAGACAGGAGTAGGATGCTTGCACCAGATCATTCCCAGAGCCACGTTTCTGTGCAGTAACCCTTCAGAAGTGCTTTGCAGAGAGCCATACGAAAAAACAATACGTGCTCCAAGTTCAGGCTGCAAGTTTGACTTGAGCTGTCATGGTCAAGAGTTATAAGAAGCTGGCATGTTTTCACACGTTCTTAACATTACTTTTCAGTTTGAGTAGTGGCACGCTTTATTTCGTACAAGGGTAGAAGTGTTTGTGTATTGAGAACAAGCCCAGAAAACCCTTGCCATGGATCTGAAGTGCTGAAGATGATAAAGGCCTGAATAAGTGATCCCACTAAACAAAAAGAGGGAACCAAAAGCTCTCCCCAAAGCTCGGCACATGCCAGCCAAGCACTCGGGTGCGGGGAGAAGAGTCGTGCAGAGCCTCTCCTCTCGCATCCTGCACAGAGCAGCGTTAAGAGGTTGAAACTCCCTTTGTTTCCCCACTAACTATAACCTCACCTCACACTGCACTAGGTTGCCTGTTTTAATCTGCAACAGTGATTTATGACGTGGTCTGTCAGCTATCGCTGCACATTGCCAAACGCCTGCAGAGCAAGATTGCACTCATTTGCGCAACAGGGATGGAAACTTGTTTGCAGAAAACAAAAAAGCCTTCAGGTAACAGCTATTTCACTTGATGCTAAGGAGCTTGAAAAATGACATTGCTTGTGAAAGCTGCTCAAAGTTATCAACAAGTTACCGCCTGCTCAGCACTAAAGTCAACGTCCTTTGTATGGAGTTCTTAAATTGTCATTAAAATCATTTCTCATCCGATTTATTTCATTAAGGTTGTCCCAAGAACTTCATAAGGATCAGGGTCTGTTTTATAAGACGCTGTTTCCAGGGACCACGGGAAGCATAACCGTATCGATGGAATCTAACTCAAACCATTTACAAGCACAAAATCCAGCTTGTCATTTCTTCCTCCTCACGTAAGCATCACATTTTATTAATCTAATAAAATTAGTGTTAAGGTCTGATCTAGAGCTTGTTATTACCCCAGCTTCCTAGTCAGTAAACTGAGTTTGGGAATCACCCCGCATGGCCTTAGTTTTAAAAAGACCTGACTGTAAAGACACAAATACTCATCTCCTCCACTCCTCAAGTACCCAGTTACATATATTTTTTGTGCCTCCCTTAGTGGCCTTGATCTAAAAATAGCTGGTTTTAGACGCTGGCTTATGCATAGTCAATTGTAGCCAATGTTAAGTAAAAGAAGCCAACAAGAACAGGGAGTGAGCTTCACCCGGCTTTGCTGCTGCTGAAAGAACTTATTGTTAAACATTTACACAGGAAAAGAAAGGTTTAAGACTGAATAAGGGGGTTTTGTCTAAAACCAAATTACAGAAAGTTAGAGGCAGTTGAGAGCACCATCCTGATTAATGACCTCTTACAGATTCTTTTTTAAGCAATCTAGAGCAAATTGCCCACATTTAGTTATTTTTGCATGTTAGTGAATAAACTCCAAGAAGCTTAATTAAGGCAAGCTCATCTTCGCAAACATTTGTTGGCCCCAATACAACTGTACAGCTGTATTCACCACATGAGGAAGCATCATCGCTATCAGACATTTTGTGATCACTAAATGTACGATTATTCAACCGTGCCTGTATCAAAGGCACTGGGGGAAGAAGTGGGTGCTTTTCTAAGTCACGGCGAGGCTTGAAAGAAAACAGGACTTTTAGAGTGTCATATGGCCAATTACACAGTCAAAATAAACTTTGTTTCCAGTTAATGCATCACTTCAGTTACAGCAAATTGGGGGGAAAAAAAAATATTTGCAATTTTGAGCCAGGAAAAAAGGAAGAAAAGTTTAAGTATCTGACATGACCGAGATGTTACAAGTTTTAGAGCATGACATCACTCCAACTTGTAGCACTGGTGTATTTTGAACATACAAAGCTGACTATTTGCATATTCCAAACTGGTCTGATCTCACAGCTGACCCTGCTCTGAGCAGGAGGTTGGACTAGAGGCCTCCCAGTCAGAATTACCATTGGATTTTGACTTCATTTCACCGAGTTACTGAAGGGAAGGGGCAGAAAAACGATTTCATGTTTTGCAGAAAGAAGAGGCGGTTTCCTAAAATAGGAGATACGGCAACTCTCCAAACGGGAGCTATGACAGCAGCAGACGGTCCCCTGCTTCAGACACTCTGTACTCCAGAATACACCCAACTGTCAATGGCAGAGAAGCAAGGTGGCTGCCTGCCACCACCATCGACGGGAGAAGAATAGGGGACACTCATCCGACCTAAGGAAATACCATTATGGATCACAACTACCAGCGCTGCCAACAGATCTGCCTGTCTAGAGGAAGGCAGGGGAACAGCCACATCTTTGCTGTATTCTTGGTGATTTCAGAATGACTCCTCGGCACTCTGCTCCTGTCGAGTCTGTGGTTTATTTAGCTAAACTGTTTTCCAAGCAAGGGAGCTGTTATTCTCATCTTCTGTTACCAATTTATGAGGCATATTAAAGGTACAGAGCACTTGACCCAGGAGTTCTGACTGTATTCTCTCTCAAGGCGCACCCAGAAATCCCACATCGAAACAACATCCACCCAAACTGTACGGCAGCCAAAACCAAGCCAGATGTGAGTTATGGGGAGAGAAAACCAGAAAAGCCACATACAGACCTTCACACGTAACTGTGACCGGAGAAAAATTTATCTTTTTTTCCCCAAACAGCTGCTATTTAAAGTAGTACAAACCTAATTTTCTCAGAGTACATTACCGGTTCACATGGTTCCTCCTCCTCACACCCCCTCCTTCTAAATACCAGCAAATTAGACAGAGCAGAGACAGCAGCAATTGCATATACGCAACAAAAAACCCACTAAGAAAAGGAGTGAAAAATTTGCAACTCAATTTCAGACCTGCAGAAGAGTTAAAGGGCAGTAAGGAGCCCTTAGAAAAAGGGCTTGTAAGGGCTTTCTACTTTTTGTGAAGTTCTTTTTTAGTTGTGCAGTAGAAAGAATGCATTGTCACAGTAATCACAGCAGCTAATTAGCATCAAACCCATTGGTTTTAAAAAGACCAGGAGAGGAGGAAATGCATTTCTTGCTACAGTATGACTTGGTAATTTGCTAATTCTCAAGGTGACCCATCATATCCGCAGCTGTGCCTTCATCCTCCTTTCCAGGAGGAGAGAAAACTGAGAGCCTCTCCAGACTATCGCTGGTGCCACAGTGCATTTCGGGGCAAACCACCCCCCTGCTTATTTAGACTGAGAAAACCTCCCCATTTCAGCTTGAGACAACAGCAGCTGCCCCAGTAGAGCAGCGTCTCGCCTGCCTCAGGAGCATGCAGAGGACGTACAACAGCGGGCTGATGATGGCCACATGTCCTTCTACAGCGACAGCTCAGGTCCAAGTTACCAGGCACCATCATCCTACTTCTCCATCCTCCTTGATGCTGCAGCAGTGCTCTCACTTCAGAGCGGGAGTAACAAAAACAGGGAATTTGGCTGTCCCGCCAACGCTCCTCTTTCTCCGTGCCTTGAAGAACACGATCGTGGCAAAGGTAAAATTTTTGTGCGCAGCCATCGGCCACATACAACGACCCGCTGACTGCCTGCCCTTGTGCAAAACAGCGACGGAGGACATCCGCACCGCAGTTTGCTGTTCATGGGATGTTTGAGGATGCGACTGAGGGAAGATCTGTAGTCTACAGTTCGTGATTGCAGCTGATAAGCTGGCGTTTGGCTCAAGCACTGTGAACTTCCATGTTTGAAATGACGCAGAACAAGCTAAAGCAGCCACCAAGACTTCTGTGATGCACCACAGGTCAGCAGGCAACTGATGATGCAGTAATATATTCAAAACCAACATCAGAAAGTCAAAAAGGCTTTGGGTCTCCTGTGCCGACCAGATCTTTAACAGGTACCTCATTTCTCTAGCTGGAAGGAAGGAAGACATGGGCCTTAACCGTGTGCGTGTAATGCTGTAACTCGTCCAAAGCACTGCTGCTGTATTTCAAGCCTGTGCACGCAGGACCCGTAACGTGCTCTGGGATTACATATACTGCCAGTAGCACTGGTGGTTCACTGGTGTCTCGCACAAGCAGCTGTTCAGTTACCCAACCACACGGTCACATACGAGTTCTGTGTTGGCTGCTGCAGAGGTTACAGGGAACCACATTCATTAAGGAAGAAATTCTTCCCTGTGAGGGTGGTGAGGCCCTGGCACAGGTTGCCCAGAGAAGCTGTGGCTGCCCCCTCCCTGGAAGGGTTCAAGGCCAGGTTGGACGGGGCTTTGGGCAACCTGGGCTAGTGGAAGGTGTCCCTGCCCATGGCAGGGGGGTGGAACTGGATGAGCTTTAAGGTCCCTTCGAGCCCAAACCGTTCTTGATTCTATGATTAGCCCTGCACCCTTCCAGCTTGTTGCGGGGCTGCCGTACCTACAGGTCTGCCACCTAGAAGCAGCTGCAGAGTCTAAGCACTTGATGTCCTCCTACTCCCCTTCAGGGAAGGGAGTACATTTTGCAGCCTTTTAAACCATCACCTCATCTCAAACTCACAGCTCTTACAGTCTGCAATTATTTTTAAGGCCCGCCTTATCAGTTCCCAACCAGACACAGGACTTTCCCTTCCCACTGCCTTTGGCAGGAATGGATTTGAAAATTCTCTTGGCCTGATCCGTTACACTGGCAGAGGAGCTCTTCCTCATTCCTCATCATTACTTAAAAGCCACTGGAGCAGACTAAGATGGAAGAAACGTTCTTTCCCCAGCACGGTTCCCGTGGCCAGGAATCGGAGAACGGGGAAAAGTTACTACAACATAGCGCTGCCAGGCCCCCGGTAACCGCCTCGGCTGTGCTCGCACCGTGCTCCCGGCCTCCTGGGATGCCACTTCAGCGCCGTGGCCACCGTCCCCCCTTTCACCAGGGACGGCCCCCGGTGCCGCAACCCTTTTCGGAAGGGCCCCGAGCTGCGGCCGACGGCGGCCCCGGATTCCAGAGGGGCCGGTCCGCAGGACGGGTTGGCACAAGTTTTACTCCGTCAGCAAGTCGGTGGCGGCGCGGCCGTTCCCTCGCTGCCGGCCGCGCTCCCGGGGCCGGTCCCCGGCGGGTACCAAGGCAGCGCCCGCTGCTCCGGGGGCGGCGGGGGGACGGGGCTGCCGTGACGTCAGCGATGAGGCGCGAGGCCGGCGCGCGCGCGGAGGGGGCGGCCGCGCACCGACCGGCCGCGCTGGAAACTGCTACCGGTACCGGCACCGCTCCGCGGAGCCACGGCCCCGAGCCGGGCCGCGCGCCCAGGAGGCCCGGCCCGGCGGCCCGAGCCCAAGTTCAAACAACCCGTGCCCGCCCGCAAGTCCCAACCACCGGCGGTCCCCGCTCCGCCCGGCGCCCGCCGGTCCCACGCGTCCCGCGGGGACCCCGAGCCCGGCGCCGCGGGGGCGCGCCCGGCCGAGCGGCACCACCCGCCGGCCCCTCAACCCGCGCCCGGGGACCCGGCTGCCGCCCCCGGCCCCCCGGCGCCTCGCGGGGGCCCTGCCCCGGTGTGTGTGCGCGGGGGGGGTGCGGGCGAGAGGCGCCGCGGCCGGGCGGGACGCGCACTCACCTGCCCAGGCGCCCAGCGCCGGCCCCACGGCGGCGGCGCCGCTGCCCAGCACCCAGACGCGGAGGCCGGCCAGGAGGCGGTAGGAAGCCAGCGCGGCCGCGTAGAGGACGCCGAGCGCGCCCACCCAGTAGAGGAGGCCGGCGGCCGGGAGCGCGGCGGGAACCACCATGCTGCGGAGGCGGCCGCGGCCGGACTGAGCCCTCCCGGCCACCGCCGGCCCGCCGCCGTCACGGCGCCCGCCCCCGCTCCGCCGCCATTGGCTGAGGGGCCGCTCAGTCACCGGGTAACCCGGCAACGCGGCCGGCCCCGCCCGCCCTGGGGCCGCGCGGCCCCGCCACGCTCCCGCCGCGCCGGCAAGGGGGGGGGCAGGGCGCGCGCGGCCACACGCCCCCGTACTACTTGCGGCCTGCGCCCCACGTGGTCGGACCCTCTCTCTCGTCGCTATTGGCCGGCGGGGATGGCCGTCACCCGGCGGCCGTGCTCCGATTGGCCCTGCCGCCCGGGAGCCTCGCGGGATTGGTGGAACACGGGGCCTCTCCTCCCGCCTTCGCTGACGTCATATGAGCCCATTCATAAAATGCTCAGGCTCCGCCTCGCACCCGACTACGTCCCTCGGTTCTCCCCTCCCCCGCTGCCGGGGGAGGGGGGAGGCGGTGACCCCGCGGGCGGAGGTGCGGGCCCCAAAACGGGGATCGCGGCGCCCCAAACCGCTCCCTCCCGGGGAAAGCGGGGCCGGGCGCCGCACCCAGCGGCCGCTCCACGCTGCGGGGCCTCCCCCGGAGCCGCGTCCCCCCCCGCTGAGCCCTGCCCCGGCCCCTCAGACACCCCCTCGCTCCCGCAGCCCCACGGGGTCGGGAGCCCCCGGCCTCGGGAGCAGCCTCCGAAATCACCCCCTCGGTGGCTCTTCCCGGGGTGGCGGAGAGGAGCGCGAAGCTCCAGCTGCCTTCTGGGCCCCCTCCAGCCGCCCGCTCGGGCCGTGCCCCCCGTACCCCGCGCACCGGCCCAGGGTCTCGCCTGCTTTCTCTGGGGGCCGGGGGGAGGTGGGACACGGGGGGTTGGGGGGGCCGAAACCCCGAAAATGCTGGTGGCTGAGGCGCCGTGCCCGAACGGTCCGAGAGGACGGGAGAGGCTGGGGGAGGTGGCAGATCAATGGCAGCTTGGTGCAACACAGAACTGGAATCATCTCGGTTGGAAAAGCCCTTGAAGCTCCTCCAGTCCAACCATGAACCTCACCCTGACCGTTCCCAACTCCACCAGATCCCTCAGCGCTGGGTCAACCCGACTCTTCAACCCCTCCAGGGATGG
This sequence comes from Strix uralensis, assembly GCF_047716275.1. Classification (NCBI taxonomy): domain Eukaryota; kingdom Metazoa; phylum Chordata; class Aves; order Strigiformes; family Strigidae; genus Strix; species Strix uralensis. The sequence continues at coordinate 3,424,713 of NC_134000.1, forward strand.
GGACTCCCCCCCTGCCCTGGGCAGCCCATTCCAACGCCCAACAGCCCCTTCTGCAAAGAAATCCTTCCTAAGAGCCAGTCTGACCCTGCCCTGGCGCAGCTTGAGGCCATTCCCTCTTGGCCTGCCGCTGGGTCCTTGGCTCAAGAGACTCATCCCCCCTCTCTGCACCCTCCTTTCAGGTAGCTGTAGAGGACCAGGAGGTCTCCCTTCAGCCTCCTCTTCTCCAGACTAAACCCCCCCAGTTCCCTCAGCCGCTCCCCATCAGACCTGTGCTCCAGACCCTGCACCAGCTCCGTTGCCCTTCTCTGGACACGCTCGAGTCATTCAATGGCCTTTTTGGAGTGAGGGCCCCAAAACTGAACCCAGTCATCGAGGTGTGGCCTCACCAGTGCCGAGTACAGGGGCAAGATCCCTTCCCTGTCCCTGGCAGGGAATGAGTGGGACAACCAAAACACCAGAAAAGTCCGGCAGTGGTGAAGGGAACTGCTGGTTTTAAAGGTGGATGCTTGCAACTCTCAAAATTTTTTCTAGAAAGCACGCCTTTTATATGATTTATTTGACAATGACCTCTTTACGAGCAGTAAGAAACCTCCTCTAGATGAGGTTTTTGGGGATCCACATCCACCCGAGTTGTTAATGACAGGTAGCGTGGTGGGTAGCTTTATACGCTGCCTTGCCTTTCTCCCGTGCCTTGGGAAACTGGTCATACCCAAATCCAGCTGCTGCTACTGAAGATCTCTGAGCTCTACCAAAGCACCACTCTGCTTCACACTTCATCCCCTCCCCGTGCTGCTCTGACACCCCGGACAGCCCACTTGGGCCTTCCCAGGTACCCACCACCAATCCCAGCTGACCCCGAAACTGTCACGGCGTTGACCATCCTCCTCCACTGGATTTGTTACGTTGCTCCTGCCCTCGCTCGCTCGCTGGCTCTGAGCTGCTGCCGCAGCCACGCAGACTGGCGGCGCTCACGCTTACAGGTCTCGACACGCAGCTTTGCCACCAGCTGGGTTTCGGGCCCCCCCAGCTTTCTGTGCCCTCCCTGCCTCTGCTGAAGCGCTGCTGCCAGGCTGCAGCCATTTGCCAGTCCCTGTCGTGGTTTGAACCCCGCTGGCAGCCAAACGCCACGCAGCCACTCCCCGGCCTGGGTAAAGGGTAAAGGGACACTTGTAGGTTGAGATAAAAACAGTTTAATAATTGAAATAAAATGGTAATAGAAAGTACAAATGGGTAATGCACAATGTGATCGCTCACCACCCACCGACCGATATCCAGCCCGTTCCCAACTAGCGGGCCTGAAAAAAAATGAGATCTCAAAACCACAATCGCAGAAGCAAGAGAGAACTCCCTCCTTCCCGGCCAACCCTCCTTTATACGCTGAGCATGACGTTACATGATATGGAATATTTCACTGGCTAATTTGGGTCCAGTGCTCTGGCTCTGCTCCCTCCCAGCTTCTTGTACACCTGCACACAGGCAGGACATGGGGAGTTGGAAAGTCCTTCATTTCTTAGCAAGACCTGAAAACATCAGTACGTTATCGACATTCTTCTCATCCCAAATCCCATACTGAATCCAAAACACAGTGGTATTCTAGCTACTGTGAAGAAGAATTAACTCCATCCCAGCCAAAAGCAGGACAGTTCCCCTCACCCAACTCCTTTGTGTTGCTTTCCACATGCCATCTTGATGCTGGACGCAGCCTCTGGGAGGTCGTTTGCAAAAAACCCCGGCACGCTTCAGACCCAGCTTCCCTTCACAGATCCCACTCCTGCAGACTGCTTACTGAATGGATTTACAAGCTCCCTACAATTCCTCCTTCCCTGTCCCATTCCATGTTCCCAAACCTTTGCCTGCTTGTTGCTCCTAGGGCACGAGCTCCTCCAGACAGGGATTACATTTCTCAGAGTCTGGGAAGATCTCGGGTTAGGTGCCACCCTACACACATCAGGTGAGTAGAACCTGTGTGTTGCACCTTGAGGCCTCAATCAGATTATGGTGCCGTGCGGACACAGAGTTCCAAAGATTATCGCAATCTCAAAGCTCTTATTTAGAAAGAAGATGCTTTTGTATGACATCAACTACCTGATGCAATGAAGAGTGTCCTGAGACACACGAGGTTGCACTTGATGACCTTTCATTTATACTAAGGGAAACAAGACCGAAGAAATTAAATGAAAACATGCTTTGGTAGGTTTATCTGGTTTATTTGTTTAATAAAAATAAATGTTTGTTACATTTCCTGTTATTAAATATATATATATACACACAATAGTTTTTCACTCAAAGATACGTAATTAATAGAAATCTAACGTCTCTGTTCATAATCTACTCGTGGAAAACAAATTCATAGTGGGATTAAAACTTCACCGGATTCAACAATCCACTGTCTGCAGCGATACAGACTGTAGGCACAAAACTATCATACGCTCTGCAATGAAAAATTTGCCAAGTCACTGCCTCAGTGGCTGACCTATAGGCTTACGGCTGATTTTCAGAAATTAACCTTTATCATAGGGCAGTTGTACCAGATCTAACGGGAGGCAGCACGTCACTGGGTTTCATTCTATTCCGCAGCAGGAGGCATCCATCCTCATGGTGATTTAGCTCACCTTTTTTCTTTCTTTTGCTTGTCACTCAACTGTGAAAGGTGACACCGCAGAGGATCAGGATCCCACCAAGTTTTCTTCCCATTTTTTTCCCAGAAGAGCCCACCTATTGCTTACTGGCCACCATTTTCAGAACAGTGTGATTTGCTAGGGCCAGCTCCTGCAGCCTTGACACATGGAAAATTCTCACAGGCCTCACTGCGCGTGTATCCGACACAACATCTGCCGCTGACGGGACTTGGTTAAAAGTTAAGTGCAAAATTGCTGGGATAATTTAATTTTCCTTTTGTTCCACACCAGCCTTTCCTTAATTTGTAAACCTGCTTTAATCTGCATGGTGAATCTTGGCATTTTTGCATGAATGCGTGCATGTTGGAAGGAAATGATGTTGTTACAGTGAGAGAAGAGAACACAGGTGATCAAAAGGAGGTTTGAGCACCACTCCTCGCTGGGATCATAGTGCAATTGTAAATTGTTAGGAAAAGCCTGTGCTTGCTGTGGCCACACCGCACTGTTTTCTTCTATCGCCTGTCAAAGCAGTTCTCAGAGTGTTCGCTGGGTAACAACACACAACGCTGATTCTCACTCCTTTGTCTTCCAGAGGACCAGGCAATGGAGAGACGGGATATGGCGAAAGCATCTGAAAAGAGAAAAGGAACCAGTTTGGCTGAGTAAGAGATCTGCTACAAGTCAAAGACAAAACAAGAGCTGAAGTGAGGGATGGAAGGTAACAGCATGATCACCAGGGTCACCAAGGGTCCAGAACGGGAGTGGAGCGGGCGGCTGTGCAGCACGTGCAGAGGCTGGGGGAAAGAAGACGGATGTCGGGCGACCTGCTGAAGGGAGCTGGCAACTTCTGACTGGATGCCCGTGTAAGCCACGCTGCAGCTACCACGGGGATGCTGCCAGTTATACATGGGTCAGAAATAGGGAAGGAAGTATGTGGGTGACATGAAAAATTCGTTGGCCTTTGTCAGAGCCCACCTATCTTTTATTATAACATCCACTGCCCACAGTCCTGCGGTCGTGCCGCTCCCGAGACTGCTCGTCTGAACAACCTTCTTGTTGCAGGCCAGGACAGAACCTGCTCGGCTCTTCTCTCGGGGAACGGATAGATCCCTTGACAGAGAAGCATAGATACAGCAAGGCAGCCCTCAAGTTTTTTGTGTTAAAAAATAATACTGGTTATTCAACAGCGTTGCTATTTTTTATGCTACTCTGTTCAGAGAGAAAGGCAGTCCTCTGAGAGGCTTACAGTCTACATTTAGCAGAAGATGAGTCACAGGCAGGGAAAGGGACTCACTGGAAGGGAAAGAATTATAGAAAGGTCAAGTGAGGGGTTTTGGATCTCTTGCTTACAGCCATCACACATTCCCGGGGAACAGGCATATCCCCCTTTTCAGGGTTAATCCCGGTCTTCCCACGAGCTTTGCGGGTCTGTTCCCATTTCCCATAAGCTGCTGCAAAGCCCAGAGGAGCACCCGCTCAGCTGAGCTGATGGAACAGACGGGCGTTTTGAACGCACTCGCACATCAGCACGCACACACGTGTACAGCAGGATACCTTGCCGAGGCCCCCGAGATCCACAGTTCCATGGCATCTTTTATCAGCTCAGGCATGTAGTCAGTTCCAGAGGACTGCAGATGCAATCTGGTTCGGGGTGGTGATGCAAGCCTACGTCAACCCACAACTCAGCTACATTGCTCCATCGCATGGAAGGTGGCCAAACTGTACGGCAGATCACAAGAGAGACAAAAAAGAAAGTACTTAGGAAAGCTAAAGGAGTGAAGACGTGTATGAGTAAAAAAGCAACAGTAAATTAAAACGAACAAAAAATAAGGATGTGGAACTACAGAGGGGGAGACATCAAAAGAAGACATAAAGAAGGCAAAAATACAGCAGAGAAGACAAATAAAATACAACAAATAGAGAAATAAAATACAACAAATAGGGGATAAAAGAGCCCCCAATGAGAAGAAACATTCAATTTTTATTATTTTCTGTGACTTTGCGGCCACAAGCATCTCACAAGCGATCCCACGTCTCAGTGAGACCACACACCCACGTCTCACGGCCCTCCCTCCTGCCCTGCTCCCCCAGCACCCGCGGAAGGCACCTCTCACTGCAGGCCCACAGATGAGAGCCGCAGTCAGTCGTCACCCCCCACGCGAGGCGTGAGGCCGGGGCTCTCGGGGGGGCCGCGACACTGAGGTCCCCACCTCACCCCAGCCTGGCTAGCCCAGCCGCTGTCTCCTCTGCAGCAACGTCGAGAGGAGGATGGGACACTGTGATGTGTCACTTCGTTCCTGCCACTGAGAAGAGGTGTAGTCATTTGTTTCATTAAATGGCATTCTTGTACCCAGCGCTAATTTTATCCCTTTACAAATATGTTTTTCATTCTGGCAAGTCAAGTGCAGCTCTCCCTCCTGTACAGTCACTCTGCTCTCATGCCTCTCTTACCATTACTCACACTTATTGCGGGGAGGCCCGATTCAATAGAGGGTTGCGGTGCTGAGCACTGCAGTGTGTCTTTGCCTAAATCCACAGCCCCGAATTAAGGCACCCTGCCTCAGTGCACACTGAAGGCAAAAAGTACAATACCAAAGAATGGGATCTACACTGCCCATCCTGTTTGTTAAGTGAAGAACACTTTAGGAACCAGTTAGGTGTGTCAATAAACCACAGAATCACAGAATCATCTCAGTTGGAAAAGCCCTTGAAGCTCCTCCAGTCCAACCATGAACCTCACCCTGACCGTTCCCAACTCCACCAGATCCCTCAGCGCTGGCTCAACCCGACTCTTCAACTCCTCCAGGGATGGGGACTCCCCCCCTGCCCTGGGCAGCCCATTCCAACGCCCAACAACCCCTTCTGCAAAGAAATCCTTCCTAAGAGCCAGTCTGACCCTGCCCTGGCGCAGCTTGAAATCTCCCAAGACACCTCAAACAGCAGCGGATCCTAACGCTGGGGTGAGGCAAGAGACCTTGTGTGGAATTCCCAATCCTGACCCTTTTTGTAGGCACCTTCTCCACCCCCTTGCAGGGGTCACGGTACCCTCTGAGCCCACACGCAACTCAGCATTCACCCAGGAACTCAGTTTTCTTTCCCCTGCCTGAAAGGGCTTGCACCAGCTAAGTGTCTCAACAGCGTGGCACAGACATGTGCTGGGTGAGGAGTTCTCGCCTGAAGCTGTTGCACAGCACAGAGTAACTGGTTTTCCATCCACCACAGCGATGGGAGGGAAAACCAGCAGGACTGGAGGGGCTGGGTTGCTGGAGCAGACGCTCTCAGCCCTATCCCACACATAAATCTTAAGCATGTGTTAAAGCGGTGTATTTGGGCAACTCTGGAAGCAGGTATTTCTGTCACTCTCCTCACTCCTGGCAGGGTTCCCAGTAAGCAGGAGCTTGGGGATCTATGTTTTAGACTCGGGCCTTGACGGCAGCAGCTGGCTGGCTCTTGCTCTCAGGCCCCTCAGTACTCCTGCAGGCCTAGCACAAAGCGCCTCGGCACTCGTGAAGGAGGAGCACCCAACTCACCCAGCCACAGAACAACTCCGCCAAGCTTACCGGTGCAAATGAGTGCCTGGTTTTGGCTGCGATAGAGTTAATTTTCTTCCTAGTAGCTGGTACAGCGCCGTGTTTTGGATTTAGTGTGAGATAATGCTGATAACACACCCATGTTTTAGTTGTTGCTGAGCAGTGCTTATCCCAAGTCAAGGATTTTTCAGCTTCCCATGCTCTGCCAGCGAGGGCGTGCACAAGAAGCTGGGAGGGAGCATGGCCAGGACAGCTGACCCCAACTAGCCAGAGGGCTATTCCATACCATAGGATGTCATGCCCAGTATAGAAACTGGGGGGGGTTGGCTGGGACATTGGTCAGTGGGTGGTGAGCAATTGCACTGCGCAGCACTTGTCTTTTCTTGGGTTATATTCCTCTCTCTCTTTTTGTTATATTAATTTTCATTACAATTACTGTTATTATATTTTATTCATTAAACTGTTCTTATCTCAACCCATAAGTTTTACATTTTTTTCTTCCAATTCTCTTCTCATCCCAGAAGCGAGCAAGCAGTTGCTGGCTGGGGTTAAACCATGACAGTGAGCCAGACAGCAGCAGGCTGAGAGAAAGGGATGGAACTGGTACCATTAAGTGCCATAACAAATAAACAAGCAAGCCCAACTTTTGATCTGCGTGTCTGTCACCCTGCAACTGCACACTTTCGACTATAGTTTCTATGAGGACGACAGGAACCTGCAAACACGAGTCAGTTCTGAAACACAAGCTTTAGCTTTGAAACTGAGTCATCCAGGCATCTGAGGTTGCCACACTGTGTAACAGTGATACACTCCTTCCTCCTTAAATAAACCTCGGGTGTCAGCAACCTGTCCTTCTGCTTCAGGGATTAAAGTCCCAAATTTCTTAACAACAAATCACTCCAGGCAAATGTAGCAATGGAAGCTAAACAGGATCAAGAGCAAGACAGTAGTAGGCATATTGACCAGCTGGGTCTACAGACTGTAAATGTAACATGTCACGCAGGTGCACACCACTCTTCATGAGAAGGTCCATTCAATTCCCCTTAAGAACAGGAAACAATGCAAACAGCACTACAGACTTCCAGTACTTTATAGAGGGATTTCTCACTTTTACCTACTATGGATTAACAGGTGAGTCGCTTGTAAAACCTCAAAATTCCTCTTTTTGTTGCCATTCCCCTTTTAGAGTTCTCAGAAGTGGCTACAGCGGGGAGCTCCAGTTCCTCTCATGATGCAAACCAAGGAAAGGCCTGAGTAAGACACGCATATAAAGTTGCAGGTTTTTTAATCAGCGCTGGAAATCAAGTACTCCTCCAATAAAATTCTAATATTTGTGCATGCTGCAAACTCAAGTGCAGCACGTGTTTAGTGGAGAGACATAACATGGGCCATGGCAACAGAAGATTAACCTTCTTCAATCCTACAGCCCACTGAAATGTATTGATTTTGAGCTGAAAATATCATCTGTAGAAACGAAATACTGTGTTCTCATTGTTTAATCCTTGATGTCTCTGCTACCCAGTTTTGTAACTGTAGATAAGCGATACAGATACTTGTCCACATAAAATGAACAAAGTTCAGGAATGCGTGTCCCTCACGCCACTGCCAACACTCGGTGTCACCTTGCATGATGCATTCACTCTCAGACCCAGATGATGGACTACTTTTGATAATAAACCTTTGTCTCCTCATCTGTAACCTATTGTTCATCTGCTGCACTGTATTATATACACTCAACCCTCTTTCACCGCATCCTTTTGTGGAGTATATTGAATGTGAGATTGTGTCGATAGCCCTCCCTCCACCCCCCTGCGATGCATCTATTGTCCCTGAGAGAGCCCACCCAGCACAAGCTGGTTCGTGTCCACAGGACAGGAATCATGCGACATTTCCTCTCTTCCACACAACTACTTCACCTCTTCCATATCCCAGTGGACTAGCTTTGCCATCATATCATTTTAAAAAAAACCTGTCTTTGTCGAGTGTCTCCTTAAAGATCCACTTGCCGGACAGTTTTCCTGCCCCTGCCAAAATCTAGTACTTCTTGAAGACTTTGTCTTGGCCACTCCCAGTATGTCACAAACATGAATTATGCTTGGAAGAATTCCTGTTAAGTACGATGTATCACCCTTAGTTTGCACATGAGGAACTGTGAGGGCAGAGAGCTCAGCTAGGGCCCTACCAGGGACAGAAGTTGAGAGCAAAAAAAAAAAATCTGTTTCCCATCTTTAACACCCAATTATGCTTCTGTATTTTTTCTTCAAGTTCTCCTTAACTCTTTCAAATGTCCGGCTTCCAGACTTCCTAAAGAGTTCTACCATTACAGTTTTAAGCATTAAAGCTGGCGTTTTAAAAACACCCTGGGAGACTCAGTCATTCCCAGGATTGTACACTGCTCCCCACTGCAAGAAGGATTTGGAGCCCAAGTACCCGCCGCTGCAGGCGGTTGCCCTGACCAGCAGCTTCGGTGACGTGGCACCACACTCTGTCCTGCCCAAACAATGACAGTTCTCCCAACACCACACTCACCCCTCATCTGCCTTCACTAAATACCTCAGCGGCCCCGAGGGGAACGAAGCACGAGCTCCTAGGGGGTACCTCTGCGGAGGGAGGCACAGGATTTGAACTTCAGGTTTCCATGCTTGAAGCGTCAGACCGCTGACCGGCGCAGAAATCTCGGGGCAGGAGCTCAGGTCCTCTCACAGTTACACAGCACCCGAGCAGGTGATTGCGGGGGGGGCTAAGCTCTATCTTTAGATGCCGAGGGCAACTAGACGTTCTGGATGGTAACAGGAAAAGACGTATTACAGGGCGATATTATGTTGGGAAATTTATGGCAGTAGAATAATACTGCCTTGCGCAAACAGGTGAGGTCTGGCTGCTCTGACTCGATGCTTCTTTGTGCTTGATGGTGGGAGTGCAAAACTCGTTTTGCCTTCGGAATTTAAACCAAGGAGTCATCTACCTGAATGCCGCAATCAGAATAGCAGCAATCGTTTGGACTCCCTTTCCACAGCAACACTTGAGAACATCTGACACAATTAAACTCTGAAACAAGCACAAAAAATAGTTTTATCCCACCTACTCATTAGTTATTCTGCTATGATTAAATTTGGAGAGAACTTTCTGTCTGTGAAGGCACTGCAGACAACAAAGTAGCTCCAAAAGATGGCATTTCCTTCCATCCCAGGATTTTCACACGTTGGAGAGAGACCAGGGGAATGCCTAAATTCCCATTTCCCCTCTTGCTATTTCTATTCATAGAGATGCTGCTGTAACAGCATCATCCAACAGCTTTTGTACCAACTGCACGATAATTTTAGAGGTACTGAGCTTTTGTTTTTTTCCCCCGATGGGAGGAGCTTATCGTTACCTCTGACTTTTTTTTCTTTCTCAAAATAAGAAGTAGTAAATGATGTATGACCAAAGACACCATAATAATGTCCCCACCCAGAAGGCCAACTGTTCAGGGGGTGTAGATCACTATCCCTCTGAAACATCAATGATAATCTGAAGATTTACAGCAGTGATGACCTGGCTCCAAAGCATTCCTACAAATAATAATTAAAACCAACCAACAACAAAAAATTCCCCACTACTACGCTGAACCAAATGAAGTTCTTTTCTGGATTTATCAAACTTAATTTTAAAAGAAATTTAAGCTTCTTTCTCATTTGAAACTGCTCCAGAATATCAGTGGTTTGATAGTTAGAACCGTTCCTGTAATTTCCAGCAAACTGTGCTTATTATCCCCTTTACACGCGTTTTGCTCATCTACTCTAATCTTGAGCTTACATAGTTATCTTCCTCCCCTATAAAAAAATTGTGTAATTGTCACTTTCCGTTAACAGTCTTTCTATTCCTCTTAACATTTTCTGCATCTATGTGAATCCATTGATCTGGATATGGGTGATAGTTGGGCTCCAGACAAGGTCTCCCTAATGCCATATACTTTGACATTAATATTTTCTATAACTACAGGAAATCCCTCCCCTAATACTTCCTAGGACACCATCTCCTTTTTTTATTTTCTGAGCCACATCCCATAGCAGTATGCTCTCATTCTGCTGCTGACTGCTACACTGACTACCAACTCACTGCTGACGTGATGAGCTCTTCTAGGATAAGTTGTGATTAGCTTCTGTTTGCATCACTAAATCTCATCTAATTCTATCAATCTCAGGTTTGATTCATCTTGTTGGTATATGGGTATTCCAATCCTCCTCTCTATCAATACAGTCCACCAGTTTTGTGTCGTAAGATCTTATCACCACAGTTCTACTTTTTCATTAGGGTCACTAAAGAAAAAAAAAATAAATAATTTCCAATACAGTCTTTGGAAAATCCAGTTTGCAGCCTCCTTTCCATCAGTACATTCTCTTTCCACCTGTTATCTGTCAGTGCATTCCCAAGTCACCTTACAATGCAATTAGTCCAAATTTTTTTCCATTTTACCTCATTTTCTCCCATGGTACAATATCAAATACTTTCCTGACAATGAAACATATTAGATTTAGTGTATTTCCTCTGTCTAGAAAATCCTACCATAAGGTAACAAGTTAGTCCGCAGAGTCTGGTTTTGCTGAAACTATGTTGCATTTCATCCCATCTTCCACTTTCCTCTGGGTCTTTTATTTTGCCCTTCAGAACTGTTCTACAGCCACCAGGTTAGAACATCTGTATTACAAATTTTGTCTTTCCATTGAGTACCCTCAGCTATTTGGTCCCCTTTACACGTAGCTTCCACTGCTTATATAGTATTCAAAGTCAGATTGTACACTTTTGGAAATGGGATATATATTGTATTTATTGCGCTGATGAACTTCCGATGCCACTGAAATAAGAAAACAGAATCCGGCAAAATTAATTTCCTACTGAAGAACTGGAAAAGCAATGGTTCTTTTCAGACAGGAATAGAGCGGGCCGTACGCTAATAAGTTTAAGACACATTACATTTTCCTTGTCTTGAAGTTTTATATTTTATTTTGTCCTGGACTTGCTGATTTTGTATTTCGAATAATCTTCAACAGCTTAACTCTGCAAGTCCAAACCACCAGGGATTATGAAGCAGGCACTTAAACACTTACTCTTTTTTTGTGTCTACTCAACAATTTCTTTTATAAGCAAAATAACATTTTTTCCTCCACTAGAACAATACCTTCCCTAAGAAAAAATAAATAATTTCTTCTGAGAATTACACCCATCTGCATATACTTTAAGGACTGTGTTTCTGGTGATATCACTGGCAAAATCCAACGTGCTTTCTGACACAAATACAGAAATGTTTGTAGAGCTCCTCACATAACTCCTCTCAGAACTGAACTGTAACACATGCAACAGAAAACAAACCCGTTATGGCATATTTCCCTTCTTTCTTTGATCTTAACAGTGTTACTTTCTTTGCACGCTTGGATTTCTTAGATAATAAATTATGTTTTCTTCAGCACTTCAGGAGGATTACTATTACCAAGAAAAAGAAACTATGTACCAACAATCTTTCCCGTTCCATTCCCACGAGAAGTTTAAGCAGGCTCAGCCCCAAGTTCAGCTAACTGCTGATGCATGGCACCACCACTACCTGTCAAGATCTGCCCTTAAAAAGTAAGGAGCAAAAAACCAAGCAAACAAAATTTACCAAATTCACTTCAGACCGATTTATTTCACTTACTATTACTCATCATTCCTTCCATACATAAAATAAGGTACCTCCGGCTAATTAACAAATTCCTTTAAAACATCAGAATGCTTAATGAGAAGCTGATTTTGCACTTTGAGCCCACTATTAGCATAAATTAAATGAATATGTAATATTTTCCCTCTTTTTTTCTTCCCTCCCCGCTTCATCCTCAGAGAAAACATCTTGCTATCAGATAGACTACCAAGTCCTGTTTGCTCCTTGGGTTTGTCCCTCCGTAACTGCAACACACTTCAGCACCTTCATTCTTCCCTTTCACATTAACAAAACAAGAAAACCCCAAACAAACTTGCAGATAAAACCCGAGACCGCCCTCCCGCCGGGTGCAAGCGTTTGCTGCCCGCGCCCGCCGGCGCCCGGGGAGGCCGCGGGGAGTCCTGGCTCTTCGTTTCCACGCAGAGCTCACCAGAAAGTGGAAGCAGCGCCGGGCACACGCTGTGAGGCCGTGAGCGGCGTCTGGGCCGCGGCCCAGCAGCCCCGGGAGCGCGGCGGACACGCGTGAATTGTTTAAAAACCAGCAAAGTCCCGCTCGGGCGGGAGAGGCGCCGGGCGAGCGCGCAGGGAGGCCTTGCCGGGCCGGGCCGGGGCCCCGCCGCCCTGCGGCATGATGCCGCGGCGGAGCGCGGCTGCCCGCCGGGCCGGGCCGAGCCCCCCCCGCTGGGGCCGCCTGTCGGCCGCATCCTCCGCCCCCACCACGGCCGGGCCCTCGCCCGCCCAGTGCCCCGCCGCGGGGAGCTCACTCGCGGGGCTGAAGGCGACAGCGGGTGGCCCCGGTGCCCGCCCGCTCCCCGGGGGCTGGCCAGACGCGCCCGGGCCCGGCCGGCTCCGGGGGAAAGGGGCAAACCCGCCACTGACCTGCCGGCGCCTGAGGCGGCCGCCCCGGCCGGGCCGCGCCGCCGCCGCGGAGCTGGGCCGCTCAGCGAGCGGGGGTCAGAGCCAGCGCTCGGCGAGCGGCGCCGGCCGGGCCCGGGCCGCCCCAGCGCGGCGGCTGAGAAGGGCGGGCGAGCGGGCAGGCCCGCGGGGGGCGGCCGGGCCGGGCGCGCTGCCGCCCGGCGGGGGAGAGGCGGCCCCGCCATGCCGGGCGGGCGCGGCGGCGGCGTTTACGACAGCTCCCGGCATGCCGCGCGCCTACAACTCCCAGCCTGCCCGGCCGCGCCGCCGTTAACCCTCTGCGGCGCCGAGGCGCCTCCGCAGCCGCCGGCCCCCGCACCCCCCCCGCCGCCACCCCTTCCTCGCAGCGGGCCCTCCGCCGCCAGGCCGCCCGGGGCCCCGGCCCGGCTCCTCCGCGGCCCGAAGAGCCGCCCCCGGCGCGGCGCGGCCCGGCCCGGCCCAGCGGCGGTGGTGCTGCTGCTGGCCCCGAGCGGCCCGGCCCGGCCCGGCGATGCTGTGGCAGGTTTCTGTCCTCCTGCAGGGAGGTTTCTGGTCCCAGCTCCTGCTGGTTGTCACTGGCGGCGGTGGTATTAATTAACCTCTCCCTGCCAGTTAATAAAAAGCAGGTGAAAAACCTTCTTCCAACTGTTCGGGGTTTTTTAATTTTTGTTTCAAAAGACAAATGGTAATAAGTAAATTAAGTCCAAAATAGCCTTACAACCCCCCGAAAACTTTGGGACAAAGTTACCAGGAAATGCTGGGTTATCCTGCACTGAAAGTAATGTGAAAACTCAGTCACGCTCTCATGTTTTGTCCCTCTTCCACACACCCTTCGCACAGGTGCTCAGTATCCGTATGACTAACACAGCACTCCCAGCTCCTCTCTCAAAATAAGTACCAAATGATGTGCATACCACTGACCCGCTGCAAACTAAAAAACATCCCAGAGAGTCAGAATCCATCTCTAAAGTGAGGGAGGGACGGGGGCAGAGAGCAGCACAAGTTCATGCAGAAGCAGCACCTCAGAGTAAAATCCACTGGGTCTCCCCCGACGCCCCTCCGCAGCTCAGCACCCGCGCCCACGCAGAGCTCACCCCCTATACATTTATTTTATTGGCGATATTTTTTATGAAAGCCTTGTGCAGCACAGAGAAGTCAAATGGCTTTAATTTGTAGTGCTACAAACTGTAACATGCTCAGACGTGTAACTGCCTGACAGACTACACAGAAATCTGGCTTATGCTCCAACCTCTGAAACAAATGCAAATATCCAGAAACATTCTGCCATTCCTCCAAAATTAAAATACTAAGTAAAACAAACCTACTGCCAGATTTTTCATACAAATACCTCTTTTTAAAAAATAAATCACTGCAAATTTATTATTCATTTCAGACCATAAACAACACAGAGGAAGGAAACACATATACGTTTTCCTTTTCTTTAAAAAAAAATATCGATAAGAAAAGCACATATACAGTTCTTTTTTTAAAGTTTATATTTTAATACCTCGTCCCTTAAATCAGCCTACAAGCCAATAGCTTTATCTAGAGAAAACACAATTGGAAAGCCTTTTTATGTTGTACTGTTTTTCAGACACTTACAGGAGGTTTTTCAAGACAATTCACAGCCATGCTATTCCAAACTGCACAAATACAATTATTTAGAATTTATTCCTTACTGTGGCAATTTTTACTTTGGAATACTTTCCAAAATTTCCTGGGAAAACACAATCAATTGCCATCTAGCTTAGCGCACCTACACTATTACCTTTTTCTCTACATTTTTTCTTTACAAATCGACCACAAACATTTTAGAAGTATTTTACATATATATAACAAAGTCTTAAAAAGGACAATACCGCAAGAGAAATGCTCAAAACCAAACTGAAGGTGTAAATGACCTCCTCGCATGTTCCAGACGTACCTACAAAATCCCTGCTCACTGGTACAGGATTATACATTCCATTATGAGTTTGGCCTTTTTATATTTTGTACTATTTTAACACCCCAAATTTATAGATTTTTAAAATTGGCATGTTAAAAGGGCTTTATTTAAGGATTTCAATGAAAATAGTGTTATGTTTTGTCATATTACCATAATCCTTCTTTTTAAATCACTTAGAATTTCAGTATAACCTAATTAAGTAATTTTAAGTAAGTCTTAACCCAAATACATAGATCTAATAAAAATGTATTTTGCAAACAGGGAAAAAGGACTTCTAAAATGGATTCCTCAGGTATGAACAAAGATGCTGAAACATTTTCTCCCCAAAAACTTTGAGATCTGAACTATTTCACAGCGCTTACATTTAAAAAATAAAATACTTATAAGAAAACAAATTTCAGCAAATATCAAGCATAATGTTTCATTCCAATTTTATTTGTTTATTCCTTTTATATTTAAAAGAAATCTTTCAATTTTCCTTGCCAAAAAGGAGGGAGACTAGGGGAAGAAAAATACTGCAAAATCCTAGCTACCTATCTTCACGTATTGTTTTTTTTTCAAAGCCCTTCTAACAGCTGTTTATATTGTTTTTAGATATTGTATATTATTTTGCCAGTGGAAATATTATTATTTGGATTTTTGCCTTTTAAAAGGCTACAGAACAACATTACAGATTTTAGAGACTTCTAACCATTTTTAATCTCTCTCTTTTTAAAATGCTACAAACATCCCATTTGGTAAATGGAATTTACATTTCTCGCTTGTCTAAATTATCAGAGGTGAATCAACAATTCAAACCAGAAAGAACAAGTGATGTACCGTAATACAGCAGCAAGTCCAACACTTTAACACAGCTCCTCTCTCTATTGGTGTATAATAAGCTTACATAAAGTATAAAATATCTCAGAAATACAGCCTCTTTCCTCATCAGAAAATTTTACTTATTGACTAATTTGACCTCAAGGAATCGCATTTTCTCAAAAAGCATCCTATCTCTAGCTTTATGCCACTTACTGACTCTCGCTTAATTAACCAGCATGCTTTAAAAACAAGTATCATTCCTTCAACTTAATCAAAGCAGACTATTTTTAATTGCTACCACATCAAATATATTTGTCAATACAATAAAGCCACGCACAATTAGAAGGAACTGATTTTTTTAGCCCTGTCTTTGACCAACCATAAATTACAGCATCCACTTCCAAATTATCTGCTGTTCTAGTATGAGATGAACTGAAACACACACCACAGCTCACAGATACATCTATCTTTCTATAACATCCTATCATTTGCATCTTTTAATGGGAAAATCCAGTATACCACTGTCAGCACTGCAACCGACCAGACTTCAGAAGGACTTGGCATTAACTTCTCTCCCTCACAACACTTCGCCTCCTCACCTCTCTCAAAATAAAACAAAAATATTAGTGCTTGTCTGAAACAGCAATAAACTCCCAAACCGAAAAGGCCAAAAGGTCAGGTATTTTTTAATCCGAACAGAAAAGTTATTTGCTTTCTCTGTCAAAAGCCGTCAGTGACAGCACGTTACCTGAGAAGTGATGCTCGCTTCCCTTGGACGGCCGTCCTTCCGTCCAGGACAGGGGCTCTGCCGCGCTCCCTATAACATAAGAGAGAACAGATTAAAATTATTATACGCTTACACCCATTTCTGCACATTCAGATTATCCGGCCCTCACAAGGCTTTGTATCTCTTGCTCTGAAAAGCATCTTAAAAACTCCTATTACATTCTAATTAGAGCCCTCAAAATTGGTTTTGATAAATCAGGTACATGTGTCAAAAATTAACTCCCTAAATGGTCAATCGAAGTACCAGATTCTCCAGACCTGCTTTTCAGTTCTTACAGGCCTGTATACTGCTGCATGCTCCATCTCATTAGCAACATTTAATCTGCAAATGGCATGATCTTATATTAAAAAAGAAAAAAATAGTTTATTTTACATATATTGAAATCTGATTTTTTTTTTTTTAAAAAGCCATTTACACAAGGGACGGAGTCCTGAGATATTCCTTCCCATGACAACTTTTCCCTCCCCTGTTTTAAAAGCTGAATCCCTTCTCAGATAAACAGGGTGTTTGCTTTACCCATTTTTCTGTGATTTGTGTTATTGTGTACTTATTTGTGATGCTGCAGAATTTACACAGGCCTGTAGTTCTGAGGCTTCTGTTTCCTCCCTTCACCTGCGAGGAAGATACCAGCTAAAATCAGTGTCTATACACCCTTTTTATGGCCTTTTTCCCTCTACACTTTTTCAAACAAATGTGAGAGGAAAAAAAAGTTAAGACAATGAGTACGAATTCAGAGTGTACTACATTTCCAAAAACCCCCTTGTTTCAGTTTGTCAGTTATTAAGCATTATCAATGTAAGTCATTGACAGAAAGCCTCAGGACTGTAGGGTGTAGTATTTATGACTAAACTGCCTTTTCTTAAAAAAAAAAAAAAAAGAAAAAAGAAAGGATCTGTCTGTGTTGAAATCTTTCCTTCCATCTTTTACCCTTCTCCTACCACATATTTTACCCTCCTCATACCGCTTGGATCCTAGCGGACTGTTGTCTCACATGTATTTTTCCACCCCCTTTCCTAGACATTGACAAATGTGAACCAAGGAAGAATTTTGCACAATGTTAACTTACCTAAACCATTTCCTTCCTCCATTCTCTCTTTTTCTCCATGGCACCCTATGCTTGTTTTTACCCTCTGCTCTTGCTTTGTTTGGACTTTGCCCACTTTTCTGTACATTTGTCTCCTGCTGATCCTATTAGACCAGGCAGGAAGAACTGAATATCTGTCTCTTCCATTTGCTACACTGTCTCTCATTTTTTAGTGTTTTACAGATTAAACGCATTCTACCATCATTTTCATATATTTTTTAAAATACTTTTTTTTTTTTTCCTTCTCTAGGAACTTGCTGATTACAGTCACCCATACTTTTGCAAAGCAAGGTGAGCCCTGTCCTGCTCTAGTACATGCTCCTGTCAGCATACTAAGTGTAAATGACTTGAAAGCCTGCGATGCAAAGCATGAAAAAGAAAAAGGGGGAGAACATGTAGAGATGCCCCTTAGCATCATAAAGAAAAAAAAATGGACATTTTTAACTGATTCTGACTTTTTAAAGAGATACCATCAAGACAAAACGCCTACCTTAGGGGAAATCTTTATCTAGATCACTAGCAACACTTTCCTACACTAATAAAAGTAAAGAAAAATTTTAAATTCAAATTTACTGTTCAGCATCACCTGTTTAGGATTTACTTTTCTGCATTTCATTCAGCCTGGGGAGTGAAAGTCGCCTGTTGGTTTCACTTTTGTTCTCAGCCAGTTTCACTTTCATGCACTGGCAGAATCTTTTATATTTTCGGTTCAGCAATGCTAAAGAAGGCATTTACATTTTTAAACAATCCTCATTACACTTATAATATGAACAATTCATGTCCATCTCTTTCCCAGGACACTAAGAAAAAATTATTTCTGGGCATAAAATGTAATGGGCAGCATCTTTCTAAAGGAGCAGCTTTCACCTGTCTTAGGTTGTGGTCTGCTCCTTCTTTCCCTGAAATCAATAGGAAATGTGCCATTAACTTCCCTGACAGCAGGATCAGGCCTCTGGGTCTGTAATCTGCCACAAAAGAATGCCATATGCAAAGCAATATATTCCTTACAACATACAATGTTTGCCTTCAATTATTTTCCTATGCAGACTCAAGGGGAAAAAACCAGCCCCTGCATTTACCTTTCTGTATGCTTTTAAATCAGCGATAAATACTCTTCTCGACACAGGCCGTAGAAATTAGAGGGTCTCTATCCACTTTGGTTTGCATGGGGAGGGAAACACTGTTATCTCCCTGCTACCAATTGCAAATAACTCTTTCTCCTCCTTGTGCTGAGCTCAACCTGTAGGAAACTCTCCAACCCACACAGCACCGTTACTGTCTTGCACCAGGACCTTGTTAATCAAAGTTTCCAAAGCACGTACTTGTGTAAAACCTCATTCTTTTCAGGATAAACCACAATGCTTCCAGAAACCAGAACTATTAACAGATTTTAAAAAATGGCTTCCATTTATATTTTCAAAACCTGTATCTGGCCTTCTGGATTACCTTCCCCTCTCTGTGGCACAGGCTTCAAAACACAGCTGGGAACTCACAGGTATGTGTAGGCAGGTGCATATACAGACAATGAAATCTTCCTCTAGCCACCACGGCACTGCAGCCTCTGTCTTTGTAGCCATAAGAGTTTCTGAGACATTGAGGCTTAATGGAAAGACTTAAGGGTTTACAGGAGCCGCGCAACATTCGCCTTTTCAGCTTCTTGCCTAGAAATTCTGTGTCCCACAAGCACACACAGAAACTGTCACTAGCTGCTTACAGGAATTATTGTCCTGTTTACATGCCAAAAGTTAAATCTTAAAAGCTTACGTATGCAACTCCTGTGAGAACACTTATATCTCAGTTTTATTTACCCTACTGTTTTATTTCAGCGTATGAAACGTGAACAAAAATGGGGAGTTGCATTGTGATCATGCACCCATCCGCTTCACAGACACACGCTTTTCTATCCGAGTAGACCGTGGTACTATATATTTGACTTACATTATCACATCACACATCTAGACACGAGCAGCTTCCACAGCACCACGTAGCACATGCTCCCATTTTCCCGGATGCCGCTACACAGGAGAGGAGTAACTGCGCTCTCAAAGAATTTCTTCCCGCCTTCCTTCTCTACCTTCACCTCTCCTCTCCTTTCCCCAGAAGACATCTTCCGTGTTTCCAAGGCCAATTCCACATGAGACTCACACACACACTTAATTTCAAGCGTACAGCTACACCCCCTGTGTTCCGTGGGGTTATGCGCTTGCCTAGGTCAACCGCACCTTGAAGTGCTTCAGAGCCATACAAAGACAGACCACTAGAGTCACCTGGGCCACAGAAAACTCTCTTTACCAGAAAGCACGATCACAACACTGACTTTCACAGACTCACAAGACGCTACCTCTATGTCCCGGTGTAGCCACATTCCTCACGAGTGCCAAAATTCACTCTTTCCTCACTGCAACGTCTAAGACTCTTTTGTCCCTAGTTTCCTAATTCGCAACAGAGCTGTTGATACGGTGTTTTGGTGGGAGTTAGCTATCACACAGATATTGCCTCAGGGTCTCAACCAGGGCTGCATCTCCCTCACTGATAAGCGTCCTGGGAGAAAGACTGGGCTACCGCTAGCTTTCATTGGGTAGCTTTTAGGGCAAAGACCTTGAATTGTATCAATTTCTTTAAGATATGATGAAGCTTAACTTAAGCAGACACTCGTGAAATCAGTAAATATCCATCAATTAATGTTGGTGGATCATTACCAATGAGAGAAATAATTACAGGGAAATACAATGGCCTGTTTCACAATGGTTCCTTTAAAGGAGATGTTTCATGACTTAGCTTTGCTCTTAAATGCTGCTCTTGGTGCACACTCATAGAAAGTATTTCCTTCTGGAGCATCCTGTCCTGTATTTTACATGGCTTTTACATAAATATTTACCACACATTTTTGTGTTAATTGAACTAACCAGATAATTTTAGCTGTGTGATGATTGCTATTTATCTTTTGTCTTCTGATATTAAGGATATTAAGGCCTTGCAGCAAGTATTATCAATAACCCCTTCAAAATATTATGAGTGTGGCAGAGGGGCAGAAGACAAGGGAAAGACGATGGAAAGAGGGTTGGTGTTCATTCCAAGATACTTAATGTTATCTTAATTCCTAAAGCACCCCAAGAGGTGCCTTGCTGAGCCATGCCGGTAGTCTTGAAGGGCTCTGCAGCCTCTCCTTGGGGTTCAGCCCTACCCTGACAGGTCCTGCCACAGTACAAGAGGCTACCACAGGGGCAGTCTGCTCCTCTCTCCTTTTCCCTTCTGGAAACGAGGAGCAACTATTAACAAATATTCATT
Organism: Strix uralensis; assembly: GCF_047716275.1. Classification (NCBI taxonomy): domain Eukaryota; kingdom Metazoa; phylum Chordata; class Aves; order Strigiformes; family Strigidae; genus Strix; species Strix uralensis. The sequence continues at coordinate 3,445,331 of NC_134000.1, forward strand.
AATGCATTTGTTTTGAAAGGCATCAGGCATAACCCCTGGTGCTATGTAATAGTCACATTATTAATAATAATTGTAGCGGAGAGTAACTGTCATGACAGGTAGGTTAAACTGAGGAACAGAGATGTGAACAGGTCAGACAGTGTCTGTGACAGGTGTACAGGGCACATCCTAGGGTCGCTGACTTCTCACCTCTTTTTCGCTCTAGTTCAGCCTCAAACACACCAGACTTTAGCCTTTACTTTTTTCTGACCTCTTAAGCAGTGCCCTGATCCTAACTCGATGGGGCATTCACACAGGAGAGACCAAGCTGAGCAGAGCCATAGGCAGGCTAGCTGCTGGGGCCGGGGATCCCTGGAGAGCATTCCAGCCGCGTTGAGGACCCCTACGTGTGCCTGGGAGCCAACAGCATCTTCCTGTTTGCACAAGGGGGCTGACAGAGATACAGTGAATATCACAACACAGGCATTATAAATGTCACCTGGCCCTGTTTTAAACAACCAATGTAACGCTAACCCATAGACTTCCAGTACAATCTCCTCCAACTTCTAACTAAAGACCAGCTGATGAAGAGATCTAAAACAATATACCCACAACACAGGGAAAAAAATACTTTCATCTTTTCCTTAAAGCAAATATACCAACATTAAAACCTCTCTCTATTGCCCATATCCCTTACCCAGAATAATTCTGTTTGAAGAGGAACATGAGATAAAGATGGCTGTAACCCAGACATGGACTTTGCACTGCCATGGAGTTATGTAGGTCCTCTGCCACTATCAACAGACCTTCGCCACATCCAGGTTCAACAAACCTGGTTTCTGCCACTTTCTAAAACTGTGCTGCTAGGGAATTCATCGCTAGACGGGAACTTCACCTCCGCTGAGGAAGCATTTCTCAAACTATGGGTTGCAAAAGGACATAACAATATTCACAGTGTTAGAAAAAATAAAGTTTGTCAGCAGTAGCTCCATTTTTGACAGCAGAGGACTGAGAAGATCCTGCAAAGTATCCAGGGTAGCCAGGAGGCTGCTAACTACCTTGGCTTGCTGGCAGCAAGTCTCCCTGGAAAAGTGAGGGAGTTTTCAGACAGCGATTACGGAGTCTTAGTCTCTACCATCAAAAAGGGAAGAATTCAAGACGCTAACAGGGAGAGAGGTGAATCGAACGGAGGTCACAGATACAGAAAGTTTGATAAATACTGCACAAATGGATATAATGACATCGGATATAGCAGATCGCCAAAAATGAAGTACATATACTGCCTGCTAACAGGAAAAGGGTCTGCAGCACAGGTACCGAGCACTTGATCCCTACGAGATTAAGAAACACAAAACTGTTCCTAGTGATGGGCTGACTGATAGAAGATTTATCAGACTTGATCAATTAACCACACTTCATTTGGTGACTACCTTTCTACCATATATTCAGTATCCTTCTACAATTAAAAAGCAGGGCATGATCCCCACCCTTTTTGATCCATTCAGTCCTCTGAATGAGTTATTAGTGGAAGAACGGGAAGGAACCACACACCACTTGTCTCAGCTGGAAGAAGTGCTCAGCATGTCTAAAAATCCTGCGGACTCTGATTGTCTCAAAATGTATCATGACCTTGGTACCTGTCATTTATTTTGGCTTGTAAGGAGACAGCTGATGAGCTTGCTCTATTTCCCTCTGCCGCTTTGAAGGGCTTCAACTATGAAAACAACTTATTGCCAAACAGCCCTTCTATTTTCTTGTGCTTAGACCAGTTTTGTGTACTCCCAAGGTCCTCACCCAACTGTAGCCTGGGGAAGATGGTATGCCATTTCTGCTACAGCAAATCTGACGATAATATATTTTACTTCTTTCTACATTTTATTTGACATTCCAGGGCACCCAGGCAAATGGCACACATTCAACTCACCATATTAAATTAAACTGCTTGCAACAGATAAAATACCCCTTATTTCTCCTCCTCTCTTAACAAGCTAGCATAATAAATAACACTCTCTGGTCAAAAGAAGTTGGCTAGAAGTTTTTGCTTTGTACCATAAAGAAGGTCAGAAACCATCTACTAACAGAGGATGACCAGAACATCCATTTTTATCCTCAGGAGGACCATCCAAAAACCTACTATATCTAGTCCTCAAGAATGCATATTCATGGGTTGTAAACCAAGCTGTGTCCAACTAAACTTGGACATACGGTAGAGCCATCCCTTTCCTGGACACCAAGCCTCGCCATTCACACTTGTTAGCACTGAACAAGTGAGGGGCTTTCCAACAGCGCAGTGCTGAGCATGCCAGAACAATTTAAATGGAATGAAACAAAATCCAACAGGCTTCCTTAAAAAGAAAATTAATTGCTCTGGTTTCAGAAATATTCTGGGTGTGACTTTGATTTTTTCCCACCAAAAAAAAAAACTTAAAAAAAAATATATTAAAGTGCTTTATAAAAATTACACCAACGATCCTACAGATTTTTATGAAAAATGAGGCCCTGTCAGTGTTTACCGTGAACATTTCTTACTGTTCTATATGATTTTGCAGTCCCTCAATATTAATAGTTGAACATTTCATAAAAAGTTTTACGTTATTTGTCTAAATACTATAGGACTTTCAGTCATGGCTAATAGCAACCTTGTCTTCTTCAGCTGCCCAATCTTAGTTAAAATAATCAGGAATCAGGCAGGGGCACAGAAGAAGAAAATCTGGGCTTGATATTTATGCACACCTTGTCAATTAATTATAGACCTATCTGTAAACAATGGTTGTGGGCCCAAGTACTTACTCCTGATCAAAGTAGCATGAAGTGGCCACTTCATACAGGTTAAGCTAAGATATTTCTGCTCAGGTTTTGTGTCTCTGACAGGAATGGTATTGAAGCTGGTCTTACTGTGCTCTGTACGGGGACCCAGCCAGCTGCCAGAGTATAAAGTCAAACAAAAGAGAAGGTTCGAGCAGATTAATTCAAACTTCATTCTGTCACTCTTCTCAGATAAACTAAACATGGGGAGAACACTGTTAATTGACACAACCTAGCTAAGATTTTTTTTCCCCTTTTGAACCTTCAGAGCTTATATACCACTTCCATACCATGCAGTTGAAGAATATGACCCATACTGCATTATTGTGTGCAACTAGTGAACTCTGAAATTCCAGAGAATGACCTTCATATACTGGAGAAATTCTCAATTTTAATTAAATTTAGAAAATGAAGCACATGTGGAGCCCCCATGGAGGGCGAGTGAATCTATCATCATCCACCTGCTTTTCACCAGTTGTTAGTTTAAGGCAGCCATTAATACCTTCATGTCGCTTTCCATCTCATATGGGCAAGGAATAAATGCACCAACAGCTAGGTGACATATGATCTATTTTATATAGAGGCCGTTCTACATAACAATTTTTTTAAGAAAAAAAAATTAGTAGCTCTCTATTCCTAAAGCTTCAGTTTCATATAAGTAAACAGATAGAATAATCACAAAGTCCAACCCATGAATACAGACTACTGTACACAGAAATATTCTGATAAACCCAACCTGATTCAAACCACCTGCACTATGCTCTAGAATGGAGCCAAACGATTTTTACAAAGCCAGGCCTGACCCCAAAGTCCTGGAGGACTGCGCAGATGCGGTCAGGTCCCGGGGATCTGGCAGGGTCCCCATGGCAGCGCTGGGCGGCTCTGGGGACGGGCAGCCCATCTCCCAGCGACAAAGCTCAGCCTGTACCTCCAACTCATCACATCTCAGCTCCAAACTCCATTTCAATGTGGAGCCAGACTGCAGTACAACCAGCCACTGCTATCACGTGAGCCCAGTGATCACTGACAAGCTTCTGGCTGGATTTATGTAGATCAGACAGTCTATATAATTTCACATCTTCACACCTATGATTTTATATGAATTGAAATTTTATATCTTCAGTACAGCAATTTACAAAGAAGTTTGGTGTTAACCCACTTAAATCCAGATATCCTTGGATTCTGACTGCTTTCCTTTCGGCTCCCATTAGATGCCCTTGTGCACGTAGTGCCATCCCATATCCCTATGTCATGAAACACAGATTTGCTGCGTTATTATAACCGAACCGTGGTGAAGATGATTGGAAAGGTTTCTTTAAACCTTAAAAGCATGAGGCCTGGTTGTTTAAACAGCATTCTATACCATAAGTATAATGACCATTAAAACTAAGAGTTAATAACCAAAACCACAATTTGCAACCTCTGATAAACATTGAGGCCAATTAAATGGTTTTTTTGCAGTGAAATAAATTTAATTAATGGTATATTTTAGGTTTAAAAATGCATACTAGTAGCAGCATGTCATTATTACCCCATGAATTTGTCTTACAGAAACACAGGATTTGATGTGAGTTGGGAAATTATACTAATCTGAGTCCTATTTTTCCCCTCTCCCAAATTAACCAGGGAGAAAAAGGGAAAGGGAAAACTTAAAGTTAATTAAAGCTATATTAATTAATACTTATCCTGACAGGATGGATTTTTAGAGACCAGAGACCAAGCAATTGGCTCTTCTTGTTTGAAAAACATTAACAATGAAAACTGTGGTGAAAGTACTAGTATTAGTAAATAGAATAGAAATCTAGATAGCTGTAATAGAAAAAAGTATTAAAATTTGAACCTCTAATACAGATATTCCTCTGGTTATAAGATTACAGCCACAAATGAGGAAACTGCATTCCAAATCCTGCAGTATCTGCCTTGCCTAATCTCCTGCTATCATCAGTAGGGTTCTGACTGCAGGACTTGGTCTTATATTTATGGTGTCCTACAGAAGAAATTCATATCAAATTACATAATAATGGTTTACTGTAATAATAATTTATAGCTGAATCTTCATCATCTTCCACATCTGCCTTATTTTAATGTAAAAATAAAAATCTTGGAAAACTTTTTTTAGGACTTAAACCAAACTGGTAATATGTTTGACCCTTTCAGCAACTTTGACATTATTTCTAGAGAGAAAAAAAGAATGTCTAATTTGTGTGGCAGGAGAACAAAACATTTTTAAAAAAAGCAGGAGAGGTATGCATTTGTTAATTTATTCTGGAGAATTTACTATTCACCCCTAAAACTGTTTATTAATAAATAAAGAATGAAGCATAGTACTGATTGATTCTGTTTTCCATATTGGGGTTAAACTATAGCTTACAGAGCTCACTGTCTAATTAATGAAATATTTAATAACATAATCATATTTAAGCTTATTAATACGTCTTTTAAAAGCACATGATTTCATTGAAGCACATACAACTAGCAAACTCAAATTTAAGGTAGTATTTCAGTGGAAATTGTAGCCAAAGAAGTCAGACTTTGTTCCTGACATTTATATTTCTGTGCTGCCACTACCTTGAGCCAACTCCGAGATCGCTCCCACTTCAGATCATATTGCACCTCCCTTCCATTTGGTTTGTAAAGTCTGGCTTATTGTACTGATCATAGCACTAACAGGGCTATAAACAGATGCCCACTGATTTAAAAGTTATGTGGAAATAATTATTTTCCTTGAAAAAATCAGTTTTGTGGTGTTCCTGTCTCCATTGATCAGATACATGCAGTTATTCTTTTCCAAGGTAAACCTTTAGGTTTACTTAGTACATAAAAACATCATTTTTTCAATGTAGTTTCAATTAAATTTAAGGAGCTGACCAGCCTTTCGAAAAGCTAAGTTCTGTGGTAGAACTCTCATCATGAGTTTTAGTGCCATTCTCTGCCTTTGAATAGATTACCAAAGTGAGAAAGCTGTTCTCCCCTCTTCAAAAAATTGCAGCAGATGTTTAAAAAACATTTTTATTCAAATATGGGGTGTTTCTTTGTTTGCTTTTATTCTTTTAAACTCCTTCCCTTACTTCAAGGACTTTAAAACTTCAATTGCATAAAGTTACTTGTGCAAAATTGCTGTATATCTCCTTCTGTCAGTAATTTCTTTCGATGTCAAAACAAAATAAATATTTATTCTTTATTATAAATTTCAAAAACAACAGGGATATTGTGTTTATTATTCTGGAAGCCATAAAAGGAAAAAACTCCAAGAATATTAAGTAGAAACTGAAAAGACAGCTTCCAGACAGACGATCAATATGGGACTCTTGACATATATTAATTATTACAAATGCTTTTATTTGGATAAAACTTCATGTAGAATATTTATGTAGCTCATTGGTCTATTAAATAAGTCTTGGTTAAACTTACAAACAAGTATGATGTAACCTTGCCTGCTCAGTCGGTTTAATGAGATATGAACTATCTATAAATAGAAATCTTTTATCGTAAGAAGATTTATAAATAACCTATACATAATAGGCAAAAATATATCAAACCACATTTAAAGATTTAGAAACATTTTTAAGGTTTTTAAGGAAGATTTGGGACAGATTTTTTTTAATCTCAATTTGTTTTCATTGCTAACTGCTTAAAAGTCTTAAGAAAGAACAAACCCCCCACTAAGATTCAACAATGCAAATTAATGTTCCTAATAATTGTAACTGTACCCACATCCACATGTTTGGTTAATTATTATGGACAGTATTCAATTTGAAGTAAAGGGCTGCATTCCAGCTGCAGTCAGTTATAAGTAAGATAATATTATAACTTTCAAAAAGCTTCTTATATAAATTAACTTTAAAAAACTGTTCAAATAATTTCCTATTAGTAATTTCAAAGTAAAAAATCTGCTTCAAGAGCAGGAGCATTTGTGAATTATGATCGAATTTACTGACTTTTTTTTTTTTCTGATTCTCTGTAGAAAAGTCAATAGCAATTTTTGTAAAAGAGGAAAAAACATAACTTTTTAATAGAAATATATTCAGTAAGGATGAGTAATGATTCTGATATTTTAGTCTTTAAGTCATATGAATTAGTACGAACTATAGGAATCCACAGGATAGTACTGAACCCCAAACTGACTTCTGTTTATTGTTTGTCCTTACCAAAGTATTTTCTCTTTGTACAAATTGCAGGTTTAACCCTGCCAACTACCCCTCCTCAAAGGTTGTCTCTGCCTGCTATTTAAGCAATGTATTTACTAAACTACAAATTTAAACTCAGAAATACAAATAAAGATTTTTTGAATGTCTGAAAGACCAAATCTATATATTTTATTAAAAGAAGTTTTCCTGATGCAAAGATTTCTCTGCTTTATTTTCTACTGCAAACATTAAAATGTCAATACTTAAATAACTAAGTTTTAGATTCAGCAGCTAGATCTAATTGTTCTAATTGCCCAAACATATTTCTGTCTTTCTTCTGCAAGGGCAGGGCTTTGTTTGTTTTGGATCCTATAGATGTTAATGAAGAATGTAAAACATCTAAGTCCTACAAACCACTGACAAACAGTAGATAAATAAGACTGATTTCTTTTTATCAAATTATCAGCTGATAGGCTAATAATAGCAACCACCTAAAAGCTTTTTTTACAGTATTTGCTACTCCTGTTTGCTCAGATTTTAATCCAAAATTTTTGTTGCTTTGATTTTAAAGAAACAGTGAAGTTTTATTCTTTAGCAGAATACTGAAGAGTTAATAAATGCTATTTTAAAAGCTGACATGAAATTCAGCTCCCTTTGAAGTCCAAGGGAATTTTACCACTGGTTTCAGAAGAGCAGGATCAGTCCCCAGGAATTTAAAATTCAATTGTCTCCTAACTTTTACCATATGAATTTGGTAAAAATTAGGTATGCTTACTCTTTGGACATATTTGATAATTTCAATCTTTTTTATTACTGTTAGGAAATTAATCCAGCAAAAGGAAAAAAATATTTAGCTGGTATTTTGGCTAAAGTATACCACTTCAGCTTTTTCTTCTGTATATTAAGGTGCAAAACACCCCACCCTTGCTCTAAATAGATTTCACAAATACTTGTATTTATATCTGTATTAGATAACTGAGCTTACTTTGTTTTATATTTAGCTGCATACTGCGTAGTACTTTGGCTATTATGAGTCTAACTTCCCAGAATACAATATAAGAAAATATCTTCCCTGAAAATGATTTTTCAACTGGATGCTATTTCGTATAAATATTCACTTAAAAAAAAGCTGCCCACTGAAATTATCTGGCTGATGGCTGTAGTCCTATAGTGTTTTCCTTAAATTTTAATCTCTTCTAATTTTTAATTTCCTTCCAGTCTGAATTCTAGATAATTAAGAGAACCTGTCTCTTTATGTCAATCTTTCACAATATGTAATATTTACAAACAAAGGCTATGTAAAGCTCGAACCCTTTTTTTTTTTTTTTTTCCCCAGACAAAAGTAATTTCAGGCAGTACATTTAAAGGCAGTAGGTATTTTGCCTAAGTTAACTAAGGAGGTCAAAAGACCTGTAAGAAATTTCTCTTAATACCCAAAATATGTTCTTTATGGTTATGTGAAAATAATGTTTGTAGTAGACAGTCTGTTATCAAAGCAGCTTTGAAAGCTGATATAGTTACCTTTTCTGAATGTTCTGGCTACTTCTGGTTCTCCCTCATCTGGAAGAAAAAGCTGGTTTTTGGGTTAAATTTGCAAATTATTGTTACAAATCCAATCACCAATTTCTTTCCTTTAAAAACTTTAGTACTTTGCAACATTTTATTTAGTTAGTTAAAGATTCAAGCTGCTTGTCCTGGAGATTTTAATTTTTGTAGAATTGATTAAAGCAGATCCCAAACGTCCAAGGAAAGAAACCCCAACAAAACTACAGCTAAAGGCCTTTTTTGATTACTTGTTTTTTAATTCATTTGAAATACTTATTGTTGTTTTAATATATACTGCATTTGGAAACATGTAGTTAAAAGTTTTAACCTTTACTTTTGATTTACTGCTTTCAAAACTTAGCCAGGTACTATGAGAGGAAGCACTGCAGCATTTTCAACTGGAGGTGCTACCGGGGCCGTATGATGTTAACCTGCACTCCTAGGAATAATCCTGATCCACAGAAATATTCCTATTGAGTTCCTTGAGATTATTTTCATTAATATGCATGAATATTCACTAGAGGTTGTAGGATTTAGCCTCCAAATAGCCAGCAGAGATTCCTTATTTGTTCAGTAAAGAACAGAAAGCATCTTTAGCTCTGATGTTCATAGAAGCTATTTTAACAGGACAAAATAATTTTGGAAATCATCGTTTAGATTTAGCCCCCAGGATTTATAAACTCCTTCAGTAAGCAGTGCAGTTTAGCCTCATGTAAAAATGACTCTGAGCCCAAGAAGGAGAGTATGGAGCAGAGACAGAGCAGGACACTCTCGAGCCCCCCAGCCCCGCGTGGTTCCAGGCACCCAGGTCCCCTGCAGGGTCAGGACCCCGGGCACTGGGAAAAGCAGGGCTGAACGTCGGCTTCCAATCCACAAACCTGCAGGTGTCAAATGGAGAGGGCAATGGAAAGGCACGGCAAGTTAGTCAGGATCAGGCCTTTGTGGTGCAGCCTCTTGCTAGTGTAGAGTTGTGCAAAATGAGTAGTTCCATCCCTTTTCCCTGTGACCTTGATGCCACTGGTCTATATGCAGTTAAGCCACAGGCTTCCCCTCTCCCCCCAGAAAAGAAGTAAACTGGCAAGAAATTTTCCCAGCAAATACAGAAAGGGTTGAACTCGGAGTGGAGAGGTAGAATTGGTGAAAAATCCTTTACTTTATCAAAAAAAAAAATAGTTAAATCAGGATGGTCTGGTAAAGACTAACCAAACCAAGCAGCAAAGCTTTCCACTGCTGGTTCTTCCAATTGCCAGAATCAAATCAGGCCTTTGAGAAGGTGCTGGGCAGGGAAGGGTTAACAATGTTTTTGTTATGGAGAGACACTGATGGCTCCATTTGAGGTGACAAAGATAGTTATGGGCCTGATCCAAGGGAATCGGGAGCACTTTCAGCAGAGCAAGAGCTTGAAACAACACGAGGTGTAGGAGACTACACCTTGTGTCGTTTTGTAAAGCTGTTGCCAAAAATAAAGCTTTGATAACATTTCTGTTCAGAATTACCCTTCTTTGAGCCAAAAACTGTCTCACTAAATTAAAACAGGACATCTAAAATTTCAGTCTAGATGTGTAACAAACTTTTCTTTAAATGAGATGTGAAACTTATTTAAAACGTAATTCAGAAGTTGTCCTATTTTAACTTCTAAAAAGAAAAAAAATGCATTCCTGATAAATAGAAATTAGTGCTAGTCAGGTGATTTTGAGTATTTCTGTAATTGCAAGCAAAGCAAGTTCAAGTTCTGAGCCCATTAATCACTAATAAAGACAATTATTTAAACTGGAAAAGGTGCTTTTATATGTGGAAGGTAACTATTAGAGAAGAGTTAGTCTGCTTTAAAAGGGCACCTGCTCCACAGGTATTGTGACCCATGGAGTTGCTGATTTTACCCCCTTTTAGCCCTTTCACAGTAGATCATGATATATTAGTGCTTCCCTAAACAAACCACCCTCCCTTTTGAAAGGCCCTGCTTCCAAAGGGTTAACCAAACACCTTAATCCCAGATTTTATTTTTTAAAAGGTCTGTAACTTAACTGGAATCTAATGGTCACAGTTTGGTCCGTTGCCAGCTGCAGGGCGCTTTTGTGTAGCTCTCCCGCTGCCTGCACAGCCTCAGGTGTGGCATCTTTGCTCTGCTCTCGCGTCCTCAGCTGCAAAAACAACCTGCCATGGAAGTGGCCAGCCCAGAGGACCCGATGGGTAAGAGAGGAGTAAGAACTACCTTCTGAAAAGTTAAAACACTCTGCACTAAGCAGCAGATATCCTTTTTATTACACTTTTACTACTAAAGCCATTAACTAGTTTTAAAACTTCGCAGCTGAAGCCCCAGTGCATGGCTTCTGCAAGGTCCTCTTGGGACCTGAGCACAAAAGCCTCTTGGGGTCTGAGCTGCTGAAATCCGCTGAGGTCAGCAAGCCCCTGCGATTAGCCCCCAGTACTGTTAACTCTTTGCTGCGGGTTTATGGCACGTGTCTGCCAGAAAAGTGACTGCAAAAAGCTACCCATCCCTAGAACATGCCGTTCAGTTCCCGACATATAAATGCAATCTGTTAAACTAGAGTGATGTGGTACACAGCACTGACCCGTGGCACAGAACTTCCAAACATCGTACAAGCAAAGATCTCCACATTTTACTGACAAACTAAAGCCAAAGTTACTGATGTGAACATCTGCACCCGCACTGATTTCAGCAATACCTCTCACGTATGCCAGGAAGGATTCAGGTCCATTGCATGTACTTTTATCACTCTAATGCTGCCAAACTACCTGTACGAGACACAGAGAGCGGGACGTCAGTCTGCCTGGTAAAGCATCGTGACCTCTTACGACCGGAGCACAGAGATCTGCAATAAACATTATATGAGAGGCAGTAAGATGGACCTTGATTTTCAGATCTTGGGGGCTGAAATGTGGGTAATAACCTGTTAAAAAAGTTACCACCTAACTGTGAAATCACGCGCTGTGCCGAGGGACAACATATCCCCTGCCCAGAGCCCCAGCCCAAACCTGCAGAGTGCTGTCTGTTCGTCTGCACTCTGCAGAAGAATCAGTTTTTCCCTGGTTACAGTGAACTCCAGATGTATGCAAAATCTTTTTTTTTTTTTTCTTTTTTTGACCATTACTACATTCAGAAATCTTTATCTTAAACTTAACTCAGTTTTCTTCATACACACTCTTTCCTTGAAAAAAAGCAAAAAACAATTTGCATATACAATATGTTTTCTCCATTATTTCTATATTAGGAAAGAGAAGATTTTACTAACACAATTTTTTCATATTATTTACTGTTTAGCCAGCATCTCGATACTAATGTTTAAGGATATGCTTAGCTGCTGAATTCCACATCATTTAGGTATTTACAGAAGTTGTGCCACAGAACCCACCCTTTTCCCCTTTCTAGTAGAATTCTGACAGAGCTAGCTCCTCTGAACCCACCCAAAACTCCAACAACTTCACTGGTTGGAGGTGAATCGCCCTTTGCATCTGTTGGTAATGGCTTGGGGGGGAAGAGGGGGACAGGCCAACAGCTTGTCATTGAAGTTATACAGAGACCTGCTTACCTTTGCGTCAGTCCCCACTGATGAAACTGTTCCCCCTCCAGTACCTGGTTTCCTCTCTCACAGCAAAACAGATCCTGTCTTTTAAAACGGATTTGACAGGTACTTTTATATTGCTTTTTTCAGAAGCAATGTTAAGGTAAATGCTTTAGTTAAGGTGCATGTTTTAAAGATCTTCCTTACCTTTGTTACCAGTAGCACACTGAACTGCTAAAGAGAGCCACTTTTACAAGTTCACTTGCATTTCACAGCTTGTAATACCTGTTTCTCAGGGCGCTTTGGTCATGTTGAACAGTGAAGCTGCTCTGGCCAGCTTGCTCCTCTGCCTCCTCGAGTTCCCAGGCTCTACGCAGCCAAGGGCAGCAAGTGCCCAGCGGCTCAAATGCCCTTGTGATACTAATTTTCACAAATCATGTAAACGTTTCTAACTAATCTTCGTTACGAATGCCAGAAACAAATCAGTTTTAAGCTAGTCAGTCAGATCTCTTTTTAAACATTTTGTTGCTGTTTATCATGAACTATTTCACCCTGTTTGTTCTTAAGCAAATGTCCCTCTCGATATTAACGACATGCTAGGAGTCCAATGTGATGTGGCCCTGCGGATTTTAATGCGCTTACTGGAAACATTGCAAACCAGGCTTCTAAGTTCAAAAAGAAAAAATGTTCTTCTCTGACAGAGACTATGTCAAGTGAGCTAAACACCAAAGTACTGTTCAGCTTGAAAGAAAACCATATTTCCTACTGCAGTTGGGAGAAACGTGTTGAGGCTGTGTTATGCTAACCGGGATAAAAGGGATGCGAGGAGGAAGACATTCCTTTCTCTTTCCTGTCAGTTTAAGTCTTGAATGGCTCCAGTGAAGTGACTGAGGTTACTCAGACTTTCTATCTCTGTAACTGAAGGTCACTTACCAATACTTCTCCTGGACAGTTTAATTGACAGACATGTCTTCTACTATTTGGTTCAAAGTTTCTGTACCTCTGCTGCAGCCAAAAATATATTAATTGGGAACAAAACACCTCCCAATTGATCAAAGTCCTGCTGTCCCAGAAAGCAATGAACAGATATATCAATGATTCACCACGTCCTTCCACAGTGTATTGATAATGATCTCCTTCACAGCTCCCCAGAGAGATACAGTGGAACTTATAGTGGATGGGATCTCCTGTATTGATGAGTAAAGTCCCCCTGTTTCGGACAACCTTGCTGTATAATCCCTTTCATTAACTGATCAAAACCCATAGCTAATTTGCTTGCCTGTTTCCACCGCTCCTGTAAGAAAGCTGTTTCAGAACTCTACACCTGTGTTGGGTAAAGCCCTTCCCTAGTTTTGAGTTTATATTTTAGGGTCACAAATTGGAAGTACAAATTAGGACAAATCAATAAAATCTCCAAAATAAAGCAGTGCCCATCTGTCTCAAGACATTATTAATGGGCGACTAAGTAGAATTACGTCGTGAAGAATGACTGCAGAAATGCCCCTTGCTCCGGCATGTATTTCCTACTTTGATGTTTTCCAAGCCACATTGACGTCATCTACCTGGAGTCCTGCCTAGATCGACGCATGCAGCTTCTACTGTCGTCAGTGAGAATTCCCATCGTGTACCAGGGCCTCTATACAGCCCTTTAGTTTTAATACTGCCAGTACAGCGCAGCCAGTGTATCGCTGGAAGGATGAGTACGCTTCTTGCCTGGTACGCGTTGTAACTCTCTTCTTACTCTACAACTGTGATGTTTGGGGATGGGATTCAAGGTGGGAAAACCCCCCAAACATCTATACTGTAGAGGACATGTTGATACCTCTGCAGAGTTAATCTCAGCAGAGCAGGAGGAAATCTGGTAACGAACAAACTAAATAAATGTATTGGGGTGCTCCAAAATGACACCTCTCGTGGAAACTTTCCCCCAATAATGGTTATCTATCACATGGTCAGTAATGTTCTGTTCTTGTCAAATTCCTTAGATAAATCCAGTCCTCATAGTGGAAATCCAAAGGTATTGGTATGAACACCAGGATGAAAAAAGGGGAGAAAAAATCCTGGTGCGGCCTTGCACTGTATTGTTTTCTGCACACAGAAAAGTAGTATGGCTCTTTACAGTGGTGGTAGGAAATGTATAAGCCTTGATTCATTTCAGTCATTAGATAAACTCATCCATCTCTTGCCATATCCACCAGAATATACAAACCTTTCTACATACATCAATGACATCAGTGACTAGGAACAAGTCCTACCATTCAGAAATCAGATATTTAATGGCCACTAATCCCATCATAATAATTACAAAATAATGTCATGATGAGCCAGAGTAAACAAAATATATGAACAAAAATGGCAAGGAAAAATGCAATTAGAGTCTTGGGCTTGATCCAACTCCCTTTTGCTTCAGTGGGAGTTCTGATCGACTATTACCCCTATGTAATTAGAGATTTAGGCTTAATCCAGCTCCCATTTGCTTCAGGGGAATTGGGATAGGCCCCTATGCCCTAATTTTCTGCTGTCTTGCCCCTTGTATACTCAGTTCTGCATAAGCAAAGTGGACCTGTTTCACCATGCTGGTACTCTGTGTCATATTAGGGAATCACGTTTCAAGACTCAGATAAGAAAAGTAAGTGCAGAACGGAGCATCTAGAACTGTTTTCCACTCACTTTGCATGGGCCTGAATTATTAGATGAAGCAATGACAAATCAGGTCTTTATTTTTATTCACGGTAATGGAGACTGAAATACTTCTTTTTCTCTTACCATAAAAAAAAAAATTATTCCTGGTTCTTTAGCAAACTGTACGCAATGCTCTCAAGGAGATCTTCAGGAAGGTTGCTCCACTTAGCAAATTAACTAGACAGAACAACTGATGGATACAGTCCTGCACTCTGTCTCACCACACAGCTACAAATAGCCTGTAAAACATTTACGAGGGATGCAATTTCCAAACCTGGGATCAGAAATCTAAAGATCTGTATTTCTAAGCATGAAGCAAAAATTCAAAAAAACCTATCAAAACCAGTCTTGGCCATATTCTGCATTCCCTTAAAAAACAAAGACCACCTCTCTCACAGTGCTGCAATTCGGGGGGTTTTTTGGTGGATGAGAGAAAACAGAGTCAGTTTTGTGCAAGAATATGGACATTATTGACTCGATAAATTAAAATATCTTTTACGTTAGCAATTATTACTGACCCTGATGTTGTCATAAGCACCCAGTGGTCTGCGTCGTGTACACTGCGAATATGTTAAATGTCTGCAAACTAGCACAAACACACATTCCTTGCACACATGCTACTGCACGCAGATATACTGGCTCTCCAGGTCAGGCAAAACCAGGTTACCCATGTCTACATGAGTGCATGCATACGTATATTATGGACAAGCACAGGTCCTGACCTGTACGTGTAGTAGGAACTCGAGTATGCGCATCCTTTCTCTACAGCACGGACAGACACAGATAAATGGATATGCTTATGCCTTATACTGACTTGGAAGAACTTTTAAAATGGATTGTATGTCCAGACAGACACACATAAAAATAAATACAAAAATAGGTAATCAACTATGTGACACAAACACAGACAAATATTAAAAAAGCTAAGCACACATGTGCAGACACACACGAAGAGAACACGTGCACGGTTACCCCCAGACAGCATCCACATTATGGAGGCATTTGCATCCTGTGTACACATTCTCACATTACTGTCTGTCTGCTCAAATCAATCTGGAATTTTATTTGAGCTTGAACCATCTTTTTTTTTTTTTTTCCTTTTTTTTTACTTGCATAGAGAGACTGTGTACACATAATGTTTCAAAGACACCAACTACAATAAGTGCAGGCACACTTCAGTGCGTACATACCACCACTTACATACATTCCAGAGAGAAGCCCTTATTTTTCAGAAAAAAAATCAGCTATTTTTCCCCATCAAGCTCTATCTCTTTATGAGCTACTTGTGTCCTTCAGCAGTAAGTGGGATGAGAGAAGCAAAAATATCAGCTATTAAATAATAACTGCTTGGATTACGTTTATAAAGATCTTTTACCTCCACTTTACTTCTTCAAGTTTTACTCCAAAGTATGATTCCCACCTGCAGCCTTGTCATGAAAGATCTGACTTGAAAAATCAAAGCATGGAGGGGCAGAAATAATGAATCCCTTGGTTAGCACGCACAAATGTGAGCTAAAGGAGCTGCGCTGATGCCTTTCCCGTTGTTACAGATATGGTGCCATACATACATATATCCCAGAACAGGCAAAAATATTAAAAAAATCTGTTGCTGAGAAGCCAATGTTCTAAATTAGACTAATCCAAAACATACCTTAGGGGGCATGAGGAAAAGGGAGAAATACAGTGGGGATGCTTGAGCAGTGCAAGCGTTTTCTGCAGAAGACAGCCAGTGGTTGCTGTTTGGTTCCACATATTCCTTGTCATTTTATTTTATCATCCTTTTCAACCTGTTATCACTGAAATTGCACTTGGAGATCTCCACTGAAAGGACCTGCAGAAGAAATCTGTCCTGAGGAATCTGCAGAAAAAGACAGTACCTGAATAGCAAAATTAACTGAGAGCTGGTATAATCATTTTGAGAATAAAGGCATCCTGGGAGTCAGTGTGGCAATGGGGAAAATGAAAGGATAAGAGAAAGCAAGGAAAACACCTCAGAGAAGCTAAGTTAAGTTATCTAGAATGCAAGAACTATGGTGAAGATGAAGGTTGACAATGCCCCTTCTCCTCACGCTGGTCCAAAGGTCATGGTACTAGTCAACATATTTTTCCTCCCTGAGACACTCGAGCATTTATTGAAGGTCTCCCATGAAAAGACTTTGTAATAGAAGACTCTGGTACCGCTGGAGTGGTTATGAGCATTGCTGTCCTTAGAATTAACT
Source organism: Strix uralensis (assembly GCF_047716275.1). NCBI lineage: Eukaryota > Metazoa > Chordata > Aves > Strigiformes > Strigidae > Strix > Strix uralensis. The sequence goes on from NC_134000.1 coordinate 3,462,212, forward strand.
AGCCGAGACTAAAACCGCCATGGGTGCTGTGGGACAACCACATTTAGTCTCAGTGTGGTACAATCTGAAGGATAAGCCCGGCCAGAGAAAGAGCCTGGCAGGTGTAGTTACAGCACTCAGTTCAGACAGTGAGTATTAACTCATTGCTCACCATCCATTATTGGTAAAGCCTTGTCATGTGACTGTTCGATGGTTTCTCATTTGTTAAGTGGTGAAAAAAAGCTTTAGGTTTGTGTTGGAGGTTTTTTCCCTTCTTTTTTTCACTTAAATGGGATTATTTCTCAATTAATCTTGGTAAAATGTTTGGGGATCTCCAAGCTGGCAGCACTATATAAGTAACAAGAACCAGTTTTGGGGATGCCAATGGTAAATCAACACTTGTATGAATGTATATTAAAAATATATATACATATGTAAATAAAAACGTAACGGATCATATTGACTGCCAATTAACAGTGGTGTTGGGTTTTATTTTTAATACAGCTTTTAAATATTAGTCTTTTCCAGCAGGATGCACTGGTGAGATGTACTGTCTGATATGCCCTTGGCCAGAATTGTCCTTACACACATTGTGCAATTCACACACATTATGCAGTGTGCTATAAGCTGATTATTTTCTTGGCTCCAGCCCACCCTCTAAGCCTGGGCATTTCAGAGTGGCAGGAATTCCTGTACGTATGTCATTTATAAAGCACTGCGAGATCCTTTGGGTTGAATATGCACTGATGGCTGCACACAAAAGGAGAAATAAATAATAGATGTGCTATATTTTTGTAGCATTCAATTGGTTAAAAAGTGCTAGTCTTGGAGATGGACTTCAGGCTTCCTGAGCTGTAAAATAATTGCATGCATGTATGTGTGTGGTAGTACACGTTACAGCTCTGCCATAGCGTAAGTTTTGCTGTTTGAACTCCCCCACAAAATTTCCAGGTAAAATTATAAAGAAGATAGATGGTGGAACGGGCTGTAAAGCATAATTCTCACAGTGCTTGGTTTGGGGAGTCTTTGAGATCATCTGGAGAAAATGGGGAGAAGTTTGTTGCAGGATGTTGTTGTCAGGAAGGGTTCAACACGATCCTGCTGAATCACTGAGGACGTGAAGAGCTTTTCAGTCTTGGTCATGGCGTTCAAAAACCAGACTTGAACTAAACAAGTCAAGGAATCACATTTCTGTTAAAACTGAAATCTTTCTAAGGTCCCTAAATTGTAGTTATGTATTTTTGATGCTTCTTGAAGATATGTACATGCTCCTAATTTCAATCTTATTATCTTAGCAGTTAGGAAATTTGCATCAACATCTTCCTGTCTGGGTAATTTAATTCCCCTTTTTAAAATAAATTCAAATTAGCAACAATAAAAGAAAATACAAAACCACCGTTGAACTCAAGTAGTTACCATAAACAACCCCCCCAAACCAATCAGGCATTGTGCAAAGTTACTGCTTTGTTGAGGAAAGAAATCCTGAGAAAGAGGGCCAGCCCTTGGTCTCCCCAAAACCTACACCGTAATTCCCATGGACTGAATGAAGAATGGGGCGAGAGCGACAGGGACACTCGGTAACGGGGCTGGGTGTGCCAGTGCGTGCCACGCGGGGAGAAGGGCGGGGGCACAACGTTGGGTATGTCAGGCCAGCAACATCACCGTTACCAGAGCTGCTGGGAATGCTTAATTCAGTCTCATCACTGAATGCTTAAAAACAGCAACAAAAGAAGACATTGAATTGAATCCTGACAGGCTTAAAGGCACACGGCTGCCTCAAAACGCAGATTCCTTAACAATTTCGGGAATCATTTGGTAATAAGTCTTGTCACTCTTTTCAGTTTCTCTGACTTTCGGGTCATCAGCTGCGTTCTGCATTGCAGTGCAGGTCGCCAATGTACAATGAATAAGATTCATTTTCTAGTACTCGTTAGTTTTAATTTTTTAATTACTGTGTACTAGAAAAGCCTTGTTTTGGTTCTGGATAGCAAATCATTCAGGGGAAAGCTGAAATCCAACAACATAAACAAAAACGCTGTATATTTCAGGAAAAAGTTCAATGAAATATCTCTACCCATGTTCAGTTGACTTATTTCTAAACAAAATCTAAAACTAGAAACAACTTCACTCATTTGCCCCTTTTCACTATTATTTTCACGGCAAGACAGATGCAACTGACAGACAAACAAATTATTTGTGAGGTACCTATTGCAGAACGGGTTTTTTGCTGTATTTTCATTTAACTGGCCTTGAATGCGAAGGGTTTCAAAATTCTCCATACTTTTTAACTGTATAAAATATAAAAACAAAATTTGTTAACATCATAAATTGCTTTTGGAATATTTTGATAGATGGGCAGACAACACAAAGTCATCTTTATGCTGATGTACCAGCAAATTATCTATCAAATTATAACGGAAGGATATTGGTTTGACTATGGTAGGGTAGTCACGGCATACTCGAGAACTGGAAGAAATTTTAGTAAAGTACGAAATTATTTTAGTAATATGAGTGCCTTAGAAACTGGATTTTAATTGGAAAATTGTAAAAAATAAACAATTGTGTCAGCAAACTATATTAAACAGAAAAGAAATATATGAAAGGCTCCACGTCTATACGTGATGGCATCTGTTGTCTGGTCACTCCTGAGCTAAGGCTGAAATGGTACAAATAACCTTGAAAAAAAGAAATTGGAAGCAGCTATGCCAGCTAAGCGCCCAATCTGAAATCGGTGCAGGCACATGTGGACAACAAGTTGCGAGCACTATTCACGTATCCTGCATGAAATGAATCTGTCAGTCCCAATTCATGTCCCACGTCCACGTCACAAAAATGTACCCTTAAAAATGACCTTCCTTGTTGGCATTTCCAGCAAAGACATAAAAGGAAGAAGAAGCCACAGAAAGTCAACCTCCTTTGAAGCTCTAAAGCATGTCACAGTGGAGCAGCGTGGGAGAATTGATATTCCTGGTGGCCCACAAGAAGGGAACGATACAGGAATGGGCCTTCATAAATGTCATAGCTGCAGATCACGGATCATGAGCTATAAACTGTTCTGGATCTACCTCCACACCTTACATGGTCACCAGAGGTGTTTCAACTAATGACTGCCAATAACTGCTTTTCCAAGTACATACTAGGATCCCTAATGCACATGCATAACAGCCTTTAGAAGTGAATTTTGTTTCAGAGCTCAAATCGCAATCCATTTTTAAAATATATCCAAGTGTAAGAACTTGAAATTTTGTTTAAGAAAACCAGCCAGCTGCAAATTTCAGACTGGGACCAAGCCACCCGTACAGGTTTGGGATTTTTTCAAATTGTGTCGCAACTCTGGGATTACGTTTCCACTGGTCAGGGAACTGGTGGGGTCTGGACATCTAGACAGAACTCTTCTGATAAGGAACATCAGAAGTTCAGAAGGTTAAATATTTGTTAAATGGAGTCATGTGTTTTGTGTTGTTAGCTGGCAAGATATTTCCCACAATGCATTTGTGAGTTTTATCTTTTTTTTTTTTTCAAAATGTCAATGAGCTGACATATTTTTCACAAATTATTGAATGAGTAATTGCCAACATGTTTCTGCCCATGAGATTGCTCACAAGCTATTCACTAAAATGACTGCTTTGTGTATTTTAGGAATTCACCACTCATAGATTAGTGTTTATAAGGGGTTGTTGGTCACCCAAATCACCTGACATCTTTTTTTTACCCTTGGTTGGTAAATTTACAACCCACCAAAGGCTTCCCTAAGAGCTGCGTGCAGACTTCCAGTTCAGGCATTCATATGGATACAGAAAGGCACCACTGCACGTGACAGTTCTTCTACAGAATATCACTCTAATGAATGTTTGTGGAAAGTGAAGGAATTGCCTCAATTACCATCAAAACAAATAGTTCTATTCAAACAAAAGTTCACTTTTTTTTTTTTTTTCCAACAGCCATCAGTCTTTATGTACTACCCTCCATTGACATGATACAGTTCCAGATCTTACAGATGAATAGAATGTGTGTTAAAACTACTCTAAAATTCTTAGTTTACAACGTGATAATCCAGTGCTGTATATGCATGACTCCTCCTACCCACAGAAGCCCCATATATACAACACAGGGTAGGACATAGCCATGGATATTACTTAACGCCATCTGGAGTTCATGGCACTTTGGTTCCATCTGTCCCGTGCATGCCCCCCCTCCAAGGATTCGTTTGTAAATCCTAAAACATTGCAAACTCAGTGCCATACCTTCTGACTTTCCCACAGGTTTCCCATTGATTTAAGCAGATAGTGGCATCCACAGTAGTGGAGGGTCCTCACTAAAAATATAATCCAGCTTTCTCAATAGTTTCCGAACAACAAAATCCACTTTGCTTTGCTGACTCGTTGAAACAAGCAGACTAGCTCCCACGAGTTAAGCACACAGCATTCGGCCCACAGAATATTTCACCCAACTATCAGTCTAACAGAATGCCCCAGAACAGCAAAAATACCGAAGACATTTTATTTACTTATCCTACACAGCTCTAGGAACAGATACACCCGGTTGAGAATGGAAGCACAACCTTAATAGATACATGAATCTACACGGCACCGTATCATCACTAATTTGCCCCAAGACCTATCAGCATCTGATTAAAATCTTTTAAGTTATGTTTTTACCTGTAGATTTCTCAAATGTTATTAACAAGAAATTTAAAGTCCTATCAGTTAACCAATTAATCAGCAAAAGGAAACTACTTCTCCCTAGCTAACAGTACGCCTCCTAGACCACTGCCAACAAACGGTCTGACTCAGTGCGCAGAAGCCCGACCAACACGTCTGGCCAAATTCAACCAGGGCTTACGTCAGGCTACAGAGGACATTTCGGAAAGAAGATGTGCCTTGGAAGATTATACTGACACAAAATCTTCTGCTGCTGCTGAAGAGTCTACAAGGGATCAGAAGAATCTGAATGCTCAAATCAAGAAAAATGCATTGACCAAGTGCATCCTTTCAGTAGGATCTGTGCTATGGGGTTTCTATGGATCATGGCAGCAAACGATGAGTTACAAAAAAATACCTGAGAAGGTATTAGTGATTTATCATCTGCCTTCAACACCCTGGGGCTTTAGCAAAATTTTTTATAATAGATAAAAGTCCTTTGCGGTGGCATTAGGGTTTCTAGCAACAGTGGCATGGGGACTACGGCAAAGGTGGCACAGGAATAAAAGCAGAAATGCCTTTCTGTCCTTACTGGTCATTCTTCCAGTGCACATCCTCACTCCCCTACTACATTACAAAAGAAGCTGACATTTATTAATTAAGTCAAATAATATTTATAGAATCCCTTTCCCTATCCGTGGGGAGATAGAAATTCAAACACAATCAAATACAATCACAACAGCAAACTATTAAACAGCTGAAAACAGTAAGCCATTCCAGCATTAATCAGAATAAAATCTCAGGTTTGAGAGAGAAGACAAAGGGATTGACAAAAAGAGAGAATCATGGCCCTTGTAAAAAGGATCAACCCTTCCATCTTGTTGCTGTGGCAAAGGCTCAGTCACCTGCAAGGCTGCTGGCTACACCTCCTCCGAAACATTAAATGGTGCCAGGGACACTACGGCTGGCAGCACTTCTCCAGTTTCTAGAAGATCCCTGGCATGGCCGAGGCCAGGGCCAAACAGCACTCTCCCAAACGGCTCCTGGGTGTGGGCTGGGAGTTACCATGAGCCAGGGACTGGTCTCAATAGGCATTTTGTCCTGCCTTGGAGTTCGAGACAGCCTAATAGTATGGATGCTGGCTACTTTGTGCCAGTTGACCTCAGTGCCAGAGAATGGTCCAGGATGCGTTTAATTTACTAGCACGGACACAGCCAGTGATGTGAGCCTTCAAGATACATGGTGCCAGCTCTGAGATATCTCTCAGTGAGCTGCCAGATCCCTTTTCTTTAAGGATTTTAAAGCTATGTGCCCAGGATTTGAGAGACATACAGGGAGATAGGTGCACACTCTGTGGCAACTTTAATCTCCTAGATGGCTCTTGAAAATAACTGCATTCTAGTAGTTCCTTTCTCTGCTGAGACGATAACATCAACCAGAACATCAGCACAGCTCCCAGACTACAAATGTTTCATGGCTCGGCACCAGGAACAGCCCAAGCCATGTGTATGCAACCAGTAAAGACGGCGATGTGGTTCTAGGGAAGCTGGGGATGGGGTGGTGAAGGAGAGCTTCATGGTTTTCCATGCCCTTGGTGGCCAGAAGTACTCCAAGTTTTACAATGTCCCACCATTAGTCTAGCAGGCGTCCCACTTGCCAATAAACCCTTGCTGCTGAGAAGGGGTTTTGTCCCTAGAAGGCCTGACAAAACTGAAGTGATTAGAGGCTGCTGCTGAGTGACTTCAGGTGCTCTGTCTCTGCAGCACTGACAAACCCGGGGACAGAAGATGGAGAAATGCAGATAGGATCTGGGTGACCTACATGTCACTGGGATTTATTAATCATCCCTAGGTCAAAAGGCCAGCCAATCCAAGTAGGGAGTTGGAAGGCAAAGGAACCACTAATAAACAATACATACAGTTAAGATATAATCTCCATCCACCAAAGTGAAAGACCATCCAGACAAGACAAGAGGAAATATTTCCCAAGGCTGAAATTTCTCTGATTTTACCCAAGAACAGAACTTCTATAAGAGCAAGTATGAAAGTGTGGAAAATCACAAGCAAGGAACAAGCCTACCCTGGCCTTGGGGACAGGCAGTCATAGCCAAGTAGGTCTGCAGTTTCTGAATTTCTCAAAGAGTTACACGGAAAACAAGTTGGATTTATTCTTACATGATAAAAATATGTCCAAATAACTGTGCCCATTTGTAGGCACATTAATTTACTATTTACATGAGATCGACAGAGGGATAGGTACTACGCTTTACCACTAATTAAGCTGTTCTACACATGCATACCCAGATGAATTCCTTCTTATGGTTTGTACTTTGTATTTGCTAGAAGAAGGTGAAAGAGAACGCAACAATTCATGCTGAAAAGGCAAATGAGTCTCCACAAGTAACCATGTTAGTCAAAAGAGCAGACGCTTGTGCTGTCATACTAGAGGGGCCAAAGAAAGAAGGGCTTTCCTGTCTCCTGCGGAGAGAAGTTCCTCAAATTTTGCAGCTCCATGCCTCCGTTTTCACTAACCCTATATTCCTCTGGTCACAGTCACCCCACCCTTGTAAGAAGTTAAAAGTACGCACCTGTATATAAAAGACCAGAAAGGTAATCAACGTCTGCAAGGGCCTTTGGTATCCATCTGATCTCCTGCCCAGGGTTAGTTCTGCAGCCTCAAATACCATCAAAGGTAGAGGACATGGTCCGTGGTGAGGAAAGGGCAGGTTTGCCAGCTGGTGGCACGTACAGCGGCTGCTCAAACTGACAGCAGAGACTGCTTCTCCAGCTGTCACCAAGACATCGGTTTGGAGGGACGGCTGGCCACCACCTTGGTCACAGGATGACCGTGGCTCACATCCACAAATGCTAGGCACCATAAGCACCTCTGTATTATAAAGGTTTAGCCATAACGCACTATACATATTTATGCTAAAGCAAAGATGACAATGGTTGAGTTAGTACTAACCAGACTAGGGTTTTCCTTAATATTTACCCACTGATGACCCTGATTTGGGCTTTTATGCAAATGGTGCCGCCCACTGAAATCCATCTGGGAATATCTCTTGTTCCTGTGATGCTGCTACTTTTTTCAAGCTGGGCAAGACTCTGCAGTGAGATCAAAGTGATTATGGGAGATGTCTCAACAATAAGCAGGGGACCAGGAAGTAAACCTGCAAGCCAAAGCAGCAAGTATGACTACTGAATCAAGTAGAGAATGACTAGGGAATGAGCTAAGGCCTGACAAAGATGGCAACCAGACAAACTCCATGACGGACACCACTGTGTCATGCAGAACAGAGCCTAGCACGCAGCAAGTATGATTTCCATTATCTAGCATCCAAGAACACATCTGATCTAATGAATAAAAAAAGCCTGTGCTAGCGGTTTTAAAAAGGAGCTGGAAAGGAAAAACAATGAGCTCATGCCTTCTGACCTTGCTTGTTTTTAGCCTGGTTACCTATGGCAACAAGGCTTGTGATCATGCTGTGTGTGTGCATGTGTGTGTGTGTATGTGTGCATGTTAAAGACAGAGAGAAAGTGACCATCAGGGTGTTCAATAACTGCTGAACGCTTTGCTAGTTTGTAGTCAGACCTGGCACTCGGATACAGGTCGCAACGGTAATTAAGCTCCTACAAGTTTCGTGGAAGCAGGTGGCCACCAAGACTACAGAGACCTGTAGGTTTCCCAGGTTGGAGGGAAAGGCTGCGCTGTGCGTGCATGACTTACTAGGCACTGGAGAATCCACACAGGAGAGGGCAGTTATGAATGTCCCAACCGTAGGAGGAGCATCCATCAGGACTTGCAGCAAAGCACGAAACAACCCGAGGAAATCAGCTTTGTCAGTTCTGGTGCTATGATAACGCAAGACATTCTGATGACGTTCCTTTCCTATTTTTTCCTGGTGAAAGTTAACAGGGATGTCCCCATTGCTGGTCTTCGGGAAGCTGATCCTGACTGACAGCAAGGAGAAAAGAACTTCTAACTCGGACTTTTTTTTAAGACTGTTGTATACGTTAGTAGCCACACAAATAAAATGTTTTGCAAGACAAATGAGAATCAAAGATTTGATGACCGCCTTCTTCGACAAAGGGCCAAGAAACATCACAGGCAGCTTAGCTGGGTCCTCTAAAGGCAGCTGAGAAAAACTAAGTGTTGACATTGCTGAGGTCTGCCAGATGAAAAAGGATGGTTCATTTCTGGTCAGTGTGGTTTAGGAAGACCCGCCAAAACCTTCCTACCTATCTTTGTACGTAGCTTTCTGACACAGCAGGATGCCTTCTTTCATCTTCGCAGTAATTTTTAACAATGGAGAGGGAGCAAATGGCTATTCCAGACAGGAACCTTCAGAAACTATCAGCACCCAGGCCATTCAGATGGGATCCCCAGGCTAAACTCATAAGAGAGGTGAACAAAGAAGAATAAATGAGTGTAGGCCTATCTCCATAATTCAGTAACCAGCTGCCTAGCATCAGTCTACCCAACATGTACTGCTTGTTGAAGCCTCCATTTTGCTGAAACGTGTTTGAGGTAAATACTAGATATCATTTGAAAAACAGATGTCTGTCCAGGGTTATACTGAAAAGCTGGTGGAGCCTGGAGGAGGACCTGGAAGTCCTGCTTATCAATGCTCTGTTTGAATGACGAACCTAGGACTTCATTTGGGTTTGTCATATTCCCAGGACAGAGGAGCAAAGCCATTACAAAGTAGTTTGAAGAAGGAATGATGGCCAGTATTGCTGTCACTCCTTTTAGCAGAGAGTCTTCTGTAGTATGAGGCTCTACATACGTGCAAATTCCCTCTTTCCCGTAAAAGCCAAAATTGCCATTTGTCATTGCAATGTACAGTTAAATAGCTATCGTGTTTGACTCCAAAGAGACGGCTCTCACTGCCTGATGAAATCGTATTTCTATATGTTGACAGATCAATTTGGGATCCTCTGATCCAGAAGTCACTCCAGAGTCGTCTGAAAATAGTCTTTTTGTTTTGGTTCCAAGTCAGATGTGAAATGTTAAAACCTTTCTTCTCAATGTCAACAGGCAATATATGAGTATATCTAAGGACAGTATTTGACCCTCATAGTTTTCCTTAATTTCCAGTATTGTAAAACCAATATTGTTTAAAAACTTAATTGCTATTTCCCAGGTAGATATATTTGTCACACTTGCAAACATGGCTTCCAAAACATTGATTTTTCTGGCCTCCTTATTTACCATCGACTATGTCCTCAGATCCCTTTTCTCTCATTGCACAAGCTTCTGACTACAGTATAAATATTCCCCAAGTTGTGAAATACTCCTTTTATGCACCTCTGTCCTTCTGCTCTTACACCATGCCCCTCATCTCTAAAACTGATACTGATCCCGTTAAGTTCGGTAGGAGCAGTATCAAGAACCAGGCATGTAGCTTTTTCTTAGCTGGTTTTTAATTTGTGGCTGCAGTTTGGAAGGGATGGGGTGAAGAGGAAAAAAAGCCTAACTAAGCAAACCAAAATTCTTAGCGAAGAAACACAGCAACTATAACAACTTATAGATATAAAATAAAAATATGTTAATCTAATAGCATCTTTAATAAGCTTTTTGACCCCCCACAAATTTTAGAGACTGATTCCTGGTTTTGCAAATTTTTCAACCAGGTATCATCAGATGGGGAGATTTCTAGATGTTAGAATGTAACCTATAAATTTAACTAAATCAGGACCAAAGGTTTCAACAATCACAATTATTAGATTTGATGAAGATATCAGGTATTTGAGTTAACTTTATCTTATGGCACCAAATTAAGCAAACCATTTCATTTATGAGTTATGCGTCCCAAACAATCCAGCCAATTTCCTGAAATGTCCTGTCATATTTCTTGATGATCCTGGCAGGCATATGTAATTAAAAATAAAACTTAGTATCTGTAGCCCTTCCCTGCCTTGTCCTCCATCCAAATACCTGCAGGTCCCAAGCCTGCGAACACGTACTTGTTTGAGGAGCCCTGCTGGCTTAGACTACTCACAAAATCAGACTTACTCATACGTACGGAAGTGTTTATAGCCTCAAACCTGAATCCCCAAGCTTGCAAGAAAGACTATCCCAAACAGTGACTGCTCAAAATAAGAAAACTTCAGTATATTTAGTGTTTTGAAATTTAAATGTGAAGTTACAGGGGGGAAATTCTCATTTGAAAGACAAGATATTTCTGAGGAAAATATTAGTAATATATATAGAAATAGAAGATTAGAATCATACAGAAATTAAACCCTGCTTCATATACCGCCCAGAGAGAAACATCAAGTAAAATATCAATTAAAAAGCAATGACTGGGATGGTCAACAATAAATGACAAGTAAATAAATTGATAATCGTAGTTTAAATGGAGAAGAAAAAAATCTACAGCCTTTGTTCTCAACAGCAAAATTTTTTTATATTCTTAATGTCAAAATTTTTAAAAAGAAGGAAAATATGACTGTTACTATGGAGTAAATATGAAAACAGGATTAACATTTATTTTTAATTTTCATATTTATTTAATAACATTTATATTAACAGATAACAGAATGATAAAATGGCAGTATGCTGCTCTGACAATTTTTTTTTCTGATCCAAGCTTGTTTAACATTTAGCTTCCACTACTACCTCAATGGAATTATTTTTTCTTCCTACTTTGGGTTACATTCATATAAAAAATTCATCCTAAACCTGCTTTGTTGGTTGTAAATGTGCAGGAGACTTTTGTTTGCATATGACTGAGCCAAAACATGCTTTCTTTATGTATCTGAATTGCCCTTACGAAGCCAATGGGCTAGATCCTGCCTACGTGTTTTAGGACTAGATTCGTGGGACTCAGCAATATGGATTTGACTGCTACCTAAACGTGCAATTAGGTTTTGTTTTATTAGCTGTAGCAGTCACTATGTACTTTATATCAATAACCCCCTGACTAGCTATAGCAAGAACCACAGAGTAAAGTTTCAATTTTTTGTTTGTTCTTTGCTTCATTATAAAATTTGGATTTTTTTTTTTTTTCCCAAAGGATGCAAAGGAATAATACTCACGGCTAATTTTTAATGCTGGTTTTGCTCTGGCCCCTCAGATAAATAATTTCATTTACTGGAAACAAGACTATAGTAAATAATGTACGGAAAGTGAGCTGCATTTGGCCTTTACACACACAGGCTTGGAGTCTGTATCATGCCTAACAGACACACTTATCTTTTTTTTTTTCCCTACAAAACATTTGCCTGTGTACCGGACCCTTGAGTGAGCATGTACAAAGTAAAACTTTCATTAAGGCTTGCTGCTACTAGGCAAATGTGCTTCTTAACCAACTATTTTAAAACATCCTCAAGGTCTCCATTACAACCTAACTGCCTAAGTTTAGCATAAATAAAACAAAACTGTTACAAATATTCCCTCAAATAAGAAGCCAAGCCTCCATTCACTGTGCATCCAAAACATCTAATTTCAAAGCGAGCCCCAAGTATTTTTGGTACTTTTTTGATGTTTAAGTTTCCTTCTTACATTCTTAGCATTCAGTTATCTTCGGTTTTGCTGCTCCTCAACAGGCAGGTTAGCTTGAGCCTTGACACGGCAGCACTGAGGCAGGCTGCTGGCTCAGCTGATCGGTATCGGCCACCGCAACTCCACGGGACTTCACACGTGCTACACACCTACCGGTTCACAACACTGAAGCCCACTAAAGTTAGAAACGGCCTGGGACTAAAGGTCAGGCCCAGTTATAATATTTTGACGCAGATGTTCTCACGGACTCAGCTAGCGCGGCAGGGTAGACCAGCAGAGCACAACCTGGTGCCGCAGCCACAGCAGCGCTCATGCACGGAGCGGGTGGCCTCGGCATGGTGGCCCACGGCCTCGGCATGGTGGCCCATGTCCCCTCTCCTGCCCATTCACCTGCTGTCAGACACACTGACACAGCCTTACGTGTCTGCTGGCCTGAGACGGGGGGGACTGACTGCTCAGATGGGTTTCACCGGTGGCTGATGCCGAAGTGACCAAACAGGCACGTTTCATCGTGCTGTATGACCACAGTCTGCACCTTTCAGAATTCCCTTAGGTCCAAGATCTTCTACTTGCTCCACTGAAATTCTGTTATTCAAATCCCATACTGTTCAGGGCTGCTACAAGTGACAGAGAGCAAGTTGACTGGTTTCCTTCTTGACATCTTTTCCCGAAACTCCATCAGACCTAACTGTGGTTACCTTTTGGACACCAGAAAGTAGTGTCTCATAACTGTTAGATTCTATATACATTTATTCTTAAAGCTGATACAGAAGTAAGTGCTGTATAGTTTGGGGGCTACCCATAAGGTTAAAAACCAACGGCCTAAAATTTCAAACTTGCTTGTCTGATGCTAGGCTCCTAAACTAGGTGGCAGGGAAAGGCAAGCCAATAAATAAAAGCATTTTAAATCAAGGAACAACTATTTGATGTAGTGTCTATGATATATACAGATGCAAAAGTCCATCTATGAAAGCAACTGGTATTTTTAGCTCTGTAATTAAGTAAGTGGACTTTGTTAAGAAAATTTGGATAGTAAAGTGAGCAGGATTTGACCCACAGTTGCTTTATCACTATGGAGAAAAAAAAAATTAAAAATCTCCTTTGGTGTGTTAGACACTTCAATACGTGTTCATGACTTCTCAGTCCCTGTGCCAGAGACATTACAGTCTGTTTCCAAATAAAAATCGTGACATGAAGTGATCACCAAAATAATTTTGATCTTCAAGGACAAATTAAAATAGAAAAAAGCAGCAAAAATTAATCTGTTGTTTTTACCATTGAAGTCTAGATGATGCCTGTTGCCCTAGATATAAAAAAATAGATATTCGTGCATAAAGAGGAGACCACTGTTCCACAATTCTTCTCCTGTACAACCTCATGCACGTGTCTACCTAACGCATGCACAAAGCCACAGTAAGAACTACACAAAACGTATGTTTTCTGTATACAGACAGACAGATGGATAAAATACACACAGCTACACGTGCACATGTACACACAGAAATCATGACAACTGTTTCCCTCAAATGAGCGAGGCTACTGAATGGGGCGATACAATTCCTATTAAGTGAAAAAATAGCCCTTAATTTCAGTGGGGTTTGGATCAGATTCGGTTAAACTAGGTATGCACCTTATAGACACTTATGTTCAAACACATTTTTCAAAGCAACTATTGGAACAGCAATAATTTTGTGAAATCCCTCTCCAGCATAACTGTTTCACTATACAGGAGAACTATACTGCAGTTTCATGAACAACTTAAAATTCTATTAACCTACCCAAATGTCTTATAAACAAATGAACTGAGGATGGATTCATTTGATTCTATTTATTATTTTCAGTTACTATACTTTTCCTGTTTTTTTAATGCACGTATGCCTACATATACGCACATATACCCAGTCCCCCACATACAGAGTCCTACTATACTAGTCTGAGTTTATACAAGAAATTCCTTTAACAGGAATGAATCAAGAGACTGATTTAGTTTAATATGAGTGAAAAGCAGTGACCATTATTTAATTGGGACAGCGTTAGCTAAAATTTCACATGTGGAGCGTGGGGAATACGAGGGGGGCATGCTCATGTGGTACCAGTGAGATCAGTAGTGTTTAATGGGTGTTACATGATTGGGGGGGGGGGGGGGGAAGACTGTGGTGTTTTGTAGATCAGAACACCCAAATTAATCTGTGAAGAAAAAGTAAAGATGAAATGCAATAAATATTATTTTATGCAGGACAATATTTCCTTCCATTTCAATCTCATCAGATTTTCCTGATTTTTTTTCTAAGATTGCTTTTCTTGCATGTAATATCTGCTTAAATTTGGGCAGCAAATAAAATAACTAAATCGTGATGTTTCTACTGTATACACATATATATCAACTGAACAAAATAAATGAAAGGGATGAATATGCCTCAAAAGAAGAGGTCAAATAACAACTTCAGAATAAAAAATTATCACTCTTGAACCAGTCCTTTTTGCATACGAGTCTAAAGGAGTTTTGCTAATGGCCTCACTGTAGGTACAGAACTGACTCCATAATCGCATGAACCATACAGGAGAGTAAACGAAGGTCTTATGCCCAAAGATATAGTATAGCTGGTTACAAGGGCTTCAGCACTCATGCTCATTTGGGAATCTTTAAACCTATTGGCATGAAAGTACTTGGTCACATTTTGTTTACTGAGTGCTAAACTGCAGGATCTCCACTCTCAGTTTTGCAGCTGCATTATACATATATTTTTAAAACCCATTACATTGGGAAAGGCTTAGTTGGAATATGAATAATCAGAGAAGGAAACAAGCTAGCAAGCAAGGTAGCAATGGTTTGTGTGATACAAGTTTGGAAGGTCTCTGTTCAGTTGCCAGGCAATAATTGTTCAGTGTTACCAAAAAAAAAAAAAATTAAAAAAATGCCCCCATTCTCATTTTTTGACAACCTGAGCAGAGAGGACCTGGAAAACCAAATATTCCTCTCAGGCTTTGAATAGTCCCTCTTCCCTGGAGTAGATGCAGCATGGGGCAGTGAATTAATAAAGCCAGACTATCTATTGCTAATGGGTTTACTAAGCGTGTGAACAGAGAACCAGCCACACTGCCAGAACTACATCCTATGGAAACTGTTCAAAATAACAACAGATAGAAATTCACAGAAACCAGGAGCCTTCAGGGAGGGCTGTAAGGTCTTTATCCCACTTCTGTGACTGGACAATTAAAAGTGAAGCAAAATTCAGTGAGAGCTTGATTTTCAACACAATCAAGGTATTTTTACCCATCGTGAAAAGGAAGGGAAACAAATCTCAGTAGTGCAAGACAAAAGGCCTTCCCCTGCAAGTATCTGCTTCTCTGAGCAGGGCTGACTGCTGTGAGGAGCCCTGTTGTGGTCAGGCTAAGTCCTCTTAGAAGAGTGCTTGGAAGAGGAAAGCCCTTGCTGGATCAGGATGTAGTTATTTACTCAAGAAATAGCTGCTGGGTTTGCAAGTAATGTACAAAGCTTTGTATCACAACAGACTGCTGGTGAATACAGCCAGCCATAAAAATATTTCCCTGACTATATGGTTAAAATTGGGGTTAAAAAACTGAATGGAAGTTGCAGAAATGCAGGCAATCACAGGTCAATAAACATTTTTTTTTAAATGTCCTTGACTCCGTAAACTGTGATATAATGAAATAGTCTGCCCTGTACTTCAGCATAATTAATACTGAATAGCCTTTAAAAAGTTAGTAAATATTTAGGAAATGAACTATAATTTTCTTAGTGTACAGTAAAACCTGTGAATCAGTAAACCATCTTTAAATTTTTGTAAAACTTATATGTATCAAGAAAAGGATCACATTTTGCCTTTGTGATTTCTGCTGTGGATCTGCATGCACATGTGTTTGTGGACACGTGCACATACAGGTCTGTCCATGCACCCATAAAATAGTCTTCACGCACATACACAGACTTGTATGTTCACAAATACCAGGTAAGAAAAACTAAAGAAGAACAAAAAAATGTACCTTGTATAATTGTTAGGAGTTAAAACTATTGCGTCAATTTAAAATCATTATGTAAAAAATATCATGGTTTCTGAAACTAATCTTGTTTTAAAGAGCAAAACCAAAAAGCACTTGGAGAAACTAAAAAAAAAAAAAAAAAAAAAAGGGCAATACTGATCTCTCATTTTATAGGCTCTTTATTGTTGTATTTCCTTCAGTTTGGCCAGTAAAAAAAAACAAAACAAGAGAAAACCTAAAAAATCTGTTGTTTTTCTTCCTATCCTAGCCATTTTACCTCCTTGCTGTCAGGTACTAACACAAATCAGTTGCATTTGGCCTTTTGACATGAAAGTATTTTAATTTAATTTAAAAACAGAAGACAATTTTTTTTTCTGTTCCTTCTCACAACATTTTTTTAATTTTTTTTTTTTTTTTTTAAGGAAAAACACGAGGCTTTAAGATGTCGTTGCCATAAGTCCTTCAAGATGACTTTTAGGGTCACACTTCAACATACCATCCCTTACACTCCAAGTCTGCTGAGCAGAGCTCCCAAACGTTTCAGCTTAGTGACTTGACACCCTGTTCTTTTATGTCACACTACAGCCAAGTACTTCAACCTCTTAAGAAAGCCTAAAGACGAAGGTGCGGGTGACCTGCCAGTATATGGACTAGAACAGTCAGAAAGTTGGGGTTTTTTTCTTGCTCCTGCTTTTCTTATTTGGTTCAGTTAGGTTGGCCTTTTGCTACAACTGCGTGATAAAAATGCATGTCTATGAACGTACACAGACACACACAATTATTTACAAAACTAAAAAAAACATAGAATACATGTTAACAACTCCTATTTTTCTTCCTTCCCACCCTTCCTTGCCTCAACTTCTCGTCGAGCAGGGAGCACACGCTCCCTTCCATGGCGTGTAGCTTCCACTGCTGTGTGCAGCGCCGTGCAGCTGGGTGATCCGTTTCTCACCCAGCCCCGTGCCTGCAAAGCCCACGTCAGCCCTGCGCAACAGGCGCAGCAGCACACGCCACTGAGGCGAGGAACCTTAACACCAAAGCCAGCAGCCAAGGGGGAGATCACACTTACATTGACCGGCCCTGACATCTGCTTCCTCTGCTCCATGATGAACTTTGTGAGCGTCCGAGTGCCAGAAGACAGTGGCCAAGCTGGCTAGTGACCACGTCTGCTGAGCTGCCTGCTCGGACTCCAGCTCACTCCTCTGCCTTCTGCCCTGCCTTCCAGTTTTCCCCTCCTGTGATCACCAGGAGCGCTCATCTTGTGTATTGTAGGAAACAAGGCGGGAGGAGCAGCAGAGGAATCAGCTGAGGGCCCTCTCCAGGGACAGGCGTCCAAAGAGGTGGGTGAAAATCTGGGAGACACAGTGGAAGGAGAACAGAGAGACAGTGTGCGTGTGCCTGAGTCGGGACAACGGAGAAGGCGGAACAATGAAAGAAAATAAGGGGAAACCAGGAAATTTAAAAAAAAAAACAATTATAAAAAGGATTGAAAGAGAAGAAATAGGAACTGCCTTGCCACGTTCATATCATGAGTTGCATTTAGTCATTTCTCTACCTGTGCCGTATCATACTTCCCCAGCAGATGTTCCCGTGAGGGTAAGGAGGGTGACTGAGAAGCGTTGCTTTGATGAGGGTGAGTCTGGGAACCAACAGTGGACAGATTTTTTTAAAAGCCTATGTGTCACTCTGCTAATTCATTGCTTTTTTTGGCTTCTTAAGTCCTGATTTGGAAGGAAAAGAAAGTTACCAAACATACTGCCAAAAAACAACACTCCCCAAAGACATGTCATCTCTCCCCGTACTTTAGGATGTCCCTCTCTTTCCACCTCCTTGAGAGGAAATTCAATTCCTCTTCCAACCAGGAATTCAGCCTGGCTCTGCGTTTGGGAAGCACGGGCTGGAGACTCTCGGAGGAGGAAGAGGCCACACGGGCAGACCTACGGCAAGGGCTGAGAACTGTGCCCGGGCAGGGAGCCCCTCACTGCACCACCCCTGCCCTGGGGATGAACCAACAAACAGCAAATTAGCGATGAGTATCTGTTTGCTTCAAAACTGGCACACGTATTGGCACAGCCAGGAACTTCTAACAGGTACGTCAGGACTTTTTCACATTCTCCTAACAGATAAATAGCTTACGTACATTCTCTCTCTTCCCCGCTACTGCTCCTACTGGTCTTCTCTTCTCATAAACCATTGGCCATTTCTAATGTGACAAAACAGAGCACAGGAACACATGCTGAGAATTACCCAAAATATAACAACATAATTAAAGAGGTTTAGAAAGGAAACCAGAAAGTGATAGAGACCTGGCATCAGCTGGCCACTAAGGACATGGGCAGCTCCGCCAGACATGCAGAATTTTAGCAAGTCACCCAGCCAGGCTTTCCAGACAGAGAAAGGCAAGGGCATTGAGACGTTTCTGTGTTGGCTTTCGTGTCTTTCTTTGGATGCTCGTAGCTCATGGTACTTATGTCAAATTAATACTGCTGACTATATATTCTGTATATTGAGGTTAAATAACTGACAGTGTCATGGCTGCTGGCCACTTCCCTAACCCTTCCCCTAAATAACTGGCCTTTTTTGTCTTTACTCCTCTCCCAGGAAATGCTGACATTTTTCCCGGAGTGGACACTATGTGCCATTCACTCAGCACAAGATCAGACACGCTCTCTTCCAGGCCGCTTCCTCCTTTCCCTCCCTTTGCTTGCACTGAGGGTGGACACCAACACAGGCACTGACTTACATCTGTACAGTTGGGACTGTAACGCGATGAGCTGCACAACAGCACGTGTTTTTTCAGTGCTTGTCCCGATTCCGCCGTTGGAAAATAACCTTATTTGCTTCAGTAAAGCTATAAGCTCAAGGGTGCGGTGGGCCCTGCTTCGGCAGCGCTCTCTGCCTCCCACACCGATCTGGTAGAACTGTTCACGTGAGGGCAGATGATTCAAGGAGGAAAAGTGGAAGAAGCGCGTCCTTTAAAAACTAGAGGTAATTTCTCCATGGCAGTTTCCCACTGCTTTCCATTTTTTTCCTTCAACCATGCACTCATTTTGAAAACGCATTGTTTAGAACAACCAAATTCTCAGAAGAATTTTTTTTTTTTTGCAATTCCCTTTTTCCGAAAGGTTTGCACGCAAACTGAGAATGTTCGGGTTTCCCGGGCAGTTGAACCTCGTCTGCTTGGGCAGAAGCCCATGATAGCTTACGTTATTTAGCACGGCATTATCCCATACTGTTTACTTACAGCTCGCTGAAAATAAGGGATGATGGAACACATTTTCCTGGGCACACCCTGACTTTATTCTTAGCAAATTGTTTACTATATTCTCGGCCTAGAAACTCACGTTACTCCGAGCCCTTTTTAAAAACTATGTGGCCAACTGGAACGGCCACTTTCAGCTGTGGGGAGAAGTTGACACTAACCCTTTCAGTACCTCCACTGGCTAGCAAAGGGGGCAACTTCAGAAGACAGCCTGGCCACCTCCTGGGAGACAGAGCTGCTGCAACGGGAGAGCAAGGAGAACAGAAGGAAAACAGGGATTTGCCAAATTCAGAGAATGAGGTTTGGGGATGGAGGAGTCCTCTAATAAAATAAACAGAAGATTAAATTCACCTCCCTCTTCTTCCATCTCCCATACATGCCTGCTTAGGAGAGAACCACGCTGTGCCTAGACGTTAGGACTAACAATGCCACAGCTCAGCAACGTTGCACAGACACAGGGGTCACATTTTGCTTCTGGCTGGACTCGAAGGAATCGTCCCTTTTCTCCCGAGGAGGTTAATGCTGCATCCTGGTGACCAGCACGGGTACCATCGGTACCGGCATGCACGTCCTTGTCACTGCACTTACAGCTCAGCCCGTGGCTACCTGCACAGGGACAGGAACGCTGGTCACGGGAAGCACCTCAGCTGTGCTGGGGGCCGTACCGTGGCCACGCGGAGCGGACGGCGCGTACCAACCCCGGGGAGGTTCTACAGGGACTAAAGCTGTACTAGAAATGAGACTCACATTGTGCTGCTACCATGAGGCGCTTCTCCACGTGCAAGTATAATAATTAAGAAAGCATCTTCTATCATCCTTCCAAACTCATCCGAACCACAGCACTAAATATGCTGTAAAACACAGGTGTCATTTTTAAATGGAAACTTTGAGTTTCTTATTAATAAGAAACTTCTTATTTTTAAATGGAAACTTTGAGCATCACAGGGACAAGTTTTGTAACTCTCTTTTACAAGTTAGGAAGCTTGACTACCCAGAATTAAAACAAAGTGTTAGAAAAAAAGTCCATTTTATATTCATACACGTATGTATTCATAGACATCCGTGTGCACGCATGTGTGCAGTCAGCCCTGTGCCTCTGAACAGTACTAGGTCACTCACACAGAAGTTTGCCTGTATTTCAATCAGGTGCAACTCCTTCTCCCTGCTCCAGACAACGCCCATGGACACTGCTGCAGGTCCAAGTGTATCTCTTCCCTGGTTATATTTACAAATGGATTATATTTACAAAGAGAAACTAAAGTGAAACAGCATAGTCTCACTTCAGACTAGGTTTGGCTGCTGTAGTGCTCCTTTCTGAAGTTTGGTAAGTCTACACCCTATATTTTTCCCCAGACTGCTTGTCACGTCTGCAGTACCATAAATCTGCTAACCTTTCCTACCACTTCTGCTGCTAATTAGGCTTCGTCAGGGTTTTCCCTCTTACACTCCCTAGGTTAGATAAATGCAGTGGCAGCTAAGCGTGCTGTAAGAACCACGGTTATCAGAGCAGTTCCAGTGGTCACGCTAAACAGGTGATAATAACAGTGGGAGTATTTTGGCAAAAGAGACTTGTGTGGACACTGCCAGCGAGTCAACAAATCCTACTTAGCGTTCCCTAAGTAGTCCCCATAAAATATTTCAGAGAAAGAAAGAGAAATAATAACTTCTTGTCCTTTTGGGGGGGCGGGGGGGCGGGGGGGGGGGGAGAGGCGACATGACACCAACCAAACTACCCTGCCCCCACTGAACCTGGGGTGTATCTAATAGTATAAAAGCCAGAAGGTATTTCTTTTAATTTCTAGAAAACCCCCTCCAAAAGTATATTTAAGAACTACTAGCATTTCAGCAAGAGTTGACAGTTACTGAAAGCTACAGAAGCAACAGCCACCACAAAACTTGCCTGAAAATATAATAATAAAAATAAAAGTTAATTTACGTGTGTCCTTTATTAGAGCGATCTCTATAGCCAGAAATGAGATGGCAGCATACCACAGCTAATGCAAATATTATAGCCAAATGTATTTGTGGTAACAGATTTAAAAGAGAAAGAATGAGAGCTGATGTGCAGATGATCTGTAAAAGATTCGAATACTAATAAAAATTGGGGGGGGGAGGGAGGGTAGAAGGAGGGGTGGGTAAGAGTGTTAATCATTATTTCATGAGGCCTGTATTCACAAAGCAATTTTTTACAGATGGTTGGAGGTATTTCTCAGCCCTTAACTGACAGGAATACAGGAGGCTCAGAGGCCTTAAGCAGCAATTCTATTCATAGGCCCTTAGCCTTTATATAATTGTATTAAGTGCAGTAACAGACGTAAATTAACATGCACTGACCCCACACTCCTAGCAATGTATGCCTTGACCTTTTAAAAAACCTCAAGAGTAGTACTAGTTTAATATTTGATACGTCCTCTTTTGGGGGAGATTAAATGCTGGTCTAGGATGTGTATGTACTTGAGGCTCTAACAGGCCTTTTCCATCTTTGGCTACGAGGATCTGTTTTTCCTTCCTATCTTTAAATAAGCAGACTTTGTCTATTTTGGTGGTAAACTAGCTGATACCAGTAAAGCACTGCTAAGCTTTATGGGTCCTAATGAAGTGTTCGACCTAAGTCAGGTGGCAACGCAGCCCCTAACCTCTGAAGACATCTGCCCATAATGGCAGCTTCCTGAAGGAAGACATTTTTGTTGTTTTGCAGCAAATCGTACATCGCAATTCGTGGGCAGATAACAGCCGTCGAGGAATTAGATGCCAAAATGAAAGGACAAAAATGGACTTCTTGCAAAAAGCCTTCCTATGCATGTTATTTATTCATAAATTGAATTTAAAATTTAAAATACAGTAAATGTAAGGAGACTTTGCTGTAGTTACTTATCTATAAACTTTTAATTTTGTAACTGGAATGTATTCCCTCTTTCTCCAAAATTGCCAGGTCTGAGAACAGAGCAGGGGACGATCACTAATCACGACTGAAAACAAGGGAATGTTTCATTGTTTTACTAGGAGGGGGTCCTTTTGCTTTTAAAACACGTGCTGTTAATTAGTTTGCCTCTCAGTTTTCTACCTCACGATTACAGTGGTAGGCAGAAAATTGTACGAGCTGTCTCAAAGATCATGGATTTAAAAAAAAAAAAAAAAAAAAAAAAAAAGAGAAGAAACCTACGAGACAAAAACTACCAGAACTGCAAATGTCGGACAATGCATTTAACTGTGAAGTCAAAGAGAACGTTAACTAGCGAATAAGGGAAGAAAGACGAGGTAAAGAAGGAGATTTTAGGCAAAGCCCCCTAATATTTTTTCCTCCCTGCCTTCTTACAACGACAGGTTTCACTCGAAATCAGCGCGACGGCCTTTTTTCTAGAGCATTGATACAAACTTGAGGTGGATTTTGCCGCCTCTTTCAAGGCCCTCAGCCCTCCTCTGCCAACCCGAGCGCTCCCCCGGGGTGGGCGAGGGGTGGGGGCCTGTACCCGGGGGGTGGCAGGTGCTGCCCTGGGCCCCGTCTGGGCTGAGGGCCCTGGCCTAAGGCTGCGTTAGGCCAGGCCTGGCTGGAACCACCACCGGGGTCAGAGCAGAGGGTGGCAGCCGGGGAGACGGGTTGGGGGGCTGCAGCCCGGACGGTGCCCGGGGAGGGGCCCGCAGCCCCCCAACGCGTGTTCCCGGCCTGTGTGAGGGCCCCGAGCCCCCCGCCTCGGCCCGAGGGAGCCCCGGGGATGTGGGGGGGAGCCCGCTGCGGCGCTGCTCTCACCTTCCCGCCGCCCTCGCTGCTCCCCGGGAGCCTCCGGCCTCGACGGCGCGGTCGCACCTGAGGGGAAAAGGCAGAGGGAGAGGAGGGTTAAGGGGGGGCTCCGCTCCTCCCCGACTCACCTGGCTGCGCCTCGCCCTGAAGGCTGGAGGGGAGCGCAGAGCTGCCCCCACGCACACAGACACACACCCCCCCCCGTGGAGCCCCTCCAGGCCCGCAGCAGAGGGACGAGCGGCCCGGCCGCTCCCTCGGGGGAGGCGAGGCCAGCCCGGGGCGAGTAGAAAGGCGAGGCGGTGGCGGCCCGGATCGCCCGACGTGTCCTAACTTCCCTGCTGCGGGTAGAGACCTCGGAGGCCCGAGGGCAGGGAGAGGGGCAGGGCGGCGGGGGGGAGCTGCCCCGTGGAGCTGCGGCGGCTGCGGGACGCGGCTGGGGGTAGCCCCCGAGCAGAGAGGAGCGGTCCCGGCTCCCTCCTTCCCCCCTCCCTCCCTCCCTCCCGCAGCACAGCAGCAGCAGCAGCCCTTAGCATGGCAGCAACAGTTGGCTGGCAAAGGTAAAGAGACGTGGAGCTGCACCACCGTGGCTCGGATTTCCACTCGCGCCTGAGCTGCTCCCCCCCCAAATCACTCGTGGTTTCAATCCTCTTGAGGGACGGCGGTAGGCAGGGAGGAGAGAGGATGCTTTTTTAGCCTTAGCTTGGCTGATCCCTCTTACCACTTCTCTTTTCTTTTTTACCAAGTTCCCTCTAGTACCTTGCCTCTCCCTTTAAAATATGCTCACATGAATAAAACCCCCGTAAAGAGGTTTGCTGGCGACCGGAAAGGACAAATACCTTTTTTTCCCCCCTCTAAATAGAAGAGGATAAATAATTATGAAAATGCGAGTCTACTTGCAAGATGTTGTGACCCTTCCACCTATGTTTTCATCAAGCCAGCCAGTGCTCAAGCTACGTGTCCTGAGCAAGAAGGAAAGGAGGGAGGGGAGCAGCGAGGTGCTTTTCCTTCGCCTTCTTTCCTCGCTTATCCCTTAGCCGGCCTTTTACTCTTTTCTAAAGTGCAGGCAGGTCTTCAAAATCTCTTTTATCTCTCGAGAAATATTAACTCTTAACCTCGACTGTGGTCCTCGCCCGATCTCTCCAATGCAGGCTTCCCTGAAATGCAAGATCAGCCCTTTCTCAGCCGGATCTCCCTCCGTGCCGCTGTCGGGGGAGCAGAGGGGAGAGCCCTTCTAGTTTCTAACAGTTGAGACATTCGATCGCCCCCCCACCTCCTTTTTATTTTACAGCCGGGCGAACCATAGGCCCCTGTGTTGCGTCAAGCGGCCACTCTGCTACCAACTTGCTGCTCAGATCTTGTCTCTTTTCACGAGGCTGATCTGCACGGACAGATCTGCTCTTAATCGCTCCTTCTTTTGGGGGGCGGCAAGCAGGGAGGATTTCTCTTTGCTATTTATTTCTTGCCCACGGAATCCGGGCTGGTAATTACTGCAAAGAGAGGGAAAATGCAGCTTCCCCAACTCCTGCCTGAGATGCTCTCAGTGCTGTGTGCATGCACAAGGCAGTTTCAGAACCAGAGAGCTGGTGCTGATGCTGCTTTGCTCGCTTGCAACCACATCGTCCAAAAGCATCGCCTCGGCTGGGTTTTCCCCCGGATTCCGCCTTTTTTACCCTTTTCGGGGGCACTAGCTTTTGGGGAAAGAGTGATCGGAGAGATCGCCGGACTGCAAGTTGCTTAAAATCAGGTTGGAAGTGGGCAGGGGGGAGGGAGGCGCCTTTGGCAAGCGCTTCCATGGTGCATCTCCTGCTAACTGGGGTCTCCCCCAAACCGCGGCGGATCCGTGCGCCTCCCCCTCCTCCTCCCTCCCTATTATTTATGGGGTGATCCCAGTAAATCCCACCCTCCCCCCCTCGCAATAAGCCGAGGCGCCCGATTACAGAGCATTTAATGAATCGCTCCGAAGATTTTTTTTTTTATGAATTAATCTCGATCAACTAGGACACCCATATTTTTTAAACGCGGCTATGCCCTGGAAGGACGGGAGGGGGGAGAAAGGTGAGGGTAGGAGAACTTTTAGGAAGTTTTATTCTATTTTTATTTTTCCATTAATGAAATAAAAACCGCCATACAGTTATCCGAATAAACGTGTGATCTGCTCCGTTAGGCAAAAGTCGATTAAAAAGTTAGGCTAGTAGGCGACGGTGAATATTTGGACGTCTGGGGGACCAAGCGGAGTAGGAAAGGGGGAAAAGGGTGTTTATTTCTCTCGCTACATATATATCTAGAGAGACACATATATACACTCACAGCATGGGGGGGGAGGGGGGGGGCCGGACGGGGGAAAGGGAAAGGTGCCAGGAATTAATAATAGAAGCCCACAGAGTCTAGATAAGTCCAAGGCTCGGCGATCGCAGCTGCTGCTCCTTCGGCGAAAGCGCCCTCCGCGAATGCTTTTTGGGGTAAGGGCTTCCCGGGTAGGTAGTTATGTACAGCAAGCCCAGACCGCAAAAAGATTCGCGAAGGACAAAGTCTCCCGCGGCTTCCTACATCCATCCATCCGGCTGCCACCACAACATCCACAGGACCCACGGGCGATCGGCTCCGCCATCCCCCGCCACGCCGTGTCCCCACCCCCCATCCCCACCAAGTCCCGCTGCGAAAACCCGGGACCCCGCCAGGGCGAGGCGGCGGTGGGGAGGGGAGGGGAGATGGGGGGGGTGGGGTGGGGGGGGTCCCACCGCCGTCCCCCTTCCCCCCCCACCCCCCCCCCCCCCCTCGGCGGGGCCGCGGGAGCGTGGCGGAGCGCGGCGTGTCCGCGGCCCCGCTCCGCGCGGAGGCTCCGGCGCTGGGCACGGGCGCTGCGTAAAGAGAAAACTCTCCCCCCTGAGCGCTAAATAAATAGAGAGCAGGCGGGCAGCTCATTGGTGCGGGCTAAAATCGTCACCCACCAATCAGGCGGCGCCTCACATTGCCTAGTTCGGCTTTTTTTTTTTTTCCCTTTTTTTTTTTTCCCTTTTTTTTTTTTTCTTTCCCGAAAGGAGGAGAGGAGAGAGAGGAGAGGAGAGGAGAGGAGAGGAGAGGAGAGGAGAGGAGAGGAGAGGAGAGGAGAGGATGAGGAGAGGATGAGGAGAGGATGAGGAAAGGAAAAAAGGAAGGGAAAGAAAGAAAAAAAAAAGCAAAAACAAAAAGGGAGAAAAAAAAAAAAAAGCCCTCCCTATGTTTAATTAGTCACCTAATCCGCGACAAGAGCACGTCCGAGAGCGCGGCCGAGCCAGCCCAGACCCCCTCCTCGTCCCTACCGCCCCCCCCGCCCAGCCCCTCTCCGGGAAGCCGCTGCCAAAGGGGCGCCGTTAAACCGAGGACCAGCCCCGTCGCCGGGTCCCCCCGGGCGCGGAGCCGCTGCTCCCCCCGGCGGGGGCGCCCCGGGGCTGCCCGCCACCTCCCGGCGGGCAATCGGGGACATGGGGGACCCGCCGCTGACTCCCCCCCTCCCCCCCCCAGCACGGCGAGGGGAGCCAACCAGCCCCGAGGGGCGACCCAACCCGGGGCGGCGGGGGGGGCGGGACGCCCCCTCCCCTCCGCTCCTTCGCGCCGTAACACCGTCGTGGGCGCTGAGCCACCCCGGCCACCGCCGTCGGCGGGGACACCCGCTTGGTAAAAGTTTCCAGGACATGTCACTGAACTCCAGAGGTCTTCTCCTGAAAGCCTGCGGGGAACCAGCGGCCCCGCCAGCGCCCGGCGGCAGCGGGACCAAGAAACACACGTCCACGGCCACGTCCACGCCGCGTCCCGCCCGCCTTGGGGCAGATCCCCGCGGGGCACCGGAGGGGACTCGCACCTCGGCCCGAAACTCCAGAACTTGCAAGTCCACCGCTTGCCCCGCGGCGGCACCGGGGTCCCGCGCGAACGGCGCGGGGAAACCCACGCGAGACACCTCCGCGCCAGTCCCAGCCCGCACCGCCGCGGCTCCCTCCCTCCCTCCCTCCCTCCCTCCCTCCCTCCCTCCCCTCGCCGGCACCGGCGCTCCCGCCCGCCACGACGCCCCGCGCCCCCCAAGCCCCCGGCGAGCCCAGCGGCAGCGGCAGCGGCGCGGCGGAGCGGAGCGCGGGCAGCGCGGGCAGCGCGGGCAGGGCGGCCGGGGCAGCGCAGGCAGCAGAAGTTTGAAAATCCCCAGCACTTACCTGGCGGGGCGCGTCCCTGGCCGCTCCGGGGAGTCCCGCGCGGGGTGCAACCATCAAACCATCACCAAGAGTGTTTTGGGGTTTTTTGTTGGGTTTGGGGGGTTTTTTTGCTTTTTTTTGTTGTTGCTTTTTTTTTTTTTTTTTTTTTAGAAAGCCCAAAAGCAAAGCGTCCCTTCCTCCAGGTATGTATATAAGTTACTGTACTGTGTGGGAGGGTCACGATCTCACTAGGTGCAGAAGATTCCCCAGGATTAACCCCTCCTCTCCCTTCCCCTTCTGCAACTTGTTGAGGATTTTATCCACACACACACACACACACACGCGCGGGCACACGCACACACACGCACACACACGGACGGGAGAGCAAGGAGAAAGCGAGCTCCGCGGAGTCCGGCTGCCCCCCGACGCCGTTGTGATTGGATGGTCTTTTCATGGAAGAGGGGACGTCTCAAGTCGAAGTCACGATTTCTCCTCAGTTTGGAACCATCTGTGACTGGAGCCATGACGCAGCCAGAGCACATTACTCACTTTTACAGTCACGACTTGGAAATCCGTGCAGTTTCCAACCAAAATTACACCGCCACCATTGAATTATTTAATAGGATCCAGTTAAGGGTAATCTTATGCATTGTGCCAAGAGAGGCAACGATCTAGGAGGGGAGGGCTGGGAAGGCGAGGGAGGGGGCGAGGAAGGAGGGCATTTCTTGTTTCTAATGACTGTTTTATAGCGATATATTAAGAGTTGCAATGATTGGCTACACGTGTTGTAAGGGGATTTTTTTGCTTTAAAAAAAAAAAAAAAACCAAACGACCAAACAAACAAACTAGATCTCGGGTCCGCTTGTAAATACGACCACGCAAGCTCGGGGAAGGGACGGTTTAGACACGAAGGGCAGCCGTGGGTGGAGTACCGTGCTGTGAATTCAGGCGCTGGTGGTTGATTAATTGCAAGAAATGATGTCTTTTGTGTGCCTAGATTAGAGCCATTGCGGGCGGGCTGGGCCGGGAGGTGCCCTCACCCCCCAGCCCCCTGTGCCGTGCTACCCTGGTGCTCATGGCTGCATCATGCCATTGTCTGCAGGATCCGCAATTCTTGCCGGGCTTTGTGTGGTAGGTGCACCATTTTCTAAGCTTGCTTTTACTGCGAGGCTACGGCCAAACGTGCCGAGGGGAAAGCCGCTGCCTTGGCTATTGTCTGCCTTGGGCGTTTTGCCACCCCTTGCAGGGCTGAGGCTGCGGCGGAGCCCCCCTCCACGGCGGTTTCGGAGGGATACCGTGGTGCGGGATCACGGGGG
Organism: Strix uralensis; assembly: GCF_047716275.1. NCBI lineage: Eukaryota > Metazoa > Chordata > Aves > Strigiformes > Strigidae > Strix > Strix uralensis. The sequence continues at coordinate 3,490,819 of NC_134000.1, forward strand.
GTAGGGGGGAGGAAGGGGGGGGGGGGGGGTGCATGGGAGCGCCGGGCGGTGTTTCCGTGTCTCTTTTAATGCAATCTGATGACATGTCTTTGCTAGCCGGGATGCCCCTGAGCCTGCATGCTCAGAGCCTGGCGGGAACTTCCCCGGCTCCCAGGAGCGGTGAGGGGGTGCCGGGCGTTCGCAGCACCGAGGTAACCCTACAGCTCCCTGCTCCGCACACACCACAACAATCCCCCGCGACTTCGCCTCTAATTCAGTCATTCCACCAACTCAGCTGGTGAGGATGTGACTAAGGACGCGAAGGACGGGCAATAATAAAAACAGACACTCGCACACACACGATCTGCGGAAGGTGTGAGCACTTAGAGGGGAAAAATGAGGTGGGAGGAGAAGGGGTGAGTCCAAATAAAGCAACCTATAGCCTCTTATTTTGCGGAGCACCATCATCAGGTACAGGCTCTTTCAAACGCGCGGGCGGGAAGGGCGGGCGGCGCCGCGCCGGCGGGGAAACCTCCGCGGGAGAAGCCGCTGCTCCCGGGCGGCGCTGCGCGGCCCCCGCCCGCCGGCCACCGGCCACCGGCTACCGGCCACCGGCTACCGGCCACCCGGGCCGCCCGCCGCCGCCGCGGTGGCGGGTTCAGCACCGGGGCGCGGACAGCTCCCGGCGGCCGCCCGGCTCTCCCCCCCCCCTCACCGCCCCCCCCCCCGGCCCGGCCCCCCTCGGCAGGCGAAAATAGAGAGGGGGGCGGGTGGGGAGAGGGGCTCAATAGCGCCGACAGAGAGAGCGAGGGAGAGTTGCAGCTCGCTATTGATTCAGAGATTTACCGACAGGGTGATTCCCCTTTCTGCAAGAATTCCCTGTCTCCGGGCTCCGTGCATGCACCAAATTCTTTCTGTAGACGAGTCAACCCCTCTCGCTTTAGAAGAAAAGTAGAAAGGAAAGGGGGGAAAAAATGAATCCAGGCATGCATAAAAGAAAGACAAGACTCACAGCCACTCTCTGCACCATGCACAGGAAAGATCACTACTTACCCGAACGGGAACTCCTCGGTTAGGGGAGGGAGGGGGGAGGGGGGGGGGGGGGGCGAGGGAAGGGGCGGGGGGGGGAATCCAACAATTAATTTCCAGACAGGAGTTGGAAAAAAATACTGCGGTGATGTCCAGGTTTTCTTCCACCCGCGCTCGCTTTTTATACAAGTGCAACCCTCTGTCTATTTCTGGAACGCGATCAAAACCCTGATGCTATTTTTAGCAGGTACTGGGGAAAAAAATCCACACACAAAGGCATTTCGCTGGAACGCTACGTCCAAAACATTAAATGTGCATTAAGTCTGCCCCCCTACACCACAACCACCCCAACCACGCACCCCCCTACCCCAGCTTCTTTCTGCACCACCATCCACAGTTGCTTTAGGTGCATCATTGCAGAGAATTTAAAAAAAAAAAAAAGCAAACACAAACAACAAAAACACCCCCCACACCAAAAACCCCAAACTGACCGCCTTCCATGCTGTCCTACTGCACAACCCCCTAATCCACAGTTGTGTTGAGTCTGTCTCTGCCTCTCTGCCTGTTGCCTTGCAAGCATTATTGTGTCTGTCTTCTTGCAGTGTCTTTATAAAGTGGGCTTTGGAAAAAACACAACCACCACCATGCACCAGTTTGCCATCGTGCACAAATGTGGATTTCAGGCAGGGATGTTTGCTTTGCCGAGAGACAGAGATGGTTTCATACAGTGAATTGCACCCAGCACAAAGAAGGGTTGTTTTTTTAAAAAAAATTTCTCTCCTCCCCGCCCAGTGCCTTTCCCCCCTTAAAAAATCCTTTGTTTGGAGAATAAAGGATCTATAAATATATATATGAAAAAAAAAAAGGGTGTGTGTGTGTTTGCGTTCTAGTAATTCACTACGAGGGGGGACTGGGGAAAAAATAGCATCATTAGGGCTTGCAGGCTGCAAGGAGCCAGCCTGAGACTCCTTTGCAAGGCTGCGTCAGTTATCAGCTATTGACGTCACGTTCAGATTCTCCTCTTCAGAGGCTCTAGTTCATCATAAAAGATGTCTGTGCTTGGAGCTTTGTGCTTGCAGTAAGGCACTTCAATTCGAGGAAAAGAGTTAATTAGCAAGCCCCATGTTTTGTGCTGTGCAGCTCTCTGTACAGTTGCAGAAAAATCCTGAGGGGTGTGCATATGTGTGTTTGTAAGAGAGGGAGAGGACAGGGGGGGGAAAAAAAAAAAAAAGAATATGCGCTGGGGACAGGGAAATATTTCTTAAAAAACACACACATATCCCATGCAGAAGCACAGGCAGGGAGAGCAATCTGCATAGCCAGACCTTGCAAGAACATCTCCCCCCCTCCTTCCCCCCCTCCCCTTCTCGTGGTTAGCAATTTTAACAAAAAAAAGCAATTTGGATAAAAATCTCAGGTTTTGGAATATTTGTAAGGCAAACAGCATGGGGGTAGCTGAATATATTTAAGCATCCTTTCTTTCTCTCTCCCCCTCTCGCCCCCCCCTGCCTCCCCCCCCCCCCCCCCCCCAATACGACCAACAGCAGCAGCAGCAGCTAGTCCCCCTACCATCTTACACTTGTATTTGGCTACTGTAGCAAAAGACAGATATTGATAAAACCAGGATTAATTCTGTATATTTGTCAGGCAAACAGCCCCGTCTCCTAGAATGACGCAAATAACAGATTCTATGGCTCTGGCTTTCTATATTCTGCACCCACGCACTCTGCTTGGTCTCCCACGGAATCAGCTACAGAGAGCAATGATCCAGATTATACAGAGAGAGGGTGGGGGAAAGGGAGAGAATAACAAATGAAATTGCAATTAAAAATGATAATGCTGCTGTAGTCTGGACGCAACTGGCTAAACCTGAGCTTGCAGAGAGGCACACACAGACACCCCCTCTCACCCCCGAGCCCCCTGCCCCAAATCCAGGCATCAATAGAGACCAGACAAAAGAGAAACGTCTGGCTGACAACTGCGGGGTTTATCTGGCCAGGAGAGGTATTTCCTTTAGGCACCACACCTTTCCCAGCTCCCATTAAGCAAAACACATCTCTGAAACGACCTCGCTCGCCACTAAGTGTGTGAAGAGGGGACAATTAACACCTGCAGCCCGGGAGGGGAGGGGGGCCACCAGGAGCCCCTCCACGCTCCCAGAGGAGCTAATGAGGACCTTGAAGAGCAGGTCGTCTTCCCCGTCTCCCAGACACAAAGGGACGCAGACTCTTTCTTAAAATGCCTAAAAAAAGGCAAGCGCAAAGGGCTGTTGCTATTTTTAAAACACATCTCTCATTTGTTGGAAAATGGCACTAAAAGCATTAACCAACCTCCCCGCCCCCGGGGACAGGCTCAGCCGCACACGCCAGCACCCGAGGGAAAGCCAAGGTTTGCGGGACCGTTTCTTCCCCAGGTGAGTATCGAGAATCCCCTGCTACACCCTGCCCACCACCAGCCCCCTCACACCGTGCATGAAGAGAGGAACAAAATGCCGGGGCAATCAAGAAGCCAGTAAGTTATTTACTGTCTAATCTGTACACACACATTCCTTATTTATTAACTCACTTAATTATTACCAACTTCTTTCGCAGACAATGAATTTCCTAATGTTAATAAACTGCAATCAATGAGGTAAGGCTGTTTCCCCCTCTCCCTCTCTCTCTTTGAGCCAGACAATGCCATTGCCAACTACCGCTACCGCTACAGCAGCACCCGGGGAGGTGTGTGTGCATCACACCCCTATATGAGATCACATTGTGGGCACTGCCAGGCTGGGGGAGATAAATTAAGCATTTAAAATGACTACACGCGCTCCCTGGTAGAAGCGAGCAGACGCATTGTCATTCACACATCTCCGCACGCACCAGCCACGAACCCATCTTCCCAGGACTGGGAGAGATGTTGCTCTTCAGATCTGGAAGAAAAACCCAGCTTAAACTGTGTTTTCACTGTATACACCTGGAAAGTCAGCCTTTACAGCAGCAGGAGCCCAGAAGCCAGAAGGAATACCACAGTAGGGAAAGACCTTATACCAAAGACAGATCTTGCCATCTCAAGACTCCAGACAGAGAGCCAGCCACAAAACATACCTTCTTCGAGGAGTTGCAACGAAGCTCATCCTGGGTGAATAAAAACGATAGGCCACTCAGGAGTTTAAGGATGGAGGTGTGCACACCTAAACTGCCTTCTGCTGCTCAGACCCAAGAGTGTTCAGACAACCCACGGCCTACTGCGGAGGGAGGGGATGGCCATCTCCTCTCTTCCCTCCCGCACAGACCCTAAGAGCTTTGCATTTCTCTATAGTGTTCACCTCTATGCATGTGAACAGAGAAAAGCTGTTGAGCTTTAGCTTTTCTCTGTTGCAAAGAAAAGGCATCAACATGGTGGTGTACAAAGGATGATCTCGGCAGCGGCAGGTCGCTGGCAGGCCCTGCGGCTCCTGGACCTCAGGCCCTCCCCAGCCAGGCAGATGCCTGGAATTTCCTCCCTGTTTCCCATCCTCAGCACTTCCTTGCAGTCACATGTGTGGTTTTTTTCCTCAAGTCTCAATCTTAGTGAAAGAACTAAATCTTTCTACCAAAGGCTTCGACAAGTTCTTCTGGACGCTGTAGTACCATCTCCCAACCTCAATTTCACAAAAGCAGCCTGCCTCCTCCTTTGCTCTCTGTTTCTCCACCCAAATGTGTCATCTCCTTCTCAGCAGAGCCATCTCCTGTCTTGCCTGTCTGCTGCTAAAGGCTTGGTTGGAGCAAAGTCCAGTGCCCAGGGAATCTCTGGCTTAAAAAAAAAGAAATGGAAACTATCCAAACTGGAAGGAACGTTTGGCAGGCGATCGTGTACCAAACAGCAGTTCCCACTTCTCCTGATCATTAGAAGCACTAAAAGGAGAATTTATCTTCTATCTTGATATTTTAGTTATCAGCAATCTCCTTGTTTCCAAACAATTAAGCCTCCCTACCAATGAAGTCTTAATGAAAGCAATGGATCCTGTAATTTTTCCTCCACTGAAAAGTAATACTGCTGACACGGGCTGAAGCAGTGTCGCGCCCATCAGCCTTTCACTTAGAGCTCCTGGAGACAGGGCACATACCATCTGTGTATTGGGCTGTCCTCACCCTTGGAAATTTCCCTTCCAAACTCTGCCCTGATGGACAGTGGCACCCATTGGGATACTCCTATTAGTAGTAGCAGTTAAATATTAGCCTACACAAAATTTCTGCCCAAAACAACTATGAACTGCCACTTACAAAGCAGTTTAGTTTGCAGTTAAAGCTATTGTAGCGGTATTCATTACTTGTTTGGGTTTTTGATTAAGCAAGTTCAAGGCTCCATCTCTTTCTCATTTTGGCCCAGAAGACAGTTTTCACCTTCTCTCTTCAAGACAAGGATCAGCCAGAGGGAGAACCGCAAAATGAGGGGAAAACAGCCTAACGATGTTTTGCTGAAGTATGAGTGTTATCTTCTCAGAGCCTTGGAGTTCTGCTGACCAGTCAGTCGGGGACCGATTCATTAATATAGAGGCTCTAACATACTCTCCTAACCCAGTCTTACTCCCACAGACAGTTGGAGTCTGCTCTTGGCCTAGTTCACCTGGGCAGCTGAATGACATGTGGTGTTTTCCAAACATAGGGAAGGCAGAAGACAACTGGAAACAGAGTGAAGTGCCACCAAGATATACCAGGAGCTCACAAAACACCTCCGCTTTCTGAATATAATTCACCTGGTATCAGGGCAATCAATAACTTATACTAGTTAACTCTTGTTACAGGAAAACGTAGTACCCAGAGCAATCACACTGAAATGGAAATAAATTAGAGCAATATCTATTCAACAATCTACTGGCTGTTATAGGTGGCAAAGCATAAGCTAGTGAGAGGACCTGAAGAAGAGTAATTGCTAGTTAAAGCAGAGGACTAGGATCTCTTCTAATCACAAATTTGCCACAGCAAATGTTGATCTGAGATTTCTCATGGAAAGGTTTTTTCCTGGAATATTTTTGAGGTTCTCTTCAAATTTTAGGTGAAGTGCCCATGGCTTTGTGCTTGGTTTATCCACCCTTGAAATGAAGATAAGACGATACCTACTTACCTAACCAGGATGCTCTTGAAGATATCTATAGCATTGAGATAATCAATAAAAGTTATCAGTAAGAAGACAGCAACATAAATAATCAGAGAGATCAGAGCATACAAGGAAGCACAAGGGGGAAAAGAGTGCTTTTCCTCCAACATGAGAATGAGAGGCTGTGCAGTATGTTAGTAAAGAAAGTCTCACCTGTGTCAGAAGGTCGAGGACTATTAAGACTTGTGACTTCGACTTATGGAAGTTTTGGAGAATCTGGATGCATAGACCATGAAACCAACAAAATAGACAACTCACGTGCTAAGGTCATCTCCACAGATTGCGTTAATAAACACTTTGAACAGTTTGGGGTTGAAATGCCAGTTATCTTTAGCTTTTCTGTTTACATTATAGAGATATGTCATGGCTATAACATGTACAAGGACAGAAACTGGATCTTCCTCCAACAGCTGCAAAATCAGACCCTAGAGACATACTTCTATGTAACAGGGTTGAAAGGAAGAAAACCATTAGCGTAATGAAGCTGGTGGAAAAGAGTACTAAGGTCTCAATATTGAGGATGATATCAAAAGAAAATCATACCACTTTTTAATAAAAGCTGACCCTATGGAAGAAATACAGTGAACAGGCATCATACTTCAGAGCATAACTTTTGAGGAATTCTGCTATGAATTTGATAAGCCTTTACACTAAGATTTGATTTTCATTAGCCTTTAAAATGGAACTTTTCATGAACAAGACCCATGATCTTCAACATAATGTGCACACATATCTGGCAACCACCTTGAAGAAAGAGTTATAAACCAGAACAAAAGGATAAGGCAACACTTTGAGGTGCATTATACAGGATCTTGTGCTGGCAGAAAAAAGAGAAGGCAGTGATGAAGAAATGCCAAAAATCTGTGTTAGTCTTTACCTCAAGCTAGCCAGTATCACAGCCAGTGGGAGAGAATGGGATATGAAGTGGGGTGATATTAAAGTAATTTAGGAAGAATTTATTTACTGACATAGTAGAAGATGAAGCCAAAGGATCCAGTCAAAGAAAAAAAAAAAATCAAGTTCTCTCAAGGAAGAAGACAGTGGGGTGAAAAAAGAAAATACATTCATTTAGCTTCATTTCATATATGGTGAGGTGAAAGACAAGGTGAGATGCCTAGGGTTATGAAGAGACGGCCTTGTGAGCTCTTATCCTGACCTTTGATGCTCCTGTAACACCTGTTCTTTCCTAATTTGTTGCCTCTGATATGTTCTTCCTTCTAACGTAATTTTTGATAGCCAGATTGAACTACTCAGCCAGAAAATCCAACGGACATTCAAACCAGGACAGGATGGCAATTGTATTTGTCACTTCTCTACTTACCTTTTGGGGTAAGAAAAATCTCAGATTCACACCGTTCAGTAGTTCTGGCATTCCTATCTAGCTAGAGCCCGAATTTCCAGAAATCCGCATTCAGTAGGGCAGAAACATCTGGCAAAGTAGTTTCCAATAACATCAGGGAAAATTAAAACATGAATGGAGCACGAGATCTAGATCACACATGACTTTTTGTCTGAACATCTATTTTTATCACCAGTTCACATTTATGGACTGCGTGCTAATAGCAAGTTCAACCCTATAAATGGCACCAAGACCCAAGCTGTTTCTGCTTGGATCCAAGCTGTCTTTGCTACGCACAGTTTACAAATTAAGCCAATGGTTCCCTGACTGTGACTGGCAAACCATCAGCGTGTACAGAACTTGTGGAAGTCCCAGGAGGACCAGCTGGCCAAGCAGCAATGGCTTTTATTTCCCCAGCTGATGAAGCTTCTCTATAGAAACTTACAATACTTCTCTTCCTTTTCCTTTGCCAAATAAATGACTACGGCTATTGGTACACGATGTTGCTTGATCATGAATTGGAAGGCGGTAATTCATGTGACTGGGCACGGGAGTGGAAACATCTACAAGTTTTTCCTGTTAAGGCGTGCTTCAGTTCCCCCAGGGAAAAACTGTGACAGCTACTGGACTAACAGCTATCACTGAGAAGACAAGACGTGCCATGAAATTAACAGGAAGAAGGACACACCTAAACCCTCGGAAGAGTAGAGGCCCTCAAGAGAGTCTTCAGAAACACCGCCGCACTGCATACACCTGATCACACCACTACCTTCAGGCAGCGGATGGCCAAGGCGTGTAGTGGAACCACAGTGGTTTTCTTCCTCTTGTCCCCTCATCAGAGGGCCCACCGAAGCAAAGGATGGGTGGCAGCTGCGTCTCTGTTCCTTGCTGTGGCTACATTTACATTCTCTTAATGTCAGGAGGCGTGTATTAATACTGACCCCGCTCACGATGTGAACTGGATGGGGAAGTGAGTATCATACATAACTTACTGGGTATTAGTGGGATATCTGGAGATCCATGGATGAGCAACAGAGAAGTGCAGGCTATTATCACATTGCTATAAACGCCTTCTGCAGAGCCAGCTGATGAAACACATACACTTCTGCAAATCCCTCACAGATCATCATTTTGGTGCTGCTTTTGCAGTAATTGCAATTATTGTAGGACTATATGAACAGAGATACAAAGTCTGAATTATATTCCCTGTAATGATTTTCTGAGTAGTTCAAGGTTTGCATATAAAAGCTATCCTGAGTTGTTGTTCAAGACTGACAATGAGTACTTAGCTAAATTTAGAAACGTGTTAATTCTTTTTTACTTCAATATTGTATCAGTTGCTTGCTCCTTACATTAGCAACACATGTTAAACTTTCAAACGCAAGCCTTATTACTATATTTTGGCAATTGTAGATTAAGCTCCCATTCTATTGGGTGCCGTGCAAACACAGAATCAAAAAGTAACCATGTGGAACGTTCCAGCGGGGACCCAACACCTGAAAACAGAGGTTAGGGCATTAAAATAAAGCTGATCCTTCTTCAGGGCGGGAGGAAAAGAGAAATAATGACAGATTATATCATTGCTACCTAACCACCCACGATGTGGCGGGTACTGTACAAAATAACGAACAAGACTCAGACCCTGTCCCATGAGGTTACAATCCAAATGGAAGGGCACAGAACAAAGACAGAGTCCCACGAAGAACAGAGGAAAATTACTTGTGTCCCAGCATGGTTTTGTGTTTTGGAGGAGACATGGAAAAATGAAATTTTGCCAAAAGGTATTCCAGCTGTGCAGATCGTTTTGGTAAGATCACAGTAAGGGACAGACAGAAGTTGATAGGAAGGAGGTCTTGGGTAGAACAGAGAGGAGTGGAAAGTCTCAAGTGGCAAGAGCAAGCTGCACGGCCTCACGCTCATGGTGGGAGTCAACGGGAATTTGCAAGATGCATTGCAACAAGGCAAATACCAGAGGTGAGACCATCTTACAATCTTATTTATGATCTTGGTGTTTCAAGGGGAAAAATGTCATGGAGTATTGAAAATATTCCATGGAGCATGTGGATGAGTGGAACCACTCATCTTGGCTTGACACTAGTTTTTCAAATGAGAAAGTAGAGGTGACCTAACCTGGCAGTGAGACTGCACACGGGTGTCAATGAAGTTTGGAGTGTCTTTCAGAGAGGTCTGCAATGAAATTGAGAGAGGGCAATACTTCCGCCAGACAGTTTGTGGACTTGTGCCCTCTTCTTCATTTTTCTATAAACTAAAGGTGAGTCCAAGCAATAAACTGTTTTGTTCTTCCATTTATCCACTCATAAAGTACAATATTTAGTACAATTGAAGCCTGGTTGATCAATGGTCATAAAATAGCATAAGATGTCTGATGAAAGAACAAAATATAGCTCTACCTCAGCAGCACTGACTTTTTGTTCAGTCCTTCTACTACATCCACATGGTTGAGTAGAAGTGAGAGTTTTGGTTCTTATTCCTAGAGTATATAAGGTAGCATGGAGTTGCCTCTCTGAAGGTTTTTTGTAAGAAAGTGCTAGCTTAGCTGCCCGTTTACTATGAAGACTGTATCTAGAGCTCTAATAGCACAACACAATTATTGTTAAGACAATCGGAGGAGTACTTGGAGAAGAAATGTAGGATTTTCATCTACATGGATATTCCCTCTGACACTCTTACTGTGTTGCATGGTGGCATATGCTACCACCATCTTGAATAGAAGCTTCATTTTAGAATTAGCTTATGTGGCCTCCTTGAGATAAGCGGCGTCACAGGACATAGTTTGACATGAGAAAATTAGGAGTAGCAGAACACACAAAGCAGGAGGAACCTTAATAAGGAACATCCTTCAGCACAAGCATCTCAACCTAGATAAGCACTTCCAGGGTACGCTCCTGTGTTGGCGCAGTCCTGTTCCTTGTTGGACTAGGAGGAGATGGAAGCGGAGGGAAAGGAGAGGGCAGAAAAGGAGGTAGTGGTTAGCTCTCCCAACACAGAGAATCCTTCTAAACCTGACATGAAAAGACACAGCATCTGGAATGCTGCAGGAAGGTAGATGAGCTGTGTGCAAGCTGGAGAATTCCCTCTATTGCACAAGCTATGCAAATGTAATTGTAGGCTAGAAAGTGCAGTGACTCATAGGTGAAGTGGATGTGAGAATATCTGGGTTAAAGAGAGTTTGTACTGAGAAGACCATGTGTAGGACCTCAGAAGTTCCCAGAGAAGGGAAAGTGGAAGGAGTTAATGAAAACTCATTAGCAAGAGTCATTCTGTCACAGACTGCTTCCTTGAAGTGGCAAGCGAGGAGCTCCTGAAGCTCTTTGAACCTGGTGGCATTTCCAAACGCCCAGCTATCCAGATCAGTCAAAGATTTGGGGGTGGGGGTGAGGAGCAGAGAAAAGAAAACAGATGAAGCCCAAACCTCAGAAAATGAGGGTTGGGAACCACTTGCTTTTTTGGCAGGAGATGATACAGGTCATTGAACCAGGACTCAGAGGCACTTAATGAATATTAGGAGGGCACAGGTTGGACCTAAACCAGCACCCCCAGCTGGACTCCAGCTGTTGTAACGCTATGCAGAGGAAAGAAGAGAGTGGCACTGCCCCATGGTGCTTCACCTCCTGCAGTTCTCACTAATCAGATGACCCCAATGACGTACGCATCAAGACTCACAGCAATAAACCACAGGATTTCCACCTTTTCCCGGCTGGATAGGCAAATGACAGGTGAGGGGTGAACAGATGGCAGTAGAGGTGATTCAAGGCCAAGCTAACTTAAGATCTCCGTATTTCTGCAGAGGAGGTGGACCAACGGTGCCATAGGTGGGAGAATTAAGAGATGAGGCCTTTGTAACTCCTGGCCCATTCCTGACAGATCTGCACTTCATGACAATGGGTGAAAACAGCACATGAGCAAGCGAGAAGGGAAAAGGCTGCCTCCAAACTACTTCACTTTTGACTTTCTGCACCACCTGCCGCGGCTTTGACTTCCAGCGCCACCTCACACCTCTGAGGCATTTGGCCATCACCCTGCAGTGCATGTTGGGTCCCCTCTGAGGTCAGGCTGCTTCACGGCTCTGCTGAGTGCCCTCGGTTTCCTCAGAAGAACAGGCACTGCACGAGATGTGGCACATTACTCACATCGTGCCCTGTGCCAGTTATCACACGGTGTTAGTCATTACTCTTTTGGTTACACAGATGTTGAGCAGGGTTCTCTGAGGAGAAAGGGCTTTCCACGGGTTAGAGCGGTCGGTCCTCACGGCTACTTTGGAAACCTTCCCCTCAGACAGCGGAGACCATCCAACTTTTCCCAATTAAGAAACCCACTTGAAATTAGCAATAAATCAAACCCACTCTTCTCAGGCAAGACATCTGTTGATAACCACGTCGAGTGCAGCAGCATTAAAGAAAACCAGGACATGTACCACAGATGGCTGCAGCCAAGGTGGAGACTAAGGCTCAGTAGCTGCTAAACCCTAGTTTCTCCCGAGCTACCAGGCTCTGCAGTTTGCAAGCCCCCGAGAATTAACCGAGCAGCTTGGCATCTCGGCTTGCACATTGCAGAGCAGCAAAGTTTGGAACATGGAATTCTCTTTAGTTCCTTTATAGATCAGCTATCAGAAATTACTATGTATAAAGATTTCCCTCTACAGGTGGTTAGAGCTTGTAACAGCCTCTCACTTTCCTGCATCACTTTAATTAGTATTTTGTCTCATCATTTACTTTCTTATTATTTTGCCTATCCCCCTCCCCACCTCCCCGCCGGGCTTTCAGTCTATTCCCAGGGGTAGCGAATTCTCTATGCAAGAAATGTCAACTCCCTTCCACCCTCCTTAAGCTTTAACGCTGCTGACTTGGACTCTTTTTGCAATTAAAATTGAATCTGCAAGCTTGTTACCCGAGTGAGTCGATGCCTTCCTTCTCCCCCCCCCACCCCAAAATGTGACGAAGTGAAAGTTGCAGCCTCTGCAAAAAGTGTGGGGGGGGTCTTAAATACAGAGCTCCCTGGCTGCAGTTTGAGCTTGCAAACTAGCATGCTTTCCTGCAGGAACATCAAATACACAGGACACACGACACGACAGCCTAGGGAACTCTTTGCAAGGAGGGGGAATGCAATGTTGTCCAGTCTTTTCAAAGGCAGGCAGCAGAACAAATCAGAGAAGTCTACTTCTTGTAAAAGCATCTAACAGCTGAAATCAGGAAACTTTGCAAAAAGCAAAAGCAAAACACCTGCACACACATACACACGCACGCACACACACACAGAGAAACCTACCTTGCAAAATCTTCTTCACTTATTTTTGTATGCAAAGAAAAAAAAAAAAAAAAAAAACAAACAGAAAAAAAAAAGCCCAAACCAAAACAATCCCCAAACAAAACAAAAATAAATAATTCCCTCCCCTCCAAAACCGCTTTCCCCTCTTCCCCACGCCTTAGCTGGATTTCTAGGGAATTTGGGGACGGGTGGGAAGAGCCGAGGGTGGAGGGGCTGTATAAATAAACTAGAGCGTTTCGAGCTGTGTATCGCGAAAGGCTGTGGGTTTCGCGTAATGTGTGCCTGCACTCTTCCAGGAGAAAGGCAAAAAAAAAAAAAAAAAGGCAAAAAAAAAAAAAAAGAAAGAGAGGCAAAAAAAAAGAAAAAAAAAGAGGCAAAAAAAAAAAAAGCCAGTTCGTGTTCAGAGCCTGACTTGGAGACAGGGAGAAGCAGCCTCCCCCCCCTCCCTCTGTCTCCCCCCCTCCTCCTCCCCCCTCTTCTTCTCCTCCTCCTCCTCCTCCTCCCCCCTCTCCTCCTCCTCCGCCTCCCCCCGGCCGCCCCCGCCGCCCCCGCCCGGCCCCTCCGGAGCGGCTGCGTGGGGCGGCCCCGCTCGGCCCCCGCCGCCCCGCGCCCCCGCCGCTATTTATAGCGCAGCGGCCGCGGGCCGGGCGGGCACACGCGTGTCCCTGCCTGCCTCCGTGTGCCCGCTCCGCCACGGCAACGCTGCCAGGCACCGAGGGGCTTCTGGTTTGTTTTTTTTTTTTTTTTTTTTTCCCCGCTGCACTGCGTCTCATCACTTTTTTTTTTTTTTTAGTGTGTGGGGGGGTGGTGTGTGTGCTTGGAAACAGCCCACGGGGTGCGTGGGGAGGCGGCGGGGGGGTGCGTGTGCTGGAGCCGGGGTGTTGGAGCGGGCTCCCAGCCCTTGGCTCCCGGTAGCACAGTCAGTTCCTCCAGTGTGTGCTATTGACCTGCATTGACGTCATTGCGTCATTAGGTCTCCCTTAGAAACACTGACTTTCAAAAATAGTATCAAATTAATTCAACTGGCAGAGAGAAGCCACTAGCTGGAATGAGCCATAAAACTCCAGAATCTTCAGCCCGGCTTTGCTGCGCCGGCCCCCCCCCCCCCCCCCCCCAAGCCAAGCGGGCAGAAATCAGATTGTATGGAAAATACCACCGATGGAATAAAAAAAGAGAAAAAGAAAGAAGGGGGGGGGGAAGAGAGAGACCAAATTAGATTGCAAACCCTAGACCAGCCTCTCTCCCTCTCTTTCCTTTCTCCCTCTCTCTCCCCTCCTTTCCCTTTTCTGATCTAAAAATATCCCCCTTGCTTGAGCTGACTGCGGTATCTTTTGTGTTGCATCTTTCTGTTTTTAGCCTTTGCATGAGGCATTGAAGGGTGGCCCGCAAGAGATCAGAAGCACAAGATATTGATCTATCGATACCCTCCGGGGCCAAGAATTAATTTTAAATGAAAGAGTTGCACCTTGATTTTGGCAGAGGGTGGGTGGGTGGGCAGATGACAGGGGTTATTTTAGGATACCATTCACATTCTATGAAGCCGCAGCTTCCACTTTCTCCCTCTAGATTCATTTTAAAAATATCCTTCCTTCCTCACCCCACCTCTCTCACGTGGACCTGTGGGCAAGCACATGTCACCCCCATTCATACAAACACAATGCAACGGAGCAGCGGTAATTTGCAGAGATGGTACATTCACAAACAGCAGCCCAGTCCCTTTAATGCAGGTTGATTTCACAGAAAGGACACCGCAGCCCAGAGGAATTTGATTAGGCTGGTGATTTAAATTTGCAAGCTGCTTATTGGGTTCCTTATTGTCTTCACCCTAACTTAGCAAAACTGATTTAATCTCGCTTGCTTTCTTTAAAAAGAAATAAGAGAAAAATTCCATTTACACTGTAGATGGAAGACCTAAATCTTAGAACCAGTGGTAAAGGACAGTAAAAAACATCGACGGCGATCGGCTTCCGAGTGCTTTGCATCAGAGCCTCCAGCAGGCACACACCCATGGCAAGATACAGCTCTATCTACCCGTGACCTGCGCTATGCAGAGCTGTGCATACGTACCACACGGCACATCTAACCCTGCAACGATCACAATTCAAGGGAGTGTTGGAGGCTTTTTTTTTTTTTTTTTTTGCATCGGTGAAACTATTCAGGAACAGAGGCACTGTGCTAGACAGTAATAATTTGCAAGATCAGGCCATAAATAGGGCTCTCGCCCTGCAAACATTTATTCACGTGCCAAGTGTTAAGACTGTGACTAATCTAATTTGAAATCAAGAGGATTACTCATAGTAGTAACATTAAACTCATGCATGTTTGCAGGATCGGGGCCTAAATGATTAATCACCACTGCAGCTAGGCACTGTTGGGTACACCATTTACAACACTTCAGCACCGTATACGTTCAGATCTGTCCCGGAGAGGGTGCGTTGCTCGGCTGTGGTAAGAATGAGCATCATATTCTGCTTAACGAGGAAGTGTGCGACGCCCCTCGCTATCTCTAGGCTCCATCTGAGTTTTGCGATGCTGATGAGCCTCCCAGAGGCCCTGGCTAACACCACTGGGGGCAAATTCGGAGTCATTTGAGCACGAAGTTGTGGATGCGCAGCCTGCCTCAGATGGGCACCTCACGTGTCACTTCTTTCCATGTCACGGCTACACACGTACTATGGCTGCAACTGTATCTGCAGACTGCTGATTACTCCAAGTTCAGCATCGGCGTGCGCAGAGGCTCCACCCTTAGGTCCGAGGGGAAAATCAGAGGGAAGAATGAAAGCACGGCCATTATAAGAATCATTCATTCATGCTTTCATTCATCTTTGTGTTACTGATGATATTATTATTATTATTATTTTGCAAAAGATGGTTTGGTCCTGTTCAGACCGGTCCATTCTTTGGTTTTCGTTTCTGCTGGTGCTCAGCACCCAGTGATGACACCCTACTGCAAAACCGACTGACCTTTGAGCTTGAGCCCCCACATCAGCTTACAGCAAACTATTGAGTCAAAGGAAGTGAAGTGCACATGGGCACTAAGGCACGCGCTGAGGCAAGAAGGTTTCCAGACAGCTTGCTGGTAAAATAACTAGGTGACACCAGGTGACAGGGGGTGTTGGCTGAACCTGAGCTACACCCGTGCACCGCATGGGTGACTTCACAGAATCACAGAATCGTCTAGGTTGGAAAAGACCTTGAAGATCATCCAGTCCAACCATCAACCAACAGTAACAGTTCCCAACTTTACCAGATCCCTCAGCACTATGTTGACCCGACTCTTCAACCCCTCCAGGGACGGGGACTCCACCACCTCCCTGGGCAGCCCATTCCAACGCCCAACAGCCCCTTCTGGAAAGAAATCCTTCCTAAGAGCCAGTCTGACCCTGCCCTGGTGCAGCTTGAGGCCATTCCCTCTTGTCCTACTGCTTGTTAATTGGTTCAAGAGACTCATCCCCCCTCTCTGCACCCTCTTTTCAGGTAGTTGTAGAGGGCGATGAGGTCTCCCCTCAGCCTCCTCTTCTTCAGACTAAACAACCCTTCTCTTGACAGCTTTTGGGAGCGGAGTGATGTACACGCTTCTCGCATTTTACAAGGGCGCCTTTTGTCCAAACCCCACCCTCTCTCATTTCAATACAACATTTCTGAGTTCTCTAAAAATAAACAGTTCAATCTTGTTCTAGAAACATAAGTAGTCAGGAAAAATCAGTAATGACTAACTGAGGGAAGGTAGAAAACAGTTAAAAAACCAGCAACTTGGTCATCTGCCCCAATAAGTCACTGCTACAAAATCCCTTTAGCCCAAACTGTTCTGGACTAAGTTTTTTACATCTTGGGGGTGGGGGTGGTGGTGAACAGAGAGAAGGCTCTGGAGCATGTGCACTGACTGAACAGGGGCTGGGTGGGTGCAGAGAGGAGAAGGGTCTGGGGGAGAGGTCAGGGCTCCAGAGAGGTGAAAGGGATTAGAGTGAGGGGGTTAAAAGGTGGCAAGAAACAAAGGCAAGGGAGTAGAGCGGGGGCCCTGCCCCAGAAATGTGTTGGGAGCCTTGGTGGAGCGTGAAGAACAGGTAGGCAGTGAAGAGAGCGAGTTAGAAACTCCCTTCCTGCTGTGTAAGCAGAATATGTTAGTCAGGGGGGAATCTGTGTCCATCTCACTGCCCTTCTGCTGGGCATCGAGCCCGGCTCTAAGCCGGAGCCACTCGGAGCTGTGCAGACAGTGTTTTCCTTCATGTGACATTTTCGTTCAACCAAGAATGAAGCTCTGAATTTGCCAACCCCCTTCCCAACGCACCAGGAGCCGCCTGGGGCTGGACCTTGGCTCTCATTCTCTGTCCTACCACCCTGCGCCTGGTACAATCACGCTCACAGCGCTGCCACGCTCCTACTTGGTCTCTCAAATTACCTCCGAGAGTGGGGTGGGAAGGAGAAGGGTAAAGCTGTGGAGATGGACGGTGGGAGGAGAGCTGCAAACAGCGCACGCATGGAGAGGAAGAGGAGCATGTCAGAAGACATGGAGATACCAAGTCTGGGCGTAATGGAGGGGATTTCAGAGGAACTGGGACACTGTAGGGGAGTAAAAAGAGCCAGAAGGAATATGGTGGATGAAAGCAGTGAAGAGGAGTGGGAGAAGCTGAGCAGTTTGGCTTCACAAACTTCACAACCAACACGCATACCTCATGGGGCTTGGAAGTGCTTGGTTTCAGGTCTCCTGCTCATTGTACGTGCTCCCTTCACATTTGTCCTCTCCACCTTTCAGAGGGTGCTCAGTGGCTCCAGGCTACTTCCCAGTCCTTGCCCAGCTCCTCTCTGGCACTCCAAGCTGGTACCTGCAAACACAGGAGGATAAAGGAGAGGGAAGCAGCGCGCAACGCAGTGAACCAAACGCAGTGTGGGCAGCTGGGCTCTGGGCAGGGAAAAGGTCCTTTTATGGGGGGGAGGGTGTGAAGTGAAGAAGATTGGATGTTCCAAAACTTTGCTTAGAGGGAATTAAATTTCCTTAATTTCCTTTCAGGAAGTAGAGGAGCAGAGAGTGGCTGAAAGCAAGCATGGAAACCCCGGAGATGTAGAATTGTGTCGCACACATGCTGTTCGCAATGCAACTTCAGCGGTGCCCTCTGGGCGCTGGGCCACAACAGGGCCCTCACCCGCCCACTGGCACCCTCCCTCACCCACCACTGCAGGCGCACTGGAAGCGAGCATGGAGGACTCCTGGACAAAGTCTAACGTCTCCCTTGCTGCAGCAAAATGCAGGGGAAGGTCACGCACAGCAAACAGGCGCGAGCTAGGCTTGGCCTACATTCAAGTGCTGAGCCTACACACGTCAGACTAAAAGTCATCTTGGCTTTTCCCTTTCTATACAGATTCACTCTGCAAGATGGCCTTGCTCACCTCTCCTAACGACCAGGAGATCACACCGATGTACACCACCAGGCTGTGGACGATTCCTGCAGCAAGAGATTACTACGGCCAAACCTCTGCCGGCAAACCAAATAACCTGAACTCCAGCTCTCAACATAGACCTTGCACTGTATCATGATATCAGCTTTTCCAAGCCGCTCCAACGGATAATCAATACAGCTACAGTCAACACAGTTAATACACTCAGAATAGATGCAGATAAATGCTGGATTTCCAATTTGTTGTCTGTGATTCTAATAATAGCACACCCAAAGAGAGTGGCTCAAGGTCTATTTATTAGGCTCCTCGCTTTTTGTCGTGCCATTCCCAGGAGCTAATGCCAGCAGGGCACAGTTAAGATTGTGCTGGGGAGGGATATTTCTTTTAGCATTTTCTTGCTGACTTCTCAGACATTGCAGTCCTGTGAATATCGGAGTTTTCTAGAAGAGCAGGGAGACCCCACCCTACCTGTGCAGCAACAAATGTTCCGAGCACTAAATAATGGTGAAAAAAAGCAGTTCAGTGCACACAGTGCTTCACGGTCAAGTATAGGAGAGCATCCTGTACACGAGGAGATTGCAGTCTAAATGAGGAACCATACAAAGAAGAACAATTAGAAACAGCGAGGGAGGATGGACAAGGCAGTTACCAAATTTAACTGTATGTGGGTCAAACACATCTTGCTTTTTAATCAAATTGGCATCTTGTGTGTAAAGACTACTAGTACTTACTGCAGAAGGTTCAGTCCTGGAAGAAGCAGGAGATTTTCAGTCTGATTAGGCTGCATGGCACATGGGTTTAGGGGTATTAGAGGCCATAGGCTACACAGGCATCAGAGCACAGGAGCAAGTGGCTAGCCCCAGGTCAAAGGAAGATGTCTTTTTTCCCATGCGAGGGAGGGCTACCCTCACAACTTGAAGTCCTAAGGGAAATTTCTAGTCCTTGCACAGAGTGCAAGGAGTCCAAGGGATGGGGGATTTATCTGGAATTTAACAAAACCAGAATCACGATCAGCTCAGGCACTACCAAAGCCCTGATAGCACAGTGAAAGGCATCCATCCTGCATCCTGCCTAACCAAACGTGTCCCAGGGGTGAACTGGACTTCCCAAAGCTTTGCCTGTGCCACACGTAAAATGTTGGATGGTGTGGTGTTGCTGTCAGCATCATGAAAGAGTCACACAGGAGACCCCTATGCAGAAGCCTTGGATAGGATGTTCCAGGCTTTAGCATACTTCAGGCTGGGTTTGTTTCTGCTGATCTTCCCAACAATTTTATCATACGTGCACATCACTGTTGCGTCAGAGCGTTGTTTGGGATAGAAAGCCCTTTGCAGGTTTATTTCTACCTTCACTGCGTTGTAGCTCGAAGTCTCAGAGAAGCCATTTTGGGCAAACTCATTCAAGAGATAAATCTCTTTCACACCACAGGTAGATCCAGCCTGCTTCCCCTCTTCCCTTTTGTATAAAACCTTGCAGCACCTACGTCCTGCTCGTACCTGTGCAGGGGGAGAGAGGGAGAGAGGGCCAGGTTACCTTCTGACCCGCATGACTGGGGCTTTCTGCCTTTTACAAGGGAGATGAAGGGGCTCGAAGGCTGAATCACTGTATAACGGTGGCTGTAGGCCCTGTCCTCCCCTGCGTTGGTTACGGGAGGAGGTGCTCCCTGTGACAAACCAGCTCGCCACTATGGAGCAATCCAGCATCTCCCTGGCGTGTGCTGTGGGGACAGCGCTGGTGCTTTTTCTTTCTGCCTGGCTTTTTCCCTTGCCCTCGCCATCGAAGAGAGGAAAGGGAGGCAGGATATAATGCAGGGAGCGGGGTCAGACTCGCCCTCCACAACCCTGTCCGTAACGGCTGGTGGCAGAGCCCTCGAGGGCGAACGCCGGCTGGTGCCAGCCCACGGTGGGTGAAGGTCCGACTGCGTTGCCCTGACAGTTGGAGGGGACGAGTTGTGGCATATGGGCACGAACTTGCAGGGTGCTCACCCATAGCTGATAGCACTTAGGACCACCCTGGCCTCCCCTCTTTGCCAAATCGGGCCTTGGCTGAGCTCCACTGCCATCGCTGGAATTACAGGCGGTGAGCTGCACATTTTGATTCCTATCCTGTGAAGTTATAAGCTGACTCCCAGCACATCTGGCTGCATTTTGGGTCGAGAAGATAGGACTTTAAAAAAGCCAATAAAACAACTATTTACTGTGAGATGCCCAGCTGGAAAATCTTCTACTCATCTCGTATTTTCCTTTATGCAACACATTGGGAAATCTGTTTGAAAGCAAGACTTTGCAGTGGTCGTTAGCAGCTCCTAGCCCTTTAATTGAGCAGAGCACTCGCAGGCACCTGATGACACCATAGCAGAGCTGGGCTAAGCCATCCCCAGGGGTCCAGGTTCCCTGCCCAGTGCTCAGCCCCACTCTCTTCCCTCTGCTCTGGTTGCCCTTTGGCGCAACCCCCCAAACCCCGGCACAGTGCTGGAGGGCAGGAAGAACAGCAGAAGCTGGGGAACTTACCGCCGTGCGGCTGGGTTCAGTCACACCGGGCTGGGAGGTGGAGGTGGACGTTGAGTTTGCTTAGAAATAAATATTCTGTGTGTAAATATTCTTCTTAGCCATTAGTCTCCTCTCCCGTCTTGCCTAGCGGAAGAATTAAAAACGTTTGGCAGCTGAGTGCATTTGCTACAAAACCTTAAAAAAACCCAACAAAGCACCCCCAGAGCCAGCTAAGGCTCGAGCCTGGCTATCACTACATCCTCCTGGCTTTGGCGTTGCCACTGGCATTACTTTCCATGGAGTTTGGGAGCAGAATTAGGCTCTCTGACTGCCCCCCCCTCCCCAGCTTTAGCAGGAGAGAGCCGCAAAGAGGCCACAGGGGCATTTTAGGCCCCCACCGCTCCTTCACATCTCCCCGTTTCCCTGGGGACCAGCCCCACCGCCGAGCTCCCCCGTCACTACCCGTGTATTCTCCAGCAGCATTAACTTATGCACACACCATTCACCAATTGTTCAGCATTTTTGTCAATGAAGGCACATTTTATGAATTAGAAGAGCACATGCCCCCTTGTGGCTTCCCTTCGCTCCCTGCTCCACGCTGCCAGCCCCCCCCCCTGCACCCCGGTGGGGGCACCCCGGCAAGGAGAGGCTTCTGCTGAAACCTGCACATGGGTTAAAAATAGCCCACGGCACCCCCGAAGAGGTGGCCGGAGTATTTGAATGATGAGCTGAAAGGACAGCGTGCAAGAAAAAAAAAAAGGGGGAAAAAAAAAAAAAAGCAGTTGCTTGAGGAGTGAAGGGATATTTATTTCTACAGGGTTTTAAGAAGAGTTTAGCTAATTGAATCGAACTGAAAAGCAAGGCAGCCGAGACATACGCAGAACGCAGTCCCCTGTTCATCCGTGGAGCAGGTACCGCACAGCAAATGGCTTCTGCCTGACCTATATGGCTCAGACACCAGCTAGAGAGCACGAGTGGAGCTGATTGTTCACAGCCTTTTCTCCCCTCACCCCTTCCAGCCCCTAACACTGGATTTTCTGGGGTCGGCTACGGTAGCAAGCACCATTTTTACTGAGAACCGAAATGAAGCCCATGACCTAACCCACAGAGGGAATCCGGAGAGGACCTGGGTACAACACTTTGATTTGGGAAATACAAGACAAAAGTGCACCCACCAGAGCAGAGGCAAGGCTGACAGTGCTGAACCTGCCCATGGACCTCGTTTACAATGAGGGTCACATCCTGCAGTTGTTATTTGCAGCAAAACCCAAGGAGACAGAAGCCAGAACCAACCTCCCAAAGCCAGCGACAGCCCCGGCGTCACAGGTTGTGGGATTGCTGTCTGGGACTGTGGCTGGGGTTAGGAACTGGGAATGCCGGGGCTCCCATCCCCACTCTCACATCTCTCCTAGGCAAGCCTCTGTAAAAGGAGTAGTTAGTTCTCCACCTCCTGGGGGCTATGTGGCTGAATTATTGATGGTAGAAGGTGAAAAGCAATAAACAAGAAATCAACCAAATTGCTAGCATGAGGGAAGAACAGGTATTAATATAATTACGAAAAATAAAAATCTTTGTTCCTGCAAATGTGGAAAGGAGTGCAGTCTCATGGTTACCGGAGACAGGGAGAGGCAGGACTCCCGAGCTGCCACGTTGGGGGGTGCGTGGCAGCTTGTTTGGCTCGGACTAAACGCTGGGATCGGTTTGGTCTTTACTTGCCGTTGCACGTTCTTTGATCAGGGATTTCCAGGTCACTTTTGGGGGAGTGCCTAGCAGTGTGGGGCCCACGGGCAATCCTGTGAGGAGACAGGATGCCAGACATAAAATACACACACACACACACACTTGTACATGTGTATGTTTGCGACCCCTTCCTGCCTGTCTACATCATTAAAAGCATTTTGGGATCGGCACCTTACCTTTATGTCTGTACACACAAGGACCTCGATCATGATCAGGGCCTCTGAGAATGGACATAATAAGTTTAAAAATACATACGGTAGTGGGTGTTATGAATGACCTTTGTTTCTTCTGCCTTAGACAGAAAGCCTTGTTTTTCAGTAAGCCTAACACAGTCTTATACAGCTTGTGGGATTTTTTACTTCATGTGGCTGTCAGTTTAAAATACTCGGGTGGAATATTTAACTTGAATGCTTTCCACCTTCTCCTCTCGCTCTTTGCACGAACCGACACAGGTTTCTTTTCCTGAGCGAGCAGAGAGTCTCTAATATAAACTATGGCAGCTAAATCTGTGTATTCTCCTTCACAGGTCTCAGTTCAAAATATTCAGTCTTGCAGAGAAAGCCCCTACACACACGGGGAGATCTAGAGCAGCCAGTAAACTAGATCATCTCTCTTTCCTCCTCAGGAACGCAGAAGAAGAAAGCAGCTTGCTAAGATGTCTTTCCTGGGGCCAGGGGCCAGCTCCCCTGGCTCCCGAAAAGAGAAGAGGAGTCAGCATTTGGAGAAAAAATTGTAACCGCCACCTGTTCAGAGGAGAAAATCACCAGGACTGCAACTCAAATTTCTCCTCTGTGCTTTTCAAAGGTACAACACACGAGATGCTCTCCAGGAGAAGGCAAAGATGCTTTTGCCCTGCTGGATTTGGAGCTCCTGTTGGAGACGTCGGGAGGGTTACTCCGGTTAGCAAAAGCATGCTAAGGATCCGATACAGCCCAAAATGTCTTTGGTGCTCCGTGCTACAGAGAGAGATCAACTCCGCTAAGTCCCTTGTCTCATGCCCACTAAATTAATGAGTAAATGAATACAAGGATGCCTCTGCTGAGATACAATTCTTCCCTGATGTTGCTGGTACCTCTCCTTGCCTTGTCTGCCAGCGAAAATAGGGGTGTAGGAGAGAGGTCTAGGGATTTTCCCCTCTGCTGCCCAGAGCGCAACAACCCGCCCCTTTGAAGGAAAGAGCATCTTTTCACCTGCATTTCCTACTGTTCAGGCCTGAGCCCCCACCAGACTGACCTGCTGCAACAGGAGCTGGGGGGGTCAAGACTAACCCCGAAGGGTGCTGGAAGCGCCCATCAGTGCTGCTTGGTTGCTGGGGAGAGGTCTGGCCCTGCTGCTGCTGGCCGCCGCCACTCCCAAGCTCGTTCTTGCTCACCACATTTGCTCTGGTGCGGACCAGGGACCTGGTTCACCTGGGATGGCCGAGACGAGAGTCCCTGCCCACCCATACTGGGGGAAAGTCGCTCTGAAGAGGAAATTTGCTCTCCCCTGCCCATGTCCCCCGCACACCTGGTAGCACCTGAGGGGGTGAAGCTCTCCAGGTCTCTGCATGGATGCAGCCTTAAACAGGGGGTGGGAGGAAGCTGGCTGGCGATGGGCTGCAGAGCTCTTTGTAGTGACATTATTTCTGCACGAGAGAAACGTTGAATCCAGGTGATTGATTCATTTTGGACGCAGCGTTAGAAGAGCGGATGGTGAGAAAGCGCCGTATAAACTGGGCAAAGGTACAAGTGCGGAGGATAAACTGTGCTCTCCCTTACCTGGGTGTAACGCCCCGTGGGTTTGGAGCGGTCATGTTGCCACAGCTACACCAGCCCACCGACAGCTGGAGCTGTATTTTGGATTTTTCCTGCCCTCCTTTTCAGCCCCTTGCCACAGTGGGGATGTGACGGCTGGAGCCAGGCAGGGCAGTGGCCTCTCGTGCCTTGGGAACGAAGGCAGCGGGGGCACCAAGCAGCAGGGCCAGCGGTGGGGAAGTGGGGTGCAGCAAGGCGGGGCTGCGGCGAGCAGCATTTCCTACCCCACTGCCGGGTGACTACATTTACCTTGGGGATCTGTGGGGTGTGTAACGGGCTTCTTTGGAGCTTATTCGCCCCCCAGCACGTAGGGCTTACGTGCTTGTGTTTAAATATAGACTCAAGCTCGCCGAAGTCCCCGGGTTTTCGGGGAGGAGGGCAGAGCGAGCCCGTGGGGTGCTGCGGGGACGTGGCGGGGGGACGTGGCGGGGAGCGTGCCGCCGCTGTCACCCCGTGTCCCTGGGAAGGGTGGGCTGTGCGCTGGCACCGGTTCTGTGCGCGGGGCTCACGTGGAGCCGCTGGCGCGAGGTGGTGGTGCGGGGGTGTGCGGGGGCGCCAGGAGGCGGGGGGGCTGCTGGCGAGGCCTCCCCTCGGCCTCCGGCTGCCCGGAGGGAGCGCGGGCGGGGGTACGGCCAAGCTGCGCCGAATCCCCTTTAAAAATCTGCAGTTTGGTGTCTTACTGGGTTTTATTTCTCTCTCCTGTTCCTCTCTCGCCCTGGAGTTCTGTAGTAGCCCTGAATTAGCATGTCACGTGTATGGCATGTGGAAATGAATCAGGGGCATGTGAGGAGGAGGAGGACGCCTGTGTCTGTGTTTGCATCCAAGGATCTCCTCTCACTCTGTGTTTGCGTAGGTGTCTAGCTCCCTTCTCCCCCCTCCCATCCCTGCCTGCCTCCCTCTCCCTGCCTCCCTCTCATCCCTCCATCTGGCCAGCCCAGCTCTCCCTGCCAGCTCCAGCAATACCTCAAGCAGAAACTGCAGCTTTTTCCCTGCACCTCGTTAGGAAAATAGGGTGGCCCTAGACTCCGGACACCTGCTCAGGGGAGAGCACGCACACACATTCCCAAACGTGGGCTCCCCTTCCCGCTCCCCCCGTCCCTGGATTTTTGCTCCTTAGTCAGCACCTCAAGCCCTGCAGACTGCACCAAGGGCAAGCTTATTAACGCCAACAACAACAAAACACAGGCGCCCGCTGAGCCCCAGCGCCTGCTGCTGCTAGTGGGTGGGTTGCCCTCACCCCCTTTTAGGGAACTGCCACCAGCACGTGTCTGCACAGAGAGCCAGGCATGAATCAAACCCACCCACGGGCTGGGAGGGGAAATGTCCCCAGTGGGGCTCGGGAGGCAGGCAGGACCCCCCCGGGAAGGGGGGCCAGGCACGGCGGCGGGGAGCGAAGGCTCAGCTCAGCGGGAGCTCAGGGAGCTGGGAAGGAATCGCTGAGACCCTCTTGGGGGGGATTGCCATGCATGTGGCACGGCTCTGCCCCTCTGCTCCAGCCAAGGTCACAGCCCAGCACCCCAAAACAGGGGTGATGCCAGGGAAGGGGTGTGGAGCACAGCCTGCACCCAGTCCCCTGCCGCAACAGGCCACACAAGCCCAGAGCCCCCCAGTCCCAGTAATGACTCTCACTGGACCAGTCGCCCCCTCCCCATGGGACAAACTCCAGTACTGCTCTTTGGTAAACTCTCCCTCTGTACTGGGTGAGATGGGATGTTTCTGCACCTCCCACATCCACTTCCCAAGCGGCAGGTCTCGCTCTGACCAGCTCCCAAGTGCTCCCACATCCCAGGGCGAGGGTTGCCCCAAGATGGTTTCACTCAAAGCCCCCATCCTAACCAGGGAATAGCTGCCTCCCATCTCCCTCCTCAAATGTCTCCCAGAACAATTTTTGATGCTTCCAGCTTCCGTCCCTTGCCAAGCCTCTGGGATGGCTCCCCTTGTCCTCGTGCCCTCTGCTCCTCTCCCCCTTGCCCACCATGCCCTTCACATACCTCCTCTGCTCCGCTCCCTGCCCTTCCTTGCCTTCCAGGCTTTCCCCTGCCCTCCTCTCATCGACTGGAGGGCCTGTGCCCTGCCTTGCCCCATGGCCTGCCCCGTCCCGACCCCCCCGGGGGCTGCTGCTGCTGCTGCTGGCAAGGTGCAGCCTAGTGTGGCGAGAGGCTATAAATAGCTCCGTGAGCTCCGCTCTCATTGACACCGTTTGGACAGAGGATGGAAAAATAAACAAAGGAAACTCCGTTTGAGCCGGGCTCCAAGTGGCAGCCACATTCCTCGTGCTAAATAATAACAGATTTTCCACCAAGGTGTGTGGGTAATATACAGTTTGGCATGGAGGTGGGGGGTGGGGGGGTGGGTGCTGGCAGAGAGAGAAAGAGAGAGAGCAGGAATCAAAACAAATTATACACACCCAGTGCGTGTCAATATTTTGGTCCCTCTCATTCTGCCCTGTAGTAGTTAAGCACACGCAGATTGCCTATATATAGAAAAGGGTATATTTTTAAATACTCCGAGATGGAGATTGTTTCCATTAATAATGGTGGAGCACATTGGAGGAGGCAGACCTGGCGAGGAGCTGTCGAATGTTGCTTTAGTGACATATAGAGGCCTGAGAGATAAAGGACAGGGCAGGAGCAGAACAAATATTTTGAAATCAAGCAGTGATTACCCTGAAGTTTGCTGTTGTGTTGCTATTTTTACACGGGGGGCTGTTTGCACTGGGAGATTATTCACAGTTCCCTGGTGCGGAGACACAGGCAGTGGGAGAAGAATTATATTATCAGGGGTTTATTTTATTTTGTGTTTTTTCCTTTTTTTTTTTTTTAATTAAGGACAGAACATACACTGCAGCAGAAAGCTTCATCTCAGAATGGCTGAAAGCAGGGATGGACACACAAAAAAGTAGCATTACCCAATTCTCGGCTGCTAACTCAGCCTGGCTTAGGAAGGGCAGTGTCTGCATTTTAACAAAATCCTTTTTTTTTCCCCCCTCCATCCTGTCCTTCCCAAAATAACCTCTCCCAATCTCAGTATTCCTACAGGGATTTTAATAGTGAATTTTCATTTACGTTATGGGAGGAGGTAAACAACCAAATAAGATCTGCACCATAACATGCTAGGAGCTATACATGATCGGTATTAAGAGACTGCCCAAGAAGCTTAATACGTGAAACGAAGAGAAAGAGAAGAAAAAGACAATAATAAAGGCAAAAGGAAAAAACCCTTTACACTTACTTTATAGCTGGGTAGATGAAAGTTGGGTGACCCACCCAAGGCTATAGAGGGAGTCTGTGGCATTGCTGGGATGCAAAGCCAGCCTTTCCTTCTTAGCACAACACCCTTCATGTGATCAAGAAGACGCTTCAATTTTTTTTTTTTCTCCTAGACGTTTCTGCTTAGCTATTTCACAGGCAGGCTGGTTTACAGAAGCAGAAATCCCAGTAATTTTCCTATTACTCTCTGGTGGAGGGACACGTACCGGTCAGAGCCACCCTCCCCAGCCAAGGCCCAGCATGGTTGGGGGAGACACCCAAGCAGCCTTCAAGGCCCCTCCAAGTCACGGTCCCCGCTGTGCTCAGTCTGGCCACGTGCCTCCACCCAGGGCTCCGGGCAGCAGAGTCACACTGGTCTAAAGGTCTCTCACCCCTGGGGGATGGTGGCTGAGGAGGGAGCTAGCCTTCACCAGCTATGGCAGTTATTAATTATCAGATCTGCACATGCAAATACACCCCTACCTCCTGGCAAAACCCATTCAGGCACCAAGTTTTCCCCTCACTCACGTGCAGAGAGAGCAGACGTGGCCTAACAGGTATGGAAAGCGCCGGGAGCAGATGCTCCTCAGGCTTTCTCTTGCTTCTGCCATGGTCTGACCTGGGTAAGTTGTGCTACCTTACCCAGCAGGACAGAGCAGGAGTAGCTGGGGAAGTCACGGGATGAGATAAATCAGTGACTTGTAAATGCTTCTGAACTCTCAGTAAATGAAATTTAGGTGACAGAAGATGCTGAAAAGTTTGCGAACGTGGGGGAGCTCCCAACTAGAGGCTTTCTTAGCCTGCCCTGCACACACACACACACACACCAGGCCTCCAGGAAAGGACAAAGACCTTCCCCTTCCTCAACTGGTCTTCACCAACATTGGGGTGAACCTCAGGCTGTCAGCTCACTTGTGAGGATCTCGGTGGTTTTTTGGTTTTGTTATTTTTTATCTTGGAGTGCTCAGCCCACATATTTGAGCTTTTCCCTCACAACTTTCTTACAAACAGATACAGTGAGAGGCAACAGAACCAAGCTGCCTCCTTTCCCCGGAGGGAGAGGGGTGGATAGAGGTGGGCATTTCAGGCTAAGCCTACTACACTTGCTGAAAAATCTTCCCTTTAAATATACGTGTGGAGTTCAAATCTATCTTCAGCTAAACCTTTGAATGAAAAATAAGTTGACAGCCTCATTCCGCCCGTCTGATGCACAGGCGGCACACCCCACACGCACGAGCTAGGGATTTGGGGGAGAAGCAGCGGAGGGATTCCCATTAAGGAAACCCCACTCACTGTTTGCTCGGGTAAGACGCGGGGGAGGGCTCCTCTCCTTCCCAGCACTACGAACATGAGATCAGTCGCCTCATGGTTGCATAATTCCCTCGCTCGTTTGGGAATTCATGCATTACTCCCATTTAGAGCCACTAAGAAGAGACCCCATCTTTCGGGGATTAGGGGCTGAGGAGTGCGTCCCGGGCGATGTAATCGGGCTTGCCATCTGGCACCTCGAGCAAACTCTTCCCTCTTCCAGGCTTTCCTCCAAGGGAAACGGCTTCTTCACCTGGGGCTGGAGGTGGGGGTGTGTTAGCATGAGTGCCGTGTCAGCCACAACACGGGAACTCAGTGGGTTTGACCACAAATTTGAGCACAACACGGCTGTGATGTCAGCGCACTGGTAAAGAACGGCGTAGAGTAGAAGACCACCTACTTCTGGAAAACTAATCTTGCCCTCGCAATCTCCCTCTAGTCGGCTCCTTGGCTACAGAGGGTGGGATGAGATGGACCCTGGTCTCAATTATGGCAGGGTACCAGCCTTTGCATTTGTGATATGTCTGTATCTACACAATCAGAGGTTTGGAAGCACACTAATTTACTACAAGCTCTCTTCCCAAACTGAAAAAAGCTCTTGCCTCCTCTTTATGTTTTGGTTGTGATGGCTCATGGTGGTGGAAAATGCTTCTAAGGGGGCTGTCACAGAGCAGCAGAGTTGGAGGCCACCTGTATTGCTTATCTAATCTACCCCCCCTAGCTGGAGCAGAGTCAACCGTAACCAACGTCATTCCTGACAGATGTCAGTTCAACCTTTCTAAAGGTTTTGCCAATATCCATTGCACCGCAGTCTCTGTTTTACAGAGGACCTCTCCACCCTGCAGAGAGCAAGTGCAATGGTTCAGCACTGGCCGTACTCATGGCCCCAAATGAAGAAGCTGTATAGGCCTGGCCAAGGTCTGTGGTCACACCACACAAAGGGAACTTCATGCCATGTTAATCCCGGCAGGTGGCAACCACCTTCCCTGTTAGCCCAGAAATGTTAAGGCAAGCGTAGGTTGAACCTGCACTGCAGAGCTGTTAGAGTTGTGGGCAATATAACTACAAGAGGAAGAAACACAGGTACCTACTATTACTGCTTTTGAAAACTCTTGGGATCATGAAAATCAAATGGGGGTGTAAAGGCAATGAAGAGAAATCCAGCTATGGAAGACATCTCCCAGGAAGACTTGCAATAGGAGGCTGAGGCGTAAGATGACTCTTACCAGAGCACCAGGACTAAGATTTCTACTGGCCTTGGTGACAATAAGCCTCTAGCTGACAACGCAGGCTGCTCCTGTGCTCTGATGTATCTACAGGGACGGTGGTGCCATGCCAGCTGGGTGTTTTATTCATACTCTGCTCCTCTTATAAAGATAGGCTCAAGTGACTCATATGTCACTGGCCACACACCATACATTTAAACTCATTGTCATGGTGGGTGTTAGGTTGCCTGTCTTCCTTCCTTCCCTCCTTCCCTCCTTCCTTCCTCCCTTCCTTCCTTCCTTCCTTCCTTCCTTCCTTCCTTCCTTCCTTCCTTCCTTCCTTCCTTCCTTCCTTCCTTCCTTCCTTCCTTCCTTCCTTCCTTCCTTCCTTCCTTCCTTCCTTCCTTCCTTCCTTCCTTCCTTCCTTCCTTCCTTCCTTCCTTCCTTCCTTCCTTCCTTCCTTCCTCCCTCCCTCCCTCCCTCCCTCCCTCCCTTCCTTCCTTCCTTCCTTCCTTCCTTCCTTCCTTCCTTCCTTCCTTCCTTCCTTCCTTCCTTCCTTCCTTCCTTCCTCCCTCCCTCCCTCCCTCCCTCCCTCCCTCCCTTCCTTCCTTCCTTCCTTCCTTCCTTCCTTCCTCCCTCCCTCCCTCCCTCCCTCCCTCCCTCCCTCCCTCCCTCCCTCCCTTCCTTCCTCCCTCCCTCCCTCCCTCCCTCCCTTCCTTCCTTCCTTCCTTCCTTCCTTCCTTCCTTCCTTCCTTCCTTCCTTCCTTCCTTCCTTCCTTCCTTCCTTCCTTCCTTCCTTCCTTCCTTCCTTCCTTCCTTCCTTCCTTCCTTCCTTCCTTCCTTCCTTCCTTCCTTCCTTCTTTTTCTTTTCGATATTAATTAATTTCCCTCTTCTCTCCTCAATTTAATTACGGCTGTGTAATCTGGAGATCTGTAAGGCTCTAGCACGAGGTCTCCAGCTATCAGGCTCCCATGTTCACAATTAGCAAATGGAGACAAGAAGAGCAGCACTGGAAGAAAGGGGTTTTAACTTGAGATCCTTAAGAGGATCTGTGATGCTGTGGTCCCATCACTAACAGGAGGGCCATGGATGGGGAAGGTTTTAGGTTTCAAGCCCAAGTTTCAGGACACTTAAACCAATACGAAAACCAGTCTTTGCTGGACTTTCTATAGATAAATGTTAAGTGATTAGGATCACTAAAGGGGTTTTAAGACTTGTGCAGTGTTCAAGAAACATTGAACCACACTGACGTCTGCTTGATCTTAGCTGAACAGTGGCTTTTGAGCAACACAAGCCTGAAATTAGTGGGTTTTTTCACATTCTGATTGTTACTTGCTGTTTTATCCCTCTTCTCTCCCCCATCTCATACCACAATACCCTCAGAGACTTCTCTCTCAAACTTTGCACTCGCTCCTAGACAGATCCTCGTGGAGGGCAAGGGCCTTAGGCACAGTCAAGAGGAAGACAAGGGGTTGGAAAAGTCCAGGATGACACCTACGGCACTTCCCCCAACACTTCTACACTGCACTGATGTGTGAGGAGCACAAACTTGTTAAACACGAGGCAAACTGATGAGCAAGGTCAGCTGGAAACTTGCTGGCGTGCTTTTGGATTCACAGAATCACAGAATCATTCAGGTTGGAAAAGACCCTTGGGATCATCGAGTCCAACCATCAGCCCTACTCTACAAAGTTCTCCCCTGCACCACATCCCCCAACAGCTCATCCAAATGACCTTAAACACACCCAGGGATGGTGACTCCACCCCCTCCCTGGGCAGCCTATTCCACTGTCTGGCCACTCTTTCTGGGAAAATTTTTTTCCTCATGTCCAGTCCGAACCTCCCCTGTTGTAATTTAAAGCCATTCCCTCTTCAATATTGGTCCACCATACATTTCATACCATGTAACACCTGAATGTCTCGTACCTCACTCCTGCAAAGCTAACTAGGCATCTTTAACCTAGTGTTATCTCATTTTAGGATGAACTCAAAGTATAGATTCAGATTGGTTCCATCCCGGAATTAAGAAAAGTAGAGGTGGTGTTTTGGGAAAAGATTTCAACTAAGTGATTGGATACAGCTCATGAACATTTTGCATTTCCCAAACAGATGCGCAGACATGAGGAATTCCCGACCATAAATCCCTTCTTCCCAAGAAGCCATTTTCCACCTTTCTTTTGAGGAAGAAATTTATTTTTTGTAATTTTCTTTAAGTGCAGTAGAGTGAAAAGTAGTAACTATTCCACACTTGGCTTTCTCAAGGAGAGCATCAGACCTGTTATGACCTACCTGTCCCCAAGGGTCTCCCCTCTGTCATGGGAGTTTCACTGCTGTCTCAGATGCCAGTGAGCCTTTTGCTCAGGTCCTGGGCTGTACCACGGTAGCTGGTTATCATGGAAAGAGAGCGCCGATGTGTACACATCTCCGTGCAGATACCAGCCAGGCACCAAGACACTAGTCGTGTCCAGTCAGACCTGAAAGTAAAAAAAAAAAAGAGAACCCTAAATTTGCTGATTATGGTGAGGACAAGCTCATTTAGGCAATGCTGTGCCTTAATTGTCATGGCAATGGAAAAATTCTTTCTACACTGTTCCCAATTTTTCTTGCTGCAGTCACAGCTGAGACCTGCTACGGGTTGTATCCCTGTGCAGGTGGTCCTGTAGTGAGACTTCAAATTGCCCCCAGATACAGGGAAAAAAAATGGAATGGGAATATGTGGCACATTGGGAAAAACATCAGACCTTCTCACTGTGCTTAAACATGGGACAGATGCAGTGACACAGTACCTGAAGCAAGTAATTTCTGTGTAATTCCCTCCTCAGCGATGATGCTCCATTATAGAAATGAAAGATACTGCAGATAGCCAAAAGCGTGAATCTCCTAGTCCAGGTTTCTAAACGGCAGTCTCCTAAACAGGCAGGTGAGGGTCTGGAGGCTTGCGGGCTCCACGTCCCTCCACCCTGACATGGTACCAAAGATGGCAAGAAGATGGAGGATGCTGTTGCACGTTTGATACTGCAGTGGTCTGGCACTGCAGGTTTGGGGAAAGGAGGAAATTGAAGGTTAAGGTCTCAAAACTGAGAATCCCACCTCCGAATTTGTGCTCCAGGCACTGCCTGTACAGTGGCTTTACACAAGTCCCCCCTGTGGCTCACTGCCCCTCTTGGAATAAGGGGGTTAACAACACCAGCTATTGCCTAGAAGGGGGTACCTGAGACTGAGGGAAGCAGTGGCTGCAAAGGGCTTTAGGAACCTCAGTTAAGGGGTGAGGGTAGTAAATATTAACTGGTTGGTAGTAGACATGCAATAGCCTCCTTTCTTCCTATTTACTATGGGAAAGCAAAGGGGAAAATGACTCCAAGAGCTTCTCCTTTTCGTTTTGCTTTAGACTTCTGCTGCCTGTTTCTTGTGCCTGCTTCACCAGGGAAATTTCTTTGGATCTGTCATAGAGGCAGAAAAATCCTGGACCAGGGTTGTGGGGTTTATTTTGGGTGGAGGCAACTGCAGATAGGTACTAAGCCTGTACCTTTTAATCTCCCTATCTGGCTAGATTAAATACATTTATAGCACACGGAATGTGCTGCAAAGTAGAAACTAGAAGGCTGGCTTTGTTGGGCAGGAGAGAGTTAATCCCTATGGGGTGCTCATGTACGTCAGAGCAGGTTCCTGTCTGTGCAGTGCTCAGCTAGGATTGAGAGCTTTTGTTCCTTGTTGTTTTTCATGATTTCTTTGCATTTAATAGTGTTTGGATTTTTTTTTTTTTAAATACATTTTAAAGAGCATTTCAAGCTGGCAAATGGGGGGCAGACTGAGAACCCTGTAGCCTGCGGTCCCCCACGTATCCTAAGATATTAAAGAACATCATAGACACGGGCAGGACAAGTCCCCACCATGGCCATGGCTTGTGTTACTTCAGCTTTTAGTGCCTGTGCTACACCCTGCAGGGGCAAAATCCCAGTTCATCTCCCATCACCTTCCAGGGCTCTGAGCAGGGACTAACAAATGGTGGTGGGACTTGAGGTGAGGATGTTTGTTGATTTATTAATGAATCCCATCTGTCCCAAACCACCACCTCTCCAGCTCTGCCCCTCTGGGTCTCCAAACAGGCGGTTGTTACCTGTCTCGGCGGGACTGGTGACCAACAGATGAGAAGCTACCGCATGTTTCACTCCCAGGTCCTGAGCCCAGCCCAGCCCTGAGCGTGACTTTTCCGTTTGGTTTTTTGACTGAATTGGAATCACTTCGGAAGAAAGTGGCGTCATTGTTCTCCGAGGACGAATCCAGCCCGAAAGGTCTGAAGCTGCCAGAGCCTGAGGTGGCTTCTGGTCTGAATTACAGACGTTTCAGGACAGATGCGGTGCTGGATGATGCCTCTGCCTCCTCCAGAGGCAGGAGAGGCGGGCAGGGAGCTCCCCGCCGACGGGCTGGCCCCGGAGCTGGGGGGGGGCAGGCGGGTGGGAGAAGCCGGAGGGCTCGCAGAGGTGAGGGACTGATCTGGGAAAGGAGCTGAGGAGGGTCAACTACAAAGAAAAGATCGTGAAATATATACAGCCCAAGCCGTGACTAAGGTTTGGGCCAAAACAACAACCCACAGTGAAAGGCGAGGGAATTGCACGACGCAGCCCGGAGGGCGGATCGGCGTGAGGCTGCACGAAGGAAGGTTTCGGTGGGCTGCGGGGATGGGCAGGAGACCTCTCCTGAGGGCACCCCCTTCCCTTGCACAGCCCGGAGCCGGAGGGGTGAAACCCCGCGGAAATCCGCCGCTGAGCATCACCTGCCCGGGAGCGGATCGCCGCTAACACCGCGCCCCCTCCCTGCTCCCCCCCCCGCACCCCGGCTCCCGCATCCCCCGCCTGAAGGAGCCCCGGTTTTCAGTGTTGGTGGTGGTGGGGGGAAGGTTCCCCCTCACCCCCGCCCCGGGGCCCTGCGGTGCCCGCGGGGGACCCCCGGCCGCCCCCGCTGCCGCTGCCTGGGCGGGGCGGCGGGAGGTTCCCCCGCAGCCGGAGCTGGCACCGGAGCCGGGGGTTTCCAGCCCGGCTACCGGGGCACCGCTCGCCCCCCGCCAGGCGCTCCTGCTCCGGCCCGGGACCCCGCTGAGCTGCCGGAGGGGAGCGGGGTGTGTGTGTGTGTGTGTGTGGGGGGGGGGGGGGGGGGGATTTGCACCCCGAGAGGCTCCCCACGGGGACCCCGCGTCTGACGGAGCAGCCGGTGCTCGTGTTGCGGGGTGGGGCTCAGAAACACCCCGCCAAAGCCCGGCTTTCCCACAGCGGTGCCACGGGGGGCGGGGGTTCCATCGCTAAAAGAACCGGCGACGCACCAGACCCCCCCCCCGCCCCGTCCCGACCCCGCCGTGGGCAGAGGTGGGGCATCCCCCGGGCGGGGAGCGGCCCTGGGGGGCAGCCCCCTTCTGGGCCGAGGGGGCGGCCGGCGGGGCGCCCCGGTGACCAGCACCGGCCCGGGATGGGGGCGCTGAGCACGGCAGAGGGGGGCACCGACGGGAGTCACAGCCCCCCCCCCACCTTCTCCTCCTCCTACGGCCCGAGGCGATGGACCCCCGGGGGGAAGTGGGGAGGGGATGGCGGCCGGGCCCGGCAGCGGGGCTCGACGGGGAGCCCGTGCGGTGCCGTACCGGACCCGGCTGCGGGCGCTGCCCCGCCCGGCCCCGCTCCCCGCCGCCGCCAAGCTGGGCTCCGGCTGCCACCTGCAGGCCGCGGCGGGCGAAGGCGCCTCCCGCCGCCCCGACCCTGCCCCGGGCTCCCCCCGCCGGGCCCGGGGCCGCCGAGCTCTGCCGGGGAGAGGGGCTGGGTCCTGCCCCCCCGCGGGCTGGGGGCAAACCGGGGCATCCGTGATACGACACCCCCCCCCCCCCCCCCCAACCCCGTCATGAAAGGCTCCTGCCCCGGCGTGAGTTTACCCCGAATCTGGGGTTACTGGGGAGGCATCGTGGCTGTTGCCAGCGTTGCCCCGGTGGCCAAGCCCGGCCAAGAAAGACAGAGCGTGGCCAAGGGTCAGCAGGGCGGGGCCCAACGCGGGGACCCCCTGGATGGGCGGGGAGGGGGGGGCGTGTGTGGGTACCCCCAGGCTCCAGCGCTGCGGGTGTGTGGGCACAAAACTGCACAAGCCGGGGAGTGCGAGGGCCAAAGCCGGCACGCAAAGCCAGGCCGGGCAAAAACTGGGACCTGGGAAACAGAAGCCAGTGGAAACCAAGACTGTGGTGGCAGAGGAGGGGGACAGGGAGCGCGGCCGCAGCTCAGGAAAGCTGATGCTCGCAGAGTGGCACAGAGCTGTGAGGCCCTTCCCTTCCCCAGGGAAGATACTGGGACAGTCTGTGGGATAGGATGGGTGTACTGGGATGGGACAATTCTTACCTGCTTCTGCTAGGACGGACCCTCAATCCAAGTCCAAATATGTCCAGAAAGGAGGCAATAATAATTTTGTCCTCGACCACTTCTCTCATCTTTGCTTCAGCTGCTCATTCATTAACTTAGAGGCACAGGGAATAAGGCAATGACAGTGCTGGAGTGGTTCAGTATCAGTAATGGCTCTGTTCCCAGCATGGAGAAAGACAGAAACACGGTGAGGGAGGTGGGGGATCACCCCACAACCAGCTACTCACACCACTACCAGCTCCTCAGCCCCTTTGGCTACCAGGTGGGTGACAAGAGCACGGCTGGAGGGGGCTGCGAAAGGGAGCAGACAGCGAGGCTGGCGCTCAGCCCCCAGGTGCTCTTCCCTCTTCTTCCTCCCACTCCTCCCACCTTCTTCCAGCTGCTGGTGCTGCTCTTTCCTCCCACACAGCAGCTCTAAGAGGCTGGAGGAGACGGTAAGGAACAGGGGAAGCACTTAGAGGCTGACAGCTGCCACTGCCTGGTTTCTTTCCAGAGCCCCATCTTCCTTCAACCTTCACCGTCTCCTCCATTTGCTCAGAGCTGGCAGCAGCGCTCGCAGAGGTGGCCGGGCTGCGCGGCGTCGACGAAGCGGGGTGCACAGAAATGTGGGTGCCTGGGAGTTAAAGCTGGTCACCGCAGCCCTGAGAAGCAACGACTTGGCTGCGAGTAAGGGAGGATCCTTGGAGGATTAAAAAAAAAAAGAATAACAACACTCATTGCTAGTCCTCCCAAAACCAAATCGTGCTGGCCAGGATCCGTTTTGCTGGAGACCCCGGGAGTAGTGTGCGAGCGAGGGTCTGAGATGGTAATCGAGGGTTGCTGGTGGCACTTCGAAGTGACAGTCACAGGGATGACTTCATTTCTGTCTTACCCACTGTGCCCTTGTTGTTCATCCTACTAAATACCATCTTTTTAACTAATATTACGAATTCATCCACACTTCTCATTCTCCTCTCAAACTTCCTAGTGCCACGCTGACAATATGAGAAAGTCTTGCTCTTCTTTTTCACTACCTTGAAGGGTGGTATGCTGAACAGTCAAATCACGGTAACCTGGGACATGCTATCCAGACTGAAAGAACTACAACTGCCACTCAGTCACTCAAAACAAAAAAAAAAAAAAGGAAAAAAAAAGCTCAGGGCTAAGTCAATAAATAAAAAGATGGACAGAAAATAAAAGCCGTGTCCCTGGATTCATGTAGCTAATGGGCAGGCTCTCCTCCTCCTCCTAGCACAGAGGAAGGTTGAAGCTGCTGCCAGCACAGAAGGGGTTTGTCCTGGCTTCTCTTCTGAAGAGTTTCTAAGGAAACTCCCACCCAGTTGTTTTTTTTTTCTTTTGTTTTTTTTCTCTTGCAGGTCCTCCAGCTGAAGACAAAAAGCCTTGCCTACACTGAGATATGCCCAATTGTTCCTCTGGTCAAAATGTCTTCGAAAGATTTTAGGGGAAAGTGTTTCATAAGAAACACTCTGTGTTTCTAAAAGCACAAAACCCCCTGTTTATGAAAGGGGACGCAGGGCTCTGTCAGGATGGTGCCGCGCTGATCCGATCTGCTCTGGAGGAACTGCTACAATCCTTCCTGCCTCAGCTGGAGAGGACTGCAGCAGGTTCTAACCACCCCATCGTTCAAGAGCTTTTAGTGATGCTCTTGCCAAGGGTGGCTATTGTACCTGGGTGCAAGGGGGGGTGTCGCTATAGAAACTTAAAGGAAGGCCCATGTAAACCTACAGTGATGAGGATAAGAACTCTGGCAGAGCTCTTGCAACCTCATGTGCTGACCAAGCTGCTCCAAATAATTAAAATTGCCCTGTGATGACAGTCAGGAATTAATTAATTAGGGTTTGGAAGATCATTCAATTCACACCTTTCAGTTCACTGAACAAGACTGTAAGGCATGACTGTAATCAACAGATAACGCACAGATTACAAAGGTTTTAGTCCCAATTTTTGTTATGGCAGTCTAACAGTTAATAGAACTGGCTCAGTGAATGAGTCGGTGATTTATTTATACCTCATGGTCACAATGAACCACAGGGTTGTATCTCATCGCGGTACACCAACGCGTTCGTACGCTGGTACACAAAGATTCTGGTGTGGTAGGGCAGATGGAGCCATCTCGTACAAAGTCTTTCAAAAAGCATTTGTTTGTGACCCCGCTGAGTCAAACGCGTGGTCAGGTGTCCCAATTCTCCACCCTGAGAAGCTGGGGCACATGTCGTGTACTTGCTGTTATGTGACTGTGTGCTTCCATCCATGCTTAGGGACACACACACATGCCACGGTGCCATCCGCTTGCGTAGAAAACTGTTCCTCAGGTGACCCCCCAGGCAGGCACATCCCTGTGCCACACGGCAAGACACGGACCTCGCTGCATCACCTCCCCGAGAAAGAGGCGAGAGCGAGTGGGCCAGAAGATGCATCTGGTGTGGGGGCTGGAGACTGGCCACCCCGGTGTTAACACTTCAGCTACCTGAATCTCACCCTGACTTTTCCAGCAGAATTTGCAAACCAGGTGGAGAAGGAGGAAAAAAAGCAGATTGCAGATGCTGTACGATCTCATGATAAAAAAATTTCGCTTCTGAGTAAGTGTTCTGCCTTCCCAAAGAAGTCAGCAGGCTAAAAGGCAAACCAAGTATAGCTCAGTTTTGTCAAAAAGGCACAACTGAGGTAAGTATGTAATGGAAAAGGTGGGCGAGAACAACTGTTCGTTGCCTCTTCTAATACAAGAAGCATCACATGGAGCTAGCCAGTTCACAACAAACCGGTAACTTCTTCACTGGAAACTAAAGTGAACTCTGGAACTCCCAGCCATAGGTGATGATGGATGCTAAAATGCCTACAATTTAGAAAATGGACCGACAAAGTCATGGGAGGAAACTCCGCGGTGTTACATGGCCACGTTCAGAGGGAGGGACGCCAGCGCACCAGGGCTTGGTGCGGTCGGGCAGAGCAGATTTGTCCCAGGCTCAGGGACCTCCCTCGGCTCTGGGAGCTGGGAGGGTGCTCTGGGAGCTGGGAGGGTGCTCTGGGAGCTATCGTCCCATCCTCTGGGGGATGTTTCCATGCTTGTGCTCGTCCCTGGCACCTGTGCCTACGCTGGCTGGGGAGGCTGAGCAGCCCTCGGTCCTCCAAAGAGTATGAGGACATAGGGCACATCTGAACACGCGGGGCACTCTGTGCCAATGGCATGTGCCCCACCGCCTGCAATGGTTTTGCAGCATCGACTCACGGCTTCTCAGATGTCCTCCTCCTTCTCTGACTTCTTCAGACAACCAGAAGAAACCACCCACTCAGGCCACCTCTTTGTCCAGTTTACCTCGTCTGGTCCTGTGGTCAGGAACAGTCTCTGATGTTTCAGCCTACAAAAGCCCGTTTCAGGCTACAAAAGCCAGACCCTCTGCTTCCTTGCTCTTACCTGGAGCTCCCTCTCCCTCCTCTGAGAGTCTCACCACTAAAGACTGGCTGCTCTTCCCTGTTCCTGGAGAGCATGGTTTCCTACCTCAGCTCCTAGCACAGCAGTGGGATAAAACTGGCTTCATATGAGCTTCCTCCATCCATCTGTTTTGTTGGGATTGCATCTGCCCACCAGTTAGTGTCTCTTAATGACTTTTAAATATGACTTCTTTGCTCCTCAGCACATGGATCACAAGGCGGGGTACAGCAAAAGGCATACTGGTAACTCATGCTACCCTGCTGTAATCTGTAACATCTGCAGCTCTGGGAAATTATTTTTTTTAAAAAAACAACAGTAGAATTAGGCAATTATAGAGAGAAGACAAGGCTGGATTTAGATCAAAAAGCACAACAGTCAAAAATTCAGCCTGAAAGTTTTCCATTAAATTGTACTAGAATGATGACCACTTAATTTGGCAGAGTGCTGTCTTCTCAGAGAAACGTGGATTGCTTGGATTTTAAAACCAGCAGTGGTGTTACGGTGGAAGGACTGCAGCCAGGTCTGGCTGAACAGCTGTCTGATCCCTGGCCACGGAATGAGCTCCACAAAGGCTGCAACCACTGAAAAGTCTACTGTGGGCCGACGTCTGGGGCTGTACACCCTCCAGAGCAGAGACGGGCTCTTCTGTGAACCACCCGATGTGCCATGGGCACAAATAAATATAAATAGCGAAACTCTGTTAGACCAGTAATAACCCGATTCAGAAGGACTGAACATGGAAGGAGCAGCCTGAAAGTAGATGAAAGAAAAAACCTCAACAAATCAAAACACCTGCCTTAAGACAATCCCCCTAGATTATAAATACCACAAAGCTAACTCAGGCTCACCTGTTCCTTCTGTGGCACTGTCACTGCACCTCCTCTGGGATACTGAACTCGGTTACTATTATTTTGCTCTCGGTCCCAGAAGCAGATCATTAGGTTTAAAAGGTTAAAAAAAATCGACTACTTGCAGAAGTTTGAGAGGCTGCTTTTTTAAGCAGCTTTATCAAAACACTGTTCTTAATCGGTCCCGAGCTTTTCAATACTGAAAAAATTAGAAAAGCTGAAAGTACGAGAACTGTCTCAATTCAGACTTCCACTTTCTTAACACTTCCATATATATTGTATGGAATACAGGTTGTACCCCTCTTGTGCGGATTCCCTACAAATAATAATAAATTGCCTTTAAGCTCACTGCCTGTCCTTTGCTGGTAGTCATTTGCAGGACAACCTTCTGTTGGCTCTCACAGATGACCAGCCATCAGACTTCAGCAAGAAGACCACAAATTGGTAGGAAAACTTCATAAGCCTCAGTGTTCATAGATCTTTTTGCTTTGTTTGAATCAACACCAGCATGCTTGAGTACATTCAGCAAATTAAGAGGGAAAAAAAAAAAAAAATCAACAGAAGCAACGCCACAAGTGACAAACCTTACTCTTTGGGGACATTTCTTTCGAGAGAGTCTCATTGACCCAAACATGGCCAGCTGGTCCTCTCAGAAATCAAGGCAACCTTGCAGCACTCTGGAAGGACACCTCGAAGTGATGCTTGAGACGGGAGGACCGCCCTGAACCTGCCACACAACATCCAGTAGTGCCGAAGAGAAGGAGCTTGCATTTTTCCGAACGCCAAGGGAAGTGCTTCTAAAGCATTTTCACTCTTTCAGTGCCGATACAGGGACTATTAAACCCTTCTTATTCCCTGCTTCATAGGTCTCCACACCGTTGTTTTTAACTTGTGGTGCTACTACGTGTATTCTCTGGCACTACAACTGTTTCTCGTACAAAGATGTAAACAGCAATGATTCCAGCTCCAAAAAACCCCATATGTTCTAAAAAGACATCAGACAACATGCGGGAGGAAGGGAGGCAGAGCGAGGAGGGGAAATGCCTTGCCTAAAGTCCCACAGGAGAGCAGCAGCAGGGGTAGGAACGTTACTCTTCCTGAAGCAGGTCTAAACCCAGGAGGTCCCACGCTGCTGCCAGACAAGTTCATGGCAGCTACCGACAGTCACAGGAAGCAAAAGCATCACTGAGAGCTCATACAGCATCTTTGGCTGCATCATACAATTGCTAGGGAGATGTTACGTATTTTGTTTGTTTGTTTTTAATCTTTTTCCTTCAAGAGGGAAGAGAGCGGGTTAGGAAGTGGGGAAAGTTGTAAGCTCCGTCAGAAAACTTTTCTGATTAGTATTTTCAGTCTGTTTCAAAAAATGCCCATCGTAAGTGATGCAACGTGTCCACAGGTGATGGAAATTAAGATCCCAGGCTCTACTGCACTGTAAAATCTGTTGTTTGAATGGGATGCTGTGGTCACGTTGGGTGCCAACATGGTATTTTGGGGTTTTCTTTTTTGTATGGCATCAGTGCAGCCCTGACCAGTAAAACACTGCTGGTGAATGAAACCCCCCCACTCCATTGATAGGAGTATCTGATGCTCCTCCTGTAGCTTTTGACCTCAAAAGCCCCTGGATGTCAGGAGCATGATGCTATCTGCAAACAAACGGCAACCTTTTTTCTCCACCTATACTTCATTTCAGGGTATGCTCTGAAAACAACTGAGAAAAAAAAACTTCTCTGGAGAAGACAGGATTTTGCCATTTACTTATGGTTATGTCACCCTTAAATTAGACTACTTTGGCGATATGTTTAGCAGAGCCAGTCAATATGAAATGAGTTATTAAGCCTCATTATAAGAAATCATATCGAAGTTCAGCTGGTCAAAGGTACCTCAACAGTCAATGGAAAGGAACAGGCAGTTCGAACAGGCAATTTGTCACGTTCTACAACAGGAAGGGTGGATCATCCTCTCAAGATAATAATCTTTCCCATTTACTGAAGACAGAGCCTAGACAACTACCTTAGCTTACTTTAAAATAGCTGAAATGGAAGAAGATGAATGTCATCCTTAAATAGTGAGCTCCTCCTGCAGTGACTTGCACCTTTGCTCCATAAAATTCACTGGCTTCCCTTTTAACATGCTGCCCAACTTGTCTTCTGTTCATAAGTTCAGGATTATTAGTTTTTCTTTGACTAACATTTGAACATGGCCAAACCACTCAAAACCACCATTCTTTGCATTTATACAGGAGGGTTGAAGACCCAGAGATTAGTCTTCCATTCGCCTTCTCCAGGGTGGGAGCCAGCATTCCCCCGTTGATTCATCAGCGGGTGAAAATGTTAAAGACACACCCTCTACTGCTGCTGTTGGGTCAAGTTTATGTTCTTGAGTAGATCTTTTTGCCTCCCTGCTTCAGCTTTATGTACTGCTTATGCAGTACACTTAGAGAAATTACCTAAAATTTCTGAAAAGACAGTTGTAAGGGAAGCATGGGCTGTTTTAAAATGAGTTGTATGGCAGATACAGCGTACAGTAGCCGAGCAGCAAATGAACACTGTACATACAAATTTTATGAGTAGGGCAGTACACATTCCCTCACAGCACTTAACCAAGATTCAGAAAAAAATTGCATGAAATCAGACTACTGCAGTTCTCAAGAGCCATTTAGAAGGTGCCAATTCACGGGAAATGTGAACAGAGCAAGAAAAGCAAAAGCCTGCGAGCTCCTTGGTGGTCGTACCAATTGATAGTATGGTCACACACACAAAACTTAAGTGTTCCTGCCTTTTGTATGATGTCGGTACACAGTACACCTTGGTGCATTTCTTAATATAAAGTAAGTATTGCAGTAAGCAAGATGTAAACTGACGTGTATTAACGGCTAATTTTAAGTGTCCATCAGTGCTGTCCGTGAGCATAATCCCTGGTGATCCAGAAAAGGTCTATTTTAACCTCGTCTTTTGTCAAAACCAAGGATGACCACCTGTGCTCCACATATTGCTGCTTTGGATTCTTATGGACCAGCCTTACTCTTCACTTAAATCTCTCATCATCAGTGAGACAGATGCAGCAGAAGAGTTCAGCACGTAGCAGTCACTTGGTTTGACCATATGAGGCCTTAGGAAACCAAGTGGTAAGGTGGACGCCCTGTACCAAGAGAAGCTTTTTGCATGTTACATTTTAAAACTACAAAACACGAAACGGGAGATTTACCAAACACGTTTAAGTGACTCCAAAGTATTTATCAACCACTACGAAAATAAAGCAGATCATGAACGAAACCAAATAAAGCACATTGCTTTAGTTCAAGGAAAAGCCTTTGATCTCACTTTTTTCTAGCTCGACTGGAACTTCTTTCCGTTTACTCGT
This sequence comes from Strix uralensis, assembly GCF_047716275.1. Lineage (NCBI taxonomy): Eukaryota > Metazoa > Chordata > Aves > Strigiformes > Strigidae > Strix > Strix uralensis. The sequence goes on from NC_134000.1 coordinate 3,534,781, forward strand.
ACCTGCCTGGCTGGTTTCCCTCCCACACCTCTATGTGAGAAATCTCTGTAGTTCATTATCCCGGTCCATGATCCTAGTGGCGGTGTATCACCTTCCTCTTGGAGCTTATACACACAGCTACACCCATCTCCAGCCAACAACATCCAGCCTTCAAGGAGCCTTGGGAAGGGAAGGCTTTGACATGCTGTTGGCTCTGTTGACAAAAATTTAACACATTCACCCATTTTTAATAAAAATCTACCCAACAGCGGCACTTGCTCATACCTCTGTCAGGCTTTCTAGAGGAACAAAAGTCACTTGCAGAAAAACAGAGGTAAAATTTGCATTAGAACCGCTCATCTTCAATTATATATAAAAATATTCAGGGATCCTTTTATGAAGTAAAAAGTTACATTGTTAAAAAAGCTATGTTGACGTCATAGTTTCCACCGCTGCCATACCCGCTCTTAATCTGCATCACTGAAAGAGGAAAAAGACTGAAAAAAAAAAAAAAAGAGTAACTTCATAAACATTGTTAGTTCTTTAAAAAGAATCACTAAGCAGTATGTTTAACAGTAAAAGCTGCAGGGTAGGTTACGTGACAGGCAGATGATTTAGTTAACCTTCCCTTATTCCCTTCTGCCACAGAAAAGGAGCCAGGCACAGAGGTGCAGGAAATTTTCCACGGATAAGGCAGAAAATCACTGTCTAATCAGGAGCGTTAAAGGCTTTCCTGCCCGAGGAAAGGCTGTAGCTCCCCACACCTCGACTCTTGCAAACGGCGCACGACACAAAGATGAGAGGAGAAGCTGCGTTTTGTTCATAACCAATTGATTTTATTTCAAATATGTGCCCTTGTTGATTCGACAATGGTGTCTGGAGAAGCATGTCCTCCACCAACCAAAGAGAGAACTGATTTGGAAATCTTCCACCTGACTTATTTTCTTAGGATACCTCGACACCGCCTCCCTCCTCCTCCTAGGCAGCTGAAAGTATGGCTCAGAGCGAGCATAAACTTGCACCTTATTCTGAAATGGCTAAAAATACAGTGAGCGAAGAATTAGTAAATCAACCATTCAGGGTGGCAGAGGGCTACGAATATACAGACAAATATAAAACATCTTACTGGGATTTTTAGCAAATTTTTTTTTCTGCAAGTAAGATTAAAAACCACTTTGACTTTAGTGTCCTGCTGTTCCCTCCTCCTCATTTCCTCCTCCTCCCTCAACAGAAATAAACAATTCCAAAAATGCTTGATGTTCCTAATGTTTTTTATAAACGTTTAAACTCCTGCCCCTCTCCTTCCAAAACAGCAGCTAATGCGGTACAGAGTGACCAAGACTGGCCAAAGCATGAGTGTCACATGGATGAATTGCTGATGCTCTCCTCTCACTAGCTGGTACAGGTGTGTGCTTTGCGCTTCCATTGGCTTGGATTGTAAGACATGAAGCAAGTTATTTTGGATGCTGATGCCAATCTGAGCATTAAGGAAAAACTAACAGTGCCTGGGTTCTGGTACAGGTGGTCATAGACTCATGGAAGTTTCTTGGTTTAATATTTACACGGATGTTTTAAAATTATGGTCTGTGAAATATATTTTCCAAAGATGCTCCTATATTTGAGGAAAAAAAAAAAAAAAAAACCCTTGAATCCAAATCCCATCTCTTTTTAAAAGTCTTGTTAAAAACTTTGATTCATCAATTCATCTTAGCACACTTAAAAGCAGAATAGAGAATAACGACATTTTAAAAAAAGAGAAAGATGCTGATCTCTAAGGAGACCGTCGCTCTTTTTTCATAAGTAAATGACACTGAATGGTGCGGATTCGATTCTTTGCTGGGGCAAACTCTGGCTGAAGTTTTAGTGTTGACTCATACCATTTCATTGCTTTTTCAAACTCTTCCTGTAAAGAAAGAAAGAAGATTGCAGAGATTGAGATTCTAAAAACCAGCGACTGCATTTTCTATGCCTTTCCTGTCCTAAGTAGTTGAGTAGTATGGAATGCACAAAAGTAACTGGAACAGATTTCCTTCCCCCTCCCCCAGATAACTCTGGTATTTTCTTGGGCTAATGACCCAATTTTGCATACTCCATGTAGTGGAGTCAAATCCCTGCTAAGCATTACTGACCAATGCTTAGCACAGTTCTCACCTCTTCCTTTTAATTGTAGCTCTTAGCATTCTTGCTTAAAAGTAACTTTTAAAAACAGATTTCGGTCAGAATTTAAGTAGGTCAAAGCTTTAAAATCTTGGACAATGCAGAAACTACTTTGCTGAAAAGCCAACATTTTTAGAAACAGCTTGAAATTATTTTTAAAAGATTAATCAAAGTAAAAACAAACAAACAAAACTTTAAGAGCAGACAGTAGCCAGACCATTTCAATGGATAAGCTGGACTCCAGAATGGTAGTAAGAAGCATTTGTGCTGAAAAAATACCTATTTTGATAGAGCTGAAATCTAATTTCCTATGCCACTCTGCTTTTTTGTTAACTAGGAAAGTGCACCAACATCCACGGTGTATTAGAAGAAAAACAAGAGGGGAAAAGACCAAAAACATTCTGGGTTTTTCAGTCACTTTCAACACTGTTTTTGTTCTCTTACGGTCCTTTTCTCAGTAACTTTATTTGTCCAGTAGAGATAATATTCATTTCTAGCCACATTATAAGCACTAACTAGATCAATGCAAGTTGTAAAGTCTTGATTTTAAAAAAAAGTGAATTTCAATACAGTTTCAACAGGAATTACACAGAAAATCCTGTATGGATTTGTGGGAGCACTGACAAACAGCAATGAGAACAAGAATCAGATTTTTCCATTTTTAGATGCAATAATTTACATTTTCTGCGATTTGACATTATTTTGATCTTCCTTTAGATTCCCACATCAGAAGTTTCTATAGCATCCATCCAAAGTTCTCAGTCCTTAACACGGCCAACTGCTCTCTCCTTTGTAAGGCAACTTACTAAAAAATTTTGCAACTAAAGGAACCGTGGCCTCTGTAACGCTACACTGTTAGTTAGCACGACATCTTCTACAACCTGTTGGTCAGAGTCAGCTCTCAAATACAGCAGGTTAAATATGATGTAAATAAACTAACTTGTCTTTATGTCAGTATAATTGGATCCAGAAGATAAATTCTGTCCTGTTGCTACAGTCATTTCATATAATTAATATGGGGCTTCACCGAGATCTCTCTCAGATCCCGGGAGAATGAAGTTATCCTTACGCACTGTGCTAACTTCAAAAAGACATTGGCAACTCAGGCATCAAACTTCTACTCCATTTCTTTCAAAGAGCTGTCAGAAGTAATACTTTAACAGAACAAAGCCATGCCTTTCTTCAGCTTGTTTCCATTGTGTGTTTGACAGTACTGTGCATTTTAACCCTTCTCAACCCTGATAGCCATAATACACCATTACCTGGTCAACTTGCCCTGTTATCTCCGTGATCCCCTCAACCACAGGAGCAAAACATTAAGGACAAATCTATGACAAGTGCTGAAAACTGGCAGGGATACATAAGAATGTGTGTAACTGAAAACATTCTTGACACAGACATACATATATATGTCAGCTATGCCTCAGCTTAACGGTGCCTCTTTTACCCTTCAGATATACTCGTCCTGTTAAAGATAAGGATGAAACACACAAGAACCAATCCAGCATTTAAAAGGAACAAACATTTTGTGTTCAGAGTAAGCACTGAAAGCCGAATTGCAGATCAGAATATATAGATAGTATGAAGAAATTTGAGTTCAATTTGTGAATTATTTTGGGTGTCGATAATCCAGATATTGAAATGAAACTTCCCTTGTGTTTGTTCATTGCAACTGTGAACTGGGTTTTACTCACTATGCTAAGCTCCACTCTTCAGGACAGAGACCCAATTTATCATTCATTTTCCAGTATTATAAAAATATCCTGTGTTTAGATGGGCAGCCAACCAAATTATCAATTGTTTGCTACTGTCTTTACAAACCTTTGCAGACAACATTCTTTGAAGCCAGTTTATAAAAATGTTGGCCTTCAAGTACTAAATAAGAGTAAAATGAGTAATAAGTTTTGGCATTCACAAAACATTCTTTCTTGTTGATCCTACCTCCGTTTCTTGAATGCTGCTCCTCCAAAATTATTTGTGAGAATAAGATAAGTGTATACATAAATACACACACAGAGAGTACCAAAGACAAGCCATAAGCGGGTGACAGCACACTCACCATTGCTACGTAGACGTTTGCCAGTGTGAAATGATTAACCACAAAGTGTGGTGCTATTTCCACTGCCATGGTAGCCACAATGATGGCATCATTCCAAAGTTTTGCATTGTGGAAGATGTTTGCCAGGCTTATTAGTGGTACATCCTGGAAGAGAAGAGCAAGAGATAAACAGTGAGGTTCTTTCCATTGAAACGGTCTCAGAATCAGCAAGACAAACAGAAGACTCCACCAGCTGGCCACTCTCACTTGGTTACTGCCCACTCTACTATCTAGTGACTTTGAAAGTGGTGAGTCGGACCTACTAGAAAAGGGCATTTGGACTTGAGTTATAAATTAAAAAAACCTCACATACACACATCTGCTCACAATAGTGACAAACACTACTGTGGCACAGGCAAACAACTAAAAAATTAACTCACGTGTCCTAGTATATGCCTTTATTTTTTAGATGCTCTTACACTAGCTTTCTCCCCAAAGATGAGAGGCATTCTCAGAGACAAGAAAAGCTGTTTGTTTGACCACCCTCCTTCAACTCTTGCATAAAAGGGGAAGGAATATGAATAAAAGGGACAGCAGGGAAGTGATAAGGGTCTAACCATTAGTGCAACTGATGCACTGATTCTTATCCTGCCTCTGCCACAGAATTCCTATATGATGCTGGATAACAGCTATAAATAAAATTTTCTCAGCTAGTCACTGATGGTATGTTTTTTATTTCCTGGACTTCTAGACTGTGACCTTGTCTGACTGACAAAGCTGTAACAGACTCTCGGGGAGCTGGGCTTCACACCTTCAGAGGACAAAATACTGCTTAGTAGCAAGTCTTAGGTGTCTTCAACAGGACAATAAAAAATTTTGGATGTATTTGATCCCTGCCTCCTTGACCTCTACAAGGCAAGGAGCACCCTTGGTGGACAAGTCATTCATATTTGCAAAGCAGAGAGTATGGAAGTCAGGACCACAAAATAAGCCCACAGGAAAATGAATTGCCTTTTATTTACATGAGGAAAGGCAAGATAAAGTAGCGAGAGTGCATAAAACCAAAGAGGAGGATAAAACAAAATATTAAATAGCTGTTCCTTCAGTGCTAACTCTCCCTGAGTTCCACTTGTATCTTTACAAACAAGACCCACAGTTTTCTCTGGAGGCAGCTTCAGTACGGAGGATAAAAACAAGGCACAGACTCAGACAGTCAGCCAGTCCCAAGCAACATCATATCACCTTTCTAGAAAACAGCACTGCTACACCATCGTCTTGCCAGACTGTAGTTTCCAATCCATACTCTGACCCTTACAAGTCACACAGTTAAGGGAGGAACCATTCCCAGTTACACAGAAAGAAAGGAAAATAAGCAAGAGCTTGTTGCGTTATATCTTGGTTCCAACCTTGTTTTAAAAGGACGAGTGCAGAGAGACAGAGTTATGGGGGACAGATACACAGGCCGTGCATTTCTACTGTTAATGGCTAAATCCTCCTACTAATATCCCGAGAGTGTAAATTACTTTGTCTCTCAGTTTTTGGAGAAGGATTTAAGACCAAGATTCCAAAAGGCGTACACATTTTGCAGTGCTGCACAATTTGTTGCTCAGGTCCCAAAGCGAAATCTGCGATGCTGAGTGAGGAGCCTACATGGCGTTTATCAGTTTGCAGGGGGGATCTTGATGTGTAAGAATAGACATTATAATGCTCAGCACGCCACGTGGCAAGATGAAGGGCAGAAAGCACTTTAGTCAACTGAGACACTAAACAGAAGGTTGTGTCCAAACTTACTGACTTTTTTTGGAGTAAAGCACAGAACTGCAGCACCAAGCCAGGCACTAGTGCCCAGCTGAGAGTCACAGCCCAAACACTTTAAGAGTTATGCATTTAAGTTCTTTGCTTAGATATCATCTCCTCCCTTCTTTAAAAGCACTCCCCACATCTTAGGTTGGAAGACTTGTCCAGACAAAGGCTGATGAAGATTCGAAGCCCTACAAAACAGGGGGAAGTTCAAGCCTGCATTGCCCAGAGAGGCGTCAAACCCCCTGCACTGTAGGCAAGGCCACTGAACCTCTTCCGCAGTTGTCTTTTTTTTTTATTATTATTTTTTAAAAAGAGACAGTCCACACTAAACAGGTGGTGAAAGTCTTGAGGTTTCACCACAGTTAGCTAATATCTAATACATTATAGACACTTGATACAGTGTTGGCCTTAACAATAGTCTGTGAAAGCTCCAGCATGACAAGCAAAACGTTATTTCACCCGAGTAAGAGGCACACGTGTACACACCTTCATGTGATGGGGCGCGTAGTGCAACGCTTGCCGCAAGCAATCAATTGCCTTCTTTCCTTGGCCTTTCACCCTCCAGTAAAGAGCTGCCATGCTAGAGAGGACCCAGGAAGTCTGATTCTGGCAAAAGAAGAACACAAAAACCAGTCATGTAAACACCTGGAGTGAACAATATTCTTGTCTTTTGCTCTTTCCAATTTATTTGATATATTGAGTTAGAGGGTGTTACACTTAAAAACAGCATTAAACTATTTCAAAGCAGCGGAAAGTCTCTTATCAAACAACACATATGCAATAGCCAGGTAAATGAGATTGCCAAACGAAACACAAATTCCAAATGCAACATAATTTTCTTAAGAAAGGAACAGCAGCTAAATAGCTTTAAACAGCAGCAACAGTTTCAGCAGCCACAACAGCTTCTAACCAGCTGTCTGATGCCGAACGTTACCCAACACAAAGCAAAAAAACTCAGCTAAGTTAGCTGATTGGACCTGCAGGCTCTCTGTAGTCACAGGAAAGAGAAAGGATGCTCTGGGATGCAGCTCAGGGCAGAAGCCTGACAAGCCTAGCTGACTGAGGTTGGTGCCTCTAGCTGGCTGACTCCCATGTCACGTGTTAGAAAGGAAAATACTATGTGCTTGAATTCTGTGGACTCAGATACAGTAAATGAATGTTTATGCTCACATATGCAATTAGATAAGTAGCCATCTTGATTTGTTTGATTAGCTCTTGTGAATACTGAATGAGACTGGTAGACAGAAGAACTGCATTTTATTTCCAACACAGCTAGCTTTACTGAGAATTCTGTTTCTGGTCTCAGCGCTACATTCTCAACTTATTTGGATAAAGCTTGCTGTCTGCAGAGGGAACTGTAGCATGTAAGAGAGAGTCAGTATCCATCTAAAGTGAAAAGAAACTAAGTCTGGTAAGATGAGCATAAGAGTAACATCTTTACTTTCTGGGAATGATAAAGCTATATTGGCTTCAGCTTCAAAGCACAGTAAGTTCCTCAGATGGCTTTCGGCAGAATAGGCTAGGGGCACCAAACTCTTTTGGCTGAGGCCTCTTTTCTATAGTAGTTTGGGATATCCTCCCCACTAGCTGTAAGCATATAACACCAATCCCTGCATCCTTATCTACCTTGTAGATCCTGGGAAAATTATGCCTCTAATCATCTCCTCCTAAAGACCTCAGCTGAGGTCCTTGGCAGCCTTGATCTAGCTAGGATGTTTGGCTTTCTGCGGGGAGAACAGGGAGTGCAGCCTTGGACGTGGTGCCACAGCCTGCCTGAAGGCATCTGACACTTCAGCCCAACACTGCATGAGGTAGAAGGAAGTAGGCAGAGAAGGGGGAAAAAAGTGGGGAGAGACAATCCCCATCCCTGGAGGGGTTGAAGAGTCGGGTTGACCCAGCGCTGAGGGATCTGGTGGAGTTGAGAACAGTCAGTGTGAGGTTAATGGTTGGACTGGAGGAGCTTCAAGGGCTTTTCCAACCGAGATGATTCTGTGACAAGAGCTCCTGCCTGTCAGCTGTCTGACCACTGCACACCAGAAACACAACTGGAGAGTTGAGCCATGGCTTAACTTAACTTCCCATAAGCTCCAGGTCAGTGTAGCACAAAAAGAAAGAGGAGGGCTGAGAGCTGTTGAAATAGTTTAACATATATCAACACCCCACAATGCTGCTCACTACAGGGCTGGAAACTTTGGGAAATCTGACAAGCTTAGGTTTTAGTAGAAAGATATGCAAGACGTCTGACAGTGTAAGCACAGGATACTGCTCAACAAAATACCTGTGAGGGCATTACAGATGCTGAATAGACACAAATCCTTAGTCCAACTACTAACACATTCCTTGACTGGGACTTTAGACAAGGTTTGAGACTGGATTGACCACTACGTCAGTCATGAGTGGTAAGCCCAGACTTCTCATTTTTCTCATTTACACATACCTTTTCCAAAGCTTTGGCTATTCGAGTACCAACTTGTTCTAATGACTGTGGTGAGTACTGGTCTTTGCCAAGATTCTGTAGCACCTGTGAAGAGGAAGAACAAGTGCTTAGATGCCAAAACCTGGTAAGAGATGTCCCTCACTTGTTGGTTGCTTTTTCCCCCCAGCCTTTTACAAATGGTGTAACCTGTTCCAACCTAAACATCGCTGTCTATCTTGAGTTAATCCTATCTGTATCATCACACAGAGTTATAACTCCATGGCACTGAATACTAAGAATGGTAGAAGTTTGTGTATGCTCAGTTGGACTTTTCTTTCACTAATTCATCCATCAAGAGCTATAAATACAAAGACACTAACGGTGTTTTAGGATTTCCCCCAGATTGTAGATGGCTGGGAAAACACTCTGGTAAAATACGGCTTTCAGCTTGCATTGTTCTTACAGTTTTATTCAGGCATTTACTCACTGAAGGTCACTTTTGGAGACAGGGCACTGAGCTCAATGTGCCTTGAATCAGCCATGGTGTGGCCATTTCTGAGTGACAGCCTTCAACTCTGGCATACCTCTTTCAGTTGACTTTCTCCAGTGTAATGCAAGCTGGCCCGACTAGAGACACCTTGTAGGTGGTCCAAAGTATGCATACTGGCTGGTAGGTTTGGGTTACAAAGGGGCTCCATGGCTGGTTCTTGCAGCTGCGTGGCAAAATCAATGTGTTCTGTAATGCTGCAAAGGTCATAGAACAAGTTAAATCAGTCAGGAGAAGAAAAAAGAAGAGTCATTACAAAGTTCTCTAGTGAGACTGCCCAGAACCTGGCAGAACCTCATTTGAGTAGCTCAAGAAGCAAGAGAAACTGGACCTTCTGTCTGCACTTGCACTTTTCTTTGTAAGTGTATTGATGAAATACCACATACTGTATTCAAACTTTGTTGAAATCCTGGCAGTTCTTGCTTACTTTAAAATACTGCTAAAATCTTCGGTTTATGCTACTGAAGGCCATGTAACTGTCTTGCTTTCTGTAACTTATTTAAGGTTCATATACAAGATACTTACTCAATGTTTTTAGCAGAAACAGCAAGCCATGTGCTGGCTACAGTTGTAAGCTCTACCCTGCGGAGTTTCAGGCATTCATCAGGACTTGGCCAGCCAAGGCTACGATAGTCACGTCTTTTTCCTTGTGAAAGGGGAAAAAAAAAATAAATAAATAAATTGAAGAAACTGTCTGGAAGCAGAAAGGCATTCTGCTTCAGTACAATGATTTACAAAATACTTTCTACCAGTAGATACATTCCTTACGTTATAAAAGTCACGGTTCTGCAGCCAGATTTAAGAACATTCCTGAACCTAAATGGACTGAATGGAACTTGTGCAATCCAAAGACAGAACTGGATCCTACGCAAGACAGATGAGGAGGTGGACTTTTAAAACCTGTTTCATTACACTTTTTCAACAGCTACGCATTAAGAACAATCGCCACTCTTGTTTACAGGTAATGTCTCTACTTAAATGCCCTTAAAGAAAGTTCGTAAATGAGTCATCGTTTATGTTCTACAGCTACAGTAAAAACTAATAAAAGTTGATTGTTCCATCTTCTGACAATCCCAGGTGAAAAATACTGTCACGTCTTTTCAATGAATATTGTTTAAGACACAGTGGCTTTTACTGCATTCTTACACTCAAGATAGCAACACTTCTGAAACTATTAAGCAATTACACTTCAGCCATCTCATTTTGCAGAGAAGTTAACCAAGGCAGGGAAAGGTAAATAACTTGCTTTGTGTTAACAAATAGATCATTGGGAGAAACAAGAACCTGATCTTCACATTTGAACCAAAGCCTACTGAAATCTTTCCCTTACTGTACCAAGTCCTAGGAATCCAGCTTGTGTTAACTGTTAGGAAACGTTTTCCTCTCATATCAGAAACATCCGGACTGTTTGGAACACAAGAAAAAGTCATTGTAGCTGTAAATTCGCACAGTGGGAAGCCAAGTTTAACAACGTGCCAGTCTATCGCACCAGCTACGTAGGCAGTATTTCAGTATTTATTTCTAGTTACCTGAAATTTTGCCCATTTGGATGCAAATCCTATTTCCCATGCAAGTAAAATGCTTCACCGTGATTTTGCAAAATAATGACGAAGTCTGTAATACCATGTCTTTTGTAAAGTATTCTGATTAAAGGAAAATTAACATTGCGAAACACTGGGAAACTTCAGAGGAAGATGATCAGTTCTCACCACCACCGCTGGGAACTGACTGTGAGTTCTTATTTGCATGAACAGCAAAAGATAACGAGAGGTATGGAAACACTACACGGAGACGGTTCAGTAGTCTGAGAGGCAGTCAAACACAGGACAGCTAGCATCATCTCCCTCTTCTACCAGGCACTCCTCAGGCGACCTCCAATATGTTACTTAAACTTTTGATGATTTAGTTCTTGTAAAGAGGATGTCAGTGGACCCTGCCTCACAGGAGGGTTAGGAAGATAACTACTTTACAGTCAAGAGAAGCTATGTAATAAAGCCACAAAAGTGACTCCGGGGAGAGGAGATACACCAAGGAAAGGACAGGTGTGTGCTCATAAATGATAGTCTTTTTTCATGTAATTCCTTCCCCCTATTTAAATATTTAATTCAGTAGCTTACATTTGTCAGTTGCTAAAAAAAGAGCTTGTTAAAGGTTTAATGGAAAAGCCTTGAAAATGTGAAATCACCTTCTAGGTCATCAAATTGTCAAGGACTAAAACGTATTGGAGAACCCATCTTTGCTTACACATCAGCCCTACGACATAAAGATTTTACCTCCATTGAAATCAAGGTAAGACAAAAAGTATGGGGGCCAATTCCTTCGGTTCTCTTCTTTGGCATCATTAGGTTCCAGCAGCTCTAAACTTCACCCCAAGCAATTACGTGCTGGTGATTTCTGTCCACCTGAACACACCAGTGGAACTAGCCTGCACCATAACAACAGACCACTCTCCAATTTCTGTTACTCAGCTAGCAAGAACTCCACCTCTCTCTCCAAACTGCCTCATCTATGTTGGTGCAAATCTCCACTTTTCTGTAACTCCAGTCTTCTGGAAGTTAGTCTAAGTTTTCTCTTATCACCAAACCAATTACAGCAGAACACTTGATTTTTTTTTTTTTAATTTTGTTTTTATTCGATCAAGTTTTCTACCTTTTGTTTTTGAGTTGTGTCTCTTATGTGTCGTCACTAATCAATTCAAGCTCTCATCCTGCGTGTTTCCCTGAAGGTGTGTCTCTCATCTGACTAAAACTGAATGGGCAGAGAAGTTAGTTAGAAAAAGATCATTAAACCCCCCTCTGTCTTGTACAACTTCTCACAGTATCTGCCTCTTTCATTTGCGACTCTTACCACCTCATCCCAAAAGTTCTGGGAATTAACTGGAAAGTTTTCACTCAGCAGATAAAAGTTACACTGCACTTCATGAAGAAGGTGCAGATGGAAGCGATTTCTAATTTTTCCATGTACTCATCTAGAAGGCATAGTTCACTATGTAGTCTTTGTGATGCATATTTATGCTAATAAACCATAAATATAAAATAAATATAAAATATAAAATATAAATATAAAAGCTGCAAAGGAAATAAACCAGAGTAACACAAAAGCCGCAAACGACTTGCATTCTCTAGAAGCAGCAGGTTACCTATTGGTCCAGGAGAAGGTATCTTTGGTCCACTGATCTCCAGGGCAGTTTGGTAAAAGTTTTCATTTTCTCCATTAGTCCCTTCTTCCCCGTTTCTCCCAACTGGCTCCTGGAGATCCAAGCTTTCAGCTTTTGGTTTCTTTAAACGTTTGACCTGAAAAGTGATCTACCAAAAGAACAGTATTGGCAAGGTTAACAGTGAGAAATACCTTGAACATTATCAGCTCCAATACACTACTCGTTTTAGCCCAAAGATTCAATTTCAAAGATGTTACAGATGACATCTGTCTCTCTCTCTCTTTCCCTTCCCTTTCCATCTCAACCCATTCTCTAAGCCTGCTCACTTTCACTGCATCACACCATGAAAACAAAGCACACAACTTCAATCTCCAACATAAAAGAAAACCAATTGAACTGCTAGAGAATTAAAAGGCATTTTTTATTATATATTTTGTTTGTATCTCGATGACAACAGATATTTCATTGTTTTCATGCTAACAGGAACTACTGGTTAGAAAATTTTCTCCTTTGTAACTGTGAGCAAGAAGTTTGACAGCACCCAGCATCATTCAATGCCTAAGCTCTTGCTGCTGAAAATCAACACTTAAGATCGTAGAATCATTTAGGTTGCAAAAGACCTTTAAGATTATCGAGTCCAACCACTAACCTAACACTGCCAACTCCATCACTAAACCATGTCCCTAAGTGCCACATCTACACATATTTTAAATACCTCCAGGGCTGGTGACTCAACCACTTCCCTGGGCAGCCTGTTCCCATGCTTGACAACCTTTTCAAGTGAAGAAATTTTTCCCAATATCCAATCTAAACCTCCCCTGGCACAACTTGAGGCTGTTTCCTCTTGTCCTATCACTTGCTACTTGGGAGATAAGACTGACACCGACCTTGCTACAACCTCCTTTCAGGTAGTTGCAGAGAGCGATAAGGTCTCCCCTGCGCCTCCTTTTCTCCAGACTAAACGATGTCAGTTTTAGTGATGTGGAGGCCTTTCCTTTAGAAGACAGATGGAAACTAGTGGTTCATTTCACACAAGCCATGAACCAGCTCTCTGAGGCCCACAGGGGAAGTTCCTATATATATTCCAGTGTTAAACCCCCTGAACTGCCTCATCTTTCCCTCCTCCACAACAGTAAGTTGGTACAAGACCCAAGTTAACTCATCCAAACTTACCCATTCAGCTTCATCATCATCACCACAGTCCCCGAAACAGGAGGTAGCTAGCCCATCCTGAGATCCCTTCTTTAGGACCCGGATTCCCTGCAAGTCCATCCGACGACCTTTTACCTCCAGTGCCCCTTCAAAAGCTTCCTGAGGCCAAGAGTTTTCAAACTCATCCACCAAAGCCAGCATCTCTTCAGACATCTGATCATCTTCTAACCCCTCCACTCCTTCTGAACCGTTGCTTTCTGCAGTGACTGCGTCTAAGAGGGAACACCACAAAAACTTCAAAAATTCTCTTACTGCTGCTTCTACAAATTGTATAAAAAAGATCTTTTTTTTCTGTGACCTGACTTTTCCACTTGCCCAAACCAAGTATCACTGATTACTCACTGCACACTGCAAATGGAGAGGGGGACTGCAAAGAAGCATCAATAGTTGCTTCAAAAATCAACACTTCTAGACTACTTGCATCAGTTTCCTTTCCAAACCAGAACTCTGTCTGAGTGAGTAACCATGTGGTATCTTTTCTCTACATATGTGTATTAAACACCGAATAAAATGCTCTGTACCTTAACCATAGACACTTTTTCTTCCCTTCTGTCTGGCACATCTGATACAGAATTCACTAAGGTACAACCAACATGCGTTTGTAGAGTCTTGCAAGAAACTACATCCTTTAGCTTGGAAAGCCTCTAAACCTTGATCTCATTTTTTGATTTAATGCATTTTGATGTTAGACTTAAAGAACAGGGAAACTGGTTTTAAGGGTTACTTTTCGCTTTACAGACAGAGGGTGGGAAAACGTAGCTTCTTGCAGCAAGGAAGTCAGCTTTTCTGAAAAATCTAGAAACGGATTCATTTGTGAGCACTGATTTTGTAAGGCTGACTTACTTTCCAGTCTCAAGAAGGAGGGATCCCTTGCTGAACTCTGAGTAAGGACTTCGGGATCCTCTGCACCTCCCTCAGAGAGTCCTTCTGCCACTGCTGTAACTGACTCATGCTGGTCATCAAAGTATTTCTCCTTGTCATGACCGTCATCTGGATTTTTCTCATGACAGTGGCCTGAAAGAGAGAACTCCACTGATACACCACGTAAGACCACTCCTGGATACAAGCACAGAAGCTGTACTGCAGAAGCTACAGTCTTCTAGTTTTCTACATAGGATTTAACAGAATATTTCTACAAGGTATCAAAGACTTCATTCAGTGACTAAAAAGCTGACCTGCCTCTTGACAAGGCAGATCACCTCAAACAGGAAACAACGTCATTAGGTACACACTGTGAACTACTGAGGAAAGAAAAATCAGGTATCTTTTGAGAGAAGGTTGCACAGTACATAGAAAATTAATGTGCTGGTAGCCACTCCAATGAGCATTTCCAAGACATATTTTTAGTGACACTGCACCATACGTGGGAGTTGCCTGCCATATGAACTTCACTTAGACACCATAATGTGCACCGTGCTTACGTGCAAAAGAAAAAGGGCCAAGGCAAACTGATATGGGATTGTCAGGCTCTGATCTTCTGTGCCAACGACAGACAGTATGTAGGTAAGGCTAGCTCGTTAAATAGCCAAACAAAAGCTATGGGTATTAATCTGTGCCAAAAATCAGAAGTTTCTTCAGCTGAAAATTTAACGTCTTTAATTGTGTGGTAAGGTTACAGGTTCAGATTCCACCAAATACAAATATCTAGGAGTAACACTGGAAAAATCCAAATGTAGAGCCAGTGATGAGCCCATAAAAAACCAAAGCTGCATACATGCAACACTAGCCTTTGAGCATCCTTCAGTGAGACACCCTTAAGCTTTCACAGAGTTTGAAGGGTAGCCACCTTCAACTTTGTAGCAATGTTTTTGATCTCGAATACATTTTAACTAAAGATCTCAGATTTTCTAATAATAATTACTGGCCAGTCTTCCAGGGCAAGAAGCGTTCAGAGAGCTGCTCCCCCTGGGCAACCTCCAGAGCCGCCCAGGCAGAAACAGGATTGCCCACGCGTGCGAGAGGCTGGGGAGCTGCCCCGAACCCCACCGCACTACGGGACTGAGATGGACCAGGGCACCTTGCCCACTGTCACGCGGAAAGCCTGTCCCCAGGGAGAAAAACATGCACTGTGTACAAAGCTGCTGCTCTCAAACCCCTCCTTCCTTTATCTCAGTCGCTTGCGAGTGAAACAGCATACGTATACAAATGAGTTAAGCAGCACACAGCAAATCAAAGAAAGCCTGAATTAATGCAAGATTCTCAACTATGTTTCCCATTCTATCCTCACGAATGCAAATTGCATTGCTCCATGCATATGGAAAGCATTATTTTTTTCAACTGGCAGCATAAAATACGAAGAATGTGAATAAAGTAGAACAGTGACTCCTTTCTTCTCCATGCAATGATCCCATGTTACAAAAGAATATTTTTAGGTCTCACTCTTTCATCAGGCCAGCAGGACGAAAGGATGGTTGTAACTCTCATGTAAGGGTAACGTGTTCCAACGCTTCTCAGCTAAGTAAAACTATAGCTTTTTGCTGTATGCTCTCTACTTTTGCATCTGTGAACACTCCGGTGGCATCTTTGGAGGAGAAACAGACCAGTAATTTCTGGGGGTGGGTGCGTGTGACCAAGTCAAACAAATAAAACTATATTCATAAACTGTCAAAACTTTCTTGCCCTACCTTTTCTGCCGTAAAGAAGTCAGTGTTATGAGTACATACACAAAACAGAAGCAGTTAACTTCATAAACTCTTTTAACATCTGCCACACAGTCATACTCTGCCTTTCCCACTCTATCAGTCATTGAGTCTTTCTTTACTTCCCTCCCCACCTCCCCATGCCATCAATAAAAAATTAATTGGTTCATTACAAAAATTATAAAATAATCACTTCAATATATGGAGATCCTCATGTTTAATTTATGAGAAATGCTGTGCACAGAACCCTAAAGCTGAAACTAGTCCCCCTGTCTGACATCAAACCAGCCTGATTGTGATGCAAGTCAGGTGCTTCTCAGTAATGCGATGACCACAGTTCCCTTTGCCGAAGGTCAACTCATCGTTAGTATAGAGAAAAAAGCAAAGGGACTGAAAAACAGACAACTATTTTAAATTGAAATGAAACCACCAAAAAGAGAAAAAAAGCTGGAAATAGCAAGCAGAAGGAAAAAAAACAGATGACACTTAAAATTCTACTTAAGACCAATTCTGTTAATGTTAATTTACAAACACTGACAGCTAAAACCAGACTGGATCAGAGTACTGGCTTTCTTGAGATCTGAGAGCTGCTATATATAGAAACCTGAGTGCCCTAGTTTTTTTTCAAACTGCTGTTTTCAGTTGTCTGACGTCACTGGAGAAAAAAACCTGCTGGTTGAAAAAACCAATGGAAGTTCAAGATCTCTGATGAGCGTCCCGTGAAGCTGGTGGTGCTGAAACGCTGCAGGCGAGGACTTTCCAGCTTGCATCAGCCAGATGCCTGAAGACCAGTGGGGTAGATCAGCAGGTAAGAGTGCGAGAGCAGCAAGGGAACAACGTGCCCCCGAACTCCAGGCACATTCAGTGGCTGTAAAACATTAGTTGTAGCATTGCAACACTTACAGCACCTCAGCCGTGTGAAGGACAAAAGTGACTGCCAGCCTACAACTGCTCACCTGTGTATTATGTATTAACATTTCATATATCGTGATTGTCTAACCACGCACGTGTGAATTCCAGGTGTAAAGACCCGGTACAGCGATATTGCAGCTACAAAACTTGGAACTCTGAAACTACTTCACAGTACTTGATCAACCCAGCTTACTCCATCCTGAAAACTTACTAGAGAAGGATCACCTTCCTGCTCATTTACCTTCTGAGAGCAGCTGTTGCCACTGTTCCTGCTGATTCTGCAGAGCTAAGAAAGGTCAGAGGAAAGTGGATCATGAGACCTGTTTACTATGTTCCAGGCAGTGAAACAAAGATGCTATAGAGATGATGCAAAGCAAGTGTCTGGGCCTTTATTTAAGTGATGGAAATAACACAAATGAAGAGTCTGACTGTGCCAGGTTAATGTAGAAATTGGGAGGAAAAAAAAAAGAGAATAGTTCTTAAATTATAAAGCAAATCCACTGGATAGAAAAAACAAACACAAACTCTAAACTGACACATCGAGAGCTTGGAGATCAAAAGCAGAATACAGAATTATATATTAAAGGTCTCTTTCTCATATTGTTCTAGTTTGTAATTTTTTGGGGCCAATGTTAATGCATGTGTACAGCATTAGCACAATAAACATTTTAAATATAGGAAAGATCTGCTAGATCATTCCATCTAATATTAACCACCTTCTTGATTTTCAGGACCCCACTCCAACGTCCATCGAAGCTGTGGTACCTACTGCACTTGCCAGGGCTAAAAAACCCCAAACAAAAAGTCAAACTTAAGTTCTTGTTTAGGAATTGGATATATCCAAACTCTTAAGCTGAAAGCCACTTAGTGTAAGGAAAGAAACACCCAGAGTGTTGACATCTGTAGCAAGGAAGGAGAAATAGTAGGAAAGAGAAGTGATGCAGTAAGTTATGTTGAAGACTTGTTCCATCTGTAGAGGGATAACAAGTATTTGTTCTGAATGATACTTCATATTGCCACATTTCTCACAAAAGTCACACTTGGAAACAATTATGAACTTCCCCTGTTACATATAAACTTTTTTGGTACTACCTGGGGTTTTCCTGTTTATCTCCTGAGGTACATCTGACAGAGAGAATGAGGCCTCACTAAATATTTCCACTGTTCGACTCCTATATATTAACTTAAGGTAGATGATTTGGTGTCAACAGCATTGGAAATAAAAAGTAGAATTATCTCCAAGTGTCTTTGGTCAGCACAGAGTTTTTACTGACGTAATTCTTTATTTGTCAGTGCAGAGCTTGCAAAATATGGCATTTCTAACTACCATCTATGTTCCAACATACAAGGTTTAAGAAAATTATTAGCTCCTAACTTCTTATGATGAGACAAATGAATTTCCTTAAATTGTTACATATTTAGAAACTATGATGGCAGAATAATGCTTCAAAACTAAAGTCATTTAAAATTTAGATACTGATTTTTTTTTCCCCTACCACTTGAAATAAGCAGAGCTGGATTATCTCTTGAATGAATGATTACAAGAGTCAAGTGACTATTGCTGTAGTCAGTGACTTGCATTAGATTATGCAAAATGCAAGTTATCTGGAGATAAGTGTCACTTAAATGATGTGCCCCTTTATGGTTAAACAATGCAAAGAGAGAACTCTACTTAATACAGATGTAAGTCAGCCTAATACTCGAATTGTCAGAGCACGGAACAAACTGAACCCAAGATGCTAACAGGAGTTATTTATTAACTCCAGACTTGTTTTTTGATACACACTCAAAACTGGTATTCCCCACAGTGAAATTCAGTAAGGGTAGTTATCTTTTTTTATAGCAGGAATGACATATCACTGAGCTTAACGGAAACAGGTTTTAATCCCTGCATGCAGATGAAAAGTCTCACCTACAGACATCTCAGGAGCAGTGTATCGATAAGCAGTCGTCTTTTTACTTTTGCTAGACGCTGCTTACAGAGATGCAGAGACATGAGTCAAAGGAGGTGGTATATTACCACTTTACACATGAAAATGAGTAACAATTAATGCTGCTCTTAGGTCATGTGAAAACTTTAGGAGTGCTCACTGCTTGGGTGACACTGCATATTTAGAATTAGGCTAAAATATATCAAGTCTAGAAATTAAACTGAAAACCAGCATATTGTCACCCACCACCTTTACAGAACAAGCCTTGCTCAGTCCCTCACGTCACAGGCAGTATCATTTACCAGGGTTTACAAAAATAAACTGGAATGAACGAACTCACCTACCAGAACCCTTTTTTTGCATCTAAAACTCCTTTGATCTCAGTCATCAAGATTTGGGCTAAACTAGCACCTGAAGAACTGTCTTACTTTCTGCACCACGGTGACTTCGCTGCAACATGACTAACAAGCCAGGGCAGTGCTATGGGGAAGTGCTGTTTGAGAGACCATCCTTCAGACAACACAGAACACACAAACTTTGACTTTCAGGACAATGTTAAAACTGGTGATTAACACACTTCGTACCCAAATGACCTTGACGTTTCAACGTGCAGGTGATAATTTCCTAAAGATGTTGTGAGCCATTAACAGTAACCATGTTATTCCAATCACGTATGAACTGGTATTTGACTGCAAAACATTTGTTAAGGGAAAAAAAAATCCATGCCAATTATTTTGAGATGAGTTTTAAAAGCAATAAAATGAGCAGGAAATAGAGAAGAGACTTATCTTTAGCAGCTATTGCTGCTCTGCTCACCTTAATTATAAATTAACATGGTTCTATTAAGATTTTGCTCTAAAATTCATGCATTCCTTTTCTTACAGTTTTCCTGCAAAAAATACATATTTACACTTCAAAATGAATTCCATGATTAAGCTCTGAAAGCAGAAACTGCAAACCACTTATGACTGAACAGGAATGTCATCAGAAACATTACAGAAAGGTCACAAGCCATTAACTGCTGAACTGCAAGACAGCACTGTGCTCCAGAAGCGATGCCAAAGAAAATCTGGTGCTTTCCACACACGCAAGGATAAAAAAACCCCACCAAAACAGAGTTCTCAGTTTATTTTTAGTGAAAAATGATCAACAAAGTGACAAACAGAGCAAGGAAGTAAAGGGAGAAGAAAAGTAGAAGTTCTTAATTACAGTTACGTGGCTATGCAACACTGAGCTGTGAGTGTCTGACAGGTCTGATTTAACTGAAGAGAAATACATGAGTCCTGCTACATATTCACTGTGCACTACAGGACCCAGAAAAGATACAAAGCAGACGGGCAACCTACATCTGCAGAAGCATAAAATTGTTGGAAGCCTTGTTGCAGGCTGGAAAAGGCAAACAGCCTACCCACTGCTCACTGCACCCAACAGCATCACCGACAGCTTCATCAAGGCACGACTACACTCCCTAACTTATTGTTACCTCCAGTACCTTTTACAGCTGTAACATACTGGATAAATCACTAAAAACAATTTATCTACTACCCACGCATCACCTTTGTTACTATTCTGGAATAATGAAGGACAGATTGTAGTAAATTCCCTCTCTGGTCAAGTGTTTCAAATTAAGTATCAGTATGGGTACTGGCAAAGAATGGTGAGTGTAATGCCCAAAATTTAGACTGAACTTTTGGTTTTCTCCCCACACAGAAACACTTGTTCATTTTTAGCTTTTTTCCTTTAATATAAACCCTTTGCAAAACTGGAAGTTATGGGACAAAAATAAACATTTTCAAAGGACAGGACATGCTGCTAACTGAAAAATATAAGCTAAGTATAAAGAATGAATAATGAAAAGCAATAGGAAGTATTTTAAAAGTTGATTTTCATAAATTCCTGAATTCTCTGAATTTCCCCCTTAGCTAAGCAGTCAGTGGCCCTTCTTCAAAGATGATGAGAGGCATGCTCAAAATCGGGTAGTCAGAAGAGTGTGCTACATCAGTTTTGGTTTGATGCATAGCAAACAACAGGATGAGGGTTTATGTGGTCAAAATTTAGACTCAAGCACACAAAATGAAGCATACAGAAGTTCTTTCTTTTTTATTATTTATTCCAACAACAGGTTTTCAATTAAGAGGATTATATAAGAAAACAATTGTTCTCACTTGTAGGGAAATAGTTTTAAAATCTGATTTGAAGCCAAAAGATGCCTCTGAATTGGCTTAGCTATAGATTTAAAGATTCTGTATTCGTCTCATTACAGCAGTTCTGATTAAACCTTTCAAAACATACAAATGCCAACAACACATAACCAGATTTCTTGTTCGTATTAAGTGAGAGAAATACCTCATCATTGCATAACAGAGCAGTTCCTGATAAACAGACACACAAATTCTCCTTATGAAATATAAAAAAGTGATAAATAAAACATGGAAAAATATTTAAAGAGGAAGCCAAACCTATTTAACTTAGAACACAATGCAGTTTAATAAGGGATATGCATGCAAAACGTCTTGAAGAATTCAGTAGACTACTTCGTAACAGAGTAGAAAATGTCAACTGTCCCCCCCCAACACCTCTTCCACAGTTAAAAACAGGGAGGGGAAAATCAAAGAGGTTGACTACTTAAAGACTTCACTCTCCTCCTTCCTCACCACCCACTAAAACAGGAGCTTGTTTTTTCAATGATGCACATTTAGAAGCAATAACTTGCTCTATGATGCCTGGGAATAGGGCCCAAAACGCAGAAACATCTAAATTTAAACTCTCCAATCCTGTCAGTGGATAAAAAAAGACCAGAAAATGTCTCTTTGGGGAGACCCTGGTCCTATATATGGAGCAGGGAGGTAAGTAGCACTCCAGTCTGAACTTCAGACTGTGCCTCAAGAATAGCTTGATTTTTTTTGTTTGTTTTGGGGAAGAAAGGAAAGAGAGCAAGAGAAACAAGCACATCTATGTTCTGAAGATAAAGGCTTGTCCTCAGTGACTTTTCCTATGTGCTAAATTTTTTTTTTTTACTGTCAGATGAGAAAACAGTTACTCATTAATTCCTTAATAAACACTCACCCACAGTAGACCACAGTATAATGTGTGTTATGAATATCAAACTACTAATACTTAGTTCCCTGCACACAACGCACTTCTGAAATCTGTTTCTGATTAAGCCATGGACATTCCTAGTTAAGGATCACTAGCATAAGCAAAGGTAACTGTGGCCTGCACTTGTTTTGCTCTCTTTCTAATCTTTCCTCCACCATACCTCTTCCTATGCTAAACATTAAATATTTTGTCAGATCCTGTGATACCTATGAACTCAAGTTTAAGAGGGACTTTAAGTACAACAGTAACCTACTCATGAGAAATGGCATCGTGTAGTTGAATTCCACAACAGTTAACTAGTCACTGTTAGCTTTCCACTGCTCCCAACATACAGGGGTGGCACTATAAAGCCAAGTAACGGCCTTAAGTGTGTGTCTTTTGACTACCACTCTGTCTGTAAGGTTTACACCGTATGTTGGGATTTAAACAGTATTCCACAGGGAACTGTTTTCATATTTTTTATTTTAAGAAAATATTTTGGATAGGCTGTATTTATGTTTATCTGTGTATCTCTTCACTAGGTTATACTGCTCCACAGAAGCAGATGAAGAGTCAGACTTGGTCCATGACTTTTTATAGATTTGTTTGGGATAGATATCCATGCAATCTCCTCCTAACTGGAGATCAGAGACACTGACACACTCAAATAGCAAAACTGTGTTAACTGGTCAGGCAGGTATGCCCCTTGCTCCTAATCTAAGACAGCTTTAAAGTGCTTAGCAGTTTGTCTGACAGGCCACATTTTATACAATTCCATGAAGAAGCAGGGTTGTTGCTGTAAGATAAAAAAATTAATCCTGGTTTTGAGGGAGTAATGAACAAGAATCAGGTTAGTCTTTTCTTAAGTCCAGGTAAGGAATACCTGTAGAAGATTTTGACAAGAATACTGCCAACCACCCTAGTTTAGGATTCAACAGGAAAATACTCTCCTCACACTGCTAGAATAGAATGAAGCTATGGAACAGTGCCTGCAGAAAGACTAGGAATTTTTGGAAGAATGTCCCTTCTCCCCAAAACCGCTGCATTCAAGAAGCATCAATCTCTTCCTCTAGGGAAACTTTGAATTGTCCTAGTTTCAGTCACTAGCAGCCAGAATAGATGATAGATTTAAAGCTTTGAGGACAGTCAGAGCACAACACAAACTCACATGAACCAGGCAACCAACCTTAAAAGGAAAAAACAAATCAATAAAGTAGACAGATCAGGGGTAGTTAAGTGCCTGGCACTCCATGGCTCAGCATGCAGTGCTCATTTTAATCTGAGCACATGGCATTGCATGCTGCTTTGAGACAATCTCAACATGACTCATTATAGGCTGAGGCTACACATCACCACTTTACAAGTTCTCAGATTTAAGCCAAGTGAATACAGCCTTCAAGGTCTTGGCACCTTGTTAATGACACTAAACTACACCTTGTCAGTTCTCCCATACGTGGGGATCACATATTTAAACCAACTCACTAACTCAGTCTGTGTGGCTTTACTATGAAGTTGTTTGTGCAACTACATCTTCCTGGAGATGTAGCTCTTAAAAAGGCTATTGAACATATGCAGTTGTTGGGCCTTTTTAAAAAGGTCCAGCTCTAGGCAGTGCACACTGTTCAGGTTCAGTAAGAATTTTTAGCAGCTACGTGCAAGAAACCACCACTGGCAAAAGCAGCCTCCTAAAAGAGATGAAGACACAGACAGTAGCAAATATGTCTCATTTTCTCTACATTCCTATCAAAAAAAAGCACCAAAAACATTGCAGGGAAATGTTAACACATCTGATAACTGAAGGTAGCAGGTTTTGAAAAATGTAATTGGGAAGAGAACCTTTTCCCTTCCACTCTACCCCAATGATCTTCCTCCTACTACATGAGCATGTAGTTATGCTGAAGTAACTGAAGGATCTACATAAGATATCATGAAGAATCAGCTGCACTATAAAGGCAGATAAAAATGGGAAATGTCATATTTAGTTTAATACTGTACTGCTTTTCCTTCGTATATGAATAGTTCTGCATCAGTAGACTCTCACTGAACTCTCCTACAATTCTAAATTCCCTTCCACTGTGCTATCCCCATTTCCTCAGTTACTCCTGCAGCTGAGGCCATGACTTCCTTCTCCCACCTCTGCTAGCCTGTAGCCTTCTGATCCTGGGAGAAGACCGAACGAATACAGAACACTAAATATCGCAGGCACACCATTCTTAAGAGAGCGTGATGCGAAGTGAGACTGATGACTGTTGGGAGAAGTTGTTAGGTACACTGTCATGCTGTAAATAAGCAGAGTAAGTGTGTAAGCTAGCCATGATTTAAAGAAATTGCCTAATGTCAGCATAAAAAGATGCTGCAGACCAAATTCACCCATTAGCATGTTTAGCAATGCAAAAGAAAGGAAAGGAAAGACAGGTTTCAAAGTGAGCCTGACACAACGCTATCCGTGTGAGGTCCTTCACTTTCGACCTCCTTCAGCCACTCAAGAGATGCTAGACAAAGACTTTTCAGGGGAAGATCTGATTTATACAGTAGGCACCAAAGCAAATAGTAAAAAGTATCAAAAAGCCTGCGTCTGGCCAACTGGCTTCCTCATCACAGCACTAAAATTTTAGAAATGCCATGATTATTGCAGCAAAGGTGGATGGTAGGAACGGCTTCTTCCCTTGCTGGGCTACTGATGCAGAAATGGTGGCACAAAATGGAAAGAATAATGGGGGTCACATTATTCCCACAGAGCACGTTCTCACAGAAGATTTCTCCAGGATCTCCCAGTCAGAGGCACATCTGACATTTCCTGATGCCCCCACCCCTTAGGGATGTCTGCGTCCAACAGGACAGAAAACAGTCCTCATTCTCCCATCTCCCACCTGCCTGCATTCAGTAAGACGTTTCCATTCTACACAAGTACAATTTAACCTCCTCTTACTCCTTCAGCACCGCAGAGCCCAAATACGGTGACCCAGACTCCGCTGTGCAGCACCAACACATCTTTCAGATGGACTGACACTGGATGATCTCCGTTGTCAGAAATGCTGGAGGGAGAAAGAATCCAGCTCGATTCTCAGATCCCAGGTGGAACCTGCAGGTTCAACAACAGGCACGCGGGTGCGCGCATGTGTGTGTTGGGGGGAGAAATAAGTAAGTGAGTATTTAACTTCAAATGATAACACTGATTTTAGAACTGCTGCTGTTTAAGACAGAACCCATTTTCTCGACGCTACTCTTAAATGACAATGCAAACATTTGCCATGACATGCTTCTGAGAGCTCTGACAAGCTTTGCGTGCTTCACAGAATTCTGCTTGTTTAAAAACCCTACTGGGCTTGACTATTGTGTTTATACAGATGAACTTTCCCATAAGGCAATGGAGAGAGAGTAAAAGCAATAGAGAAAGGAATGGTCAGAGATCCCATCCCTTCCATTAATATAACCACATCAGTAAGAGTACTAAACACTTGTGGTAGTCTAAATAAGGCTCGGGAGCACTCAAGAATTCTGCCTTTATATGATATGCAAGTCAAAGAAAGAAAAAGCTGAATTTTAAACAGACAGTAGTGTTCAGTTCAGAATCCCATACAATTGGCATAGAATCTGGGCTTTTGCTTCAACTAAAACAAGATCAAATTCTGAGCTAAGCTCAACACCCTTCACCCCAAGAGTAAACATCCCCTTTTCGACCTATTAACACTGTCAGTGATGAGCGTTCCTTGAAGGAACAAGACACAGCAGCTTGATACGGAAGAAACCAAAATGCTATTATGATAAAAATGTCTAAAAATGTCTAAATCTGTAGCAAGTGGAACCAAAATTCAGCAGCCCCTTGTCAGTCATAGCTTGCAGAGGGTCACTAAGTGAAGGGTGCATTTAAAAATGCAAAGTATTTCACATGTCTCTGGTTTAACACACTATTGTAAAGAAAATGTATGTGAAGCTTTTGCTTAGTGTTTTGTGTCCCTGAAATCGCTATAGGGAACTCAACGTGATTGCAGCTGTCAAGTTAAGAGTCAGAGGCTTAAACTGTGATGTTGATTTAAACATGTTATTTAATCTGTCCATAAGCTTGCTATTAGGGTTTCAAGCAGAGATTCATTCTTCTTCAGGTCAACCTCTCCTCTTCAGGTCAATTTGCTTAAAGGTCTAAGCTTATTAACTTTGTAAGAACTTAAGTGCTGGGGGACAAAGGAAAATCCATACACTTAGAAGATCAAATACCTTTTCCCCACATTTTATTTTAAGAGGACGTAGATGAAATCAAACCAGACTTTCGACTTCATGTGGTACAAGGTATTTGCACCACAAGAGGGCACTGAAGCCATACTTAAAGCGGATCATTGGGCTCTTGCTGTACACATTTACAGAACTAAGTCATAAAGGAAGGAAGCACGCATTGCTTTCAAACACACATCACTACATGAAAACGTTCCGATATCTTGACGGCACGCCCATACATTTATAATGCACTCACACTGCCTCTACTTCCAACAGAGCAGCACAAAGCTTTTTGTAAAAGTACTACCCTGCCAAGTAACGAAAGACAGAGAGACTAAAGAAACTTGAAAGACGTTGTGCATCGTGTTTTGAACATCATCTGTCTATTAATAAAGTGAATTGTGATTGTGAAAAGTGACTGTGAATTTTGATCTTGTCTAAAAGAATGTGAAGTGCACGAGCTCCTAACTGGAACCGTCAGTCAGGGGTAGGTGCTTACAGTCAGGTAAAAATATTTTGAGTACAAATGACTTCTGCTTGTCCAAGCAGCAATTCTGTTTACACACGTACGGAAAAGTCCTATGCAACAGCAATTAAATCAGCATGTTTCAACAGCCAGCTGACCATCACACTAGAATTATGCTGCTAGTATACTTTTTAGTAAGGCTTGACAACATCTGAATGTCCACATCAGCCAATGAAGTGCCACAGGAACAATCCCTTTGGCATTAACGGGATATTCCTCTACAGGCTTTCTCACATGATAAAAGCAACTTGCAATTTTTGCCATAAAGTTGTGCAAAACAAACCCTGGCAATGCACCATTTCAGTATCAAAGGTAACGCTGGCTTTCTCTACTAGCTTAATGAGCAGCACAAAGCCAAAGTATCTCATTTCTGCAGCCCTGAGAGTTGACCGTGTTTTTCACATGAAGTTCTTTACGCTTACACAAGTCTCTTGGTCCTGTTATTTGTGTGTCAGATATGGCTGCTCAGGTATCTGTCAAGCAACATGAGGTTTCTGCTACTTAACATGCTTCAGGAACTGACTTGCCAGTAACGTAACGGTTGATCATGCAGTAGCAACACTGAACACTGCCAAGTCACCTCTAGAATGACCACCACAGAATAACCCCGTAACAATGAAGTCTTCTGACCACTTTCTCAGTTATTTGGGAATAAGGCAGCATGTGGGCTCTTGGTCCAAGTGATGGAGGCGTATGTTGCACTGCAGCACTGGTGCTCTACAGTATCCGGATTTGTCGCAACTCACTGACCTCCTGCAGTTGCCTAAAACACATGTCATAGATGATTATAGTGGTACTAAATTTTGCACACTTCACACACTTCCTCCATAAGCAAAAAAAAATCACCATTTGCAGATTTAGAAATCCTTTTACAACAAACCCAAACATTTATGTAAATTTCAATACAGGAAGCAGATGTTAAATAGAAAATTGTTGGTCTGAGGTTTTTAATTCCTCCTCTTACAGGCGTGAAGTGACTTGGGTTCGAAATATAAATTTCTATCTAGAACAGAGGTAAGTTAGAAAAAAAAAAAAAAGTACCAGGCAGCAGTATAGACAGGAGCATATAAGCAAGCGTCCACCAAGTCAGCATTAGTGTTTCACACTTCCAAAGTCCTGTGCTAACAGCAAATGTCCCAACATGCTCAAGAAAATTCCCATTTCACCTATTTGAAATACACACCAGGCACATACTGTAATAAAAAAAATCAGACTACAAATACAGATTTTTGATCCCAAATTCCATCCCACGCTAACATGTAACTCCCACTGACCATTTGCTGGATTCTGCCGATGGCTCACGGCAGCAGAGCAAGGAACTCCGTGTTGGGTTCAGTTCTTGTGAATAGAGGCTTTTGACAGGCGAAGCAAAACCACAGCTATTACATGGGCCTACAACCCAAAGCACAGGCAGCCCTACTACTGTTACTTGCAGAAATACTGAATGAATGCTTATCAAAACAAAATATTAAACCAGAGACATTTGACATTCCCATTTCTTGGTAAATTTTTCAGCATAATATATCCATCTAAAAGGATATAAATAGTTATGACATGCCATCAAGTACATAGTAACAAGAGGACAAACTAAATTCAGCATCAGATGACCCCAAGCAGCCACACATGATCTGAAAGGATGTGAAAATCTCCCAAAGTAACAATCCAGTGATACTGGGACTGTCAAGCAGACACTTGATCCATGTATTTACAAATGTGCTACGTTAGCTCTAAACCTAAAGCCCCATTCAGAAAGGTGTGTGAAAGTAGTGTTCAGCTTGCATTTTGTCATCAAAATGTGCCTTCCAGTCTGTCATGGAGCCAAACAAGAGCACATTATGTTGCTTTATGAATCTCGTAAGTCTACATGACATTAACGTTTTAACAAATGCTCCAAGTGCAACAGGTAATGTTAAATATTAGCATCTAAATACAGTTTGCATTTTTCAGGTTCTTAGGTTGAATAATTGTATGTACTATTGCATTACGTATGTAAGGTCAAAATTCAAACTTACAATCTCTTTTCAACTCTTTTCTTTGGACTGAAGGATGAACAGAGGACTCCCAAAATTTCAGGATACTTCTAAGTGCGAAGTGTGATTTCTGGGTACGCGTTCTTGAAATAATTCTGGTTTTGGAGACTTAACCTCACTTTCATACAGCCTGTCAAGGTTCCTCTCGAGTCAGTTGAAGTTTACAGTGGGGGAAAAAAAGTATTTCCCCAAACCTTATGAAAATAAGATAGGCAAATCTACCTTTCCATTTTTGAATTCTGAGTTTTGACTTAAACCACAAATCATCATCAAGGTTGAATTAACCAGTGTGTTTATTTTATGCTCTGCACAAGAATTTTTCTGCACAAGAAATTTACACTATTTGTCAGGTTCATACTTTCAGGTTTCTTGCACTCAGACAAAAGACGACCTAAAGGATATTATAAATAGAAATGAAAAAGAAAGAAATATTAAGACAGGAAGAGTCCCAGAAAAAGGCAAAAATAGAGAGTAAAATATTTAAATACAGGAATACTGAAATTTAATGAGCAAATTAACATGCTAAGGCATATTCAGCTCTCTCTTGATTTAGCAGCTTCATAGATTCGTTAACAAATAAAACCAATCCCAATGAATATATTCACACTCACTGTGTTAACCTGTGGCCAAGCTAGCAAAAAAAGGAAAGGTAACACTTTTCTCACAAGCACTGTTGATAGGGGTTTCTCCTCACATTCAAGAAACTTACTAAAACTTACTAAACAGCATATGCAGTAATAGTTGGCCTCAAAATGGATCAGGAATCAATGCAAACAGCAGCCAAGAATCAGCCAAAGCAGAGGAGTATTTTAAGTATTATAACAAGGAGAAAAAGCGTACAACACAAAAGAAAGATGTAAAAGATCACTTTGGGGTTCCAATACAGCCATCCCTCATTACTGCCTCAGTTCTGTGAATATACTGTTAAATTACTTTCTCCTTAACTTCAAAACAGAGTGGCTATCGTTGAGGTTGGGCTGAAACAACTTTAACCTTGTTACAGCCATTTTTAAAGAAGATCTTAATAAAAAGTAAACAAACATTGACATTTTTTTTTCCAGAACATCGAAAGCGTCTTTTGTGATGAAATGTGCAAGTTCCATTGCTGCTTACTCTATCTATTGGGATTTTTAAAAGAAGGGCAATCTGATGTTAAGAGATTCAGTGATAGGTACCAGTGTAAGAAATGACGGTACAGAAGTCAGCCAGAGACCCAGCAGCTGGGCCATAATACCATTTCCTACACTACATTTAGCCAAACAGCATTAATTTTTCCGCACAGCTGATGTGCTGTCGATCAGGGCAAAATGCATAAGGCCATAGAAGATAGTATTATTCTAATGACATAGTCCTGGAATTTCACCTACAATGGCATGATCCATACTGTAGCAGGAGATACGATGGCCTCTAGCCTATGCTTAGACAGAGTAATTCTAGATGGTAAATCAGAGGTTTCTCCATGTCTTTGCACTGGTGAGGGAATTAAAAAAACAATTCAGAGTAAGTCCTAGCAATACTAAAAATCAAAAGCATTTCTCTCATGTGAGGTTTCTGCTTAAAAACAAAGGAATACCTTAGTAACAAAGGACACCTTAGTAACAATTTGAGAGAGAAGGGATTGCAAAATATATTCATAAGTGTTCTTCAAGATTGCTCATAAGCAGCATGTTAGCCATATGGAAGTACAGACAAAATACTTGAAATATTCCATGGGATTCACTGAAATGAAAGAATCGATCTCCAAAAGCTATTATTGGGGTTTTTTAAACTACAAGTAGCTACTATGGACAATAAAGTATTCTATCTCAAATATTTTAAAATATTTTTCGGGGAGAGACTGGGTTCAAAGTCATTCTTCTTACAGCTTTTTGGAGGGTTAAGAGCAGTGACCACAGACCCCATAGAAACAAAATTATGTTGACGCAATATAGTCTATTCTGTAAAGACTGAACAGCAGAAAATGACATCCAAAGCACTGAACACACCGAAAGGATATGAATTAAAACTAAACTGCTCTTCACCAAATTCTTCAGCTTTAAGAAAACATATCCATCTGACTGTAAAATTCGAGGGGATGTACAAAGAGGCTGTTGCGTAGCCTAGCAGTGTAGCTGTGCACTTCCATAAATACTGAATGCAGCATTCCTCATTTACCAGGAAGAGACATCCGTGAGGCTGTTAAGGTATTACTGACACTCTCAGGAAGCCATCTGCAACTCAGTGGCAGCCCTCTAGATATTTAAGAGATGACCCTCAAGCACTTCTTAATGGACTGTAACTTCTCCATTAAAAGCAGTGCCTCAGCCTGGGTTCTTACAGGGAGGAAGCCCTATAAAGCAAAAGGGAGGATCCTTGGAAAAGAAGTAATCACGAATTTCAGGTGCAACACCCAAGGCAAATAGACAGTATTTCACTTGTGGTCCATCTTTAAGCAGTTGCTTACCACTGCACACAGAAGAGGTGATGTTGTACAGAAAAGGGTAAAACTGCAAACAGCGGATCATCTTCAGGCTGCTTTCACACTCCAAGCACTTGGTCGTCAAATCCAGAGCGTGTCTGAAGGCCTGCAGGGCTCCACTAAGGTTGTTCAGAGCCAGATATGCATTTCCTAGGCTCAAAAAAGTCAGAGGCTGCAAAGAGAAAAGCAACGTACCCCAGCATAAGTATGTTCACTGTTTAAAACTGAAGCCAACTAGGAAAAATCCCTGTCAATCCACACCCTCCCAAATTTGGCTGGAAAGAATTTAGAAAACTTCTTAAATAGGAGCTGCCTATTCTTAGAATGGAGAACTAACAGCTTCATGCATTGGTGCTAAACAAAAGCTGTTTTGACATAAGGTTGTGTTCAGGATTCCATCTTCCTACGATGAAAACCAGCTGTTAAATACACACAAGTTGAAATGAAGCATTAAATACTTACTTATAACCCATCATAAACCTCACGCTTACTGCACAGTGTAGCAAAGAACTAAATTTCAATGCTTGGAGACGTTTTACAATGATTAAAAGTCAGCAAAACGTCAGTAAAAATATTACTAGTGTTCTAGCAGGACAGATGCATTTCACTTGTCAGGAGTGTTCAGGATTTACTGGAGCAGAAGTAGGTTACTGAAAACACAATGTCACACTAGCTTAGGGGTATACATTTATGTTTACTTTAAATTCTTTATAAAACTTAGTATTTTTGTCCACTGCTTTTGGCTAATCTCCCTAAAATATGTATTTTTTTAAAAACTACAAATTATAAACACCTTTTTCACTGGGTAGAATTTGATTAGCACTTTAATATAGGCACACAGTAAAGCATTACATTTTGTTGACAAAAAAGTCTTTCACTTACACAAAGTAATTTGCTGCAATTAACAGTATAATGCTAGAATAATGACTGTAATATTGTAATTCAGCAGTCATTTTTTCCATTGACATAATTTTACATTCATTATCTGAAAATCTGGAGACTTATCAGTGGCTTAAGATTTTTCAAACTCATCTTGTATTATTAAACACTATTCAGAAAAAGGTGCAAGCTGAGCAAGAGGATTTTTTTCTAAAAAAGCTTTTGCTAATATAGCACATCCTTCACTCCCTGTAGCTGTAATTCATTTTAATTTGTATTTACTCTCCATTATATTCCAGGAAATACTATTCAAGTACAAATTATCCTGCCAGATTTTTTGATACAATAGGTATTGAGAATGCCTGAAAAAAAATAGGAGCAGGCATTGTGGTAACGAGGTAGGACTCGCCAATATTTTTGAAGAAAAGCCCTACTCCCACAGCATGGGGCTAAGGACCTCCTTCCCTCCAAGGCTCTGCTTTCAAGTGCTCTGCTTAAGGCCCATCATTCAAGCATAGCTCTTTCTGTAGTTCCCTTTTGCACTCTTACCTGCCACCCAGATGGGCTAGGTTCCTCTCCAACAATTGCAAAATTGTTCCTGAATGCTACATTGAAAAGGCTTATTCTGTTTTTAGCTTTTTTATGTGCTCTGTGACTGGTGGCCTGGCAGGTTTAAGCTCTCTGTTTATCTATCTACAGAAGTAGAAGGACAGGAAAAAGTCACTTGAACCTCTTACTGAAGCATCTCAAATGTAAGACCAAAATTACTTGCTAGAGCAAAGGTGTCCCCTGCCACGCACCCTCCCCACCCCTGCCTTCCTTTTCACAATTATTCTGGTCAGTTCTGTAGTTTAAACAGTTTATACAGAAACTTTCTATGTGTCATAGGTGACAACCTACAAAATGTTTATAACGTTACCATTCAGAAATACAGAAAACCTGTTTTGAATCTATTGTTGGAAGTCAGCAAACAACAAGAAAACAGCTTTTTCCTCTAGGTATATAGATGAAATCTAGGTACAAATAAAACAGCACAGATAAAAAGTGGCACAGAAAAGATGTCTACACAGCCAAAGATCTTGGTGACACACATGCTGCTTCAAGGGTTTTAAAATCAAGACACAATGCTGACAGCATTGTGGATCTCTGTTTTAGATGAAAAAGTAGCCAAAAACGCCAGGACTAGATTCCTTAGTGCCACTACTGGTAATGCAAGTTTTGGGAGGCAAAAAGTCTGTCGTGTTTTAGAAGAACTTCTGTTCTAGATGTTTATAGTCTCAGCAACCAGCATCACCCCCAGTGCGATCAACAGTGTAAATGAAAATTAACGTAAGTTGCAACCCACAAAGACACAGGTAAGTAAGCCCAAGTAAGTAACATATATTTAGAAAATAGCAAAGGAAAAGACATTCACTGCTGAACGAACACAGAAACCGTCATCTTACCTCAGAGGCGTTGATGGCCAAAGCCTTCAGCAGGAGCCTGCTGGCATCCAAATGAAGACCATAATGAATCAAGAGGTTAGCAAGATTGACCAGAGGGATGTCTTGATACTCATGTGGAGCTAAATTAAATGCTTTCTGCAAACAGGCGATAGCAAAGGTGCTATTTCCAACCGCACGCCAGTACAATCCAGCTTCATTAAGCACAAGCCACAGAGGATCTTCTGGCTATGGGAGAGTCAGGGAGAAGGATGAAAACACCCATGAAGTGGTGTCTCAGGAAGACAGAATTGCCTGCTCTTTCATAAGAAACAAACAAAACTCACCCTTGCATACTACCTTATTAACTACATACAAATTACTCTTTGCTGTGACTGATCAGTCAATCTGCTCTGCTCTACTCAAACTGATGCGATTTACAGTCTGAACTGTAATTTAGTAGCAGCTGTTGCTCACACTCTACTCATATGACTGCCTTATACCATGACCACAAAATCCCTTAAAAGATAACACGGGATAACCGTTAACTCACTTCAGGAAGCAACATCTGTGAGCCACTTCAGAGTCTTAGAATTACATTAACACAGATCTATGTAGAAATGTTACAATTTGAAGGTCAGGCAGCTTTTAAATCGTTGTTAGATGTCCTTCCAGGTCCTATATCCAACATTGAGATTTCCTGTCATTTTATGGTTTCAGAGTTGTTTTTTCTAAGATTTAGTTATCTATTTGTCTTATGAAAGTTGACAAGTGACATGCATTAGATCTACTTAAAGATTATAAGACAGCAAGCGACAAGTGAGGGCAGGTGGAAGAATGGAGGAAGCGTCAAATACACCTTGAATGTTCCTTCCTCCTCCTTCACCTATAAGAAAAAACAAACACTCATCCTAGAGGAGAAACAGTAAAACTTTACAATACTGACAGGTGGACAGAGCTACGTAAGACATCCGCTTTCAGATGGAAGGGTTTGAAATGGTTTAGAAACACGTTCTATTTTTTAATATTTTCAGCATTCTGTGTTACCCAATTCTACAGAGTTTAAAGTATAAAAGCAACAACTGAAATTAATGTCCAATCCAACCTACACATCTGAAGCCCAAATGCACGCATGAGCAGGAAACATGCAGCTAGAATTAAAGAAGCGAAACAGATAAGGATCTTTACAGTAGTATTGTATTAAGGCAATAAAGCCGGCATTAGAGTAATAGTGTGTTGAAAAAGTTAATCAGTACAGATTTTCTTCCAGATTTTAAAAACCACTTCATACAGGAGGGTTCTACCTGTAGCTCAAGATGAACCGGAAGATATCAATAGAATATATTACCTCTTTGTTCGGAGTACCTTGCATGAACTAGAATTGTAAATGTATTTATCACCCCTACTTTGCAATGCACATACATAACGTTACTTGCATGTTATTCACATCAAACTCCTCACTGATTTACGCTTCATCCACAGGTCTCAATGACCTTTCTTTAACTAAATCCTCAGCAAGTTATTAGCACTTTGTCTTTCCCAATACAAAGATACCAACTGTGGCACTCCTGCTCTAGACAGTTTATCGTTAGAGAACAGGCATGACACAACAGTGTTCTTACATCAGCACCTAAATGAGCGAGAAGTTTAGACTTTTAGCATGAAGGCAACAGAATACAATACTTATACCTGTGCACTGCAACAGTAAGACATTAGACATGCACAGGACTGTTCTGAACAGCGTAATAACAGGAATCAACCCCTACTGTTAATTTTTCTTCTGGGTAAGACAGATGCACGTAGTAAATGGTACTGATTTTAGATTAAAACCAATACATACATACACTGCCTTGACACAACTTGCACAAGAGAGTTAATTTGAGATATATCAGCTTGACACATCAAAAAGAGGCAACCTCTATCTCAATGCTTCCTGTCATTTGATTTGTGATGACTTTCAGAGGCCCCACGCAAGATGGAGGTGGCATTCCACGGGGTGTTATACAGATGTGCACGCTGTGCTCATTATCCTGACAGAGGGCTGGTTTCTTTGGAGGAGGCTGGGGGGGAGGCAGGTTAGTGGGGAGGAGGAGGAAGAGCATGCAGGGAGGGGTGAGAGATAGAGCAGTTCCAAGATATTTCTCTCAGTTAAGCAAATGGCTGCCAGGATTAGCTAATATATTGCTGCTCCACGTCTTGCAGTCACAAGAACAGGTAACCACAGGGCTGTTTGGTCCACACTAAGCTAAATTAAATAGATGCTTCTCTGTATGTTTGTGCTTTACTTGTAAACATGGATTTTAAAGTTAGTGTCATCTCAGTTACAGGCAGCAAATAACCTTATTTCTAGCACATCGCTCACTGACTTTTTTAGAAGTATAGAAACAAGCCTCAAATAAGAATTCTGAATTCTCATTCTACAGTTTTTGACATACCTTTCTCATGGCATGATCTAGAAATGCTTCTATCTTCGCCTGTGTAATAGTTTGATTGTTGATACGAGAATGTAAAACCTGGACAACAAAGATTAGAATTTTAAAATGTTTTTTTTGAGCAACTGAATAAATTTTACAGTATATATCTACATAAGTCATTCAAGTTCTCACATCCCTATGTCTTCCCTTTTGTAAAGTGAAAAAAACCCCAGAAAAATTGTTCTAAACAGATGATGTGAACACGTAACGATTAAAGCAGCCAATCTCCAGAAAGCAATATGAAGGACTAATCCCAGCCTAAAGTTACCAACTTGGTAGAACACCGTAGTTATTGGAAACCCCAGGAAGATGAATCATGTCAAGTGACTGTTAGACGTTTTAGAAGAAAGCAGTAATTTCAAATAGTAAATTACATTTCCTATTCTGTGTGCTTTTGGTCAGCATTTGAAAGAAGTTCTCCCTTCCTCCAGCCCTATTAGAAAGCACTTGCTCCCCTTTTTTGGAAGTAATGATTGGCTTGTGGTATCAAGTAATCTTTTAAATATCAGAATCTTCCATGTTCTGAGCGAGATTTTTAAGGCAATAAGAGGAGAATTTGAAGACAGAAGAAAACCAGCAAGAAAAGGTCTCTTACTTGTCTTGCTTGATCATCTGGCATCTTGAATTTCAAATCTAGATTACTGTCTAGTTCCTTGACCAGTATGTTTAGAGATTCATTGTTACGAGCATCAGTAATGGAAGAACAGTCTGGTGCCTGGGTTTCTCCATGTCCAACAGCATCTCTTGGGATACTCAGAATTGGCTGGATTCTGGCAATAGGGAGAACCAAGACAAATTAATAGCACGTGCTGTATGTATCTTTAAACATAAGATTCAGCTTATATGGACTGACAAGCTCATGCTGTAGACTGCCACAAGACATGAACTGCAAACCAGGAGAGTTCAAGGCCCACCCTTCCCTTGAAAAGCCATTAATAGGTAAGGTCTTTACTTTCCGTTCTTAAGCATAGAACACCTGTAAATAATGCAACAGGGATTAAGACACAGAAGGTACTCATGTTATGTTAATAAGGGTTGTATGAAGTTTAGGACTAAATAGAGCAGTGAAAAAGAAAATGCTGAAGTTTTTTAACCTGAAGTTTGATTTCAAAAACATCAAGAGGTAGACAAAGTGTTTGGGAAGAACATTCTAAGTTGAACCCTTTTTTTTTTTTTTCCAAAGGAATCTTCAGGACATTTGTGGATGGGAACCTTTGTTTTAACACATGCTTAATACTAGAATGAATACTGACTAGGAGAAGAAAGATTTCTTGCTATCGCTATTACAAAAGTGAGAAGGATATGATGAAATTGCATTGGTCTATGTGAGGTAGCCACTGCAACACAGACACATTTATTTTATCCTACGTAATAACAAACATTACTGACTATTCCACAAATAAGCTGGTTTTCTACCTCTGTCCCAAAGCAACGAGCCAGGGCTTTCCACTCCTAATCCTTTTTTAGTATTTTCTGGTCTTCACAATGTTCTGTTGTCATAACTAATGCTGAGAGGATGTATGCAATGTACAACAGTCAACTGTAGTTATTAAATAGATATTCAGCTCATTCTCAAGGATTTTTTTTGTTAAATACTCTACAAGACATTCAGACTTGTGCTTAAATCCTCATTCTTTTAGTAATACTGTAGATATTTCATGTATTCACCTTGTACTAAGAGTCAGGGCAGAATCACCATGAAATTGGATCTGACTGTTACAGTTAGAGCAAAGACAACAATAAAGGAAAATACCCTCCTTCTGTGGAACGGCCAGAGCAAGAGGTCTGAACACATCTGTGCTGCTGATTACTAATTGCATCCATCCTCTCCAGAAAGAAAATACTCATTAGTGAAAATTTACAAATACAGTTTTTAACGATCAACACTTGCCTGAATCCCCTATTTTCTGGAGGCAGGAAATAAGTTGGCAGTTCTTCTGGGTCAGGAATTTTGGGGAACGATTTCATGCACTCTGATCGCTGAGGCCAAAGAATATGTTGCTTGTCCTAAGGGGCAAAGGAATTATTTTTTATTGTTTTCTCAACATTTTAAATATTCTAATTAACAAGTTAATAAAAACATAAGGAATAGTCTGGAGGAAAAAAAGAGCAGAGATCTTTAAAACTATTATTTTTCTATCTTTTCTGGAATATCAGCAGTTCAGTTTATCTTCACTCAGTTGTACTGCTTTATTTGCAGCAAATGTTTACAAAGTCAGCTAAGAACAACCCTCTCTGCACTCTAGTAGAGTTTCAAATGATGGGAAACTGGTACAGAGAAATTACGGAGATGCTTATATGTTGAAGAAAATTCAGACTGCTACATTCTCCAGTTCTGCCACACATCAAAAGCGTAGCCCAATTGCTAAGAAGTTTCACGTAAACAAGGACAAGCTTCACTCTTTCACAACTCCTCTTTAAAAAGGCAAAGCTTATCCACTCCACTCACTCTGTTGGATTCTACACTCCACACTGAAACGATAGAACGAGCAACAGGGGAAGACTGCAAGGACTGGCTGTGGTCGCTTTGGTTTGCGTGAAGATCCAAATTCACAGATGTCATACTAGAAGTTGAAGAGTCTTCACCAAACTGGAAACAACAGAAAACCAATATTGAATGAAGAAAAGAGATGGTATATCACTGTCTGAATTTCTGCAAATTATTTTTTTCCCCACCATTTATGTAGCGAAGCCTCACTGATGAGCTCAAATTTGGGTAGCAGGAAAAAAATGCAAATTCAAGTCTCCTGACTGACTCACACCATGGAAAAGTAATACTCATGTTGTAAATAAGTCAGCAGTGAAAACACAAGTGCAAAACAACAAAAACGTGCTAAAAGGTACTGAGCAAACATAATCTACTTATCTAGACTGCATAGCTCTAATTCAAGTCAGAGTTACTAAGACTCGTGGCTTGCAAAATTATCTTGATAATCTGAATTTTTAATTATTATAGTAGGAAGAACACCCAAGAAGAAAACACAGCATAATTAAAAATAATTATTCCTGTTTCTTAAACTAGTTAAGGGGAAACTCCAGAGCACATTCCACACTGCAAAATAAATGAAGCCATAATCTCTGTCTGTAGCTCTAACCCAGCAGCAGTGTTGCTTGGGTGTCATTCTGGATTTTCAGGGTGAGTACACACCTGGCTTTCAAAACTTCTCAATATTCCTGTATCAGATTTCCTTGGTGCACTGTCTAATTCAGGATTCACAATCAGCAAATACGGGGCTAACACCTTATTTTGGGGCTGCAAAAGCACTCACAGATTCAACCCCACTGAGCTTTGCTCTTCCATTTAATTGCTTATGGTGGTTTTGTGCTCCTTCTGGTAGGAAAAAAGATTAAACTGGAAGGAGCATGCAAAAGTTGTGTAGCTCAAGTCATATGACAGCGTAATAAACAAAAGAAACTATGATCCATTTTCAGGCCGTGGAGATAAGTGATTGATACAATATTATTTTAAGCACACTTTCAAGCTGTTATGCTGGAATACTCTTTCCACTAAAGAATAATTCTTGTTTCATATACCACACATACGTTAGAAAAGAAAACGAACTCCTTAGAAAACCTTTGTCTCTTTATTAACATTCACTGCCTAATGCTTTTTCCTGTCCTCTCTGAAGGAAACTAAATTGGAAAATTAAACATGTTACACTCCTGCTAGCGTGCCTGAAATGTAGTATATTTGTGTAAGAGAAAGCTCTAATTCCTCAGGTGAGGATTCTTATACTTCCTAGAAAGAAATACTTGGCTCTTCTTGGCAGGTTGAAAAAGCAAAGCAGTCAATATAGAAGTGGCTGGAAACTAAGACTTTGGACTATATTATAAAGTTTTTCGATTCAATAATTCTAACAGTTCTCTTTTCTAAGTAAAACAAAGTCTTATACAATGAACCCTCTAAATTTCCATAATCCACAGCTGATCTCAGCTTGTATGACTAGCAAAAGAAACTAGCATTAAATACTTTACACTCTGGAAAAGAGACTAAATGATTTCTCACTATAATTACCACACCCAAAATGTACCCCCTTTGACAAGCCTCAAAAAAAATTGAACTATTTAGCTAATAAGGCAAATGGGATGCAACTTAAAGCAGTGGTATCAATTCACAGACAAACCTGAACATATTCCACATTTTCAAAAATGTCTCCGCGGTGATAACGAACAGGCTGGTCCCACTGGCAGTGCAAGCTATGCTGCTGGTTGCCCAGTCTACAGATCTGATGGTTCCCTGCAAAGCACAAAACAGTTTTTTCTACTATATAAGTGAGGTTTCCGAGGAGACAAAGACAGCATACAGTCAACCCCTCCACTCCTAATTCAGTCAATCCTTTTTATTTATTTCATCAGCACATAGGAAATGCTGTCTTCAAAAGACTCAAAAAACCCCTGTTCAAGAACACATTGCACATTCTGTTTTAATAAGCAAAACACAACAGCCACTTATGGCCATCTTAATATACTAAGAAGTTACGTCCTGACATTAATCTGAATATGTGCAATTCTTCATTGCTATAATGAGCGTGAACTCTGAAAAGTTGTACCTAATTGAGCTTCTTTTGCCATCTGTGTCTCGTGAATGATGTTCCTCAAGATTTGTTCCTCCTGGATGAGCTTGTACTTGTCTAAAACATCTTGTTGCCTGAGGTAATGGTCATGTTGCTTCTGATATTCCTTCAATTCATTTAATGTTCGCTGAAGTGATCTTGAAAGTTCAACAGTAGAATAGATTTACTTCGAATGCTTTTTAAAATAGCAGCTTTTCCTAAAGTGTTGCACATTTTCAACTTCAGGTTTCTTAAAGTATTCTTATAAATAATTTTATTGCATAGTCAAAGAAATACAGAAAGTTGAAAATCATTATTCTATTTGAAATGTAAGAAATTGCTGTAACAGAACAATAAAAGCGCGACTGTATGAACTGTCACTAGGATGTTTCTTTAGTTACCTATGCTGGGCTTCCAGTTTTTGCTCAAGTTTTTGCTGACATAGGACAGCATGCTTCCTTTTTACAGCTTGCTCAAACCCTGGTTTGGCCTGTAGAGCATGATCGTAACACAGGACTGAGTGGTTGTACTCTCCAAGCATCTGAAGAATGACGGAGAGAGAAAATTAGCTATTGTTCAGTAACAGGTAACAAAAAATATTCCATTTTCAAAGAAGTCATTAACTCAAATTTTACTTTGTGGTAACAAGCAGCCTGTTATTTCTGAAACTCAAGCCGCTGTATCTGCTAGAGAAAGGCTGCAGGAGAATTTCCCTGCAATTTTTTTTCCAAGTGCAGATAAAAACCTGTGCTGAAAGACAGACTTTTGGATGAAAATATCTTGACAGAATCTTAAGCATTAAGCATGAAATGCATGTGGAACACAGACACATTGTAA